>NC_140453.1:13704536-14307036 GCF_963576455.1 Neolamprologus multifasciatus
CACCACCTCTGTGAGTTACAAGTGTGTTCATTTATGCTTTTACAACAGGCAGCTTGACCTTCTCTTGTTATGCAGCAACTGCTCAGGCAACCTGCTGCAGCCACCATGTGCAGGCAATCACACGTCTCCCACACGCACGCACACACACAAAAAAGAAAACGTGTAACTTGTTAAACATGTTAATCTCTGCTGTCTGTGTGTTTCTTTTATCTCCTGCAGTGCTGGTAAAAGGCCAAGTCACAACTAAGTACTATCGGTTCCTTGCCAAACACGGCGGCTGGGTCTGGGTCCAAAGTTATGCCACTATCGTCCACAATAGCCGATCCTCAAGGCCTCACTGTATTGTCAGCGTCAACTATGTCCTCACGTAAGTGTAAATAACGATTTCCATCCTAAAATCAGAGGGAAAGTTTTGTTTTAACAGATACTTTATAATTGATTTCAAAATAATTTAAAAAGTATGCTCTTTTGAGACAGTTAAATCTATAATTTGTGCTGATGGCTGCAATTATACTGTAGCTGCACAGTCATTGTAAAACAAGGTTGCAGCACTACTCCGGTCTAAATAAGAATGCCCTTTTAATAGAGATGGCACTGTGGGAATAACACTGAATATTTTACTTGTATAATCATATCATGCACTCTTATGATCTGTACTTGAAGCTCACTCTGTGATACGATGGGTCTTTTTCTCCTGGAGAAATCCTTCTCTTTATCCCTCCGTAGTCTCTCTGTACAAATCCACCAAATACAGAGGTTGCAGGACTCAGGCAGCTGTGTGTTATGAGAGAACAAAGCACACTAAGGCCCTTTGAGACAGCAAGACAAACATCAGGGTTCAACCCCATCAAAAACCTCTACTGCCACCATCGATCTGCAGTCTAAGGAAAGCAAAATCGATCAAACGGTGAACTAGGAATCAATAGCTATCTCATAGCTGTAACACATGTTGGATTTTCCATGTTTGGTTGATCCACATGTCGTTTTTTCCTGTGTGTGTGTAAGTGCATGTGATGGAGAGTTTGCGCAAGTCTGTACGTGCATGTATGCATATGGCTGCACTCCACCTATTGATTTCTTCAATGCAGTAAGGCGAAAACAAAGTAACTACATTAAAATGACAGAGAATTTCCAAGTGAATAATCAAGTCCAACACAGAAGTATCTGAAAGTCCAAGAGGCAAAAGTGGAAAAAAAACAAACAACTACTTAAAAAAAAAAACAGCAATTCAATCACCTTGGCATGGCAGCGTTTCAGCCCAACAAGAATCCATTAATAAATTATGTTTGGAAGTTGGCTGGTGGCATATTTCAGACGTGAGGTGCTCTGACATTGACCCCTGAGGTGGAATTCGGCTAACACAGCTGAGTTTGCACAAAGGCCCAACATTATTGGCTCAGACATAAGTCAGCCAGGGCATAGATAGGATGCACAACCGGCTACCATAACTATACCTGCAAGAGCAAATAACACTCAGACTGTGCACTGGCTATCCAAACATAGCCTTTCGCCTGCAGTGTTGTACATAAGGAATGGGTCATATTTAGAGTCATATTGAAGAGGCTGGCTGTACAGGGTCAGGGATGGGCCACAAGGTTTAAAATGCCAGACAGCTGCTATTACATACTGTTGATGTGATAAGTTAAGAATAGGCTCATGTTTGCTGAACACTTGACACAGGAGCCTTTTTCACTCCCTCGACGGTGACAATTGCATTTAGTTCAGCCGTAGTACAGTGGGTTAAAATGTCAAAGATGGCACACAAGTTGTGTGTTTGAAATCTGCAACATTCAAAAGTAAATTTAAAAAAACTGGGTACATTTAGAGGAAATTGATTGCATAGATAATACTTATAAGTATAAATATGTTTCTGGTGTGTGTTTACTCTCGGTGCATTCTTTCCACATTCTCGTAATGTTTGTGGTTAGAAAAAAAAAAAGAAAAAAGAATGATTAACGTTTTTTCTGGGTGTTTGTTAATAATCTCAGAAGCTGAGAGCTTATAATCTTAAAGTTCCCTTATATACTGTATTCACTTAAAGTTGTGCTTAAATCCTTTTTATAAAGCCTGACTCAATCTAAGTCTGACCATCTATCTATATTCAACATTAGCCAAGGAGTGTGCTTTAGACTAATTAGTAATTATGCTTCTCGAGCAATGCTAAAATCAAGATGGTCAGAAAGAGAACATGATCCAAGTATATATGATGAAAATAGCCTAAAGGTTTGGGGAATTCTGGATTAACTACAGAAACACGAGCTAGCTTGAAAAAATAAAAGTAAAACTAGGTCAAAAATGTTCTGTGTGTTTGTGTGGGTCACTGTGAAGAAGCTCCTCAGTATCCTGCAGCTCATAGTGCATAAAATAATTTGAACCCACAGCAAAGTTCAAAGATGCATGCATGTTAAAAGAAAGCTAGGGATCCGAGGTGATCTCTGAGGTTGTACATGCTAACATCAGCATTCTAGGGTACTCGCAGTAATAGTACTAACATGATGTCAGCGCTAAAAAGAAAACCTCATGGTGAGTGGTGATGAATTTGGTTTTGGTGGCGCTTGGTGGTGATAAATAAGTAAAGGGATCACTTGGCAGAGTCCTGTGGAGCCCATGAATTTCATAGCAATTCGCTGTTATAGATATGTTATTCTGAGCATGATCTTGCAAGACTATAAAAACATCACAAAATGGAAGTTTAAGTTAAACTATTTTGTTTATCTCTAACATGCATTTTATGTGTTTTAAAAGGGACACGGAGTATAAAGGAATGCAGCTGTCTTTGGATCAAATGAGCCCCAGCAAGCCAGCCTTTCCCTACGCTGACAGTCACAATGAAGAAAGAAAGAGCACCAAGTCACGTCTGACCCAGTCCAAGGCCAAAGCCAGAGTGTCACCCTACCCACAGGTAATTGTTTTTTTAGAGCTAAGTCAATTAGGGAAGCTTGCTGTGGATTCAAATCAAAAACTCCCAGAACTGTGATTTTCTTGTTTCTGTCCAGCAATTTTCAGCTTTCAATCCAGAGCGTTCAGAGTCTGACCAAGACAGTCAGTGGGGAGGGAGCCCACTGACAGACTCTGCCTCTCCTCAGCTGTTGGATCCCAGCGAAGCTACAGAGGCTTCTTGTGCCTACAGATTGTATCCAGAATCGGGCTCCCTGTGCTACGGCCTGGGTCTATCAGAAGAGGATCTTGCCATGCCCAAAACGCACCCTCACACCACCACCTGTGATCGTGTTCGATGCCAGAGTGGCCGCTACTTCCTGGGAACCCCCCAGTCGGGAAGAGAGATGTGGTGGGACACCACACGCTCCGTTCTCTCGTTGCCAAAATTCTCAGTGGACAACAGCGAAGGCTACGAAATAACATCCTACCATGGCGCCATTCACGGTGAGGTGTTAGGGTTGAGACCACAACCATCTGTCTCTGAAAATAGTTCTGGCCTAGCTTCTCCTGGTAGCTGTTTTCCAAATGTTATTATGGGACATGCTAAGTTGTTTACACCGTCTCTTGCCAGTGTGCCGATTGCTACCATCTGTTCAAAAATTGCCCGCAACTGAAAGCCAAGTTATTTCACATTTCACATCCTCAAACAGCAAAAAACCCCACTGTGCTTCAGCCAAGACACCCAGTCAGACCATGATGCTATAATGATATATGCATTTAAGGCAGAATTTTGCCCATTAACCGCATGAGCATTTTAACAATGTGATATTCATTTATTCTATTGTTATCAAATCTGACCACTGATTTGCATTTATAGGACGGGGCCACTGGGACGAAGACAGCGTAGTGAGTTCACCTGACGGAGGTGGGTCCACCAGTGATTCAGGTGAGCGTTACCACGGTGACCAATTCCAAGCGAGCCCTCGAGAGCCCAGCAAGATGGAGACCCTGATCCGTGCCACACAGCAAATGATCAAAGAGGAGGAGAGCCGTCTACAGCAACACAAGATGCCACTGGATGTCTCGGGCCTCACCAAAACTCACAGTCCCTGTTTCACCTCCTCCCTACCCCATCACTCTCAGCTTACTATGCCCAGCGTGGTATGCCGTGGCCCCGGAGCCCCCAGCATCGACCTCCTTACTGAACGCCTCCATCACCGAGACAGCATTAAAGTTCTTGGCCCCAATGAAAATGACGAAAACACGACGAGTCCTGCTTCTTTGTCTCGTCTCAGCAGCCCCAGCTCTGACGGAATCCCCAGATCAGGCCTCTCCCTCACCAAAGACTACATGCAGACAGATATGTCCCCACACCCTCAACAATCCCAGGGAAGTCCGCTGATCTATCCAGCACAGGAGAGGCAGCCACTGGACAGGCAGGCGGCATACGCCTTGACTGGGTACTCCCTTGAGCATCTGTATGATCCGGAGAGCTTGCGGAGTTACTCCAGCTTGGCCTGTGGAGGAGTGCAGTATGATGTGGCATCTCATGTGAGAGTGCAGGCTGAACAAATACAGGGACATAAAACCACCTCAGTTATCATAACCAATGGAAGCTGACGATATCTGGTGAAGATTGAGCCAGCTGTCTAAAAGAGGACGTTACCATCCGTAGTGAGGTTGTAGGCATGTGCAACCAGGTGCTCCACACAAAAGCTGAGACACTAATAAAAGGATACAAGGAATCTGTGTGGGGCTGACTTGCCCTTGGTGATCCATTGCCACCACAAGCACAACTTGTGTTTGTCAGGCCTTTCTCTTTTCTTTGTCATTAGAGAAGTTTTTTTCCCAAGACTCTAAGAAGCTGTTCAGGAACTGACTTTTTGCATACTGCCTGACAAATGGAGAAAGTTTGCTCCATTACATAATATAACAGAGTTGTCTTAATGGCAGTAAAGTAACTTTCCCTCCCCGCAAAGGCTGGTTAAACATCAATCCAGTGTTTCTATTCCAAACCTCTCATGCACCATTGGCCATGTTTGTTAATCTGACCTGTACATGATTTCCAAAGGCAGTAAGAAAATGTGTTGTTCCATAGCCGTTTCACCTGAAAACTCCAGAGCACAGACCATACTGTCTGACACGTGAAGTACAACATGGAAAAGGCTATTGACTCCCTATTGTAAGATGTCAGTGTTTCCTGGTATTTATTTGTCAGTGAGCTGTTTTTTGTATGTGTCATTATTTTCTGTCCAAGTAGAATATTTCACTGGTGGCATTAAATTAGTTTTGGTGTTTGGATCACACCATTATTACATTATTTAAAAAAAAGAAAAAAGTGAAAAAACAGAAAGAGAAACATGCCTCTGATATGGAAAAGTGCAAAATATCCAGGTCAACTTGAAACTGGTTTATGGAATATGTGAAATGCCCTCATTTAGTTTGCGAAAAGATGTTTCCAAACTCACTCATTTTTAATCTTCCCATGCCCTCTAAATATAGGCATTGTATATTTACTTGCAGTTTTAGCTATTAATGCTTACATATCAGAGTATGATTTCTTCTGTTTTTACATCACTTAACTTTTACCTGACCTATTAGCATATGTAAAATATGCAGTAAAAGTTTTTAAATTCTGCTCCATGCGTTGTAAAAATAACCGTGGATTAAGGCCACAGGTTGTGGCTGTTTTTTGTTTGTTTGTTTGTTTGTTTTTTAGAATTCTATGAAAACTTTTTCTGCAGACTTTTTTCTTAGAATTCTTTTTTTCTCTTCTCAGAACTCTTGAAAAAGAAAATCTAATATTCTGACAGAATTCCGAGGGAAAAAAATGAAATCCTGGAGAAAAAAAGTCATATTGTCATTGTTTTCCCCAGTGGCCCTAATCCTCTTCCTTAATTTTTAATTGTTTTGATTTGTTATGAGTTGTATTGAATGCTTCAAACATATCTTAAATAAGTTGAAAGTCTTTAGTTTCTTATTTAATTTATGATGTAAATATCAAACAAGGAACTTTTTGAACTGGAAACGACAAAATTATTTATTAATTGGTTTAAAAAGTCCTTAAATCCGAATACAGTTGTAAACATATATCTTTTGTCGGTGTTTTGTTGTATCTGTCAAATCTGTTTTGAATGAACTCACACACAAACTCAAACACGCAGACACAAACACAATGCTGCTGCCTCAAAAAAAAAAAATAGATACAGAAATGTACTGATACATAGTAGATCATAATAGATTAATTGCTGTGTATTTTTTATGTGGCTTTCATCTTTGTTTTCTTCCAATATTTTAGAAAAAGAAAATAAGGAAAAAAATATAAAAGAATAAGTGCTGCTATTCTGTCTCCCTTTTCTTGCAATCACCGGAAGAGACCAAAAGTAATAATGTGAAAATATAAACTTATAAATCCTGAATTTTAGTTTTTAACCTAAATTTACTATAATAATCATAATACAAGGGTAGTATATTTTAAAGTAAATTACAACATCTGTATACCCGTTAAGAATCAATGTATATACATGTAGTGCAAAGACTCGGTTCACTGATGTGTTCAGACAACAATGAAGCTCTATTGCACACTTTGAATACCCGGTATCAGTCTTTGGCTACACTGACAATGTAGTTTTTCCATAAGATTCAATGACTGTAATGAAAAAAAGATTTGACTGATAATTATTCCAAACAGCTAGCATAAAAAAATCCTGAACACATCATTACAATGGTGAAGTAACTGCAGTTTGGAGCAGTTAAATTTGCACATTTAGCCTCTAACCTTTTCTCAGAGGTAATTCCTCTGTGGTGTATTTTAATGAATGTATGTTGTTTAAATGTAGTTGGAGAGGTTGCCTGCCTGTCTTTCTGTCTGTCTGAGCTGACAAAGGACCTGGACACATCCTGGGCCTGAATGGAGAACTTCCATCAGTTACCACTGACGTGACTAACTGATGGTCTGCCAGATATCAGTGGTGCTGTCGTTCCAAGAGGCAAAACCTTTATACCGCTTAGCTGCTGACATCATCAAGGTTTATGAACAGTGTGTGTGTGTGTGTGTATTTGTGTGAGTGAGCGTGTGTTTAGTGCTGAGATACGGCAATAATCAGAGGCCTTTTTTTCTCCTCCTGAATACTAGGAATTTTGCCTGATGTGCCCCGAAGGCTTTCACATGTAGAGTCGGTTACAAATGTGGCCAAACACTGGGCCTTTTGCCCAGACTTCGCACTCTTGCATACACCACCCCAACTACCTCATACTTCCTCATCCAAGATCCTCTCAGTCTATAGAAAGTTAGAGCACTGTAGACAGACTAAAAGTTAAGATGAAAACTGCAGGGTTGTGTGCAAGTGGAAAAAGAGTTTAAGAAAAAGAAGCCAAAAAGGTAAAAAGTCGAAACAGTGGAGAGAAGAAAGGTCAAGAAAAATCAATGCCAAAATAAAACGAGGATTTCAGAGCTCTGCAAAAGTTTTACACTCAGTCTTTAAGTAAAAGTTCTGTAGAAAGGCTCCAAAACGGCTACATTTTTAATTACATTATTTAATTATTGTTGATGAAATTATGCATGAATCAAAGCTACCTGGATTTAACTTTTTTATAATGCATTCGCTTGTACATCTGCAGTTAAGGCAAGCACCACTTTACCACAATAAATTTACATAAGCTTTTCTACAGTGAATTGAACTTCTTGTAATGTTTAATAGATACTTTACTAATGCGCTACAACTTTTAGTTGCCCAGTCAAGGTTGTCTCTAAAATATCAGAGCTGGGAAGTGTTTGGTTAAAAGGGAACTAGTCAAAAATGTACTCAAGTATTTTGTCACTTTGCACCATTGTAGAATGGGAAAGACAAGAAGTGTGGAATTATCACAATTACAGAAGCGCTCATCCTTAAACTCTAACAGAAGAGACATTTTTTAGAAGTGACTCAAGGAGATGCTGGAGAATAGCAGATGTTACTCCTAGAATCAAATCAATCACAAATATAACAAAGGATTGTATGACATCACTACAAAAACAGATGTCTTGCGTTAATCGCTTAGTCACTCTTAGGAACTCATTATAATGAATCGCAGTGCTGCAAAATTAAAGTATTTGCAGTTAATTTAACTATATGCTACTGCTAATAAAACACACAAGTGAATTAGCTTCGTTTGCACCACAAGGCATTAGCGGTTTGAGGAGATAAAGATGCCACCTATGTCATGTGGTTGCCTCTGTGTGGAGGTAAACCATAGAACCACAGGAGAAAGACCCCAAGGTTTCACAACTGCAGTGAAGGAGAAATAGATCCTAACTTCTCAAACGAACACAGAATACAAGAGTGCAGGTGGCAAGGTTCAGAATAGCCACTGACTGTCTACTTGATTGATTTCAGGCCCGGGATTGAGGCACAATTGCATATTCATGCATCAATTAAATTGTTCCTTCACCAGTGCCACCATAATTCATTGTGGCGCTCCGTGAAAAGTCATCCTTATGAAACAGCTTCAGAATAGCACAAAGGAAACTGTTTCAACATGTTTTCTGTTCGTGTGTACTTTACGACCTTTCCAGTTTGAACTGACATCTTCTAATTGTTTAATTCCTGCCCTTCTCTGAAATCAGCTTGGAATTTATAACTTTTACATATCTTGCCTCAAAACACAGCTGCACAGTGTAAGAAATGCAAATGTTGTCCTGTGCATAAAAACATTTCCCACGGAGCCAAAAAAAAAAGAAAAAAAGAAAAAAAGAAAAAGAAAAACGCCCAATTCAGAGATTCCAAATGAGTCATTTGAAGGACAAAGTAGCACAGGACCTGGGAAAATCACTCAACCAGGACTTTTAGTGACACCTCTACAGCAGACCGCGTTGCAACAACAACACATTTAGATGTTCTGATTGGGTGGACCGGGATATTGAGGTCATCTGGTCGATCTGATTGGCTGAGCTAGAAAAGTGGAGAGGTCATTCTGTAAAGAGGAGAGGAAATAAGTTTTTCACTGTGGAGGCACCTGGATTTGGAAATCGTGCCCAATTAGAGTGTACACAATGTACTTTACATGACGACAGTGCGATCATTACATTCATTTAGATGTAAATGTCATCAAGCTGGATAGTTTAAAAGTTAGACATAAAATGATGAGAGAAAAAAGTCAACAAGTAGTTTAAAAGAATATCCATTCCTAGTTAAAATCTGAAGTTTTGCTTTTAATCGCTTTGTAATCTGTCCTTTTAGTGTGTGAGCACCTGGAAGCTGAATGCACTACAGTGCGTTTTAGACAACAATATATTGTTCTGTCATAAATGAGTCTAAAAATGTATGAAATCGTTTTTCCCTCTATAATTGCTTTATAAAGTATTTTACATTTTCCTTAATAATGTAGCTAAAAACTAAGTGACAAATTAATCTGGCGACAAGTACAATAGTTAACCGTGTACTGTCAATTAGTGACAGTGTTATGTAAAAGAACTGGACCATGTGACACTGCAATATGAACAATTCATGCCTATAAAGGCAATTTATGCCTATATTGTTAGAAAGCTATAAAAACATTTAAACACAAAAAGAGGAATGTGAAAGTCATAAAAACCGCCTTTATTTACACAAAACCAAAACAAAAAAATTCACTCTTAATTTAAAACCCACTAATCTCTCGGCAATGAGGCTATTAAAAAGACTACAAGTACAATATCTTGAGCCTTCACATACACACACACACACACACACACAGCACCAAGGCTCAGACAGTGTGAATCTAATGCCCTTCAATCCTGTGAATCCCTTTGTTCCCGATTTCATGCTTGATTTGCCCACAGCTTGAGTCTGGCTGGTATCAGCGCTCTTCTCACTGCTTTCACTCCTGCCAAATCCACAGAGCCACACCGGATCCATGTCTCCTCTCTCCCTCTCTGCTCTCGTCTGCCATTGTTCGTTCCAGCATCTCTGCAAAATGCTCAGCACATGCCAAGATGTTGTGTTTGTTTATTTGCATCCCGGTCCCTCTTGTAAACACCTTACCAATCTGCCAAGATCGAATCAGAGCTATTTCTGATGGTAACAAATCATTTCACGTGATTTAAACAGTTGTTTATCCACTGGACATATATCTTTATTAAATGATTTCCTGTAGAGCTGCAAGGACAATCCCCCCCCCCCCCCCCCCCCTTTGCATCACACTGCATGCACGATACAAATCATTCACAGATCTTAAGATTGATTCAACACCTCTCACAAGAGGCCTTTCAGCTATTCTGTTTTGAAGTCTTCTGCTTCTAAAGCAGCACATCGGCTCGGCTCTTCTCCTGCGATTCCTCCAGCACTCGTATTGAGCAGATATTGTGACAGCTGCGCGAGGGGGACAAGAGGGAGAGAGCAGAAGACGGACAAGGAGAAAGAAGGGGAAAGGAAAGAGCGAGGAGAGAGTCTCTAGAGAGAGGGTGCCAGTGCTCCACAGCTCCAAGTCACTGCTTGCATGCCAATGAGGAGATTCCCCTGCAGCAGCAGCAGCAGTGGCGGCAGTAGTAGTAGTGCAAAGCAGCAGGAAGGGCCGCTGCTGACAGCGTACCACTATAGTCCTTGATAGTCACATTACACACTCCACACAAAGGAACTGAACACCAGATGGACTTTTGGAGCAAAATACCAAAATGAATGAATACCAAATCAAAGTTAGAGTAATGATGACGATATCGTGATATTATTATTGCAACTTTTGGTCCATTTTTAGTTTGAAAAACATACGTTTATGTCAAACCTTTAAAATGTTTCCATTTTGGTGATATTCCTATGTTTTGTAATGCATATCATACAAAAACAAAAGGACTGTTTTTTTTTTTTTCATTTTTTGTGAAAAAGGTCAGAGTCGCATGCTCTTAATAAAAAATGCAACAGACCTCAGCTACATTGTGCTCTGCTCTACTTTATCGGATTCTGCTGGTAAAGAAATTGGTTACTCCTGCCTCCTCCCAGTTGGGTTTATCTTTTTATCTTAAACTATAAGCAACAGAGACCAAAACCTGCTGTTCTGTGGCGACTGGTGGATTAGTGGACAGGTTCACAATTTGTTTCTCTTGAATTCACAGCCATCCTTTTGTCAGAAAAGATTAAGCATTTGCGTCTGGACTGGAAATAGCACACTGTGATATAACATTGCTTAGGTTTGGCCATTTAACTGCAAGAATGAGAGTAATAAAAACTGCAAGATCCCTCACCGAGCCGGTTGACTAAAGGTATATTTTTTTTCGGTCGAAGCAAATTTAAGAGCGTTTTTATTCAGATCTGTTCGTCACTCTTTATCGTTTTTCGCCAACAGATGAAAACACGAGTTACATCCGTAATCCTGGTGCTAACAGCAGCAGAGTGAGTAAGAGCATTACACCCCCCCCCCCCCCCCCCAAAAGAAGAATTAATAACTAATTATGTCAGGTCACTCGTCCAGATGGTCCTATCAGATGGGCCCACTGTCTGAACCTCACCTCCAACAAGCACCTCTGACCCTGAGGACTGCATCACCCCTAGCAACATGGAGTCTGAGGCCTAAGCGGATGGAAAGATGGAATCAGGGGGTACATGAGCGTTTGGGGTACGCATAAAGAGGCTTTGGGATGGGGTGGGGGGGCACAAGTTGGGCGTGTCTGATCAGTGTTGGATGGCTGCCTTTAAAGCTCAATGAATACAAGGCTCCCTGCCGGGGCCCTGATCTCCACGGTCATGATTCTGTTATTACACGCCATGTTCCTGTGATGGGCAGATGGCTCAGAGCACTGGCACATGCATTCACACGCATTCAACACACGCCGAGGCTGTCGCATCAATGGACACAACCTGATACTCCCCTTTCTTGTCTCATTAGGAGGCTATAGAAACATAAGAACATAATAGGGGGGGAATTAAGTGCCTGTGCGGTTGTCAAAGGGGGATGTGGCAGAAGATTGGGACGATGGCTAACAAGCGCATGGTGCGCTCGTTCGGCTTTGTGGGGTGATTAGTGCCTTCGACAGGCCTGACAGGTAAAAGACAAGCCCACTGAAGAGAGGGCAGCTTTTAAACAGACACTTAAACAGCTAGGAAAAATGACAGCAGTGAGGAACATGCAATAAAGTTTCCAGTCTGACACAATAAATTTGGGCGTGCATGTCATGTTGAATAAAGATAAGGTTCATTTACAAATGTAGGATGTGGAACACGACATGTTATTTTGTGACAGTGTTACAACTGTCCTTCATATGGTGATCAGAAATATTTCAAATTAAAATCTGTACTTAAGGTTACCAGTAACGAAAGAAAGATGACGACAGCTACGTTTAAAAAGGCAGTGACACAACGGTTTTGCATTTTTTCTTAATTCTTTCTCTTTATTGTCTTTGCATGCACTTTTTCATTTAAAAGATTTTGCGTCCCATTATGTCCTCTAAAAGCTCCTTTGCAATTTGTCACACAAAAGCCTCCTAAACTCTTAAGCAAACAGGAACTTTACCAAAGCTCCCCTCAGTGCAAGACTCTGACCAGATCTCCGTCTCGTATTTGAGCAAGAGACACGCGACAAAAGCAGCTAAGAAGAAATCAAACAAAGACACCTTAAATAGGATTTAAGGTGTTTAACCACATCTCTTTCACTCTGCCACTTTCTTTTCTGTCCTTTGGTACAAAATTGGTGGATAAAGAAGCGTGACAAAAGCGGCGCGCCTCACACAGCATCAGTGTGCAGTAGAGCACTCTGCTGATATCATCGTGGCTCAAGCTTTTAACAAGCACTCTGCAAATCAAAGAAATTATAAATGGGAGTGACAAGATTGGTGGCTATCATTCACTCAATTATATCAAATGGCCTGACACATGTTGATAAACACAGATAATTACTTGTGAAAAGGTTCGTCATTAACATTACATCATTACTTTCTGGCATTCTGGTGTTAAGTGTCTAACAAGATTAGCCTGCCAGGCACGTTTCTCCTCTCAGCTGAGTAGACAATGAACAACTTTACCAGCTGGTTGCTTTTTTTTTAATGTCTGTTATTTATGAACTCTCAAATTGGCTTCATATTTAGGAATAGGAGGAGAAATTAAATGATTGCTGTCCAAACAAAATCATGTATATTTTAAGGTTTTTTTCCGCCTTTTCTTCTTGTTCACAAGAAAAAGATGAAAGTAATTTTGCTTTATGGGTTGTAAAAATGTATGTACTTTGCTTGCCTTTTTATACCTAAAACCATTGAAAACTAATGCAACACATAGATAATAAATCAGACCTGAATGGTGGTTATGAGGCTTATTTTTTTTTTTTGTTCAAACTGTTTTATGGAGGTCGCAGTTTGTGGTGTTGCTGAACTATTCCCATTGTTTTGTTCATCAGATTTTTGTCAGCGAGGGTAACTTAAATAACAGAAATGCTTCTTTGTCTGATGCTATGTATATAGAATTTCAACAGCCCCACAAAACCACATCCTCCAAAGTAATCATAGTTGAATCCTCACCTCTGTAACACCGCAATATTTATAAAGGTACAATTAATTACAGCCAGGATTGTAGCTGCATCACTTTAAACTGGGTGCACTTAATTAACTTGCAACTATTTTGGAAGCTTTCTGAGTTGGAGGAAAATTTAAAGTCACAAAGCTTTGATTCTTTTCTCTTTTTTTTGTCTTAATTTAAAAAAAAATATCGTGATAGTAGTACAAGGTGATGAAAAAATTATATACTGTGAAAATAAGTCATGACACATATGGAAAAAAACAGCCTTGAATATAGTTTTGTTCTTTTTAGATTGCCCTCTCTTAGAAGCCTAGCAAATGGTCATGAATGCCATGAGGTGAATTGTGTGAACTATTTTGCAACATTTGCTGACAGCTTTCCTCCGCTATATTGAGAAGAAATACTTTCTCCAGTTTTCTCACGCAAAACCGTTCCCATAAAATCCATACTTTTTTTTATTAAAGTGGCAAAGAGAAAACAAAAAAACAAAGCACAAAAACAATTAAGCGATAAGATTGCAGAGGTTGTGTAGTGCCTATTTTTCACAGCTATTATTATTCTCCCATTTTCCACATATGTTGCTGCAATGAACCCAGAAGCCCTGTCACTATGTTACAGCAGGAATCTGATGATGGCCTCTTCTAAGCAGCTATCACACACCATCTGGTAGTACTATTCTTCAGCTGTTTGGAGAATCAAGAAAATCAACCCATCATCTACCCCCACGCTACCCCCTGCACTCATCCACACAAATACACACTCGTGTGTACACTTGCGACATGCACCTGCACATATACACACGCATGCATAATTTCATCCACACACACTTCACTTTGAATGCACACTTTTCTCCTGACCGCCAGCGGGAGTGTGATGTCATTACAGCTCTCTAAGGCCTCTTACTAGCCAGTGCTCTATAATCACTCTGGTTATATATTAGTACAATGCATTGATTACCCCATAATCCAATCACTCGCCTGTTATTGATCTTTTATAGAGCACCCCCCAGACAATAAAGCTGAAGCCACAGACTGTGGGTCAATAGGCACACAGGGAGAAGAGTCTCCTTGCAGCTAATTGGCTTATGAAATAATACAAACATTTTGCTTTCCCTACACCAGCAGAAATCAATGCAGAGCAGAGCTGGTGCATTCAGATTATTTTCTTTTCTTTTTCTTTTTACCAGGAATTGATGTCTCGGTTACACATTTCAGGCTTCGTGCACTTTAATCTTTTATTTTTAACTTTCATTTTTTTCTTTTGCCACTATTTTTCTATTTTACTGTCCTCCACTTTCTCTAAACCTAATGCTTCCTTTTTCCTGTAATTTGTCCTGCCAGTCCATCTTTCTTCCACTTGATCTTCTCTCCTCTTTACCCCTACTCCCTCTACGTCCAGCCTTCAACTGATGTTGGATTGCCAGATAAGTTTCTTCTTACAGCAAGACCACATCTGACACCCAGCTGTGTGGTTCATGGGCTGCAGGAGCAGCTGCTGGTCATAAATCACCCGAGCTGGAGGAGCTTTGGCACTCCTTCTGTCAGCCGTGAAACAAAGACATAGAGGTAGCGGGGGGTCAGAGGTATCCAACCTGGGCAACAGCAAGACACCCAACGCCACCTCTGTAGTGCTGCACAGAACAGTTGCTAAATTATCAAACCACACTGTAAGACTGGGTGAAGTCATTTAGGAATATATGCAGTCAGGGTGCAAGAGGATATAAATGCAAAGTCAAAAAGTATGCTGTAATATGGTATGCAAGCAATTATGGTTAAAGAGGCAGTGCAGCCTGCGAGCTGTGAGGTCAGACAACAGACAACCCCTTGCTGAGTTTACTGTAGCAGAAGAAATGCAAATAAATTCGATCAGAAAGTGAAGTTCTTTAAGGAAAGACCTGCCAAGCATAAACACAGTAAAAAGCAATAATATAATATTTTGCTCTAAATTAGGAATAAAGCACTGATTGTGCGCAAAAATTAAGTTTAGTGAGTAATTTCATAAAAAAAATATATAAACATGGATATATGGCTTTTTTAAGTAATTAAAAAAAACAGAGCTTTTATACACTAATTTGCACCATTTCTGTAAAATACACAATAAAATGTATTTATCTATAATAACAAAAAACACCAAAACCAGGCAACAGGTAATATGCAATATAATGCATCAAGATGCTCGGGCATTCTGTCATACTTTCAAATTCTCAACTTTAATCAATCAATACCATCCCTGCTGAGAGCCATTATTTGGTTTTCTGCCATGTTTCTGGTTTGACTGGATCTACACAGGGATCTCGAACCTGCAGCTTGTTCCCCATCTCCAGTGGCTTCCTGTGGCTTTGACATAAAAACTACATGAACATCATCACGAAACTGAACAATGTTTATATGTTTAAAAATTACATTTTTGTTTATAATGTCTATGATTCATTGCATCCAACCAATTCAAAAGCACTCCAAAAGTTTTATAAAAGTTAAGAGTTTCAGCACCAGAATTACTCAGTTGGTAGGGCCTTTGAGAGGACTATGCATGCACATGTAAGCAGAATTGGTCTGCATGTAGTTCAGACAATGAGTTTGTGACACCTGAGTTTACAGAGGTCTATTTTTTTAGGTTTTCCTGTTATTTTTGGTTATTTGACGAATAAAAAAAGTATTTTAAACCTGTATTTAAACGTAAATTAAGCCCCTATTATTAAAAAAAAAAAAAAAAGAAAAAAGAAATGTCTAAAAAATCTCAGTACTGGTAATTTTGCTGTCGTGTGAAGCCAAAACTTTGTTTGGTGCCAAAAATGTTTATATGCAGGAAAAACCCTGCACATGGGAATAGATATTTCATTCCTTGTTTTATCATTAAAAATAGCAACAAAAAAATGATTTTGGGTCTATAAACTTATAAATGCAACAGAAACCTGGTATTATTGTAATAAACATGTAAAGTTAAATTGCCAAATAGTCATAAGCAGCTCACAGTGAAGGAAACTAGGTTAAAAGATTTCAATATTTTGGCTCATGGTAGGCTCATTTATATTTAACAGGCCGTGTCACCTTAACTGTTAGACTTAAATATGTTGTGCAGCTCCAGTACATGGAGACTTTTTTGAAACCTCAAAAATGGGTGTTTTGATGGAGCGCGGCCCCCAGCCCCGCTCGATAAGAGTCAGACTGTAACGAGTAACAGCTCTGTCTGCTCTTGTTTGGTGAATTAACATGCTTAGACGTGCATGTCTGTTCACATGTATGATAAAATATTTTAATTATTAAACCCCTGGTTGGGAGACGAATGCATGAGCTTATTATCATGGGTGAATAACTTATCCGGATATTAAGGGAAATTGCTAAATTAACACAAGAAGTTTTGAGTTGGGGTGGGGAGGAGGGACTGCATTTACTTTGTTTTTTTAAGCAGACATGCACACTGCAGTGGGCAGTGCATGCCCTAGCTTAACCTTTTAGCCACGGTCCCTTAATAATGTTGTTCAAAACTGAGAACGAAAAATATTTGAAAACAGAATGAACACTTTTTTTGTCTGTATATATTCTGTAGTCAGCAGAATTATGTTAGGGTTTTTTTTAACCTCTTACAGTTGCTTCTCAATCAGAATATGAAAATTGTTCTGTGACTTGTTTGAACCCATTGAGCAATAACCTCTAAAAAAAATGCAAATGAGAAATGCAACACATGCATCTGTGTAAGCAAATAAATCTGTTTTCAGATGCAATCCCTGCACAGTACACTAAATTGTTGAAGTGTGGAGATTGTGCAGATTGCACAGAACTGTAATTCAAGACCCCCTTCAAAGTCACCTCTCAGTGTTTATACTTCAGCCCACACAAGGCTGCATACTTTTGCAGATTTCTGTATAATAAATTGGGTGTTATTTTACAAGACACCAAATCTCCTACAAGATAAAGAAAGAAAAAAAACCCGAGAACAACAAGCATGACGGCTTGAAGAGAGGATTGGCCATAGACAGTAGGGAGAGGAGTAGGAGGAGAGTTGTGTTTTCTTTTTAGATCTATATGTGTCTAAAATCATGTTCATTATGTTGCTGCTCACAAACATGACATACGACACAAACACCACAAAGACAAAGCCTCTAAGAAAAACACGGAAAGTGTCAGTTTCCAGCTTTTTCATCTCCTTGAGCAGAAACATAATTGGCAATGAGGAAATAGCAGTAGGTAGGATGTCAGCGGAGAGGAAAGGGCACAGGGAAAAGAGAGCAGATTATAAAAAGGTATAGAGGGAAAGGGATGACAAAAGGGAGAAGGAAAGGAGAGGACTTCTTTGCCCTTTGGTGTGCAGCAAAGGCAGATCGATAACACCGTAATGAGCGTGGTATTAGCTGGGGTGCAGAGGGACTGAAGCAGAATGGAGGGAAGGTGGAGGGGGAAGGGGGAAGCCAGGATCTGATTCCCAACAGCAAACAACACCAGTGCTGTAGACACCAGAACCAACACCTGAGAACACCTATTAAAGCTAGATGACCCTCTGCTCAGCTAATGATGAATCCACCCTCGTACAAAGTCCTCACACACACATACCCACGCTCACATGTACACACTCACATGGGTTTAGTACCCGTCACAGAGTTGTTCCGACTCTGCCAAGCTGCTACTAAAGCCAAACACATCACCCAAAGAGGGCTAACAGAGAAAAACCAAGTCTAATCCTTACTAAGAAAAGGACTACACTCAACATCACCTCTCCTTTTTGGTACAGATTACCCAACAATGGCTTCTGCCACTCTCTTAAATCCACTACACATTGGCAATTTGTATTAGAAAGCAGGGAGACACAGGGATTGTCTTTGGTTGGTTGAAAGAGAGAGAGGAGGACCAGCAGAGAGAAGTGGGGGATAACCATCAGGTATACTCAAAGCCAATCTGTTGCCTCATCAATAGGCTCCTTATGCTACAAGTGCCATGTGCAGGGCACACAGCTCTGCTAGCCCCCAGATTCGGCTGTCCGACTAGCAATCGAGGCAGGCAGAAGCCGTGGGATGCAGATAGATGGCCACGGCTGGGTCCTCTCAATGGAAGGATCAAAGCGGGAATCGAAGAATGGGCCCCCTTCTTTGTGCTCATGTGGATCCCAAAACAAACGCATCCTCCTTTCTGTTGGAAGCTGCATAGAACAGACTGTCTGCAGGAACAGATGGTAACAGAGGACTACTACTGGGAGACACCTCTGCAAGTGCTTAATTCAACACATCTCTATGTCTCACTTATAGACAACAATCATGTGAGATCACTTCTAATCCAACATATACTAGACCATAATAATAAACTATATGGTATCTAGTTATCCAGCAATTCATTTATCAACAAATTGTTTTAAAAAACGCCTAATATAACTTCTTTTGCCACAAATTAGTTTTTTGTCCAAAACCATGGAATACGATGCAGTGAGTGATCTTGCATACACAGTATCTGCAGATTCATGATTGAAAACAGCTTTCAGCAAAGCCTATATACACATACACACCTCCTGCTATAAATGTTACTTTGACTCAAATAATATTAATATCACATTTTATTTATAGGCACCTTTTAAGGCACTGAAAAAAATCAAAAATCCACATCAACCTGACTAGACTAGAGAACTAAATTTGTATTGATCACCAAGTGAAAACAGTCTAACAAATCCACTTATCTTGTTTGAGGAAATAAAACTAATTTTTAAACTTTAATATCGTTAGTAGGGAGGAAACTGAGATAGTGTCACACACAGAGTGACACTGTGTGCTACAGTGAGAAAGTCCTCACTCTAACAAAAATTAAAAACCTACTGCCAGACTCAAAATTTCAAAAGTCAGTTTACTTATAAAAACAGAACTTTCTTTATATTCAAAAGATGTTTGGGTTTTAAATAGCCTAGGTTACTAAACAGCCTTCACTGGAACTTCTGCCAGCACCATAAAAGATTCCAGTGACACTGTGCTGGTGTGACGGAAGAACTCAGATAGGTATATGATCAGATATATAACCCTTTTTTAATATAATCCAACTGTCTGAACAATCTGTCACTGAAAGCACTTGGGCTGTTACACTCATTCTAAAAAAGAAAATTGCCTTGCTAGAATTTAGATGTTTTTGTTTAGTGTAAAACAATCAAAATTGTCAATTTTGTATTATTATTATTATTTCCTCTTGTCGTGAAGAGTCACAGTCTCATTCACAGCCAGTGAGTAGAGAGATTTTCTCAAGCCCATCAGAAGCAGGGCTTCCAGTAGATATAACCCATGCTATGGTAATCACATGCTAATCACAGTTAACACCAGCACAGGGTCCTATACTCTAGATTAATGCATCCGTGGCATATTCACGTTTCCATTAGCATAAATCAGGTTCACCCTGCCTTTGTAATTAGTGTTTTCGTGTGAATGATAATAGGATATGGTGATTAGGTCAGGGTACTAGAATGGAAATGACTTGTCAGCTAAGTCGGCCTCAAACAGTTCCGCACATGATGGACTATCAATATGTGCTTCCTCAAGAAGCAATTAATGATCTAGAAAGATAATTGAAGTTTGACAGTAAGATGTGGAAAGCAAAAGGAGACCATTAATCAAATTTCTGCAATAGTTGTCATCGCAGAGTTTTGATTGACACTTTTTTCTGACACCTTGCATTAAAGGACAACTTCAGTCCTACAAACCGGATCCCTTCAGAAAATGTTTTCCAGGCTGCAGGACACCTTTTAGGATCAAAACATGGGAATGGTTTGTGGACCCCCATTCTTCTCCCCAATTAAGTGCATGAAAATTCAAAAGGCCTGACCTACTAAAGCATAAGTACAAACTACAACCAGTTTCACCTCTGTTCCTCTGCAATCAACATGCAGTAAAAACCTGTTTTGAACAGCCTGGAATCACCATTTCATCTTTTTCATAGGAGGCAGTGTGGGCGGGAAAAAAGGGGTGTATGTATGAGCATATACATGCGCTTGGGAACATGCGGACTCAAGATAAGATCAGTGTGCTACCCACGTGTGTAAATTTAAGAGACAGACATGAGGACAGATATATGTGCGTGTGTGTCAGTGCAATGCACACCTGTGCGCTTTGATGAAATTCACAATACAAGCAGGACAAGCACCAATGACTGGCCAGAAGTGCAGTACACTTTGTTGGGTATTGTATCCCTCGGGAAACCCCTTCCTCTCCTGACATCCCTGACATGGAGCATTCCTCTCAGGCTGGTGACCCCACATGACGGACGAGAACCTCCATGCCTATAACCAACTGATGAGATCTGCTGCAGCCCTAAGAGAGTGAAAGGTAGAGGTTGTGATCAGGAATGTGGAAAAAAAATCAATCTGTTAGGTTTACAGTAGATCACGGCAGCAAGGAGAAAGGAACACATGGCATGTAATCAAAAAATGAAAATCACTCTGATTTTAAATCTTGATTTAACAGGACTGGTCACTCTTTGTGTAGCTACCTGACACCCCTGTTTTCATAGTAATTTATGAGCCTTGACCTGTGAATCTGAACACCCAGCTCTGGCCTCCAAAATCCCATCTTCTTTATGGGTATCATAACCCCTCTTTGAACTGTTTGCTTGCTTAAATGTGAAAACCGATAGTCATGACGAAACTTTTGGTTTCCCTCTCTTTTTTTTTCTGGTGAGGGTTACGGTTAGGATAAAGGTAAAGGTGGGGTTACTTTTCAGCCTTTTCTGGGGACATTACAGCTTGCCCATACAGTTTTAGCCACAGTGCAAACACCACTAACACAAGGGTATACAGAACGTCTGGGCAGCATAGCCTTTTATACATCCAGTTAGCCCACATTTACCTGGAGGACTCTGTATCACAGTGCAGCTCTTGTCATGGTAGAGGAATAGCTGAATGAGAGATTCTCAAACAGGGGCAGTAATTTGCAGAGTGTGTTTCTAAGTTATTCTAGCTCCCTGCAGCTCAGCAGTGGCTGACCCCTCTCCCCTTCTGTCTGCTAAGAGGCCTACAGGGAGGAATCAGCCCAAATTACCTTTATTGATCCAGAGAGACAGGTGAATACCAAGCAGGTCTCTTTTCCCTTCACTTGTCTTATCTCTCATCCAGCATTTTCATCTCCCCATCCCCCCTCTCTGCCTGCAAGAAGAGAAAATTTAAAAGAAAAAAGAGAGAGAGAGAGAGAAACAGGGAGCGTTTATGTGAGAGGGAGTGTTCTAACCAGCACATGTTACTGTATCAGCCACAGCAGTGATTTACTGGCCGCATTCGTGTTGCTGTGATTAAACCTGCCTTCTCCCCGTTCATCTTTTACCAGCTACCGAGTGAACGGGAACGGCGAGCACCTGTTTTTCTGCCTCCAATCTGCCGTTGTCCTTTCGCCCCAGCATACAAATCACTGTAGCGGTGGAAAAGATACTCCATTAGGTCCAACTCTGACTTAAATCAATGCGTGACTTATCAAATGAAATAGGGGATTATGAGGTAATCACCTGACAAACGTTACTGAAATTGTAATTATCTCCACTGCACACATCTCAGAGACGGAAGACCAAACTAACTATTTAAGAGGAGGGTGGGATAACAGGGTACAGAAAAGCACAACTGCCTTTTCTCTTAGATAGCAGTGTGAGCCAGCATGTTCGTGGGGCGAGAAGAACCAGAGCAACTCTTTGGTTTATTTCACTCAGCAGAGATATATGTAGCTACTAAGGGGTTCACTTCATTGACAGATCTATGCTTTAGCTTGTGGAAAACTGCTGCCCAGTCTGTGTGTTTCTCCTGCTTCATTACACGTGTGTCCTCTTTACATCATTTTTTAAGGAAAACTGCTGTTATTAGTTTATTATTACTTCACTTATAGAAGTTATAGAAATTTATTTTTTTTAGTCCACTGTGAGTAGAGATCAGTTATTTACCTTTGCCGGCTAAAGCAGAAACCCCTGACAATGTATCCATACATTTTATCTCAGCAGCAGAAAATAGAAGATATTCAGTATTTCCAGAAATTAAACTTCCAGAATCAAACCCTAATGATATAACGATCTATTCCAGTGTATAAACAATTTATATCATTACATTTCTTAATAGGTGCAGATTCTGCATCATAAATGACATGTTAAGTATTTTCCTATGCATTCATCTGTACAGTGATGTACAAAGAAACATCACAGGAGGGACGTTCTGTAAAACTCTGTTACTATATACATATAGAGTTTGAATTTTACTCCATCATATAACTGAAATTCACTGGTTACTTCTCAAGTACAACACAGCCCCCTGGTGAATGTACTGAACTATTACACTGCAGTGCTGCAAACCAGTGGAAGAATCACTTTTGGCTCTCTTGCCCCATCTGTTGGTCAAAAACCCACATTGAGCTTTGTAGCTTTCTAAATGCATTGCATTTATATAGCGCTTTTCGAGACCCTCAAAGCGCTTTATAGCTCCACTGTTTATTCACTCTCACATTCACACACTGGTGGAGGCAAGCTACAGTTGTAGCTACAGCTGCCCTGGGGCAGACTGACAGAAGCGAGGCTGCCATATCGCACCATCGGCCCCTCTGGCCATCACCAGTAGGCGGTAGGTGAAGTGTCTCGCCCAAGGACACAACGACCGAGACTGTCCGAGCCGGGGCTTTCAATTACAAGACGAACTGCCAACTCTTGAGCCACGATCGCCCCAACTAGATTGAAAACTCCATTAGGATATATGCAGCCTATCTACATTATTAAGGGTTGCATTGCATTCAGTCCCCTAAAAATGAAGTGAAATGTTCATTAGAGTTTTTACCAATTTTATACAAACAAATAATGAAACGCAATTCTCTAAAGGTTGTGTGTAGCCTGAAAAAGTTTCTCTATAGTGTAGTGGTTTACAATTTGCCTAGCACAGGAAAGCTCCCTGGTTTGATCCCAGGAGGTGACACAAACCATTAGAGGGTTGCATCAGGGTGGCATCTGCTCTCAAATCAGACATTCACAGCTACCTGCTAAGGTGACACATTAAGAATCAGCAAGCAGCTAAAAGCTTCTTCGTGTATCATCTGGGTGATGATATTGAAAATCCCATCAAATAAACACGACTTCAAGCACAGTTCCATTGGTCTCACTAAGATATCCTGAACACAAATTGCTTCATTTCACACACTTTGTTCACCTCGAAACACTGGCCCTTCAAAATGCAATAACATGACTACCAATTAGTGTCATTCATGTTGCAACTGTTCAAACATATTTGGAAGAACAATTTAATCATGTGTCAGAGCATAAAATAGGCCTCAAGTGACTTATACAAGTGTGAGACAAGAAGATGTAGCAGCAAGAACACAGAGGAAGAGGAAGGCAGTGAAAGGCAATTAGCATTTGTGCGTGTGTGTGGGGGGGGGGGGGGGGTTGATTAAGCATACTACTACACATCATATGACAGTATTAAACATTTATTTTGTTGTAGTTCTGTATATATGCACTTACTGTACTGTTTCCTAATGTGTTTATATTACACAGATATAATTATTGACTTTTGCTACATTTTTTAAATGTAAAACAAGTAAAACTTTGGATAGATAGATAGATAGATAGATAGATAGATAGATAGATAGATAGATAGATAGATAGATAGATAGATAGATAATCTGGCATTTTAATCAAAACATAATGTTATGCTTTACTATTTTACGGTAAAGCTGAAATTTAAGCATAACAATAATAATTATATTTTAGCATTAAAAATATCATTTTCATTAAAGAGCGTGTCCATACTTGTGGATTAACCATTACAGAAACATAAAAAATGATAAACATAAAAATGACAGAGATGTGTGAAGGTTTGAGCATTTAACACTTTCAGATTGTGCTTTAAAAACTTTGAGAAACTGAGCCAGAGTTTTTGGAAATGTGTTTGAACAATTTCTTTATCTAAAACATATACATCATCCCTACCTAACATTCTCCAACTTAAACATTGAGAAGAAAAACTGTGCTAGAATTTACCATGTGAAATTCATACCTTAATTCATATACATCACATTTTCTATTCCACACCAGTGGTGCTTCTTGTCTACAAATCTGCCAAAGACGATCTTGTGCATATTCAGGAATACACAGCTCCCTTTTTGTATAACTGGCTCAACTGTCTTCGTGCAACAGAACAAATAAGAGAACCATCGAAACAACAGATACGAACCAAAATGACCAAAATGCATCTCTAACTGCAACCCCTCTGTTCACACAGCCCAACAAAGGTGTGCCTGTGGGAAGCTGGTTGATTAAGATCAGTCCCAACTTGGCTGTGTCACACTTCATCACCTCATTAGGTGTCTACAATCACACCACCAGTGCAGTCAGAGTTCACAGGGGCATGCCTCCGCTTAAGCTCACCAGATGAACTAATACAAACAACAATATACCATTAGAAATTCCCCAAATTATTATCCATTGATATTTATACATTGATATTTGAACAGTAATGAATACTGAAGATTGATTAGCACCAACTTGTGACTTCATATAAGACAAACATGAACTGATTTGTGAATATAACTATAATCTCCACTGCACTGGGGGTAAAAGTGATATCCATCGCTCCATATTTATGCGTTTCATGGTTACTGGTTGCATCTGTTTGTAACCAAGGTGCAGGACAGTTGTGACATGTGGCTACTTGAGGCTGAATATTACTGTCTTAGGTTTGTATTCTTTGCATTCAAGTTCACACCAGCACATGCAAAAGCAGCATGTGTCTGATAAAACAAACTTTACAAAGCCGAGTTAGGTTTTGGGCAATGTTCAGCATTCAAAATCTCAATGGTAAATAACAGTTTACTTTTTATTATCATATTTGCAGCTGCATTATCCAAACATTCAGCTGGCTATAATTTCATGAGGACACACATCTTTCCCTTGTTTTATGTTTATTCCTGGACGTGAGCAGATTTCACACCAAAGTAAGTGACACTCCAGTAGCTTTAACACCCACGCATGCCTGGGAAAGTCCCAAAGCTCCTACAGTTGCAGACAATTACTTCAGTAATTCATCAAAATCTATAATCTCAGTTGAATATTTAGACATTAAAATGAATTTTGATGCTCAGGACTCAGATTGTGATCACTTGCTCTAGAAAGTCATTGTTTTACATTTTGTGATGGTTTATTGAACCAACAACACCATATTTTTTTTCTTTGTTACCTTTATTAATCAGAGGCCTGTACTACTATTAAAGTATCAGCGAACAAGTATTTTGCAAATTATTAAACATTCCTACGTTGAAGTCTGTCTGTGATATGTCACATGTGCTGGGGTGATGCATCGCCCCCAGTGCAGTTAAGAGCTCAAAATTTGTCTCACCACAAAGGTGTGCAAACTTTGCACTCTTCAGAACACCTACAGATTATCTAAAAAGTTCCCATGGCACGGTTTAAAAGGTCAACACTGGTGTGACTTGAAAAGTTCAACAGTTCAAATGTGCAGATAAGTTGTTCAGGTTTTAGCAACCCATACTAGACTACTCATAGTACTTGCATCATATCCAAAGTAGAGCAAGCTCATGAAACAGAACTTTAACATGACAAGTGTCACTTTAATTGCTATATCGCATGATTGCTGGCTGATGTAACTATCTGGACATGTCATATGTTTTGTGGTCCAAAACCCAAGACTCTGTTAGGATTTACTACGATTACAAGCAGCAGTCACAACCTGATACCATAACTTTAAAATAATAAACTCATTCACTTCTGCATTCCAGTAAGGGCATCTTGTTATTATAAACATCATCAGAAGAATTTTAGAAGAAAGATTGAGATGTCACTCTCTAAACAGGCAACTGATATGGCTCTAAGTTCACAGGCTTTTATCCTTAGATCGCTATTAATTCATGTTGGTTTACTGGGTGATATATGTTATATAACCAGAAAAAAACACAAGATACTATTGCCATATGTATAGAATGATGGTGCATTATATGGGCACCAATAATGCACCAATAGCAGGCGGAATAATGGACCAGTAAAGGTTTGCAATGAGTTAATCTAGCTCTTGTTAACACACTCTGCATCAGTGTTGTTTCTGTGCCTACACTTGCTATGATTTTAAAGCAAGCGTAGGCACAAGCATAAGAACTGGAACGTACATTCAGTCAAACAAATTCAGTCACTAGTTGGTTTTGAACAGTTACAATCAAGATCATAGGGGTTAGCTCTAGCTAAGAAAATACAACTAGTCCATGAATGCTTTTGTTGTAAAGTAGGGGTCCATAAGGATAGAGGCTGGGAAACATTGAGCAGATGAAACACAGTGGTTCTCTATTGCAAGGTTTGTTATCACATGAGCCTGTTAGCACCTTCCACTTTCACCCCAAATCCTGCTTGACTGAGTCAAACTAAGAGCCTAATTAAAAAAAATGCAAACCTAATGTTAACACTTTTTTGTTTCCTCGCCTCGTGCCTGCCAGATTCGACCTCCTTGCTCCCCAAATATTCGGTGTCATCCCAAGGAGGACGTGTGACTTTATGGGTTAGGTCTGATGCACTTCAGCGCACAAGTTGGTAGAAGTCCTTTGATGGCCCACATAAAATACAGATTCTCTGATAATGTTATCAGTACATTTTCTTCTTCTAAAATGTTTCACCTCCGTTTGTCTCAGGCAAACTTTATGGTCTCTGGTGACAGGGGTTTGCGCCCTCCACCTGTCCCACAGTTTCCGCGCTTCACGCGACACTGCACAGGAAATGGTGCGTTTAACACCCTGCACTTATCCGTGGGAAAAGGGATGTTCAGCGGAAAGAAAGCGGTTATAGTCAGTAAAGTGAATGCACATATGGAAAGAAAAAGCTCTGCTACAACGTCTAATTAAGGGATCTGCATATATTTGGAGTGACTTGCAGGCTATATTCATGTGAGGTTTTAGATGTTTCAGTGCCAGAAATAAATACAGTAAGTAAGAAAGGCCCAAACACGTTCTGCACTTGCATAAAATCAACCTGATATCTTTCGAATGGAAAATGTCACAGTCTACTGGAGAAGTTCTCCTTTTCCCTTGAACACTTCAGTCAATCAATGCAGCGCTGAATGCTTAATTTGTGTGAGTGTGCAGTGATTATTTAAAAAGAAAATAAACCCCAGATAACGAAATTTATTTCCTGCATTTTATTATAAAATACAAAGGAGGTAGAAATGTGAAAGGAATAACTTAAGCTTGGTAACTGGTATCTGAACTATTTACATATAATTACAGGAATAAATTAAAAGATATATATATATATATATATATATATATATATATATATATATATATATATATATATATATATATATATATATATATATATATCCAATATGACAGCATACAACATTCTTCAAAGTTCACAAAGACATTTAGTTCCGCTCCTTTTCAACCTCCTCCTCGTCATCATCGTTGTCTTCGTCGCTGCTGGAGTCTTCGTAGGTGCAGATTGCTGCTTGCACCGGATAGTTGCAAAGGAGTATTTCTGCGTCCCGGTACAGATAATCAAAGCATCTCGATTTTGGCCAGTACAACCTTAGAACAAAAAGCAATTGATGTTTTTATATATGTAGACTTTACTCTTCTTTTTTTTTTTTCAACGATGCCTTAATTAATAAAGCTCCACTTACTTGACTGGATGGATCACTTGAGGTGTTTTCGGATCTTTTGCGCCACTGAGGTCTCCATGGTTTGAAAGATTCTAAAACAAAGAGATTTCTTTAGTCTTTCTGTCAAGTAAGCAGTGCGTGTTTGGATTTCAAAAATACAAACTTTAAAGTGCAAAACTTACCTTGTGTCGGACATTGTTATCCTCATTTCGAAACCATGGCCTCCACAACTCGGACTGCTGGCTCGAATTGCCTCCGTTAGAAACAGACGATAGCCCACTCTTGTTAGCGCAGGTCTCCATGGCTCCTTGTGGTGGTCAGCTCTTCGTAAAGTGTTGTGAGGATGTGGGGAAGCGGACAGGAACCGTCTTTTTATCAGGCCCTGCAAACCCGTGCCAAATTGCGTTTTGACGCGTCCCCAAGTGTTTCCATGCGCCACGGTGATAAGGTGCGAAGTCACACTTCAACAAACTACGGTCATTTGGTCACCTTCTGGTTTAATTTTGCATGAAGATTTTTTTTTAAATGCCTGATAGTAATCTATTTAAAACAGTATCAGTAATGGTCAATTTCTAGCTATTTATTAATACAACTGCTTGCACAGTTGTATTATGTATGCAGATTGCAAAGTCTGCATGTGTTTTTTACTGTCAATGTTGTGACAGGTTTTGTGTGTGTGTTGCTTTTTTTTTTTTTTTTTTTTTGCTTATCTGTCAACGTAATTTAAAATTCAAGCACCTATTTTAATCAGCTTAACTTTTGTGAGAGAAAAAAGGCTGAACTCTTGATCCCTTTCTTTATCTCTGTCTGTCTGTGTAGCCATTTGGGTGTAAGGTGTGAAGAAACACGTGCCCTAATGTCTTTGTGTGCTCAGTGAGAAATGGAAGGAGGCTCGTGTGCTTCTGTGGGAGGGGCGTTGAGGCAGTTACACGCGCCAGCCTTTGTTGAAAACAACGCTGCAGCAGATGCAGAGCTGGAAGGCATCCACTCTTAAATGGAAACCCTTATAATAAAGTGTTGTGCAACTTTTGGAAAAGCCTTTATTTTTCAACTATTTTTAATCATCTTGTTGCCTAATTATAGATTTTCAAAGTTGCTAAGGCACATTCTTATACATAATCTCCATCCTTTTGTCAGACTTCTAAACTGAAAGCCCAGTTTTACTATTGTGAAACCTCTGATTTTTTTCTGGACAAAATCCAAAATAATAACACTCTATACACTATTTTAAAAAAGCAAAAACAAACCACCAAAATAAAAACACCTGAAAACACAGTGTTCGGGACATCATAACACAACAGCAGTAAACACAAGAAGTTTCAAGATTCACATTCAAGACTATGATGGTCTAATCTGCTGAGTCCGGGTTGTCAACTGTGTCCAGCTCCCATCTTTCACATAACAAAAAGAAATAGAAGAAGGCATACAGTAGAGATCCATTAATGCTTTATATGCAGACATATAATTACATATACAGTAATTTACAGTCCTTTGGTCATATTCACATATAAAATGAGAAAGGCAGGCACCTTAATGAGTAAATCACAGTATGACATATACAGATAGGCTCTGTATATGTTGCAGAAAGACAGTTTTTGGAGTTTTGGCTCATACACCCCCACAGATGATTTTAAATGAGACAATCAGCATATGGTTAAAGTGCAAGCTTTCAGCGTTAATTTAATTGAAGAGAGCGTATAGCCCTGTGCACATCATATTTCATCCTGTAACTTCTATTAGTGCTCACATCATAAATAAACACGAGTGCCCCTGTTATACTGGCAGCCTTACATGTCATAACATTACATCCACCATGTTTTAAAAATAGTGTGGAATGTTTCAGATCATGAGCTATTTTTTTATGAATTGTTTTAGATGAGGACTTATCTTATTTCCGAGTGTAACCAGTGGCTTGCACCTTGTTTTAAACTGACTGTATTTCCATTCATTTCTTATTTATAAACCTTAACACTGATACACCTACCTCTATCACAGAAAATATGTATGTATTTAAACAAAATAAGATTTTAAAATCCATGATAATCTCTTTTAATTGATTGATCGACTGGAAGTCCCGTCCATCACTTTAATGATTCTGAAGGTGCTGGAGGGGCCAGCAGATTTTGGGGGTTGTCACCCCTGCAGTGGTCTTTCAGGTCCTTTGGTGGCCACTCCTGAAGTTTTTGCTATCTATCTAATAGATTTGCTTGTTTTTACAGCTTAATGATGCTCTGCACTTGTACTAAAACCAGTGCAGTGCACTACCACTGACATCTCCTTAGGCCTCATATGTCAATACAAATTCAGCTCTGTGAATCATTGTCAGCTACTCTTGTTGTTCCTCATCTTTCTTGTCTCCCTCCACTGTTGGTCTTAACCTTCGGCTAACCCTTGTTGGCTGTGCACTCTGAACTGGCATGCAGTGTGTTTGTTAAATTAGATCATTAGTAACAATTGCAAACAATTCTGAATTGCTGTCCTTAAGGAATGACATCTGTGCTGTAGCTGATTAACTTCTGCTTAGCATTATGTATCACAAGTAAATTGCTGTGAAAAATGTGTTTTAGTAAGAGAGAATATAATTAGAGCCTTGCAAATGAGATTTGCTAATTGTGTCTAACCGTGTAAGCTGTTTGAGTTTTTGTGGGGGGGAAAATGAGATGAAATTGCCTTAGGATGGTGAGAATTTGTTTCAGAGATAGGGAGTTAGTGCTTTAGAAAAGACTGCCTCATCTGGATAGAGTGCCTCCCCGCAGTGCACCAGCAGGGGGAAGTGTGGGGCTAGATGCTAAAATCATAATGAGAACACTCTAAGAGATGATGAATCTGAAAAAACTTACAATGCTCTGTTGTGTGAATGAGAACAGACTGGACTCCAGCGCTAAGTGTGCTTATTGATTTCAATCAATCATGCCTGCCAAAGGGTGCTGCTCTTTTACTAAGCATCACTTGGTGAGACATCTACTGTGAGGGTGTCTATGCTTACAGGTGAGCCATGCATGACCAGCATAACATTTCTTTCCTACTAGCCCCATAGACATCACAACACAACTCTCCAGGGAACCTGCAGTCAGAGCTTGGTGCTAATAAGGTCCGCACAGACCCCCCCCTCTCTCCTTCTCTCTTCCCCTCTCCCCCCCCCCCCTCTCTCTCTCTCCCAGTCTGTTTTTCAGCTCTGAAGCTAATTGAACACTATATGCTCTGCGCTGTTTGGCCCTTTTGTGTTTTGACGTCACTCTTTTGCTATGCTTTCAGGATAACAGAAAACTACCTTAGATGGATACATTTTATGTTCTTGCTATACAAACAGATTAATGAAATATGTAAAAAAAAAAAAAAAAAGAAAATCAGTAAACAACTCAGCAAAACCGGGTTATATATGTGTGCACACATTCTTTTCCTTATTTGTCATCATAAAGATACTCCTTGCATTTTGTGCAAGTTTTGTATCAGCAGGACTTCAAAACACAGCTGGTAGTTTCTGACAAACAGTGTGAATAACATCAAAAGTGTGACTCAAGAAAGAATACAAAAGAGCAGTAATAGCAATGTGAGATCTTAGTAAAAAATTCCATCCAAAAGATCACAGAGAATTTCTTTCAGACCTGTTACTTTTTTATACCTTTCTCTTTCAACATACTTTCTCAGTCTCTTCTTCTCAGTCTTTTTCACACTCATTCACTCACCCTGCATAATGGTAACCACTGGAGGCAGGCGTTAAAACACAACTACAGTATGGATGCCATTTCTTAAACACAGCCACTCAAAACTGCTCATACGTATTTCTGCTAATCTTATTAAAATGTTACATGCCAGGGGAGAATGAGCTGAATGACAATACCAGGAAGTGATTGACTTTTGTGGCTGTGATTTGAAAACCAGATATTGTGTTTTGATTTTTGAGAAAAGGATGGAATGTTTCGAGAAATGATTCCATTATGTGCTACTCCAAGTTAAAGCTAAGATAGCAGGTAACCCCTGCAGGAACTGATTCTGTTATGTGATGCATTTAGTAGTCATTACTCATTTTAAAAGGCTGATTACCGCCACATAGGCTCCTAGCTGTCACTCTTCCAGCTGTGAATGACGAAGAGGTGGCTGGATTTGTGGTGACAGTTCAGATTCTGCAGCTGTGGTCCACTCTGTGCTGATACAGATAAGTTGTTATTGGCGTACAGTAGCTTCAATACATCCCCTTGCCATAATCACAATTGAACACACAGTAGCTGCATGTATTACATTTACACCAATTAAAAACCAGCATGTCGCAGTCATAATCATAAAGCGCCAACCATGAGCACAGCTGCAGTCATGGACAGCTCCATGAGCCCACATCTACAGTCATAGCCACAAAGAGGGTGTCAGAGCTGCAGTCAGCGAGAGTGCTTTTTTTCTGTCTTTGCCTGAGCATGCAGCCACAGCTAAGGGTGCACTTAGACACACTATCACAACCAGCAGACATCTAGTGTACAACATAATACCTTATAAGAAAGAGAGATCTGCCTTTCTTCATGGGTCAGATTAAATGCAAATGCCTTGTTGTCAGCTTTGAATGAAGCAAAACTGAAATTCCCTTTCCCAGAGGACAGAAAAAAGAATCACACCATGCACACAAACACACGCAACAAAGCACAGAATATTAAGCACACTCATACACTCATTGATAGTCCAGCATAAAGCCATTATCCTTTACTGCTTCGAGCCATTAGGTGTTACTTAGTATTAAAGGATGAGCTGAAGATAAATTGAGGCAGATGAAATGCTCACACAGCTGCACAGAGACTGATTTTACAGAAAATATGGTAGCGCTCAGCTCAGCAGCAGGGAGATCTGCAGTATTTTAAAAATATGTCAGAAATTGATCAGTGTCTGAATGTCTCCATATGCCATTCAAGATTTTTTTTTTATTTATTTATAATTTACCTAAATAAATAAACAAATAAATGGAATAAAAATATTTGAAAAAATAATACAATAACGGTTTCTTCCTTTTTTACTTTCTTTCTTTGCTCCCTCATTTACTAGTGAAAGCGTCAGATGATCTCTTTTTTCTCCAAGTCATTTATCCCTCTTTTTTACAAAGACTTCTCTCCAAAATATTCTTCTCCATTGCAACAGCAAACCACAAACAACACTTTTGAAAGAAGTCATCATTCAGTAGATCTTTATATTATTTGCACTATAAATTATATATAAATGTATTCACAAATTATGTGTGAATACTTCAGTAAGGTGCACAGCGTATAGCTGTCATTCATGCAATTGGGTTATGTATTTATAGTTCCCATGGTTACGCTTCCTGTGTATCTGAGTTTTAATCACTTTCTTGCATTTTGGGTGAAAATCAGTGTCGCATTCTATAACACTGGATTAAAAACATGATCTAATGTCACACTCCACTGGTAACTGTACTTTCAAGGAATGCCTGGTTTCTTCTTTTCACTTTCCCGGAACTGAGAAAATATCAGTGTGTATCAGACTGCCAAAACCTTCCTTTAAGCCTTCAAAGCAGCGGGAAGCAATGTGGTGGTGTAACATGGTAGCGCTGTCACCTCACAGCAAGAGAGCAGGTTTGGGTTCAAATCTGCATGTCGGCTGGGGTCCGCTGTGCATCATCGGTTTTCTCACGGTGCTCTCACGGTGCAAAGACATTAACTGAAAACTATTTGGTGATAGTAAAGTGGCAGCAGTGGATCAGGCTGAGATAGGCTGCTGGTCTACTATGACACTGGTCAAATAAATGATAAAAAAAAAATACTTTTCTCAGCCTTTTCTTATCTGAAAGAATTAAGAGAATTTTTTAAAAAGTATATAAAAATACAATCAGCTCATACATCTTCACATAAACAAAGCTTCAAATCTACTTTTGCGCTATGCGATTGTCCAAAATGAGGCCTGTTAGGCTGAGTAGAGATGCTGGATCAAACCAGAGCATCCCCCATAGTTTCAGAATACATTCCTTGTTTGTTTTTGCACTGTTTGAATTATATACATATGGTTAAAATAAAATAGAATGGTAAAAAAGAAATGTGAGCAGTCGGAACATCAATTCTAGAAACCATAGAGTACTTTCATGTCGTGACTTTTAAGTCAATATTCCAGCTGTTAATACACATTTCTTCAAACCTTGCAAGCTTTAATCTCTAAACTCAAAATCCAGCTTTCAAACTAAATTCGAAATATTTCTCACTCTGTTGGCAAAACCTCACCAACAGATCAACAGTTTAATCTGTGCCTGGAACCACAATTATCATCATTCACACAACCTGTCAGAATAATGTAGCTACTGAGAAGTTGTTACACGGTGAATTCAGAATTTTTCTGAATTGCTGAAACACTAAAACTCATTGTCTGCACCAAGTGCTCAGTGGCCTGAACTCATTCAGTGACTGAATCATTACCATAAACACAATTTACAGATCTCAGTGACTAATTTTTGCAAAACTCTAAGAAACATTATCATTACAAATATTTAACACTGTGATGCGCAAATGGCAAAAGGTACATAAAGCACAGATGTCCTAAATTAAAATTGATCACATTTCCAATGATGTGACACAACGAATATAAGCCAGTTCAGAGAGCACACAGGTTGTTGAAGTTATTGGTTTCATATCTACAATAGACTGAAATTATCAGAGAGGCAGAATACATGACATAGACAGGGTACAACAGGAAATTCAAGGAGCCAAGGAGGATGAAGAGCAAGACAAAGAGTAATGATTTCTCATGTAATTCAAGCTACTATAACAGACAATGGTCTTGTTCATGGAACACTATAAGGAACAGGACAAAGAGTGCAACCCAACATGAGCAGATTCTTTGTGTCCACCAAAATTCATAGATCAAGACAAGAGAACAGGTACAGCATCACTGTTTTCAGTCACTGTGTTTATATCAGCACTGTATAATTTATGCAGTTTTAGTTTTAGTAATCAGAGTTAATACTGTACTGCATGAATATTTTTGTAACTGCACATCTATTTTTATAGACTTGCAAGATTGCCACACAAGGGTGGAAATTCACTCAGCAGCAAAAGGCCATTATACCAGAAAAGCTGTTTCAAAACAGCTCCATAAAACTGCAGGAAATATAGCAACAAGTTACTGAAGGCAGTCCAGACTTTGTAGGATTCAACACCGTCAGCCTTTCCACCAGCGACTCTGTCTCCAGCACAACAGGGTGCACATGAAGAAAATGCACTTTGAGTACAACTCACAAAGGGTCAAAGAGCTGCATTTTTAGTATGTGCAAGTAAGTGCACTTTCAGACAAAGTATAGATATGACTGTCAAGCTCAGTGAAATCACATCAGTATGTCCAGTGTAAGTCAATATTGCACATATTATACTCTACAGCACAATGCCGTCTTTCTGTAGCACTTACAAAATGATATTATAGAACATGTTTGATGTAGGATACCTGTTCAGTCATGGTAATTTGACACTGTGCTGCCATAAGCAAATCATATGGTTCCCCACTATTATGTGATTCTGAGGCCCAATAACACAGAGCATCTTCTTGGGTCTTGCATTGCTGTTCAGAATGGTTACAATTATGGGCAATTATTGCCGAGCACCATCCACCTCTCTTTCCTCAACCTAATATGGGAGTTTTTCTTGTATGGTAGTGGAAGAGATATGACAAGGTTACGCCAGAGTAAATCTCCTATTGGTGACTTAGGTTTGGAGCTGTGTCAAGGTTGGATACACCAGACGGTTCTGTCCCCATTGGCTGGTGTGGGGGAGTATGTGCTGCGGCCTGACCCAGCCCAAAGACACGATAAAGCCAAATGACAGTCCAATTCACGGTGTATTGTAGGCTTTTCACTGCAACTATGCAAACCACTATGTTTTTTTAATGTATATACAGTCAATTTAAAACCCACTAACTAATGTTTTTTTTCTATAATGCAATGCAAAATGCACTTGCTGGACTGTAAACAGCAAACATTTCTCTTGCAGCTATATACCTTGAACATTCTTCTTTTCATCTACTCATCTTTTCTTTATATAGTTTGAAATGACTGCTCAGTTGTGCTTTTATTGTGACTGTCCTGTTTATGATCTGTTGCCATTGTTGCCTTTGAACAAGGTTTTAAGGCGAGTGTTTGATTTTGCGAGAAATGCCGGAGCTTTTTTATAATGCCGTTTGAAAACGTTGTTTTGTATTAGTAGTGGAAGGTTTCAAGAAAAGTGTTTTAGCAGTTCAGAAAAAAATGTAACTGTAACAGAATAAAACATATAGCAAATGTTTATGTTTTATATGTATTGTATATTTTGTAGGATTTATATATCCCACACTATAACTCATGAAAGAGACCAATTTCACTTCTTTTTTTTCATATAATATGAAATATAATTTTAAAAAGTAAACATAATACTCTGTGGGAAAATATGAGATACTTTCAGCAATAATGAGCCATTTCTTTTTGGATAGTTTATCATTTGTAGAAGAAAATCTCTACAAAAAACACCTTTCTTTATCTTACTCTTCCTCTGCTGCCTCTTCATTTTTTCCCCCCATCCATCACTGGTAACAAGCTTCAACTTGCCCTTGCGTGCAACTCTGAACTTACCTTAAATTGCATCTGTAGCAACCAGTCTGACCAATTTTGAGTTGTGCTCTAGAAATGAGTCTGCACTGTAGTTCAGTTTAACTTCTGTCTCCTGTGGTTAACATTTATCAACACAAGTGTATCACTGTGAAAAAGTATTTAAGAGATAAGAATGTGTTCAGAGCGCTGACCAAAAAAATCTTGTTGTACTGAGTGAAATTGTTTATTTATTTATTTATTTATTTATTTATTTATTTATTTATTTATTTATTTTGTCAAAACTGGATGATATGAGAATAGCTGTAATTTATTATTCTAGAGTCAATAAAAAGGGGCAAAGCAAGCTTATATGGTTTGTTGACTATTTAAAGTTCTTTGATCCTTTAAGCCAAATAGAGGAATTGGCCCCCACATAGAGTATACATTCTGTAATACATGCTATGTAGGGTTGGTTCCAGCTACATACCTGTCCTTGAGTAAATTCAGAGAAAACTAATAAAGAATTTACAAGGAGGAGTTTTATATGCTAAGCCATGCTGCATACAACTCTGATGTTGTTTTCAGCATCAGAGTTCCGTTCAGGGTGTTATAGCTACATTTACCTTTCTTCTGCTTCTTCTTCTTAAGATGCAGTGTGCCCCAACTTGCCACACTAGATTTGCTAAAAGGATTTCAGGACATACTCCCTTTGACCTTTGCTCTCCATTCTGTGTTGAGAATGTCATCTCTGTTTATCCTGTTTTAAGGTAGATAACATGCCTTTCTGTAAAAGCAGAGTGGGAGCAGATGTGATCCTGATTCAATTTCTAAAGAGGAGATGCTAACATTGATACCATCTTTAGGCTTTCAGCTCAACTGTTTGTTGAGGAACAAAGTCTTATGGGTTCATATTATATTAGAGAGGTAATCTATGAAGAGGTGGATGAGTGGCTGAGAGGAAAATGTACTTTTTATTTGATTCATAAATTCAGAACACTATGATATTTTTTTGCAATGCTTTCTACCAAACGAATCATATCCAGAAAGCACGACTGATAATGTAAATGGCTACATTGTAACCATGCACTCTTTAAGTTAAAGTAACTTTTACTTTACCTCCTGCAAAATGCTGCATAGTACATTGTTTTGTGCTTGTATAGTGAGACCATTTCTGTGTGCAGTGTCATCTATAATACACTATAATATTGAATGATCAGTAATTATCAAGCTGTGGAAAAAAATAAATCATGCATACTTTATCCATCAGGTGCTCAGTGTCAGTTTAATCAAAGCTATCTGGTAGCTTCACGCGTAGCTTCCTGCACCTGCAAACCAATAATCTAATGCTAGAAAATCATTTAAGATTCTCATGCTCATGTTATGTGTATTCTGTGAGCTCTAGGCTATGTTCTGAGAATGGCTATGTAGAAGGTCGAACTGATCCACATCCCCACTTAATTGAAGTCCAGAGTGTTCCCTTGGAAACCATCTGATGGGGTAAAATGTACTGTAAAAAGACATGATTCAGAGAAAAATATGAGGGAAAACATAAAAATAAAATCAATCACAAGCAATAAATGTGTGCATCAGAACCTTAGATGTTATAGGGGGAAAAAGTGAGATTGTTCCTGTATGGCTGTACTTATCTGGCTTTTTATTAAAGTACTATGGATAATAGGGGATAACATAGGGGTAATAAGTGTTTGCAAATGAAATTGTCTGTTTATCTACAGTTTGCGGTGTTTTAAATGCGCTAAAAGATTTAGAATCATCTTAACCTTTTTCGTGGTCTATCTGTTTTGCTAGTGTTGCCCTTTTTTCTCTTTTCTGTCATCATTATTTCAGTTACTGACCCTCAATCACAGATGGAAAAATAAAAAACAAGGATAAATCGCTGGGCAAGTGTGAAGAAGAAGGTGCTCTGCTTGTCTTTCTGCTCTTCGTTGTGGTAAACTCTTACAATAACGATTTAGAAAGACTCACCCAGAGCTGATGCACTTAAAAATACCCCTCATCAGAGACAATTTGGATGACAAAGGAGAAACTGAGAATTTTTGAGGATGATTTTGGAGTCCCTAACCAACCTTAATGAGAAGTGTGAGTTTGAAAATGGGTTTGTGTTTGTGCAACAAGCATGCCCCTATCTCTCCAGTTGGTACCCCAGCCTCAGTCAATCCCACAAGTCTTGCAGAGCTCGAAACTGAAAATCAACCCAGACAGTGTGATGCAATAAACAAAAAAAGTTGTGACTAAAGATAAGAGAGAGAGAGCTGAACTGCCGGTCCTGATCTCGAAGAGCCTGGATAAGAACTCACTGCTGGTGAGTGAAAGGCATGAATTCATCTTAGCAACAGTAGCAGAGTTATGCATTGCACGTAGCGGCAATGCTGATACAAAGCCATGAATATTTCACAGTATCTGTTTAGGAGTCTTCAGTGTTCCTATTTCTGTGGATGGACAGCTGCAGAGCAGTCAAAGCAGTCAGAGCAGTGGGTGGTAGTAGCTTTAAAGCTTCAGCAGAGTGTGACTAGAATGTTATCAGGCAAATTGAAGGAAATTGAAGTAATTAGAAGTGATAAATGCAGCAGTAATTTTGTTCTGCCTGCTGATGCTGTCTGCTGTGTACTTTTACATTATGCATTGTTGGCTGTCAATTTCACGTAATGATGTGTAAATGCAATGTAGCTGTGAAAAAGTCCAGAGGAACAAAAGCATCAAACTAAATATATCCACTCACAACAGCACTGGACAAACAAATGCATTTCATTTCAGTGTTTACACTGTATTTCTTTAACCCTCTCAAGGTAGGCGTTGCCAATTTGCAACAGTTAAAAACTAACAACCTGATTACCCCACATACATATTTTATGAGTTTTTTTACTCAGAAGTACCACTGCAGGACTTGGTTGTGCATTAGCAACAAAAAGTTTAATTTGAGCCTGAGAGGGTTAAATAGATTTTATTTTTAATCATGGATTAGAATATTTTAGCTTTACTAGTACATTTTATGTTTAAAATGCTGAACCTTAAACCCTACAGCACTCCTACCTACAGCATCTTCCGTCATGAGTCACATACCTAGTGACCGGGGTCATTTACATGTCTCAGAGGACTGCAGGCGTTTTAGGGGAGATCAAGTGTAACGTTCAAAGCAAGACCTTTTACCTTTAAACACTATCTTTAACTACAGGTTAATTGTAGTCATTACTGAATAGCTCATCATTAAATCAATCAATGTACAAATCTGACCTCAGGATACCAATCTGATTGGTCTCTGAATACCAGCCGTTATTATATTAATAGGCTATAGTTTTCGTAAAAATCCAACCACATCAGTAAAACTGTCACTGCAATTATAGCGAGGACTGCTATAATTGCTCCGGCTTTCTCCCACAGTCCGAAGACCTACATTTAGTGGGGTTAGGTTAACTGGTGATTCTAAATTGCCCTTATGTTGAATGTGAAGGTGAATAGTTGTCTGTCTCTCTGTGTTATTAATCCTGGAAACCTATAATGGTGTACCCTGCATCTCACTCTAATGGCAGCTGGTATAGGCTCCATACACTCCTCAGTCAGTCAGTTAGTCAGACAGCCAGACAGACAGTGGTACAATGAGTGTTCACACTATCAAACTAACTGACAGGTCCTTAAACGATTGCACTGCAAGAAACCACTGGACACACTTCCTTTGATTAAAGCCTTTCAAATGTTCCATGTGAAAACACCACAGCATAATATCTTCCATTGTTGCTGAAGGAGAACAAAGCAAGCTTTGAGAAACTGTCTGAAATATGCATTATTGATCCACAGATGAATACGAGACGAAAAGAAAAAAAACGGTGGACATTAAGCTTTGATGTGTCTTTTTCACTGAACACGGCTTTTAAAATCCTTGGTACTGATTTATGTTATGGTTTAAGGTTCATCACAAATGACGACCCAATTGCAAACACAATAGAGGCAGACAAGCAGCTATAGCAAAAACAAAGGTGAGTTTTAATAGAAAGCTGTTTAAAACTCTCGAGTTACCATGAAAACATTCAACTCTGCGGTTATGAAGAGTAAAGTCTAAAAAAATAACACAGTGGTGAAGAACTCGGGCAGCCAAACAGGCAGATTAAGGACTGAGGAAAGAGGTAAAAAAAAATTAGACTGAAACAGACAATCAGAGGGGTGGGAGAAATAATTGAAACAACACAACCAAAAACAGACATCAACACTTTGTTTCTTTTTTTGTAGTTTTTCAGTTCAGAGCATTTCCCTCATTCCGTATAAAACAAATTTATAAAAATGCAAATTACTCCTTAACACCTCCACCATTTGCCTGCAGCCTCAGGGCCCACCCTCTGTAACTGGAGGCATCAGTCACTCTGTAGGATCTCTTGGTATGTGCTGGGGGAAAACAATGACACATCAACACTCGTGAAGTGTGTCTTTGTTAATCAGGACACTAAAACCCAGTGTACAGTCTGTAAATGAGCAAACTATGCACTCAGTTTTGAACCAAACAAAACTGAATGTTTCTTCTTTACTTACCTGTTTTGCACTCTGCACGTATGTCCCTATTACATTAAATCATTAGCAAATGAATTAAACTCTGATCCTCTCCCATGTGTGTCTTGTCTTATCTGCTCTGCTCCCTTAAGTTTCCCCTCACTGTCTGTCATGGCAGATGGCTGCCCCTCCCTGAGCCTGGTTCTGCAAGATGTTTCTTCCCATTAAAAGGGATTTTTTTCCTTTCCCACTGTCGCCAAGTACATGCTCATAGTGTGTCCTCTGATAGTTGCTGATAGTTGGGGTTTCTCTCTAATATTATAGGGTCTTAACCCTACAGTATAAAGTGGTTTGAGGTGAGTGTTATTGTTATTTAGTGCTATATAAATAGAACTGAATTTAACTTTGAATTGAATTAAAAGTGCTGGGTTGTTGGAAATGAGAAAATACTTCAACCCCTGGGCCTGAACTGGCATAATATTTTCAACACTAATGGCACCAAGATTTTAATATATATGCATTTGTGATCATTCTGGTGATTGTAATTTTCATAATGTGAACAATTCATTTTGGTGGACCACGAGGGCACGAAAGCTTACATAAACTGGCTGAAGTGCATCTGCTTAAGAGGTTCTTCATAAATTAAAGTAATGTGGGACTAATGAAGAAGGTTGCCTGATTTATTTAAAGATGAAAAGAAGGATTTACATGAGGTTGCGTTTCAGGGTTTTAATAAACATTTTTTAACTCACTAAGTAACATCCTAACATTTTGAAATTTTCTTTGGTACAATTAGGTTCTGAGTCATTAATCACGGTGGCTCTGTTCACAGTCTTTCAGCAGTTCAACAACCCTTCATTAAACTAAGATGCAAGTCAGAGTGTGTATCCCATCAGTAGTCCCGGTGGGTGGGAGATTAATAAACTTGGCCAACATTTTTCATAAAACTTATCTTGGACTTTATCAATAATGGGTCAAAACAGATAAGAGCCATTTCTGAGTACTAAGACATGATGTTGAAGTACAGGAAAGATACTGGCTGATCAAATTACACAGTCATATATATATATATATATATATATATATATATATATATATATGCAGCATATTTTATCTGTTCTGCCTGTTTTAAACTTTGAAATGAACGCCTTTAATGATTTTCTTTTGAGAAAAATAAATAAATTAAATTCTTGAATAACTTTTAAGACACTGTACTGCAATGTGGGCATGCCAAAGTACATAATTGTGAAGCATATTGAAAATTGGCACTTTGGTATAATTACTGAGCGAAAAGACAAGAACAAATCAGGGAACTGAATAAAATTAATATCTAGCCAGCATAATTAAATTCTACATTGTAATAATAGCTCATTTTAGTTCCTCATGTTTGTGAGCCCACACACTGACCCCTAATGAATCATTCCAGATGAGCATTAACATGTTTTTTGTCCTATTCAAATTTTGTCCTATTCCAAAATGTTATGATGGATCATTATAGTATTACCAGGCTATTTAGCTGCGTTGGGCTTACATTGTAAATCTACTTCGTGCTTTATTCAATTCATAACACCATAAATTATTATTCTCCTCTAAACCATCAATTATACTTTATATAATGACTCTGGTTTGTCACGTTTAGGCTAAGGGAAAGGTGCACCCGTTTTGCAGTAGGCTATCTATCTAAATACACAACTTTGGTTTAAAACAAATACATAAATTAATTCATCCAAACGGTCAATCCTACTGGATTGACGTACACAGAAGAATTTTAGTCGGCAGTTTTGTACGTGTCTTCAGTACATTTAGTCTAACTACTGCAAATGCCTTGGCATGGGTTCGAGGACACGAGCATCTTGCAGTGTAATCTCTTTATCTCCGGGAGTAAATGAGACACCAGTACAGAGAGTGTTGGATAACGGTGATGCGCACTGAGAAGCCCCCCAAAAGGCTGTTGCTTCGCTTACTGGACTCACACGAGGATGGATAGAGTTTTTGCGTAACGGTAACGCGGTGGATTTTTCTACTCTTTTTCCAAATTTTGGTCGCTTTGTAATTACGTTATTAACGGAAATATCGTTCAAGGAGTTGTTCGGGGGATTCCCCAAATGTCCAGCCTTTGAATTTATTTTCAACAACAGTAGAAAGATCTAACATTTCTGGAGATTGCCTGTTTGCAAACGTTTTGGATACTATAGCGTCTCACTCATATGGCGTTCTGACTGGATTGATTTGATTTGCCTTCTACTGTTAAATCACGAAATAAATATTAGGTTGAAATGTCCGACTTCCACAACCGGAGCCAAACAAGCGCACGTCGCAGTGACTACGTGTGGCAGTATGAATATTATGACGACGAAGAGCCCGTGTCGTTCGAGGGACTCAAAGCGCACAGATGTAAGCCAAACACATTACTAAGACGTTTCCCATTGTTTCTGATCTCCTTCTAAATTGTGCAGTGTTTATGTCTATGGCTGTGTTCTGTGTAGCCTATGTGTATGCCTTCCAGCGCACTTTTAATTAAATGATTCATCACCCTTTGGTCCCCCTTACTCCTTGCATTATTGCTTTAGCTGAACGCTGTTTCTCAGCAACATTGTGTAGCGGATTTAGTTCGTGCAGCACCTGTAGTGCCGTTTTATACTCCAGTGGAAGCCTAATAGTCAAGCCAATTAATGAGACCAAATTGTAATGCCAAACAATTCGGTTACTTTAATCAAATGTTAGACGAACGAAATTTCACTCTATACAACACAATTAAGAATTCTGTCCTCAGAGTGAGGCTTCCAGTTGAGAATAAAAGTCACACACAGAAAATGAGAAGAGCAGAGATGAATGTAGTCTTTAATTGTACTAATAAGATTCTTCCTTCTCTGACCTTTCAGACTCCATCGTCATCGGCTTTTGGGTTGGACTTGCTGTGTTCGTGATTTTCATGTTCTTTGTTCTCACTCTGCTCACAAAGACAGGAGCGCCACACCAAGAGTGGGTATAATAGCAGGCTGGAGCCCGTATTTCTTTCCACTTTCACATTTCCCCCTACAAGGACATTTAAAGCACCGTGGAGAGCTCAAGGAAATAAGCACTTAGCACTTCTCATCTAGGTGGCTTTCTAAGAGTGAGCTGATGAGTTTCAGCGATGCTATTCTGACAGTAGACTGTGCAAAAGTCTTGAGCCACCCCCACATTATTTATAAGTTTTCTAGAAAAACTGGAAATAGTGTATTCATTTTTGAAACATGTGCGAAATAAATACAGTTTGTAATGCAGAAACAGTGTCTGTACAATTCTAATGAGCTCGAAAGTCATTTTTTTGGTATGTTCACCTTAATTCTTCACCACAGCCTGAACTCTCTTAAGCAAGCTTTGTGGTAATTTATTTAAGCAGTCTGCAGGAATAGCTCTCTGGGCTCCTTGAAGGGCATCCCAAAGCCTTTCTTTGGATGCTGGGTGCCTTTTGTGCCATTCTTTCTCAAGATGATCCTACACTGTTTTAATAACATTGAAGTCCGGCAGTCCATAAGACTTGTTGCCATTTATTTTCAGCCCAGTTCATGTGTAATTTGGAATACTTTAGCATTTCCTCCTTGTTTCCCAATGAAAGGGTGGCTTCTTGACAGCCACCCTTCCACATAGATCATGTCAAATGAGGCTTCAGTTAATAGCAAATGGATCAGGCTAGATGTATCACTCGGCCCATCTCAGTTCTTTGCCAGATTTCTTTCCTATTTTCTAAGACTATGACCATCAGATAGTGTTCATCTGCTGTAAATTGTTTTTTAGGCTTCCCACTTCTTCTTTTGTCCTCCACTTGTCCAGTTTCTTCTCCATGTTTTAGGGTCACACTGCAAACCATGCCAAGACATGCCTAGTTTTCTGCTAACAGCTCATTTGGATTTACCTTATTGGTGAAAATGCCTTTATCTTTGGCATTTTTGAAAATGTAACTAAAGAAATGGGAACAAATTTTGTGTGTTTGTGACAGGCTGCTAATAACAATTTGTCTAAAGCAGGGGTGTCAAACTCACATACACAGTGGGCCAAAATTCAAAACTGGATCAAAGTCCAGTTAACGTTAATATTCATTGGAAAAAAATCTTCCTCCAAATATAACTAGGAATCTTTTCTTATGGACTCAAACAAGTTTTGCTGAAAAACTGAATATGGAACAAGCAAAACTTAATACTAAACAATATATATAACTTATATAAACGTATATATAACTTAATATTGCACACATGCCTTCTGAATTAAATTTTATCATTTTATCATTTATCAGATTTTCATCATATTCTCCCACCTGTCCAGAAAGCTCCTGTTTTCTGCCTTTCTTTTTTCCATTTTGGGATAGGTAGCATGGCAGTATTTGCATGGTTGCTATGACTATGGTCAACAGAGGAGAGGGTGCTAATGGGTCCTGTTAGCAGTACATGCACTGAAAATGACTGGGAAAACAGCTAATATCCAAAGAAATTAAAAGGTGCTCTCGAGCTATAGCGCTCCAGGCTTTCTGAATCAAAGACCTTCAGAAAGCCCAGAGAGCTATAGCTTAAGAGCACTTTAGAAAAATTACAAGAAGGTCTGTTTCCTTCAAAGCAAAATATAAAGAAATGAGAGATGGCTGGGCATTTTGCACAGTACTGTATGTTGTAAGACATTGTAATATAATTATGTCATGCTGAATACATATATAGATGAGTGATGAATAAAAAAAGCTCAACATACATAAACTTAAAGCGATTGGCCACCATCAATTCATCGCTCATTGACAATGATTCCTCTAGTTTTGAGAATGCTGCTGCAGGGATGGCCCACAACGGATCATTCATCAGTGATGGTGGTGGAGTGTTTTGTTATACACCTTGGTCCAAAATCTCCAAAACATGTTTAACTACTTTACAATGTGATGACTGCAAAAACCGTAGCACATTATTCACATCACTTTCATACTCATCCGTGACCTCTTGTGTCGTTTCGGTGGGAACAGTTAGCCTTAAGAAAAATACAGAATGAATACAAACCATTATGTGAATAAGTCTAGGGTTCATGTTTTGCCTGTAATTTTTCAACTGCCTCTTTACTGATTTTGTATTGTGCTTTTTACAAAAGATATTTGAACTGGCGTTGAGCTTCGTATTGTCAAAGGCACATTTTCCATTTCAAAATAATAACCAGAACTGGAAATTGGTGAGAAGTCACTTATATAATGTCAGACTGAATACAGCTCTGTGGTTAAACCAAGGCGGAGTAAGTAGTTACCCCTGCTCGACCCCGTTCCTTTTTCAGCTTGGGTGATTTTAAGAATCCATTTCCAGACACAGAAGCAAAAAAGCAAGGGAGAACAAAAAAAATCCTCCTTTATTTTTTCTATTGAACTAATGTTACATTCAGAACAAAAATGACAAAAAAAAAGCGCCTCATATTGTTAAAGCCTTCTCCTGTTGTAATCTCACTCCGGATCTTTCTTTGTTTCTTAACAGTAACCCAGACTCGGCTGAAAAGCGTCATCGACCAGGAAGCTGTCTGGTAGACATTGATGGTCACCAGGATGAAAATGACAAAGCCTTCTCACGTCCGTTGCTAGCAGGATCCCGTTCATATTTTAATTTCTACATCAATGAGGAAGACAAGGGTCACGGGAAGCAAAACGTAGAAGAAAAGAGAGCTGGAAAGCACACCGTGGCCCGAGCCGAGCAGGGAACCTTCAACCGGAACAGAGGCGTCAGCTCCTCTGGGATGGACGAGATGGAAGAAGACATTGAGGAGGCTGGGGTCCACCAACAGCTTACTGGACTAATAGAACAGAGCAAGACAGACAGAGAGTGCACCTTTCTTTCTCACTTCAACATCCCTAACTTTGTCAACTTGGATCACAGTTCAACTCTTGGAGAGGATGATCTGCTATATGAGCCCTCAGTCATACTAGAGCGTCAGTCTAAATGTCACGATGCTCACTTTGACATCCACTAAGGCTCGTCCTGCAGATAAGCATGGTTATAGTGATACCGTAACACCATTTGCTTTTTCAGAGGGTCATTTATGAACTGACAATGAGAAATATACTCATCACTAAGCTTCTGTGTATGAAGTTTTGTTGTTGTTTTTTTTTTACAGCCAACAACCAAGAGGGCACAAAACCTAGCTGACAGCTCAATATTCAGTGCAACTCAAAGTTATAGGATGATAACTCTTCCTGAAGTTGAAATTGCCTCAGAAGAGATACCTGTTATTTTGAGTATAGGCTCTGGAAATGGACGCAGCTGTGCTGTACCTGGATGAGATGACATTTTCACACAGGAACAGATAAAAATGGAAGAGTGCCAGGTTCACAAGGGAGATTTTTTTTGTAGTTCTGTAGAATTCATTATGTTGTTATTGCTGTCTCGTTTTCCTTGTAGAATTTTGAACGCTGGGCATTATCTTTTAAAAACCAAATAAATGCCAGCTAGTCTACCAACAAATTTAAAAACTGTGAATTAATCAAGTTTTGTCCTAAGATTAAGTGTTTAGAAAAGGTGAAGTGTAATTGTGTGTAGCAAACAGTGTAATTAGTAGTACAAAATCAAATATATCAGAATAGGGACTCGCAGGAGAAAATACACAGCGCTTTTGTAGTCGGAAAATCTATTAAACTTACTGAAGGTGAATGTTAACTGTTCTAATAAAACTTAAATGTTTTTGAAATGAACTCGTGTTTGGAGTGGTGCAGTATTTTTCTGAATGTTGTGTTTGGACGGACTCTCGCCTTCATATCTTTCAGGGACTCAAATGTCTACGAGTACAAGAAATGTGACTGCTTTCACCTGCTGTGACAAAGCAAAAGAGGATTATGGCTCTGCATTAACATTTACGTAACGAATACAGAGGATAACTACAGAGCAGTTGGCAGAAACCAGAATCGCCCTAAAAAGTAAAGTTTGATCCGGATCACAGCTGTGAAAAGAAAATCTATACCGTCATTATCCTTGTGTTTGGGGACATTTTAACAGAAGAGCTCATGCATAAAAGCCTAAACGCTGCACCCCTCCTTGTCTTTATTCATGTAGAAATATCTCCCCCGGCTAAATCAAATTAAAATTGTTTTGAACAATATCAGGTGATAATTATGCAAAGGGACATTGCTAGTTATCATTATTACTTAACGGGGATTGCATTACATACATTTGTCTGATGGAAGGATGTGCTGGGAATGCTAGAGAGTTCATCAGCATTAATGCGACACTGACTTCACTGAAGCAGCCTCTTAGGGTTTGACAAACAGCCCATTAATTCTTACCAGTGAAAATTAATGCAAAAATAAAGACCTCTGACCTCGACTGACATTTCTCATATTTCTTGAAAGGCAGGCGGTCGAGACCAGGCTCACAAAATGTGGTTTGTTTGCCCGGAGCTTGTTGCAAGTAAGGCTTGTAACATTCATCCAATATTCTTTTTCTCTGGGCTAAAATCACCAGAGGGAACACTATATTATTTATTTAATTTAAGTGCATTATCACTCCATTTCATAAGAAATCATTAATTATTTTTCCAAATAATAAAACATCAGGGTAGCTTTTATGGGCAATGAATAGTGTTAGTAAGTTAGAAACGTCACGTGGCATCAAACAAGCTTTGACAGATTTTTTTTCATATTCCTCTTTTTTTAAAATTACTAAGTGCAAAATATCACATGTACCAAAAATTTCCTGCATTTTTGCCTCTTTCATTGCACTGACAGCAGTGCATGCCAGGTTTGTTAAGCATTAAAATCAGTAAGCCAAAGTGCTGTTCAGTAGATATTACGAACTCTTTTAGGGAGTTTGCAGCTCAATCAGGAGGCAGTAAACTCTATAATTAGGAGCAGCTGAGGTCAGACAGTCAATAACTGTGTAGGTAGAAAGCATGTTCATATGGGTTATGTAATGCAAACTTCAAACTAAGTTAACCTTAACAGGACCTTTTCCTTGCTTTTCCTTAATTTATTTCATCCCTATACAACAGTGGACATTCTTATCCAGCAGAGTTGCACGTATTCTCTGTGAACCAGAAGCTCGGGCTTCACACTGGTTTTGCAACACCCTTTTTTATTTCTAGTGGTTTTTCCTACTCATGGATCCTCATCACAGAAAGCAAATATCCCTGACACTGCGATCTCAGGCACACAGTTCCGTTGGAGTGCAGAGACAGCAAATCAGAAGAAACTTGGCTCCAAGGACGTGGGAACGAGGGGGTTAATTTTTCAGAGAGTGAAGAATGAACTCAATATATGCTTTATAAAAACACTATATTGTATTGTGAAAACATCTGTGGCACTTCAGAAATGATATATTCATTGTTTTCATCTCAGTAAACATTTTTGAATGGCAAGACTTCAAGCTTAAAATCCCGTAGATATAATTGCTGATACGAGAAAATGGCTTGGCAGTAACAGACAGAGCAGCAGTGAATCAGCGTGTTTTTTATCTTATAACTGAGGGGGTGATCAGTCCGCTGAGCATCCACTAGGCACTCTCAAAGACAAGAAGGGCAGCAAACTATCTGCCTGCAAAATCAATCATATAGAAAAGCAGTATGCTCATTTTAATCTAACTAATTGCATATATACTTAAAGAGTATGCATGTGAAACCCCTCTAGCTCGCAGTAATTTCATATGATCTGCTACAACCTAAATTATCATACTTGTGTGACTTTAGATGTGTGCAGGATCCACAAGCCTCAGCAGTTAGCCTAGGGCGTGTGTGCAAACTGTATAGACTGTATATCTTTCCTGCAGTCTCTGGGACTCACCCTGCATGGGTGCAGCTCGCATCAACAACCAGTGGATGGAGCAATGGAGTTACATCAAGTCTGAAATCTGTTATTTTTCCTAAGTACCCCCAAGGCGGTCTCTGTAGGCATGCTGGTTGAAAGTTGGCAGTTTGCAATGTCTGCTCAGCAATGAGTAGCAACGGAGGAATGGCAGGGAGGGACAGGCATGGCTGAAGAAAAGCAAACATTGCTGCGTTTTATTGACACAGAAATTTCTCTGGATTTGGTGGGTGTTGAAAAGAAGTGCCAGTCAAATGCTAATTATACATTTGCGTGCGCAAAAACAAGACGTGCGACATATCTTGTGTTACAAAGAGCCAATGAGTAAGGGCAAAGTTTTACAGTCTCTCTTTCACTCTCTGCAATGCAAGGAATGGTTGAGCAGCATTTAGAAAATTCTGGTTAAACCCCATAATTACTATTCCTGAGAAGACCCATCAGAATTAATTGTGTTTCTTTAGCCTACTGTGTGTTTTTAAATAAGCCTCTTATTGTTTGCCAAATATACATTAGAGTTGAGGTGTGTGTCATCTTGATCCCTGAAGTCACTCTAAACAGTTATTCTACATTTAGAAGCCACAAAAAGAAACCAACAAATTGAGACATGAGACATGGGAATGAGTGTAAGAACTGAGTCTTCCATGGTTACATCGAATCTAATACTTTTTCCTAAACGAAGACTGTCAGCTTGGCTCCAGAAGCTTGACAATTCAAATTCTTTTCCAAAGGAAATGTGGGTGGATACAAAGAATGAGTAACTCTTTCTTTTCCCTCAACAAAGCAGCTTTATGCACGTGCCTGCAGTGGAGCTGCTCACTCCAACAAAAGGGGGCTGTTTGTAGCAAGCGGCTGCTAGGTAAACATGTCTGCAACTGTATGACACAAAGGGCAGGACTGAAACAATTCTTGACGCACACTGTAAATCTGCTCATTGCTGTTCCTCTGTCTGAAAATGCATAGAATGTCTTGTTAGACCACATAATACTTCTAGCCAAATTGCCAAGTAAAACAGAATGTGTGACTCACCAGGAAAATTCAATCATCCCACCAAGCATTTGTATTGTCACTTTATAACAAGCTCTTAAACTAATCCTCGCAATATGGGTCAATTAGAGGAGTCAGCACTACAAAAGAGACATTGAACGGTGGTTTTCTTTTTCTCTTTTTTTGTCATAGCTTCTAAAAGGTTTTCTATTTTTTTCCATGTGTTATTTGTTTAATCAGCTCCAAACTGGAAAAACTGGACCTGCACTCCCTTTAGCGTAAATTTTGCTGAATGGACTTTTTTTCATATTTTGATGCTGAATTGCATAGACAAATGTAGTTTAGTTACCCATCCTCATCCCAATCCTAGTTTGATAAGAAGAGATCACTTGTAAGAATTTGAACATGATTTATTGAGACAGAGAAATTGATGTATTTGTTGATTAGACCCACCATGGCAGAAAGAAATCCCAGCGGTGATAGGAATTAGGATAGGACCCCCTGGAGTCTAGATACTGGTGTTGGTAAAGGTGAAGACTAAGGCTCGAGTGAGGGTCTGACTAAGGTGTCCGTGAGGTGGAGATGGGGAGGAGGTGGTTTGCACATATGAGAGAGAATGACAGAGAGCACAGATTTAAACTACACAAAGTGGAGGATGATTGGCCCAAAGGAGGTGAGCAAGAAAATGATTGGACGAGAATAATAATGACAGTATTGAGATCGACAGGGTGGGAAAGCAGCAGTGATGTAGAGAACAGAAAGGCAGACTAGCACCCGGGAAAGCAGGTAGATGAGTGATTCCTCATTGAATTTATGCTTAAGCTTCATATAAAGTACAATTTATATTTAAAGACTCAAAGAGTATACACATATTTTAAATAATCTTAGAATTTTGCACAAATTATAATCAGAAAATACTGATTTAAACATGTTTTTAAAACATATAGAATGTTAAAACTTATGCTAATGTTTAATTAGATACAAGTTCAAACTTGCAAAAACATTGGAACAGGGGTAGCAAATGACTGGAAAGGATCCATAATTTTAAAAACACACATACACACACAAACACACACACAGAGAAACTGCAAATTTCTTCATCTACCGTAATTTCAAAATATTCAATAGGCCACAGAATTCCTGGGACTCTGCCAAAAACCTTATTTGGATGGTCATCTGCCAGTCCTCAAGCAGCACTCCCAGCACTGTTAATCACTGCATGGATTCAGGATCACTGCATTCAGAAATGTGACTTTAAACATTTAAAATGGAAAGAAAAAAACAAACATAAACAAGATTCAGAAATGCTGCCACATTTATTGGTTCCAAGCTTATTTGAGGGGGACTGAGGCAAAGTGGAAAACAGGTTTGTAGTCTAACAAATCAAAATTTTAAATTCTCTATAGAACAGATGGATGTCTTCTAGAATCCAGGCTAAAAAGGAGAGAGACTATCCAGCTTGTTATCAGAGGAGTGAGTACAAAAAAACAGCATCTGTAGAGTACGGGGGTTCATTAGTACACTGCACACTGTTCACTGACTTGCACATCTGTGAAGGAGTAGCATAAAGCTGCCAGCCACACAGCATTTTCTCAGGGTAGGCCTTCATTATTTGTGCAAGGCAATGCCAAACCACATTCTGCATGTATTACAACATGCAGAATGTCGATCCATAGTAAGAGGGTTCAGAGACTAAGGTGATGTGCCCAGACCTGCTACATTGTATAGTAACAAACTGGAATTTGCAAATTCCAAAACTGTTAAGCAGGTTTCAGCTAAGCATGTGAAAGACCACAGTTTGTCTCACTGCATTCTATTACATTTAAAGTTTCAACTTTTTATTCTTTCTTTTTTCTCTAGCTATTGAATTATAATGCACTGGTAAATCATTTACATTGGGCAAGTTCCCCTATTTGTTTTGTTATTGGTAAAAGGAACAAGTAACAAGTTGAGGCTAGGTGTAAATTTTTTATAGGCTGTAGAATGAGGCAGGTTTCAGTTTCTGTGGCCCATGAATAAGTCATGGGAAACAGACAACCCAAGAGGAGGAATGCATTTGCATGTATTTATTAATGCCATGCATGCCTTTTGATGTGTTGTGTGTGTACACAGAGCTTGTTATGTGTAGATAAAAGGGTCCGGCATGCAAGGACTAGCACTGGTTTTAAAGCTAGGGTCTACAGTAACACAAAGGTTCTGCAAAAGAAAGGGAAAAGAATAAGGTAGTGCAAACCACCTAGTGGATGTGAACATGCTGGTATTTCCTAAAGCAGACAAAAACCCACAGACTGGGTCTTTTAGAGGAGCCTATCTCACAGCATGCACCCTGATACACAGCCGTTACACAACGCAGTGACATAGTTGTTGTGGCATGGTGCTCAAAGCCTCGGGTGTTACCTAGCTGGGGCAGATTCCAGCTGCGTCCTTCCCCTTCTTGCCATGGGAAAAAAATAACACTTCAAAAGTTGCAGACTCAATTGCATATAACTGGCGTACTGCAAAAGTTAGCCTTGAAATTCTTTTCTGTTAAGCTTGCACTGAATATTTATTAGTTAGTCCGCTGCAGAGTGGCATGTCTGAGGAGGTTAGAGTTACCTGAGAGAAGCGGCACAGCACGCTGAAAGACTTCATTTAAGAGGGCTATTCCAGTGGGCTACCTTTGACCGGTTTGTTCCCCATAGAGCCACGAGAAACACTGTAATCATGGTAAGATCTCGCTCTGTCTGTGACGGCGTGCTTGTAAAGAAATTAAGTTGCGGTTTGTGGGCTTTTCAGTAGAGACGGTTTGAAAGTTTAAGTAACACTCTAAAGCCTCTAGGCCACATTTGCTTTAATCTTATGAACTGTAGTTCTGGTAGATTTAGTTGTGGTAATTAAAAGTAGTGAAAACAACGTTTAAGGTGGTTTAATGATTGCGTGGTGACGGTTGATGCTTTACTTTTCGTGTTTGTCTGACCACCATTGTAAGGGGTATACCCGTTATGATAATACTATAGTAAAAACAAAATGGGACATTAAATGTGAACGCATAAATGAATCCCATGTGCAGTGTTTAAACCAGTGATTCGCGGCCAGTCCCACCCTCCCCCTCTTCAGGCAGGGTGGATTATGTGTGAGCATGAGAAGTGGAGAAAATCGAGCTTTCTTTAAAATTCATCATGCTACAACGTGGCTTCTAGTTGCTCTGCTTTATTATTATTATTTTTAAAAAATCAAAACAATCCTGAGTTACCCAGACAGGAGTGGTTTAATGGTTAAGTTCCTCGACTGAGCAGCATGGAAAGAATGACTTGAACTTCTCGCCAAATAAAAGAAGAGAAATTTGGGGGGGGGGGGGGGGGGGGGAAGAAAAAGAAAAAACGACTTTCAGCAGACTCTGAAACCCACATGAGCGGTGCGTCATTTCCGCTGAAAAACTTTGTTTGGGCATGGCCTCGTGCTGCATTCAGCTGTTAAGCAAAATGTCGGAATTTTGAACGGCACACACGAGCTAATTAATGATTACAGAACAGCTGTCACTTCCTCAAAAGAGAATCTAATTTCAGTCTAAAATGCTCATATCTGTCAAATATAACCTATTTGAAATATAACAGATCTATTTTTGGTCTAGGTGTAAGAGTTTGGAAAGGGAACACTCATCCAGATTATCAATTTACTGCTTTTTCAGTTTATTTCTTTGAAATATGACATTTTAACCTCACTAAAATTTTGTAAAATTTGTAAAATCACAAAGCAATCTACACTCATTTATCAACAAGCCTCTCTTATATTACATAATGAGATTTTTTCTTTCTTGTGCATTGTCACCATTTAGGTATCCTATACATAGTTGCTACTTAGTGCTTATATGTTATGGTGTTTTGTAATTTTATTTCAGTGTTCTTCATGTTGAGTTCTTTCAGTGGAAATAAGCTCATTCAGTGAATGAAATGAGTGCGTATACTTGTTCTTCATTCTCCTGCGGCAGTGCAGCAAACTTGTGGATGTACTGCATTGTTTCTTTAGAACAGCAACAAATAGCCCACAGTAAAATGTATACTGAGACACTGATACACTGCATCAATAGATGAGACAATTGCTCTTTTTTTCCTTCTGCTTCTTTAGATCAGCACATGTTAAACAATGAGACACGTGGCTACTGCACTGTATTTCCTATCCTATCCTGAACTTGGTCAGCAAAGGAGTGCCTGAATAAACAAATGAGTGAATGGGGTTTTTTTTATAAGCTGATGAGTTGATATAGCTACAACTGTTCCTGAAAGTGCAAAAAGTCAAGAAGAAATTAGAAACATATAAACTTATTACCATCACAGGACCAAAAAAGCATAAAAAACAGAGAGTAGTCAACAAGGAAATGATTTTTTTTAAGTATGTTCAAAAAATCGAAGTATTACAAGTAATGTCATTTTATTCCCGTGCAGCAATATACATAATGGAATTAAATTCATTCATTGAATAACTACTTAAAATTTTGCTTTTTAAGTTTTACCCTTAGAAATATTCAGCACATTTATGCCAGAAGTTCCAAAATTTGTTTTGCTTAACGTTTGGGTGAAAGTATGTCGAGTTCAAGGATGAGATAAGTCAAGTTAAGAGATGGCTCTGGGATAAAAACTGTTCACTATGCTGTGATCTTTTCCTAAGCATTTACAGTGATATTACCAATATGTGAAATATGAGTCATAACATGGTAGGTAACAGGCAAACAGTTAAACTTATGCGAAGGCCGTCAACAGAAGACATGACTGCCTTGTATATACACTGGGGAAATCATGTAAATAATACATCATTTTTTGTTCCAGTGATCATTATGAAATAAAAAAGATAGGCTAATTAAATCTGGCAGCACAGTGGTTAGCACTATTACCTCACAGCAAGAAGGTCCGGAGTTCAATTTCGCCAGCAGGTCAGGGTCTTTCTGTGTGGAGTTTGCATTCCTCCCACAGTCCAAAGACATGCAGTAAGTGGGCATAGGTTAATTGGAAACTCTGTGAATGTGAGTGCGAATGGTTGTCTGTATCTATGTGTAAGCCCTGCGACAGACTGGCGACCTGTCCAGGGTGTACCCTGCCTCTCGCCCTAAGACAGCTGGGATAGGCTCCAGCCCCCCGCGACCCTGAAAAAGGATAAGGGGAAGTGAATGGATGGATGGCTAATTATATCTATCTTAAGCATATCTTGCCCCGACAAACCGCTTCTCTTAACTTAACAAGTTGAAAAAATAACACGTTTAATTTAAAACAAACAAACTGATTTTGTTTGACTTGGAAGGAGTTACTAAGCCTATTATAACTAAAGGTATTCCAGTAAGTGTTAGTTAAAGCTTTAAACTGCTAATAGCAGCCAGTCATATAGCCAATCATTTCAACGTATATCTGATGCTAAAAGTTGGCCTTCAGCCAAACTAAATACCAGCAAAATGAAACTGCGGTTGAGCTGCTGACGTGGGAAAAAAAAACACCTGTTGACAAACCGGCTTCATCGGGCCGTTCATGTTTGCATGTTGGGAGATGTGTACGAGCAGCACTTGAAAGCATCGCTTTTAGCGCTGGGCTGCGCGCGTTCTGATGGAGGGGCTGGAACTTCAAAATATCACGCACATCTCCAAAGCCACATTCTGCCGCGCTCTTATTACAGTTGTGGATGCTTTACTGCAAGCAACGGGGACTAAACGCAGCTTCTCCATCAGCTAGACAAACATCTTAGAGAAGATTTTTAAGCAGCGGTTTACATTTTGAAGTCGAGATCAAAGTTTTTCTTCCATGTGAAGTTCAGGGTAAGTCGATTTTGAAATGACTGCCAAGAGTGTCTGGTTCAAATTAGAGAGTTATGTATGGATCTGTCAGATTGATCCATGTGATGTTTTTTCTGCTCTTTCACACTGCTATTGTTTGTCCTGGTGGAATGATTTTGTTTGTGTTTTATGCTCTGTAGGAGTTTTTGTTCTAAACCAAAATCATGTTCACAGCCTACATAAAGGGTCTGAATGATATGGTATTTTCTACGGTAAGCTTACAGGTTATAAGCACCCTTGCATGTCTTTGCTATGCTGAGAGATGCATGGCTGTACTAAAAAATAAATAAATCTCAATGAACAGGAAACCCTCACTTATATTTTCTTCGGAGCTCCAGCTTGCACTCCTTTGCTTTGTCCATTTAGACAGTTTGTATTACTGTCATGTTATCTAAATTCTGCGCATATTCACCGGAAATATGCATGTTTGCAAATTGCAGCTACGTTTTGAAGCTGACATTTACTTGAGTTATTTCTGTGCTTTGCTTTAGTCTGAGAGCCCCGAAGACCAGCCAAGTACTGGAGTCTTGGGTCGTATTGGCAGTTGGCTCTCTCCGTGGAGGGGAAAGGCTCCGAAGACTCCTACTGAAAATGCCCCCTCAACTGGCGATTACACTCTTAAGTCAGAGGGAGAAGTGGAAAGTGAGGAGACTGTGAGACCCTGGGCTGGAGAACAGCAGCAAGAGGAGGAGAATCCCCATCTTCAGGGTTTCTTCAGAGACGTTTTCCCTTGTGACGAGGAGAACGCCACGCAGTCTGCCCACAGAGACGGCCCTGTTGTGTGCAGCGCTGAGACGGGAGTAGGAGGTCCAAAAAAGGAGGAGCTTTGGGAGTGCAGTAGGCAGACAACAGGACAGGACAGGGAGGAGAGCAACAGATGTACTTCAGCAAGTGGGAATCCTGAAAGGAATGACAGCCATCTGACACATCTCTATTCATCTACTAAACAGGGTGTGGCATGGTACTCTGACCAGGCCCACACCCAGCCTCAGGCCCAGAGGAAAGCACAGGCCCAGACAGGCAAGAAGCTCCATGTGTACCTGGAGGAAACGAGTGTGATTCAGTGTGGTGAGAACAGTTGTGCTGGGCAGGAAGTTGTCCGCACCAAACTCACAAAAAGCCTTCAAGTCCTCCCTAAGGCAAAGTCATCACCAAGTTTTCATTTAGCAAATAGCTCAAGTGCAGAGAACAAAGAGACAAATGCAAGATCTGCTGCTGGGGCACAGGATTATTACGGCGCACTAGTAGGAGTGCCACTAAAATCCCACAAAGACTCACAGTTAGAGCCTGAACCAGATCAAGAACAAATAGAAGAAGACATTATGGGGCGTAAAAACTCGGCCAGAAAAAGAAGGAAAAACTCTCAGGGCGATGGAGGGAAAGCTCCTGCGGAAACAATCCCTCCAACTGCACAACCTGCCTCAGAGGGATTCCCTAAGTCAGATAACTTAGTGAGTAGTCTAAAGAGCAAAAGTGAGGCACCTGAAGACTCCTCCTCCTCCGAGCAAAACCCCACCTCACAGGCCTCACCTGAAGGAGGGGAAAGAAAGACTTCCTGCCCCGCCACGGTCAAGCAGTTGGACAACCTCCAAGACTTGAACTGTGTGGCGGATGAAGGTGCAGACATGGAGGGCGATGACGATTTTTATAGAGTAGAAAGGAAGACAGAGACACCAGAGTCCAAACGCAGGAGCATTAAGGTTTCTCAGAGTGAGGTGAAGCTTTTTAGAAAACATGTTCGTCTGAATCCAAAGAAAAGTCCAGCTGAAGATGACAAGGATTGGAATGCAGCATTAAAGAATACCAAAGGTGATGAAAAGGATACACCCAAAACAGAGAATGATGGCAGGTAAGTTGAATTTAGGAGTAAAAGTGTTTGATTTACATAGATAGAACACTGGCTAATCACCACATGTGTATATACATCTATCAGTCTTTCAGTAACGCTCACTAAAGTAAGTAAAGTAAGTGTAACTAAATAAGTAAACCTCACTTAAAATGCTATCTTTTGTTTGTTTGTTTTTGAGGGTCAAGACTGAATATTTAACTCATCGATGTCCCCTTATTAGCAGATACTTATGCTAGCTCCAGCTTTGTTTAAGACAGTATTACTGGTAAAAGAGCAGGCTACAGCTTTAGATGAAAAGCAGCATTGCTTCACTGTATCCACAGTGAAACAACGCCATGATTCATAATGCAAAGATCAGTGCTGTGCTCTAAGGACTGATTTCATAATATATAGAGGACGTGAAAAATGGATCGGGTTATTCTTATCTCTTAAGTGATTAACAAATAGAAATCTCTATGGCAGGTGTGGTGGGTCATAAATGGATTATGACTTTAAATTCAGAAGTTCTTTGATATATTTACCTCTTGTTTGCACAGAGTACACACCCCAAAGAAGGCTGATGAAGAGCGTAAGCCAACGACTGCCAGGATTGCGGATAAAATCAGCCTTTTTGAGAAGCAGCAGCAACAACCTACGGGTGGCCACAAGCAGACCTTCAGAATCCCGAGGAGTGCTGATGTGTCTCCAAATAGACAACCCACCGAGCGGTTGAAAGTGGATTTTCTTGCGTCTGATCAGAGGTCAAGATCAGCTGAACGTTACAGCACGGAACAGCCACCTGTCATGGAAAAGCTGATGACCATCAGGGAGCGAGTGCAGAAATTAACAGACGTGTCTGTGTCGGAGGATAAATCTGTGAAGCCTCAAACACCGGCCGTGAAAGGAATGTCTCACAAATCCACCTCGTCTGTGGCAGACGTTACGTCAAAGTCTCCAGAACTGGACAGTCAAGGTAAACTGAATACAAAAGAGCTGATACAGACAAAAGCAGTGTCAAAGATAGCACTAAAACCAGAAGGACGAGATACGACTCCTTTAGGGGAGCACACGTCCATTCCCACACTACAACAAACAGACTGGAAAACAAAGGAAACGGTGGTCTCAGAAGCAACAGATCAAGGTGCGAAACCCAACAGCGCTGAAACAGATCCTCCAGCTGAAGAACTAGGCGATTCCAAAGAAGTGACCAATAACATTAGCCCATCTCCCAAAGGCCCTAGCAGAACAGGCTCCCGCTCTAAAAGACGGAAAAATAGAGACCCAACCAGTCCGATCAGTCCAAGCATTCAAAACAAACCAGAGTGCTCTTCAAGTAAGTCAAAGGTCACCGCTACAAAGCCAGATAAGAGTGATGAAACAAATGAGACTGCCTCTTCTCCCAAAAAGCTTTCAGAAAAAGAGCCATCTCAAGTTCAAAGAAGAAAATCTGACGAACAGCCACTGAGCCAGCAGAAAGAATTTAAAAAGGAAGTGGAGGAGTCCGATAAACAGGAGAAACAGTTAGATGCTTCATTTAAAAAGGTGAATATTCACCAGTCAGTAAACACACCAGCAGGATTACCTCAACCATCTGTCAGCAAAGATGAACCTGATACTGCTGCTTGTAGCAGCACAACAAAGGTGCCCGCTAACAAGGACTCCATTGATTTACCCCAAAAAGAGGAAGAAGCAGAGAGACAAAGTCTGACATTTGAAATGGAAAGAAAAAAGGCTTCTGTGGAAGTCACAGAACCTTTAGTTTCCCCCCAATCACCTTTGGTTGAACCAACTATTGAGAAGCCTACTGCAGTGGAGGAGAAGTCACCTGTTAAACTTCCCAAATTAGATAAAGAATTTTCAGTGCAACTTGAGTCAAAAGATAAAGAAAAAAGGAAGAAGCCTAGTAAAAAAGAAACACAGCAACCTCAAAACAAGGACACAGAACTAATAACTCACGCTGAACCTGCAGATGTGGTGAGATTAGAGAAGGTGGTGAGTGAGAAAACAAATCAGACTGAGGAGAAAGTTAAAGAAAAACCACAGCAGCGCCTGCCTCTAGATGAAAGTGCCGCAAAGCCCAAGGTTTCACACAGTGTGCAGGCGATCACAGGGAAAGAGGAAAGTGTTGCAAGGGATGATGAAAGAAAAAATCCGGAAAAAAATGAGGAGACACAACTGGTTAAAGACATAATAAGACCAGAAACGAAAGAACCAGAACCAGCTTCTCGGTCAGAAAAGAGCAGCGGCTCATCAGATCTCCCTGCTCAAACACAACATCTCAGTCAGTCGGTGACTGCACCTTCAGAAAAAGCTGCTGTTTGTACCATCACCCAGGCTAATGAGGCTGTGAGTGGCGCCAAGAGTGATAAAGAGCTTGGGAAGGTAGAGACGCTTATAAATGGGCCTTCTGAGTTGCAGACTCATTCTGCAGAAAGCCCCAGAACAGAAGGAGAGCCAGTGGTGATTGCACAGCCTAATTCTGCATCTGTGGAAAAAGCAGAGAATTCATGGGATGACTCATGTACACATGGAGCTAATGATTCAGAGTTCTCCAGCACAAATCCTATTACCAAAGCAGCTACGGCCAGTGAGGAAGTGAAGGCAAAAGTCTCTAATGACACTCTATTTTCAATCACTGACATGACACATGGGCAAAACAAAGAATCATATGTGGAAGAGCCTTCTTCTACTTCTGTTTGCAAATCTGCAAACACAGAAAGAGGTAGGCAGGAAGATGAGGAAAAAAGCTCAACTGTCAAATCAGTGACCTCAGAAGTCAGTACCTCTGGAGATATGACGAAACCAGCCTCCGGCCACACACTGTCTGATGAATCCAATAATATAGAGAATGGCAGCGATATTACACCACTCAGGGATGCTGAAAACATAACACAGAGCCGCCCTGATAGCACTGCTGCTAGCCACACAGTGAATGTGACTGAGAATTCAGCTGTGATGGGATTGCATTTGCCAGTGAATGAAGTTTCATCTCATATCAATCGTGACATTTCCACACATTTAGAAGTCAAGCCAGTTAAAAAGGAGCCTGTTGATAACAATCTGAGACGGTCTTCAAAAGCACCCACTTCCCCAGAGTCTAACAGGCTGATCCCAGGCTCAATACAGCATTCATCCATGAAGAAGTTCCAATTGCCACGGGGTCTAGGCAAAGATGACTCCTCGAAACAGCAAGATGCCCCCTCCAGCTGGCTGGATGTGGACTTCCCCAAATGGAAACTTAAAGTCCAGGAGCAAAAGCTGACTTCTTCTGGAAGTGAGAGCAATCTTCTGGACACTCCTGGCGAGCTAGATGATCATGATTTTGTTGAGAAAATCAAGAAACTTTGTGCCCCATTTTCCCTCCCACCACGGAAGCACAACCACCTCCGACCACCTCAGCCCCCATTTGCAATGCCAGCCATTAAGGAGGACCGCTTTGAGAAGACTTTTGACCCAGAGGAGTTTACATTTGGCTTGAGAAAAAAGCCTGAGTTTACCATAAACACATCACTGAGCCTTTTTTCCAAGAACCCAAACACAGATACAAAATCTGTCCTGAAGCCTGCCAGGGTTAGCTTTGCAGACAAGAGCATGCTGCTTAATAGCCTAGACACACACTCTCGCCTCAGGGACAAAACCCCTGTCAAGGAAGAGGAGGACGTGAAGGAACAGAAAGATGATCAAATCAAGGTGAAGTCTCGCTTGGAGGGGAGCTGCGTTCTGAGTAGTCTCACCTCCCTTTACAGAGGAAGGAGAAATGGAGTTCAAGCCGAGTCAGAGGGCACTGGCTCAGGAAACGTATCGCCTACTGAAGCCTCCGAGCTGAGCCCTCCACCTTCGTCCCAGCCACCCCCACCAAGCCCGTCAGCCACAGCTTCAATCAAAGACACTCTAGCCAAGCAGAGTGAAGAGGAAACCCGTGCTGCAGAGGCTGTGGTTAGTGACTCAGGTCCTCCACTTCCTTCTTTTAACGACATCAAACTGCCTGACTATTTAGAGAAGTACCTCCCAAGAGATCAAGTAAAGCCAGTACAGAGCATACAAGGACAGGATCAAGTCAAACCAGAGGTTAGTTTTTCTGCATGTAACTAAAAGTTGTGAGTGTCAGTGTAGTTGTCCTTTTAGCACAGAGACACAATGTAACTAGCAAGCTCAGCAGAGTTGAAGCAGAGCAAAGCTATTTAGCTAAAGCACAGAACTCTGCTTTCCTGTCGACTGACAGGAGAGACATGGAAATGGCACTTTAGTAAATAAACCACAGTAGACGTTGCCACAGCATATTTCATAAGCAAACACCTTAAAAACATTTATCCTTACTCCATTGTTTTCTTTTTACACACCAGTTAATTAAGAAAATGGCCACTCCTGTTGTTGGAGATGAAGCGGACAGCGTTGCAAAACCAGGTCCGGTGCTTCCTGACACTGCTGCTCCATGCTTTCCTGTTGTTCCTCCAACAAAACAACCAACCCTCCCCGAACTAAAGCAGCCTCCGGCTCAGCCGCAGGGAGTACTTAGAAGTAATGTAAGTGTTCTGAATTCATTACAAACATTTTATTGAAGGATGAATAAAAGGTTTATTGTCATAAATTAAAGCTGTGGATTGCTTTGAAGCGCATAAGTATCAGCTCTTACTTTCTGACAAGCCAGATACAAGCCAGCTTGCTGTGCTGGTAAGAGAGTTGGATGCTATTTCTATTTTCGGAGCTACACCACATGTGGTTTTCATGGAAAAAATTACATTTTCTTTTCTTTTTTTTGGTCATCACAAGTAGGGAAGCTTTCTTATTCTCAGTAACACTGTGTCTGGAATTTGCTCCAGTGGAGTCCATGTAAAAGTTAATCTGCTCAGAAGTAACCGGCCACTTTATTAGGTACACATTGTTAGTACCTGGTTAAACACCATGTTGCTTTCAGAATTGATGTAAATCTCACATTTAGGAAGGTGCTAGAAACATTCTGAGATTTTGGTCCATATTGACATGATAGCATCACACAGTTGCTGCAGATTTGTCAACTGTACATGTACACTACTGGACGTACCCATCAGAAGGTGGGCACACTTTGGTCATAAAGGGGTAGACATGGTCAGCAGCAATACTCAGCAATACATTGGCATTTAAATAAAACTCGTTTGGTGCTGATGGGGCCAAAGTGTGTCAAGAAAATCTCTCTCTCACCATTACAGCACCAGCAGCCTGGATCAGTGCTTTCATTTTGTTTACACTGAATTCAAACCCTTCCATCTGAATGTGGCAGCAGAAATTGAGACTCATCAGACCTGGTGTTGTCTTTCCTGTCTTGCACCGATAACCACGCCACATTTATAGTCACCTAAATCATCTTTCTTCTCCATTCTAATGCTCGGTTTGAACTTTATTGGTTTGTCTTCACCATGTCTACATGTATACATGCAATTAGTTGCTGTCATGTGACTGACTATATATTTCCAGTTGAATAGGTGTATCTAACAAAGTGGCCAATGGCCGCATAAATAAAGCTGAATTGAGCTGAAGGGAATTTGTATGACGATTGCTGTTCTCTGTAAATGGTAAAAGCTTGTTTTTACAAAGCCCAAGCTGGTATATTACAGTATTTAAAGTGTTTATTAGATTCAATTGACAGTTCTCAATACTGAGTATATAAGAGAAGGCTCAGATAATTAATGATACATAGATATAACACGTTTCCGAGCATGAACCTTGAGAAGGAGAGCAACAAAACAGCATGAAATATGTAAATTATAAATCAGTTATAATGAAAAGTCTGGACTTGATGTTTCTAGTTGCTGTTGATTTTTTGTTTTTTAGTTTAATTTTACTGCCGTTTTGTGCAATCAACATCACGAGCTTACGCTGATTGCACTCTGGTTTTGGCTGGTCTCTGGTTTTGGGTGCTTAGATATGAAATGAGAGGAATGTCCTCAACACATGCCCACTATGTCCCTGGGGGTAAAACTGAAAGGTCATAGGCACAGCTTCTTCACAAACAAATTCATATCAACTTCTTTTGTATTGTCGAGATGTTTACTTTGATCTTAACTATGTGTTTCTGCATTCCAGATAAGAACTGTGAAGGGATTTCACAAACGCCCTGGAAAGGTACAGTAGGCACAACTTTACCATCACGAAATAGAAACAAGATGGGAGAGAGGAATCTGAACAGACAAGTCTCTGTTCTGTGAAAACATCTGTTTTTCATATGGTGTTCTCGTGGGTAAACAGAGTAAAAAAAAAAGTCTTGAGCAATTGCTCAGCTGGGTGCAATCACAGAATTCAGTTCTGCCAACGTAGTGCAGATCCTGTGGTTTTTCATTACTGCAGAACTTCATTAGTAGTTGTTACAAGGGACGAGTAATTCCCGGGGCACTCAACATTTGTAGTTGCTTTCCTACATATTAGGTGTTCATTAATTCAGTTTACCTCCTGTGTTACCTTTGGAGAGGCTTGAACTATGACGACTGGGATTAACCAAAACAAACAGAAGAGAATATATGTAAAGATTTAGAATTTTAAGCAGGCTTATTAACAAACAAAACATAACAAAGAGGTTTCTAGAGAAGCTGCTTTTTTCACAACTGTGGTTTACTCCTTCATTATTCATAACTTTTTTTTAATTTTTTGACACTGTCCTTCTTTTCTCTATGCAGGTGGTGCTGTTTGAAAAACCTCAGTTCAGTGGCCAGGCATATGAGATTTACAGGGATATGCCAGATGCTACATCTCTGCAGCTCTCGCCTTTCATATCTGTGAAGGTTGTTAGAGGATGGTAAGTAACAAATATTCAGCCAAAATGTCAGATGATGAAAAAGAAAATGCCCCGTATAGCTTTAATTGGTTTCATGTGGTTTTGAGATGCCAAAATCTTCTGTTGAGGCTCTACACCAAGCTAATTTAATGAAGCATGAGCACTGAGAGTCTTACTTGATAACCAAACTTATTTATTATTTATTTAGAACCCTGCACGCTTTACATTCATATTTTCTTTGCTATCAGTCCCTTTTTTACCCTTACCATTCCTGCTTTTCTTGACGTGGTCCAGGCACCTGTGAAGTGTCTAATACCATTTGCAGGAATGTGCCAAACACCAGCCGTGTGCTTGTGTGTGTGCAGGTGCATCCTCTGGCTTGCACTTCTTAGCTTTGTAGTTCTTTATACTTCTTTGCAGTGGTCAGATACTGTTTTTGATATTCAAGGTAGATGTTTGGAATGATGCTGTCTAAAAAAAAATACAATACATACATTGAAAAATAAAAATCTAATTTTTTGTGCTGGGTAAGAAAAGCACAGCTTGATTCTGGTGCTAAAATAATTTAAAAAAAATCAAATTAGAAATGTGTTCAGATCTGACCTTCAGCGGCTACATCAAGATACACTAAATTAGCATTTTATCATATTCAATAAAAAGCAAGACTTAAAAAGTACAGCGCCCTCAGTTCCAGCAGCAAGGACTACTGTAACAAGCTCTTGTCCTGTCCTTTTAAAAACACAAATTTCATCTCATTCACAGCATGGCTGCCAGACTTTCTGCAAAGATGTGCTGTTCTTCCACTTTGCAATGAAATTGGGGAAGAAGCAATGTGTTAATTAGTGAGCTAAAGAGGAGCTGGTAGAGCCAGCTGTGCTAACCAACTGCCAGGTGTATTCTTAAAATAGCAGGAGAACGATATTGATTCACTCATGTAGCTTTCAACGAGCAACCAAATAGGTGTATTTCCAAAAATGTCGAATTAGTGATGTAATCCACAGTTTTTAACCTTGATCATTAGCTATCTGATTGTGATTATGATGATTATGTTTTCATAACTAGCTGGATGCTGTATGAGAAGCCTGACTTTCAGGGCCGCACCATCGCCTTGGAGGAGGGGAGCACAGAATTGGCAAACGATTGGGCAGAACCTCAAGTGGGGACAGAACCGCACAACAGCCCGCCAATGGTGATCGGCTCTATTCGACTTGCTGTCAGGGTGAGTACACTAACTCCACCTTGCATGGTCTTCAGTATCGACATTATCTTCACCTCACATTGGATCTGAAATGTAGCTAACAGACTGCATTGTTTTATTGATATTCAATCCAGACTCCAGAGCAGAAAAGAATACAAGTCAGCTAGTTAAGATCTTCCTTGGATTTATTGGGAGGAATTATTGAAGATCTTGTGTGGACCACTGCTAATAATGGCTATTCTTCCTCCTCCCCCCCCCCCCCCCCCCCCCCTCTGTAGGATTACAGCATCCCCCATATTGATCTGTTTACTGAACCCGAAGGCCACGGCAGAGTAACACCATACCACGACGACACAATAGAAACTGGCTCATTCGGCATCCCACTGAGTACTGCTTCCATTCAAGTGCACTCTGGGGTGTAAGTATTGTTGTTTTATGCATGCAGTCCATAAAGATACAAGAAATGCACCTTTTAGAAAATGAGACAATCTCAGTCCTTGTCAGTGATGTTGTTTTTTTTCCTTTTGATGAGCTCTTACCTGCTGCGCTTAAATCAGAGCTGTCTCTTTAATAAGATCTTCTCTGTGTTTTGCTCTGAGAAATAACTGTGATAATAATCATTACTACATTCCGCTGTGCCTATATTGGGCTTCGGTTTAACTCTCATTCATTTGCCCGCCGAGGAATGTCTGTCCTGCTGTTGCATGTTAGAAATGAGGGAGAGCGGGAGTTGGGACACATGGGAAGCAGAGTAGTAGAGGAGGAGCAATTGACAGAAAGTGAGAAACAGACAAAGGTGTGGAGAGAATTTGACAAATGGCACAAGAATGTTTTTCTTGGTTATAGGTGTAGCTATTCAGTACATTTTGTGCCCTACAGCAGAAGGGAATGAATGCTGTTAGTTAGAGCTTTTCCTCTAAAGCGAGTATTGTAGGCTTACCTACAATACTTAATGCACAGGATTTTTTTTCAGCATTTGTCAGCAGCAAAAACAAAACTAATTGCTGTCAGATGCCAGCTCATCTCAACACATAATTGCAAATTCTGCCACTGTAGCTTCTCCTGTCTGTCTGTGACAAGTGAAGGCAGCTGCTCAGCAGATGTAGCGTTGTGTTTTACGTGCAGTAATCCCAGTTGACTTCACTGAACAGATAGACTCTGTGGATTTAGCAAGTTAAGGTTGACATAAATTCTTGGTAATCACTTCTTTTTTTTTAGTCCTGACTGAATGAGCTGGGTGTATTTTTCCTGACAGAGGCTCACATCTGGTTGTTGGTATGAGGCATTGTGCTGTGCCACATCATGGTTTAAAATACCAAAGTTGGGGGCATTGTTCTCACAAAGGCTGCCCGGGCTATAAATATGAATAGTGAAGAAAAGTGATTTGAATTGAAGCATGCCAGTCCCCAGATATTTTGCTCTTAAACAAATAGCCTTTATTCCTAGCTTTAGTTCTTTAGCTCATAGCAGAGGTAGATATAGAATTAAACCCAAATAAAGCACCGCCTTGAACTGACAATACTTAATGTACTGAGGAAAAACCATAAGTCACTTCTGCCGATACCACAGCTGAAAAAGCTGCTGCTTATTTATGTGTTGAGGAAAAAAAGGGAACAGAAAGTTTGTTATTTTTATGACAATGATTTTTTTTACAGCTCTTTTATGGAAGTATTTAAGGTGCTCACTTACATTAGTTTTAAGACAACCAACAGTTTTGTTGTTATGCATAATATGAATAAAGGTTTTTGATGATTAAATAACATGAATTCCTCCTTTCTGCAGGTGGCTGCTTTTCAGTGATCCAGGGTTTGAGGGCATGGTGTCTGTCCTGGAAACAGGAGTGTACCCTTTTCCTGAGACCTGGGGTTTCCCGTCACCCTTCGTGGGATCTCTTAGACCACTTAAAATGGTTTGTATTACTGTATTGTATAACATCTAATGCATTTTAAAATGACAAATGATCTCTTTTGATCATTCCCTAAATGTGTCCCAGGCATAAAATAACTACTGGATACATAACCAAAAGCTTTGGAACAGTCATTTGTGATCCCTAAAGGATGAAGCATACAGATTTAGTTTTTTAGTAAAATCTCTGCATCCATGAGGCCAATTGCTATAAAATTTGTTATACGTATTTAAGGATCCTAGAGTCTATAATGTTAGCAGTGCTGCTGATCTCCAGAGTATGTTATGGTGTCCTTCCTGCAGATAAAAATTAACATCAGAGCTTTTGTAAATGGACTTAAAATGTGATGCAGACTGGCTCTGTGGTGCACTCATTAACACATTTGACCCTTGATGATTCTGGGAGGAGTCACAAAGGCAATCTTAAGGAGGTCACGTGCTGGTCCCAGTGCAGATAAATGGGATTGTGTCAGGAAGGGCAGCTCACATAAAACCTGTCTCAAATCAAAATACATATCCTTCTACTGTGGAAAGTACCTGCTGAGAACATGGCATAGACATTTATAGTTCCCAGAGGATGAGTCATGAGTGTAGCATATGTTTTTGCAGATACGCTACAGTCAGGATGTTAAGTTTTGCCCATGTAAGAATAGTGAAGCTAATTAATTATCTAGAGAATTGACAGCGAGCTACTGTGTGTGACGTGTCCTGCCTCCTGCAAGCTCTATTACGCAGCACCCTCACCTGCACAAAACCAAACAGCATTTCCAATAGAGGCAAAGCTTCTAAAAAAGACTCTTTCTTTCTATTTCTGTTCTGTTCAGTTTTTTTTTCTAAGACTATGTGAGACAGGGTGACTTCCAGCAATGTTCTGACTTGATTCTCCTGACACTGTTCCTCTGGTAATTCACTTAGGTTGAGATTTATGCTTTATGGGAGATGCAGACACATATTGGACTGACGTGCCATTTGTTACAAACATCCCACCCCTTTAGAATTAATGAGCCCGATTTTTCACCAAGTGCAATCATAAGGTCAAATTCTTAAGTAGTTCAGAAGTTTTACTTTAAATGAAATGTAACTGAAATTATGCAAAATTGCTGACATCCCCTTAAGCCACAGCTTCATGTTGTGTTCAGTAATAATTATCAAAAGCTGGCATTCCGATTTCTGCCTTTTCCGCATTGTGAAGGGTCACGTCATGTCCAAAGGCAGTGTTTAATGTTATTACCCACAGAGACAATAGCTCAGCTCAACCTTCCATCTACCAGGCAAGGGAATTATGAACATTTTTGAGAAAATTAGTTGAACTATGAATGTGTGTAATTGCTGCCAGGTGTTCTATTATGTGCATATAATTAGAGAAGAGCATTGTTAATGATGATGACTTCTCTGTTCCAGGGTGGTTTCAAAGTGGAGAATTCCAGTGAAGTCAAGGTATGCGCAGTTCTGTTTTGTTTGATCTCAAAAAGAAGAAAAAGAAAGGAAAAAGCAATTTAATGTTAAATTCTGGAAATTATATAATAATAATACCACAAACTGTAATATCCGTGTTGAGTATATAGGAAAAGCATGTTTATGAAAGGCCTTTAGGCCAAATGTTTTTGACTTGTAGGCTTATTTCAGTTAAGACCACAAAAAGTAACGGAAGTTCCAGTACACTAACCACAGTTTATTTTAAGAGCAAGAATTTCCACAGCTAACAATGTGAGAATCAGATAAACAGATTATTTTTAGGGTGAACGCGTCATTCTGTCATTCAGCAATTGGACAACGTAAAAACCACTGAGATGCACACAGTTTTAATGCTGTGCCAGTCAAATAGGACTTTTAATATGTAGTTTGTAGTTCCTTGGAAATATAATGAAGTGAAATAAAATATAACCTGTGTGTTAAGGTAAGCTGTCTGTTCTTTGATGCAGGCTGTTCTATATGAGAAGCCCGGCTTTGAAGGCTCCAATATGGAAGTTGACAGTGAAATTTTCAGCTTTTGCGAGAGTGAAGGAGATGTTCCTGCAGACCTTGACACAATGAAACTGAAGTCCGTGGGCTCTTTGAAGATCATTGGAGGATTGTGAGTCTTCTTCTGCATGTCCCTTTGCTTGTACAGGATGGAGTTAAATGGCACTCTTACTCTGGAGCAAAGTTTATTCTAGACTAAGATAGTGATTTTGATGTAATATGATTATAATATAATAATTTGATCAGGAGCTACCAGTTTAGCTCTAATCAGTGACTTTGCTGCATTTTGTTTCTTGCATCAGCTGGGTGGGCTACAGCGAGTCTGGGTTCGAGGGTCAGCAGCATATCCTGGAGGAAGGAGAGTACCTGGAGTGCAGTGACTGGGGTGGCTCAGAACTTCTGTCATTGCGACCGATACTGTCTGTGAGTACTGCAAACACTAAAAAACTAGCAAGGAGCTTAGCATATACCAGTGTGTGATTCATAGCAACCGCCAACTAATGCTTGAATTTTGCATAACCACTCTGAGTTGATGAAGGTTACAATTCAGATTGCAGCTGATTGTCAAAAATAAAAATAGCACGCTTTTGTAGGCTTTAAGACCATTCAAGGTGCTCCACACTATAACCTGCATTCACCCATTCTGACAAAGCTTAGTTCTGTCATGCACACATCAGTGGATTCGTCGGGGTCGATTCAATTCAATTCAATTCAATTTTCAGGGCTCAGTACCTTGTTCTTCTTCTTTAGACTGCGAGCTAATGTAAAAATATAATATAATAAAAACTATTGAGACCAAAACCTTCCACATAAACACTGACTATGAAGAGTGTGCAGCATTAGCAAGCAGGAAGAGACATATTTATTAAATGGTAGACAAAATGCTAATTTTCCAAGTCTTCGTTGGGGAATTGGTTTAAACAGAAAGAAAGGAAAAACAACTTTTTGTTTTAAGAAGCTGTTGCAAAGAAATACATTCCACTGTATCCCCAGTGGGCATGGCTGACTTTTGGATGTACAAAAAAAAAACGTATAAAGTCTGCAGAAAATTGTTATATACAAATTGTTAATAGCAACTCGAAGGCTTAAACAGTTTTTGGAAGCCCCAGATTCTATAAACAAATCAACATCTTGCATATAATATATTAATCTTACCCCAAAGCAGTTTTTGCTCAAGGGCGCTTTCATTATGGTGCTTTTTGTCTAGAAACAGCGTTTCAGTCAGGACCACTTTAATCGAAGGATAATTGTGTTTTCTGTTTTCAGTAATGTATTTTTTTGGCCTTTCTCTGTTCTGAGACCTCCCCTCCCCTCCCTGTATATAAGTGGAAATATAGAGGCAGTGAGACCTCCCATAAAGAACAGAGCAGACATCAGACATAACAGATAAGATACTATTTAAGTCAGATAGAAGCATGAAAAAGGAGTGGTAGAGGCGGGTTGCAAAGCAGCTGTGCAATTGTGCATGCAAGTTAAATAGAGAACCCTATATGAGATTTACTATTTGGATGTATATCAGGATATCACCTGAGACGTCAGCTGATGTAAGATGGTATGCTGATATGCCAGGATTGCAGCTGAGCTACATTTCGTGTCATGCCTAATCTGATACTGTCTTCATTTTTTGGACAGGGTGTGCAAGTACATCAGAAACCTATAAGCTGTTGTGTAATCATATTCTTTGTAATTGGTGTAATTGGAAAAATGTATAACAGTTTAAAAATAACTCCCTAGAGTAAATTGACTTTATTCCTAACACTCATATTTGTTGTTTTGATCTTCAAGGTGTGTTTGTCTGCAGCTTTTCCTAAAATGATTTTATTCTTGTCACAGGATTTCATGTCTCCACACCTCAAAATATTCAGCGACAGAGATTTTGGCGAGCTGGGGATGAACATTGACCTCTCAGTGCCTGTTATTAACATGGATGAGACGGGCTATGGCATGAAGACGCAGTCTATTGATGTCGGCGGTGGTGTGTAAGTAGCATGCTTATTATGGTTTATTGTTTTGTGATCGTTAAGGGTAAATAAAAGTTTGGGGTATTTTATAAAAAACGCATTTTCGGCTGTTAGAAATAGGTTAAACACTTTCCTTTGCAAAGTCATCTTCAACCTGCAAGACTTGTGGTGTAATGCTTGGGTATGGTTCTAACAAATATTGCTTGATTACCTACCTTGATGGAGAACGACTTAGACTACTCTACATGTTTTTAGATGCTTTTCTTCCCACCAGCTTGATGATTAGTTCAGGCTATAGCTCCTGTGAAGTCTTGTGTGGTTTATTACCCTTCGTTGCTTCTCTGGAGCGTGGCGGCATGATTGCCACACCTTTGCTGACAGGTCGAGACAGATTACCTCGTTCACTAATGGTTAGTCTGCCGCACATATGTTCCTGACCTTAGGACTATCTCAGACTCTTTGCAGTGGGAAACAACTCTGTGACTTCTTGGAGAGTGTGGAGGAGGCAGACTCGGATCTTTAAACTTAGTTAACAAGGAATTCTGTTTATATTTGGAAATTCTTTATTCCCTTGAGGTATTTTTATCACCATCTTTGTTTTTTTAACCACATGCTGTAGGAATGAGCAGTGGGAGTGTTCCATCACTGCTTGCCTTTCAGCCTCTCTTTATGGTATGATCAGCTAGAAAAAAAATGCAGAAGTAAACAAACAGGAAGCAAACGAGAATAATGAAGTGCAGGGCATGCTTTCCTGATTGCTTCTACCTAAGGGAGAGGAAGAAAATGGTTAATAATGTGGAGTGGAACATCACGTCCTTCTTTATGAGAAAAGACTCTCATGACATTGAAAGGTTATTCTTGCTGCGCTGCTAGTCTGTTATTAGACTGCGCGGCCTCGCCCATGTTCTTCTGCTGTTTGATTGGCTCATTTGCATTCCGTTTGTTTTGCTGGGAGACAACTGTCAGTTTTTCAGTCTTGCACGTTAGGACACACACAGTTCTGCAAATGCAACACCCACTCCCACAGCCACTCGTGACATGCCACATTTTTCAACAGAGTAGCTGCTGAGATGCTATCATGTGGGAAGGTATTGGATTTTGACCGCAAGTTGTTGCTGAACGAGCACAACTGTGCCTGAATTCTTGTGGGTTTCAGCCACGGCCCATCAAACATTCTGTTTCTTTACCAATTAAAATGAAATGAAAATGAAAAAAGAATGTCATGTCAAAAGTAAAGGGTGCTCCTCTTTTGTTTTTGTTCTCAGCTGGGTTGTGTTTGAAGAGCCAGGCTTTTGTGGCGAGCCTTATGTCCTGGAAAAAGGCCTGTATGGAAGCCCAGAGGACTGGGGGGCACTGCAGCACAGAGTTGGCTCAACAATGCCCGTCATGCTGGTAAGAGTGGTGACTCAGGGTGGAAACATTGTCTGGTTATTAGACAGATGGTCTGGCGACTGTGATATTTTACATTTAATCAATGCTGCAGCCAGTGTGTTTGCTTGACCTGCACGATTAGCTCCATCAGCTTTGCACGATGAATAATTGCACAACTGCCGGTGAATTTTCACTTCCTCTTGAGGTACTAGTGTGACTCACCATGTGGTTTCGCTGCTTGTAACCAGCAACTTATACACTTGCAGAATAAATCAAAATTTAAGGTGGAATGCTTAAAAAAGGAAAATGAATGTCAGGGATAACACGCGACAGATACCAGGCTTTACAGTGGATTAACTCTGGGAGCATGAAGCAGAGCAGAAATGTGAATAAAATTACTTACCCAGCATGAGAGAGGAAAATTCTTGTCATTAGACTGAAAGCAAAAATATCTTAGATCACAAAAGTGACTCATCGTGAAGTTGCTTTGGTTACAAACTGGATGATGACAAAGAGGCATACACAAGACAAGACTCGGTAAAACGCTGTAATGATCGGTCCCAATTAGAGTAGAGTCATTAAAAATTAATTATTTGGCTTCAGCTTTAAAGTTAAGATGGTCTGTCTCAGATATTTGTGTAAACCAGTTCTGTGGAGTTTAAATGTAAAAAGGACTCAGAAGCTAGACTTACAGGGAAGTTAGTATAGCAGTAAAACACAGTTTACTGAAACTGGCTGCCAAGCAACCAGGGTCTTGATATTATGCAAGTACAACAAAACTAGTTATAGCAACCTCACAAGAAATAGTAAAATATTGGATTATCATTGTTATAAAAGGGCAGTTAACAAGGGTGCAAGTGTGTCTGCAACAAGACAGCACTACATACATATATTTGATATACACAAGGCTTAAATTGAGTGTAAAATATTTCATGTTAACGCTTTACATAACTTACTGTCAGACTGAGGTCAACAGTGTCAGAGCTCAGTGTGTTTGCGCATGCATGGATAGCTTTCATGCACCTGCCGCAGGTAGGAGATTGAATGAATTGTGTCCATGGTGTGCAGTGTCTGTGATGATTTGCTTGGGTTTCCTCACACAGGGAGTCATCTAGAGATGCTCTAAAGATGGCAGCTCTGTGCCCACAATGTTTTGTACCCTTTTTGCAACGCCGTGGAAGGACATTATGTCGGCTTAGTCACAGCTGCTTTACCAAGCTGTCACGCAGTTTTGAGGGTACTCTCTATATTCATCTGTCCAAGTATACAAGCACGCTTTTCAGGAGGTGAGCTCTCCTTAAATTTAGGAAATAAAGATGTATTTATGCTTTACTCACAACTGCCAGCCTGGGAAAAGTCCTCTGTAATGGTAGCTGCTATTACGTTGAAGCTGCGATCTCTCTCCATAGCCTTTGTTTTGATGTATACAAGCGTATGTCTGGCTTTCTCATCCTGAAACATAAAGTAATCTCCATGGTGTTTTTGGTGTTTAAGGTCAGATTTGGCACATAGCTTCTGAACCTCATATGCAGTCTCATTGTCATCATTATCATCTGCTAGCTTAACAATGGAATTAGAGTTGTGGATGGGTTCGCATGAGTCAAAAGTGCATAAAAGGGTTCAGTACGCATCCTTTAACAGTTTGAGGGAGGGAAAAAAAAAAACCAGTATCCACTTGCATATGCAGTCGGATTACTGCATTGAGGTTGTCCACCAGCTTGTCAAGGATGTGATAAATGTAGAGCTGGAGTCAACAGAGACGTGCCGTATTTGTCAAGGTGATAAAAGGCTGTATTGAGAGCCACAGAGATGGCATTGTCATTGCCCAGTAGGCAATAGTGGTTAAGATCCGCAGCGATGGAGTCTTTGATGTGAGTATCAATCCTTCAAAGGCTTTTGAGATGACAGAGGTTAGATCAACTGACTAGTGGTTTGTACAAACGAGTTACAGTAATTTTTTCTGGGAATAGGCCCGATGGTGGTTTTAAGGGAGGTTCAAAATGTGTCAATACCTCTGACAGCACAGCCCTGCACATCATTGGACCCAGCTTTTTTTTTTTAATGCAGAAGAGTTGAAGAGTGTCTGCTGGACCTTGTGAATGCCTTTCAGTCTGCTATCGGTTTGTGACCGGCTGGAGTTTGATTTGATTATTATTTGTCAAACTGTGAAAAGAATCGGTCGAGTTTCTCTGTTAGATGGATTTGTTGGCTGCTGCGTGCTGCCTGTTATGAGAGCAGGACAAGCAAGCCAGGCTGCTGGAGGCAGAGTGAGCAAGAGCCAGGCTGGCTGATGAGGATGCACACGGAAACAAAGAGTTGCTTCAAAGGGTCACATAACATGAGTAACAAACTAAATCAGAAGTGGGAGTAGTGTTAGACTCACATAAGGGAATGAACGATTCAAAGCGAGCCACAGAATGCTACAGGAGCTTGATTCGTGGATGAGGTGAGTTGATTAAAGGGGCAGGAATGGAGTGCAATGCCCAGGCAGACACACACACAGACTACACAGAGATTAAAGAAAAACAAAAAACACAGATAATGAGACATGAGGAAAGGTAAAGCCAGGAAAACGGAGTGGAGGGAGGGCATATCACACACACACACACACAAGTTAAAGCAATACCACCCACAATGTTGCATCTCTCCTTTCCTATCAGCGCCACTCTCTTTTGTGGTTCAGTGCATGTGAATCAGTCTCAATAATCTTTTCTTTTTTTTTCATTTTCATTTCAGGATGATTTTGAGAACACATCCAAATTTAAGGTAGGCATTTAAAAAGGAAGAAAGAAAGCACATCTAATTTTGCAGCGTTATTGCAATTATTATGTGACGAGGAGGTGAGGAGCTTAGAGTGGATGACTCAGTCTTGTTTTTTTGCTGTGTGTGCCTCAGGTGCAGCTTTTCTCTGATCCAGGTTTTAAGGGCTCTGTCCTCACTCTGGAGGACAATGTGACCTCCCTGCAGGATGGTTTCTCTGTGGCCTCATGCAAGGTTCTAGCTGGCAGGTGAGTAATACTGTACATTGTGAAGAAACTGTCACACTGCGGGGCTGTAAGGTGAATCTTTGGCACTAAAAACACTTTGCAACAGCCTTTCAATAGCAGATTTTAGAGATAGATGTCCCAAGGTGATCTGCTACAATTGTAACTGCATATCGGTCACATTAAAAAGCAATTTCTGTGATTTAGAGTCTGCTTCAGGCTGTCACTGTTACACTTTCTAAACAGACAAAAATGCCATATGGCAGTTGCTAGTGATACACTGCCTGCATTACATATTATAAAATGCATCATTAATATTAATATACTATTTTGCTTTGGCCCATTAATAAGTAAGAATTCAGTAGCTCAGTAAAAGCTCTTGTTCACCTTCAAGCTTGAATAGTGTTAAAATTGAAAATCTTTTTAGTGCAGGTAGGTTTACACAATGATCATCTATCTTATTCAGTGCAGAACATGGGCACATTTTTTGTGCTTTTGTTCTTCTTGTGTGTGTGTCAGTATATTTGTGTAATTGCATTTATGTATTCTTGCAGCTGGATGGCTTTTGAGGGCCAAGACTTCACTTGCAGGATGTATGTGTTAGAAGTGGGAAACTACCCAGATCTGAGATCAATGGGCTGTGTCAGTACAAGCTCCTCCATCCTGTCACTACAGACTATTGGCTTTGTAAGTCTATAATTTAATTCTTCTAACAAATTAACACTCACTCCCCTTTTACAGATTGCCAGCCTAAAACTGAAACATGTTATTTTTGGTCATTAAACCCTGGGATGTAGACATTAAGTTTTCTAGAATTAAATACATTTTTGAACTGCAACACTATTTAAGGAGGAGATTAAGCATTAAATTAGCTCTCATCAGTATTTAGGTCTTGCAAAGCTACAAAAACTAATTTGTAATTGACAGCTGAAGGCATCACAGACAAATATCCATTGCTATTGTAGTTTTTCAAGCTTGTTGAGAGTCTGTCTGAAGGGTGCATGAATTGTGCCTGTAATCTGCACAGTTGCACTAAAGTTGGACACCACTTGGACATCCTTTTGGAGTTTTGGGTTCACCCTTTAATGATAAATGACTCGGACCTGAGCAGATGTGGAAAGTACACATCTCTGTCATGTGGCATATGTTTGTTTTTTTTTATTATCCCAAATGCTGTTCAATTCTGGCATTCGTTTGATTTTTTTTATTAAACTGCATCTCCATCTTTTTCTTTGATTTTTTCCAAATTTTTAAAACTAATACTTTTTTGACATCTTGTCAAAAAACAATGGATGAATCATCCCAAAACTGAAACTGTTAAGTGTTAAAATAAAAACAGTATAACTGTCAACAATGGTGATTTTGTATCAGAAGGGAAAAATTCACACATTTCTGCTTATTTCTTTCCTTATCATCAACATCATCACCATCCAGTATTAAATGCGTTGACCCATGACATTAGTGTGCATTTAGAAGGCAGTCTGTCTTTTACAGTAAACAGGGAGTGAAAATGCCAGGGAGCACAAGGTGTGTGTGTGGCCTGTTTCCAGGGTAACTTCAAAATAACCTTAATGTCAACCTGTATGACCTGGAGCTTTCAGCGCTTGTTAATGCACTTGTCCTTTCTCTCACTCTTGGCAGGAGTTCTCACTTCCATCCATCACTCTTTTTGAGCGATGTGGTCTGCGTGGGAAGAGGGTGGTCCTAACGGACGGATCAGTCAACCTCCAGCTGGCCGGAGGATGTGGCAGAGTCCAGTCTGTGCTGGTGGAAGGAGGCCTGTGAGTGCTTTTCAAACCCGTTTGGTTATCCAGCCGTTACTAAGCCGTTACTAAGGATACCCTGTGGTTTGTGTTTAACAGCTTCATTCTGGTCTGCTCCCAAATATTTCTTTAACGCTAAGCGACACGTTACACTAAATAAAAATTCTTTACTTTTCACTCACACAACAGTGGCCTGTTGTTACTCAGCAGTGCCACCTCTTAATTCCTTTTGGTTTTATTTCAAATTCAGACGCTATTATCTTTTTAGTCAACATGTCAAAACATTTCCAGAACTTTCTGGTGTCATTTCCATAGTTGTCTGTGCAACCTGTACTTATTTGATGTCTGTTGGTATAACTAAGATGATTTTTTAAAAAGATTCCTCTGTAGTTAAAAAATTCGTTTGGGTGTACCATATAGACTATAACATGGCATTTTGCAGATTCAGAAATATTGAATGCAGTGCAGGGTCAGCACATCTAATATTGCAGAATGGCAGTACTGACAGATGGATCGATGGTGGAAACCTGCTGCTGATGTGCAAGATTTAGACTGTAGGTGTGAGCCAACACTGAGGAAGTAAAGGGCTCGCAGTAAGGCAGAGCTGCCTCTGGACTGGCACATTCTTGCTGCAGAAGAGATGAGCCATAAAGCAACGAGTGAAAAGCAACATCTAACCTCAAAGCAAAATTGGACTGTTATAAAACTCAGCAGTGTTATTATCTTTTGCTAGGCATTGAATGGAAGCCAGGATTCAGAATTCAGCTATTTTTTAAGATAAAACAATGACCTACCAGCATCAAAGGCTTGGTTTCTAGTTTGTGCTATTAAAAGAAAAGAAAAAGAAAACAGGTATAGAAAAATCATGTTTGTTTATGTCTGCCTGTCTCTGTGCTCTCATGAGCATCCTGTAATATCCTATCACACGAGGAAGGAGGATATTGAAATATATTAAAACAAGGACTGGCATTTTCAAGCCAAATTTTCACTCATGGTGACTGACTGTCAGTCCCCAGACAGCGATAAAAGCTGATAAGGAAGTGTTGTTTTCATTTCTGCTGTTGAATATCTGAGACTTGATTATGTTTTTGTCTCGTCTTAAAAAATCAGGTGGGTGCTATACGAGGGAATCAACTATCGGGGTGCTCAGATTTTGCTAAAGCCTGGAGAGGTGCTCGACTGGCGGAAACGCAGCAACTGGCAGAAAATTGGATCGCTCCGCCCTCTTTTACAGGTATACAATAAAGCTATGCAACTAGTATTAGATTACTACACCACAATGGTGGTAATGCTCATAGCTGCACTTTTAGATACCACACATGTGCATTGATTGATTGACTGTTAGTTGTGATAGTTAAGAGCTACGTCGAGTTGATTTGAAATTCCCTTGCTGTGAATCCTGTTTTGAGAAGAAGCACCAACTATTTGTATGTGTTTTCCGAGCAGAAGCAAGTGCACTTCCGTTTAAGGAACAGACAGACGGGGCTAATGATGTCGGTGACCGGGGATTTAGATGATGTCAAACTGCTACGGATACAAGAAACAGAAGAAGCGGATGGTTTGGAGCAGATTTGGTTCTACCAGAATGGACGCCTACACTGCAAGGTAACAGTACCTTCATTACGCAACTAATCGATAAAGAACGGTCAGGGAAAGCTTGATGAATAGCAGCCCTTAGACCAAGATCAAGATCTTAGATCCTAAGGTCAAATCTCACATGAGAATCAAAACAATGTTAAAGAGTTAAAGAAAAGTGACCACAGGTCAAACAGAGGTGTTTTCTGCACTATATCTGATCATACATTATATGATCTATGAATTTTTCACCATTCTGCCTTTTTTCAGTGACAATACAGTAGCAGCTGGTAATTTGAATATCTCTAACTGACTCCTCTCTCTGTTTTCCAGCTCTTGGAGGAGTGCTGCCTAAGTCCCAGTGGTAGTGTGACAATTGCAGGAAGCCGTGTGGGTCTCACTCCAGACCCAGATGACCAAATCCACCTCTGGAGCATCACTCCTGAGGGCTTCATTCGCTATGTTCTCAACCCTGATCTAGTCCTGGAAGTCAAAGGTAAGCCTCACCAGTGTTACAACACCAACAGTAAAATTGTTCCGATAGATGATTTGTATATAAAGACTTGTTTGTACTACAAGCACCATCTGTGACAAGCTTCCCACAGAGAATTCAAATGTCAGAGTTACATAACACTTAAGTTTCAGTTTGATTTCCATGCATTAAATATTCAGGTTTCATGGCTAGTCTTATGAAATTTGTCAAATCCAACAAGCTGCCTGTATATGGACTACGGAGCAAATGCTACAATTATTATTAAATGGCAAATGAACTTACATTGTGCCTTCCTACTTAATTTGAGCACTTAAAGCTCTTAAACTGAGTATTCTATGTTCCCATACACATTTAAGAGATAGTAAAGATGCAACTTCTGTGCATAAGGCAATAAAAGGATTTTGAAACCTGTGGTTAAATATTCCCAGTATAAAACTGGGGATTTATGTCTAGTCACTTTGTTTGCATCATTGTCAATTAGTGACCCCTTGTGGACTGAATTTTTCCCTGCAATAGGCGTACTGAACACTATTGTAGGAGTTACCATTATTGTATGTGAAATTAAATATATGCAAAACATTTTTAATTATACTTTTAATCCATTTTAAATAAACAATATTATGCAACAATCTCTTTCCAGGCACCAGAATAATGCTAAAAATATGTATACAAAATCCACTTAATAAAAACATCTGTTTCTTTCAGGTGGTCATCTTTATGACAAAAACCAAGTGATTCTGAACACACCTGATGCAAGTAAACTACAACAAAGGTGGGATGTGGAGATTATATGAAAACAAAGTCTGCTGAACTGGATCCCTGACACACTAATGCAGTGACACACAGTGCTCACAAACGAGGTACGCCGCTGGAGGTTCTCAACATTTTGCTGCAGGGGAACCATGAGAGGGGAGATGAAGAGGTCAACTTGGAGAGAAATTAAGGATTTTGGTAGAATGTATGGCTACGTAACAAACAGTTCATTCAGGACTTGAAATATTTAACATGTTATTCTTACACCGTTTGTCAGTTTGGGGTCAATTTGAAAAGTCCTGCTTTTGAAAGAAAAAAATATTTAAATGATTGGAAATGTTTTAAGATGCAATTAAGGATTCCTTTCTGCTGAAAGAACAGGAAAGTTTGACTGTACATTAGCCTACACATATGCAGATAATCCATAAAAAATCCTTTGTTTGATTTATGATTCCACGTTCCATTGTTATTTACAAGGTATCTGATCAAGTAAATGTTTTACCAGAACAAAACAAATTAATATTGTTGTACATTCAAAAACAAGACATTTTCTAGGTGACCCCAAACTTTTTGAGCTGTATCTCCATTGAACAAATCTGTTTTTGCATTATTTTTATTAACTTAAAACAGTGTTAAAACTTTTTTAATGAAATGTGCTGTTATTTAGTACATATTGCTTTTTTCCAGCTGCATGCAACACAAGGAAACAAATATCATGTATTTTATTTTTGTTTAATCAAAACTATTCAACATAGAACTTTTTTCTTTTCAATATAATAAAACTATTTTTTTCAATGAACTTCTCAAACAGTGCACAGTTGAGTGGAATGGACATGCAAAAAACAAAACATTTCAGATTTGTTTGTTGTTCCCCGAAAGTTACACTGATATATTCCTTTCAGATTATGTAGCTTTACAGGATGTCCACATAATTTCACATACAAGGTAGTGGTGGGTAACTAAACCAAAAAAGAAAAACAAATAGTTTCTTCCACATTTGTAACAGAAAAGCTTTTTTATACAATGTTGTACCAGCCAGCTAATTACCAAAAGTCTGGTAACCATATCCAGCTGCATGGTTGACATGAGAAGCATTTAGCTGGTAACATTAGTAATTTCAACATGATGAACACAGCACGACTTGAGAACTTTGAAAACTTCCGAGTACATCACAGAAGGCGCGTTAACAAGAGATACAACTTCTGGTATCTTCTAATTACAAGCGCAGGTCACGACTGCAGTCTGCTACAAAACAGACTACCTCTCACTCTGCTGATGGTGAAGGGGAGGTGAGAAGGATCATAACAGAAACTCTCTAGGCACCTGCTTTCCTCTACTTAGCTTTGCTTGGCTGTTTCTTGCACTGACTCTACAGTCTCCGTGCTGCTGTCCTGCACCAGCTCTTCAGTCTGTCTATCGTCCTCTTCAGCCACCCTGACTACCGTCTTCCCTCTGGCGTGGCCCTTCTCGAGCTTCTGAAAAGCCTGAGGCACCTGAGTAAATGAGAACTGGGCCTCCACAACAGGCAAGATCTGTGACAGAGCAGCAGAAATTTGAAATAATTAAAAGATCAGATTTACACATTTAGGCAGGAGTTCAATTGATTACGAAAATTAGTTTTGGCTTTTGTTTTAATGGCGCTTAAAAAACCCCCCACCAGAATAAGTACTGACAGTCTGTCATGAATGTGGCAGCTTGTGCAAATCCAACTCGTGAGGTAAGCACCATGCATTAAGAGCAGCAAACCAGACAAAATGAGTAACTGTCCAAACTTAACAGCACTGGAACCATTTCCACTTTCACATCTTAGTGAAGAGGCTTTTTTGCAAGTCACAAAGCACTGCAAATTACAGTGATCCCATAATCAAACCCATTATCAAAAAAGTTTAGTCTAGCAAATAACCACAAACTCCTAATGCTCCAACATCGCTGCTTTCATAGTTGCAAGAGTGAAAACGTGAGGGAGGGGTTTAGAATGTGATGAGGCTGGACAATCCTGCGCTAGTCCCAGAACACAAGCAGCCAGGCTTGTTATTGTGGTCACCATCTTTTGTCTTTAACAATGAATGGGGAGGGCAGTCACGTCACTGGAAACCATCAACACTACTGACTGCAAATAGGACAGAAAGAGCAGAGAGATCGTGCGTGTATGTTTTGTGAGATGGGGTGGGGGGGCACCGGAGGCCATAGATTCCCGCCACTGGCCTGAGTTTGCTGCTTGCTGTAAGCCCCAGCACAAAAGGACAGAGGTCCCACACGCTTTTGCGAATGGCTGCTCAGCACTGTTTAAAAATCCATTCACCGTCTGATGGCGCCTGACTCAATCGCCCAGCAGCCAACCGTGCACAACACCAACCAACCAGCCAACCAGAATAGCAGGAATGTGATTCTGACTCCCTCACAAAGCCACATGGGAGCCTCGGATACAAACTCATAGGGAATCCATGGTATGTTCAATATTCAGTGAGTTGCATGATCTCCTTCTCTGCATAAATTCAACTCTCTGCCTGTGACGGATTTGCAAATTAGACATCACCCTAATTCTGTCAGTACAAATGGTCCTAAAAGGCAGGTGTGCATGATATGAATAATAAAGCCATATAGTACCTTCCCTGCATCTACCAGCTTGCTGACTTCGTCCAGGGCAGGTCCATCTGGTGCATAAAATCCCCACCTATAGAAGACTCCACTGGATAATAAATTCTATGAAGAAAGCAAACGGGAGGCAGTAATTAGAAGTCAGGCTTGTCTGCATCTCATACACATGAATAACCACACAGCGTTATCTGTTAGGAAAAAAGAGAAAGAAAATGTACAAAAATGTACTTTAAAAAATTAAGACCTGGATCAGAACACCAAAAAAGACAACTAAGCTGACTAAAACACACATGGCAGTTACCCTGACTTACAGTAATTAGCACCATAAGGATTTAGGAGGAAGAAACCGCATTTTGTATGAAAGGACTAATTAGCACTAATTTCCTGATAAGTTTTCAATAAACCACTGAAGGTTACTGAAAATGTTAAAGCACCTAATTTAAACATTTATGTTTAGATTAATGATTTGGTTTTGTGAATTTTCAGACGCACTGTCATGAATAACTGATGATGAGATGAGCAGAAACAGGAATATTGGATTATATTAGCAGTGTTATTGTTCACATCTAGTAATACAATTATCATTTATTAAAGTGTTGTTCTTAAAAGATAATACATAACCTGAAAGCTGGTATTTAGTTTTACACACACGGACACAAACTGGACCTCTGAACATCACATATCGCATGAATCTGAGCTACGTTTCTTTGAGTGATGCAGGATTCTGAGCACAAATACTTTGGTTGATGGCATACTTGTTTATTAGAGCATCTAAATTAAACAGAAAAACCACTAATGGTTTGTTTCACTAATATTTTTCCTGCTATATGTGAAAAAGACCAGGACTGCCTGCTATGAAAAAAGGTCTGTAAAAGGTGCTCCAGATGCAAATGTCTAAATAAAAATAGTGGTGTAATAATTCATTTAAAACAACAAAACAAAAACATAACCTTGCTCTGGTAAAACCACCCTGACTTGCTTGTTAAAAACCAGACAGTTCATGATTGCTCAGTGCAGCTCTAGTTTGACACTAGAGGGCTCAGTTGCACAGATAAAAACGGCAGGCTGTCCAGCGTTAGGCACCGAGGGTGTGACTGATGCAGCGGAGCCTCGCCAAAGTGACCAGCTGGCTGCTCCCATGGACAAAAGGCCTCGGAGGCTTGGCAAGAAACACACAAACAGTGGTATTTGCCGGGAGGGGGGGAAATGGTTGGCCACAATCTGAACAAACACCAAATACTGCTGGTTCAGCAGCAAACACATGCACGCACACACACACTGTCTCATTCATTCTAACGCTGCCAGCTGTGCTGTCACCAGTGCCTACCCTGCCCAGGACAAGTTCACTCAGTCCCTAGAGCACCCTGTCCACTCTGCCCTCGTGTGTTCGGCCATGATCTTCATGACATGAACACCAGCTATTAGGGAAACACAACACCACAAACCTAACACGCATGCAGGGACTCAAACTGTTAATGCTATTCCATCTTCACCTGCACACAGCACATACAAACATAAGAAAAAATACAGGCAGTGCAAGAATTTACTGTGACGCTCAGTCAGTCATCACTTGACTTTTCCCCCTCCCTGTGTCACCTCAGCTCCAATCCATATAATCAACTGAATGGAAAAGAAATATCCATGTCTTCTTTCCATGCCACTGAGGATCAAGTATGACACTTCAATTTGGAAGCACTGGCAGGCTACACCCAGAATAATGCCTTGGTGAGAAAAACAAACCTCAGACCATGTTACAAAAATAAACAACCTCAATGGAAGCTTTTTTTGTATACATCCACTTTTGTTTGAATCAAAAGTCAGTTTTACTGGTGTTTACCTGAATGGCCTTGCTCTGCAGAGAGAACCCAGCATTCAATGTACCATCCAATAGGCCCATAGAGTCGGTGTTGAGAAGTAAAGGTGTTACCAGTGTGACGTATTTTGCACCAGACCAGGGCTTTAGCAGCCCCATCGCCCACTCCTCTGTGTCCCCACCCACGCCGTCAAAAACAACGTCAAACCTTGAGGTGGAAAAAATGACAGACAATCTTGTAAACATCTTGCTGGAAATGTGGTAAAAAAAACAAAACAAAAACAAAATTTACTTTTTCAAAACAAATTATCCTATGTCAGTACACTATGCACTGTGCTGGTTTAGCTCTTCACTGGAATTCTAAGAAACCAAACCAAGGACTACCAATTTTGTTTTTGGGGCAGGAAAATAAATGAACCATCATCCACTCAGACCTTAAGCCGTGGTTTCCATGGAAACTAGAAAGCGAGTCAGCGAACAGGTGTGCCAAGCTGATAGGAATATGTTTACCACATTTGGGTGTTTAAAGGGCAAAACACACCAAATTTAGCAAATCTAGAGGAGTCCTTTTTAATTAACACATTCACTGGATTGGCACAGACTCTAATGATACTTCAGTAGACACCAGCATTGGGACCAGTGAGCAACATTTTGCTCCAGCGTTTCTTTAAACACAGTACAATGTAACCACACAGGTTTCAATGTATAGAGTCCAAACACTGCAGCTCTTACTTCTCCATCATTTCTAGTTGTTCAACCACATCTCCTGCTGTGTAGTCCAGCACCTCATCAGCTCCCAGCCCTCTAACAAGACCCACGGCGTTCTGAGAGCAGGTGACCGTTACGTGGGCGCCCCAAGCCTTCAACAGCTGGTGAAACATAAAGGATAAAAAACAGAGAGTATGCACACAGCAAGGGATCTTACTTTGTTAGGGCTTAAAAGGCATAAATATACATACAGGCATAGCCAAACGAAGACACTCTGTCTTACCTGAATAGCAAATGTTCCAACACCTCCTGATCCTCCAGTGATTAAAACTCTAGGAGGAGAAACCCCAGCAACAAGAGGGTCATTCAATTACTGTGTGACTCATTTATGCAAAGCTACGAAAAGAAGTGGAAGCCTCAGGGGGTACAAAGGGATTTGCAGGATTGGAAGCTATTACGTTAGAGGAAAAGAGGAAGTTCTATTAAAATTCGGGTTAGGTTAAATGTTTTGACGTTTGCAGGTTAAATGCGTTATTTTAAAACTCTTGTTGCCAATTAAAATGAAATGAAAGCGTTGAAACGGGTTTCGTTACATTCTGAGTCGACATGACCGGACTGATTTCTCAACAAGGAAAGAGCATATTCAATTCTCCAAGTCACAAACTAAAGACATTATTAAATCTTTTATAGCATTCAGGGGCTTAACACTTTTTTAATGTTTTTTAAAAAAACAAGTATACATGGCAACAGGGTGAAATGAGCTCAACATAAAATTATTTTGGATCAGGCTGATTCTTGCCTTTTATTTGAAGAACTGTCTCTGCAAAGACCACCTCCATTGACAAGTGCAGACAGAGACGTGTTGGCAACATAGGGAATGGATGCTGCCTCTATGTGGCTCAGTACTTTTGGCTTATGGGAAACCTGCAAAAATCAGCCACACAGAGGGTGTTAACAATGTTAGAATTGCATTCGCTTATAAACAATATTTTACATTTATAAACTTTGAGGCTGTGTCTAATCAGCACAGCTACTGCGAGGGCAGACAGCCAGAGTCGGAGAATAAATGAAGTTCAATGCAGCAAGAAAACACAGGGCAATTTGTATGTCCCTTTAATTGGTGCCACGGCAGCTACAGCTAACTAACAAACTTAATCCTAATTACATTTTACAGTGAAGGATTACTAAACAGGGTTCGCTTCTTCCGAACTTTTGTTTAATGTATTTTACAGTTTAAATAAGGGTTCTCAATGAACTTTTTCCATTAGTTTAAAAACAAACTGACAATAAAATTACTTTAATCTCAGTCTTTGTGTAGACACTAGTTAAATTATTCACAGTTAATTCTGAAAATGCACCGCCATCCAACTGCTGCACAGACTCTGCTCACCTCGTACTCTGTTAGAGTCACATATTCAGCCAGGCTGCCTTGTTTCCATGGGGGAACAGCAGCCCACACCTGAAGACAAATATGACATTTAACATGCGGAACACAACTCAAATTAACCACCTACTCTCACTCTCTGAATCTGGTTAATCAGCTATTAGGGTCTCACACAACTGCTCCCGTCCTTTCTCATCATTAGACGTTTCCAAAGATATTTTTATACTGGTGAAATACAATTACTAGAATAGTCCATGTGGAAATTTTTACTGGTGTATTGTTCAGTGATTTAATTACATTCACTTTAAGCCAGATTTGCATAATTGCATTTCTCTCTGCAGGAAGACAGTAATGTAGATATGTGGGAGACAGCAGGGTTGAAGGTCTCAAATTATTATGAGTCACACTGACTGGGAGACCAAGCAGAAAGCACTTGATCTTTCCAACAAGAAAATGTCTCTGAATGACTTAACTATGGAGGTGCATGTAAGTGGGCTAAGCAATATAACCATATTTAACTTTAGAAAAATTGTGTAACATCAGCAAATTTGCCTTTGCATTTTTAATATGGTATTTATCACTCCACATAAAATCACATAAAATCAAGGGTGCCCAGTCTTTATGACTTGGACCCTCAGTCCATATGTCTATGAATATCGTGACTATATTATTATGCAAATAATATATTATAAATGTACAAGAACAAACAAAGCATTTTGCTTGCTTTGTGCATTTTCTTTTACAGTCATCTACTCAATTTCAAATTGCATTTGAATCTGACAAAATATTAAAAAGATCATCCTGTCTAGTTATTTTTCAGTTTGTCAATTGATCACTGATAGACACTTATTGGCTACTTTGCATGGTACATCAGATCAATTGCTTGTTAAAGCATATAGCTAATCAGGCAGCCATATGGCCCATGGGAGCAGCATATCAGTGCATTTATGCATGTAGACATGGTCAAGACAACCTGATGAAGTTCCCCATCAGAACGAGGAGGAAAGGATAATTTAATGGACTTTGGATATGACCTGGTTGTTGATGCCAGATGAACTGGTCTAAGCATTTCAGACACAAATTATCTATTGGGATTTTCCCCACTCAACCATCTCTTGGGTATACAAAGAATTGACTGAAAAAGAGACATTTTTCAGTGAGCATCAGTTCTCTGGTCAAAAAGTCCCTATTGATGTCAAAGAATGGCCAGACTGGTTAAAACTGATAGGAAGGCAAAAGTAACTCAAATCACCACTTGTTACAACCAAGGATTTCAGAGGAGCATCTCTGAATGTGCAATATAATGAACCTTGATGCAAGTCAGCTACAGCAGCAGTGGAAGACCACACCAGTTGCCATTAGATTAGAAACATGTTGCCTGGTCAGACGAGTCTAGATTTCTACTGTGGCATTCAGATTGTAGGGTCAGAATTTGGTGAAAAGAATATAAATGCATGTATGCATCATGCCTTGTATCAAATGTTCAGGCTGGTGGTGGTGGTATAATGGTATGGGGGATATTTTCTTGGCACACTTGGACAACCTGTCTGAGTACTGTTGCTGACCATGCTGATCCCTCCCAGCAGGATAACACCATGTCAGAAAGCTCACATCAAACTGGTTTCTTGAAAAGGACAAGTGTTCTCAAATGTCCTACAATCCAATAGTGAACTTTTGGGACGTGGTGGAACGGGAGATTCACATCATGAATGTGCAGTTGACAAATCTGCAACAACTGTCCAAGTCAATATGGACCAAAATCTTCAAGAAATGTTTCCATCACCTTCTTTAATTTATGCCACAAAGAATGAAGGTAGTTCTGAATGCAAAATAGGTTCTAACCAGGCATTAACAACAAAATAGCAACTAATAAAGTATCTGGTGAATTGATATTACGAAGTCACTTTTTAAGTGCACATGTACAACTTAATGCATTCCAAATGAATAGAAGAGGCACTAGAGTACAATATGAGAATATGGTAAATTTTCACTAACAATGTGAGAAAGCTTGTAGCTGCTGATGATGTTGTAATATAATGCGTTTAGATGTGTTTCTAATATTCCTTAAGAGGATGTCAATAAAGAGCACTAAACACTAACTTTAACATCGATGCGATGAATGCAGCTACAATAACAGCTTAGGCATTTCCGCTAAAGTAGTTCCCACAAGACATTGTCTTGTCACTAACTTCTAGTACATCTTTTAAAAGATGATTGTGCAGTGCAGAACCTACCTCATCTCCCAGGGCAAAATGGGTAACCCCATGTCCACAGTCCACTACTACACCAGACAAATCACGACCAAGAATGAGAGGGAACTCATTGTCATTGTCCATGACAGATAATGGATCTCTTCTTAACTTCAGCAGTTTAGCCCCATAGCCACCTGAAATTGAGAATTTACTTGGCTTATTGATGTAAGTTATTAGTTTCTTTGCTAATTATTAATTTGGGTTAGCAGCACTTACCCCTCATAGCTACATCAAGGGGGTTGAGACTAACTGCATGGACTTTAATCATCACCTCAGTAGCAGAACCAATCGTGGGAACGATGATTTCTTCTGTGTACTTCAGAACACCATTACTGCCATACTGATCAATGATCCATGCTGACATGCAGCCCTGCAGCCTTGAAGGTGAACTGCTCATATTTCTTGTGAGACACACTCTGCACCCTGTCCTGGCTAATGTTTTGATGGACCCTGCTGCTGTCGCATTGAATAAACACAGAAGCCTGGTTGATGTCATAGCTCTGGCAGAAGCCATTCTAGTCGCCTTCCAGCTCACTGCTACTACAAGGTCAGGTTTCGATGCAACATGACATTTAGGAGACTTCTCACCAAGCTACCTAGCTACACAGCTAGCATTAGCATGTCGAAGTTATCACCGATCAAAACAAATGTGTAAAAGTGCAAAACAAATCAAATAATCAAGCGATAGCACATTCGTGCACTATTTTTATGTAACAGAAGTCTCAAAGAGCAACAGCTGTTACAATAATGAACAGATAACACACATCTCAGCAGCTGGGTACATAACAACATTACCAAATAAGCTAACCTCTGAACTCACAACGGCAGCCAATCAGTTTCCAGAACACATACGTGACTCTCGCGCATTGCATGCCGGGAACTCGAGGCAAAACAATCCAAGTACCGCATCAAATGCAGGCATTTGCAGCACCGCAAAACGTTCTTTCTCCGGTTCCAATACCTTCTTGCTTTTTCTTTGCCCCTCAAAAAGGTATGAAAGCACTGAATAGACTCTGACGTAATTTTTAACTTATTCAGTTAAATGTTTTTATAAACGTTTTCTTACTAATATAAAACAAGCATTTTATTTATTTATTTATTTATTATTTGGATGTGGTGTAGCAAAACCGCTTGTAAGCATTTTGTATTCATTAAAGTTTGAACTGCCGTTTGTTTATCTCTTCGTCGTTGTTCCTAGAAAAAACAGCAGTAAACTAAAGGCTACTGGGCTTTTCAGTGTACTAGACTGCTATTATGTAATTTAACAATTTGTCTTTTTATGATGTATTGGGCACATTTAATTGTCTTTTGATTGTTTCTAAGCTACCTATTGGCATGTTTTGGGTAGATTGAGAGATTACCAGTTATCTATGTACGAAAAACGCCCTTGTGCACAATGCACAATAATTATGTAATACTTATTTTGCTAATTTGAACAGGTAAAGGGGGAAACTAATAAAATGCTCAAGACATAAACCACAAAGATCAGAGCCACCAATAGATAAGTGGGTTACACTTTTGTCTAAAAAGCAAAAGGAAGAGACACAAATCCCTCTTAGTTTGCATCTGTGAGTTTGGCGTAAACATTCCACCATGCGGAGCTACCTACTGTGGTCACCTCTGGTAAATAAAGGAACAACTGAATGTGCCTTTATTAGTCAAAAGATCAGAACTTGAACTAAAAACGTTCCAGCACCTGTGACAGAACTAAACACTGAACCAGAGGATAGTCACTTTGCAAGAAATAATTTAAATATCAAATTAACTGCTACAGCACTGTTGCTGTTGTTTAGAAAAGTAGGCTGTGGGGAGACTGTAAGGTCCTTACCAGTTATATCCTTTTCTCTGTAATAAGAGTTGTGAACAAAGAATGAAGTCACAGTTTTGTGCTTTGCTTAATTGTGTGGAACAGTTGATGCTATACTGTGCATTATGATAATAATAATAAACTCAGACTACAAACACCCTTACTTGTTTTCTCAAGCTTGGATTACATTTCTTCCTGATGAGTCTCATTAATAACTCATTAATAACAGGCAGGAGGTTAGTGCAAACCACAGTGAGATGGGAGAGGGGGAATTACCTATTATTTTAAGCAGTTACGGATGTATTGACTACAATAGTCTAATGATGACATGGCCTGGTTGTTAAATCATATTTAACACACACACACACACACACACACACACACACACACATATATATATATATATTATTATTATTATTATTATTATTATTATTAAGTATTATCAACCAGTTTTGATGGCACCTACAGCATTTATTGTCCTACACACAGCAGCAATGGCAGCAAAAAGGGGAAGAAAGAGCTAAAATGCATTAGCTACAAAACCAAAAACCTATCAAATAGCAATAATAGCCTCTTATCATAAAAATGCAAGTGTACATGAAAAAATTATAGCCTAATATACTTGAGAGGCCCACTCGACACTGAAGTGATTGTTGAGTGCTCCATCAGCTGGAGCCAAATAGGTGGAATACATGCCAGTGTAGAGGCCTAATGGAGAGCACACGCATCGATGTTGGAAACATAAAGCAAATGGGTAGAAGAAATTATCTGTTTATTCTTCAACGGCACACATGGGGGTATACTCTGGTTTGTTATGATGTTCAACAATCAGTTAGATTGATTACTTTCCTGTTCTGTAATTGCCTCTTTGGAGACCGACTATTATTTTTTCCGTTACATATTCTGATAGCACACTGGTTAGGTTTAGGGTTAGGGTCTAACAGGGTTACAGTAAACAGGCTGCCTTGCTGTTTACCATCAAGCTTCACTGTCTCTGCATCTACAAGAGCTCCTATCGGGGTTTCAAACTAAGTCCCCTCGTAAGGCACTCAAAAATAAAACAACAAAGTAGCTTCATCAACTCGTGCTGTCTTCGTAACAGGCTGATGAAATGAATAGATAAAACAGATCACACTGCTCATGCAAGTGACACAAGCTGCAAAAATAATCAATGTTTCAGAAAGTGATGGGAGAGAGGTGAGAAAAGAAAGAATGAGGGCCTGTGGCTGTGCGATCATGATTCAGCATGAAACCAGGCAACAAACAGCACTGTCATTATGATCACAGCTCCCAGGGGAAAGAGGACACAGTGGAAATTGGGTGCTTTGTCTATGTTGGCTCATTATAGAGGGTCTGTCTAATGAATTATACTTTTGGCTGCTGCTCAAAAAAAACCTTCAAATCTGTGTTCGCGCAAGTAGAGGGTGCAATCTTTCATCTTCACAGAAACAATCACTGCTTAATTTTTGTTTCTTATGGGATGAACTACCTAAGACAAGTGTTTGCTCAGGCTTTGAGAAGGATCTGCTTTAAATTTGCATTTTCAGGAGGGTCATTCTTTCACAGAACCTCTGAGTGTAGCTTTTCTAGGCCTCCTTTCTATATTGGGACATGTGGCCTAAATCACATGGTTGCTCTAAAAATTATTGCTTTGCTCTAATTTAATATAGTGATAGTTTAATTTGTAAACTAACAACACATCAACCCTATCTTTAGGTAATCTGTCTACCTGAGAAGTAGCTGTATAAGGTATGTATCTGTTTTTATCTTTTTAAACTGCATCCCAGAGTCAGATAAATTAGCCTGCAGACAGACTTCCCGATGCTTGGCAAAACACAACTAAACAGTGAGCACGTGGTTAGTTTGGGCATGAACGGCCCCTCGTTACTTGGATAACGATCACACAAGCCTTATTCATTACCTGACAAACCAGCTCCGTCTGAGACACAAGAGAGAAGGAAAAGAGGCCTGTGCACTTGCTGAGGTCTGAGATTATTTATAGAATGAATGACTGGATTCTCTCCTTGGTAACTGCTGTTTTTTTTTCTCTCAATAGGCCAGACATTAACGTTGTTGTAGAGGAAGCTAAATGTTATGCATACATTAAGCTTCTTTATCATCTATCCTAAATCTAGATCTAAGATCATCTTAATTGTACCAAATTAAATGAATTTTTATTTTCTGCCAGGTATAGAGTAACTTTTGTTGCGATGTTTACAGAAGTATTTGTGCTGTGTTTAATGAGCTTGACCACATGTTCACTCAAGGGATCTCCCTTTTTTTATGACCACTCTAGAGGCCAAATTATGTGCAAGTTGACTGGGTTTTCCAGTTCATGTATCCATTTGTTCACCAAGGGGCCTGGACAACACACAGGGCAAACACATCTAAAGCCTGAAAGCTTGTTATCCTGTTTTAGGAATCCTGTAATCACATGAGTCTCACTGAAAGAAATGGAGTTAAGTGTAATCAGGACACATGGTCTGGAAAAAAAAACAGAATGAAAATCTCATGCAAGGCTCCAAAATCAACCCTCTAATGCTAAGCATATCAAATTCATTACATGAGGTTTTGAGACCATTTAAACCTAACCCATGCAAATGTTTTTGTTTAAGATAAACTGGCTGTGAGCAATAAATTGCACAAAAATGCAGAATATTGCAAGAATTATACAAATTGTTGTTTATATATGCAAATTATATTTGCCTTCTTTATTTTAATTGGTTATAAGGCTCAATAAACACACATAAATTCTAGTTTTAAGAAATTGGAATTTTCTGACAATTATTTTATGGTTCCAGCGTTTCAGCCTAAGATTTGCACACTGTATTTTCACACATACAAATTAAGCATATATACATATACATATTGCACACAGTAATCCAAGGGTTTATATGTTTACTACTGTTAATTAACAGAAAATGACAATGAGGGCTCTAATGTCCATCTCACAGTAATATTGACACAGAGGATATGAGATGCATATCAACATATGCATATTCAAGTGCTGTTCACTGATATAGAACCCCCAAAGTACTTTTATTCTGACCTTGGATGATAACTGAAGAGATGGTATTAACAAGCTCCTGTTAGCTGTAACAACCAAAGATGAAGGCTGTCTCCCTCTTCACAGAGTTATGTGTCGGGGGCTAATCATATCTGTATATAACTACATAACTACATCTGCCAACTTAACAGTTTTTTGTTTCCTTTTTTGAAACATCTAGCATTCTCTGTGCCTGCAAAGTAACAGTGTAACTGTTAAAGGCACAAAGGTTTTAGAGGTTAGTATCAACTGCAGTATTTGGTGTCAGTTTGACAGTTTGCTTGTAGACATATTTTGTTTATGAATAATTTACAGAGGAGAGTGGATGCTCTAAAATCATAGCTCACAGCCTATTTTTCCCCAGGCAGATAGCATGTGGAGTGTTATTGATTTACAATTACTGCTATTGTTGTTTCCTATATAACTAACAGTATTTAAATGCAATAGTTTATCCTCGAGCAATTAACATTAAGAGATTGATTCCAGAGAGCCAAAGAAGATTGGTTGATATGCATCAGAGCATAAACATTTACTAATATATATTTTTTGTTGTTGCTTTTTAGGCACTTACACATGAACCATAGTCGGTTTAAATCAGTGGCATAGGAAACATAATGTGCTCTGTTGTCCATCTTATAGATAACATCTTATCTTCAGTCTTCCTCTATGCTCCAAGGGCAGCGTTGAGAAAGTAATACAATGTTTATTCTGTTTATCCGGTGCATTAGGATGAACTATGCCATATGTTGATGTCAGAGTAAATTGCTGTTAATTTAAATCACCAGTGGATACAGCAAAACAACAAAGCAAATACACTTTTAGATACCTGCATGTGGACACGCACACACAGTGTTAGACATCCAGCTTAAACCCACATGATGTCCTGCCCATTTCACTAAAGCTAAACCCAAATTTCATTCTGATTATTAGATCTAAAACCACATTTAACCAGTTTACTTCATTTCAGAACTAATGGCCATCCAACTAACTTAATACAGACTGTGCACAGTCTGAAATGGAGAGGTCATAAAAGTGAGCAGAGCACACACACTTTTTTTTGTACTTTTATTTATATTTGCATAATTAATAACCACTAGAACATAAACAACCACTTATACAACATTCTACTGTAAGCTGTGTGATCTGTTATATTTCTGCTTTTGTTCTCTCTAAGGATACAAAAAGAAGCCCATCCAATAAATTTAGTAAATGCCAATAGCTTCTTCTTGGCAGAGACTTTCTTATTACATCCATGTCATCTCTACACCCCCAGCCTCTATTTAAGGACATTACCCAGACTCTAAAGGTAAACACAAGTCTTTCCCCATTCACAAGCACGAACAGCATTTCTTTGGTTTATAACTAACTGGAAGGCTCCCTTCTCAGAAAACTCAATAGCATAACCAAGTTTACTTATGTGACTGGAAAAAACATTCACACACAACACACACAATATAAAAATATGAAGCCACACTTAATGAATTCATATAGTTTAACACATACACCTGAATTGGGGTGGAGAGGGTAAAAGATGGGGCGATCGTGGCTCAAGAGTTGGCAGCTCCGACAGTCTCGGTCGTTGTGTCCTTGGGCAAGACACTTCACCTGTTGCCTGCTGGTGGTGGTCAGAGGGCCTGGTGGCGCCAGTGTCCGGCAGCCTCGCCTCTGTCAGTGCGCCCTAGGGCGGCTGTGGCTACAATGTAGCTTGGCATCACCAGTGTATGAATGGGTGGATGACTGAATGTAGTGTAAAGCGCTTTGGAGTCCATAGGGACTAAGTACAGTGCAACAAAATACAGATACAAAATACAGGTCATTTTACCAAAGATGCTAACTAAGAGCACCCCTAAGAAATTATATCTTGGTTATTTAAAACTTACAACAATGAAAATGTAAAAACAACATTTTGCTAAGTTACATGTTATCTTGAAAAAACTAACATCACAGTTACCAGTTAATGGTGCTAAGCTATCTTGTCATCGCTCTCTGAGAAATTAAAAGTAGGAGTAAGATGTTTCTAAAAAGACTTTTTCGAAAGAGATCCTATGTTGTTGTTGTTGTTTTTTTTGTTGTTCTAATTTGCAGTAAATATGTAAGTCAATGAAAAAAAATACACAATGTTATATTTTGGTATGGTTTTGTAGATAGAATGTCTATAATGTCTATGCATTACAAATATGTCTATTGTGTATTAATATATGCTAATAAACACATCTTCTCCAGTATTAATAACAGTCAAAACTCTAGTAATATAAAATGTAACAATTTAATTTCAATAATATGTACTCGCTAATAAAAGTACGATTTTCAAAAACTTGTTATTTAGACAAAAGACTGAAATAGACATGTCACACCTGGCCATAAGTAAAAAGCACACTGTTAATATAATTACATAATTTAGTTATCTTTGATTTACGCTCATTTTGCATGTTTTTTTCACACCATATGTTACACAAAAATCATTTTTGTCATCACTGTATTGAATTGTTGTTCTCCACTGTACATGTCACACTTAATACAATGTTCCAGGTTTTAAAACGGCTCTGAGATTATTATATTATATTATCTAAATTTGCGTTTTGCAACCCTGAATTCTGAAACAGACTTGTTAGATCCATACATCATTGGTGACCAATCAGTTCAGTGTATTATAGCTGGCTATTTTGATGTTAGTATGAACAACTATTCTTCACATGATGGTAATTTTCAATCCAAGCATCAATCCGGCAGGTCTCGCTAAACTTCCCACTAAACTACTGAACTGTCGTTATGTTACAGCTCCAGACCCAAACATCAGCACTTGCTGCTTCAGGCTTCTAACACTTGTCTATCTTATATTACTAAACAGCTTTCTTTCTCACTTTTCTACTTGTGTTTCATTTCAATAAAAGTCATTGTTTTAGTTTTCATTATGTCACATCTGTAGACCTTTGAGATGGCCATTCAGTATATTGAAGTGCTTCTATAATCCCAGTTCTCTACAAATTAATCTTTAGAATAGATGGACATTATTTTTTTTGTTTCCTAAGTTAATTTCAGCCCTATTAGTTGTTTGTTATTTTGCTTGCAGGTAGTGTGAGCTGTTAGGAAATGACCTCAGTTTACAAGTTGTTTATGTTTTTATGTTTTCTTGTAGGGATTAAGCGTAATCTGGACAGTTCTATTAGTATGGAACACTGCACTTACACAAATAAAACTAAACTTTCGGCTCAGCCCACAGTGTCTCGCACCTAATTGGGAAGCCATCTGAAAATGAACCACATTCATTATACAAATGTCAGTGCCTGCTGGTGGAGTGTAGGAAGAAGAGAGAGCTGGGAGGAGGTGTGGAGGGGCTGCGAATCAAGCTGACAGTCTGCTAATGAGATATCATCGAGAAAAAAGGTTCCTCGGTCCACTTAAGAGGCACAGTTTTACATAGCAGTTGGGTGTATAATACAACACACAAGAAATTAGTGTGTTATCGTGCAGATTTTTGGAATTATAAAACATTTCCATCCCCACATGTTCCCTCACCATGCGTTCCTGTCAAAGATGTTCAGCTTCCTTCCTTTGTTAAAAGAAGTCCACACGAGCACTTGAACAAAATGCTCTTTTGCCACTAAAATCACAAATGTTTAATGTTTACATGCTGTGGATGAGATATATTTGTGAGGGCATTTCTATTGTTTATTTAAGTTTTGAAAAAAAAGAATACATCTATCAGGAAAAATATTTTACTCATTATAGAAACAACAAATTGTGGTTTTGCAGGATTGGTTCTTGGCAGATGACTTTCTTAGTCCTGCAAGTCACAGTTAATTAAGCTTTCGAGTGCTGTGGGTAGATTTTGTGACATTTGGTTCTCTCCACTTATTTTTTTGGTGTATTTTTTTTCTTTCTAGACTATGCTTAACTAACCAACGTGATATTTAATATGCAAGCCTGTGATGTCATATGAAATGAACAAGGCACAACAACACAATGAAAAAGCATTATTAAAAGCCTTACCCCCCTCCACCCCCTTTTGTACTAGTTTGCTGCTAAATGTAGGAAATCAAAAGAAAAGAAAAAAACAAGACCTTATTTATCTAAGAAATAAGATCCTGGAAAATTAACGCCATCACTTTCGCCAACGGCAGCATGGTCAGCAGATCTACTGTCAAAATTTCCAGTTGGCCTCACAAATTGTGGCTGTGGAATTGATTTCCTTTGCTTCCTGTGCCAAGGATGTGACTCACTCCAAATATGACACAGTGTAGACACACAACAATGAAGCTAAACAGAGATCAATAAAAAAAAAAAGATGGACAGTATTTGGAACTATTTCTGTCTGTGTGAAACACACTAATCTAAATTTGTGACTGGATCTAAGGATTATCACAAATAGCATGATATTTGTCATGGAATCCTGTGAGCTATTTTGGCAAAAAAAAACAAAAAAAACTGATGGTTTTGGTGGCATTGGAAATTCTGGAAATTTTCATTAAATTTAATTACACAAAAGCTATTACCACTCCTTCAAAATATCCTGTTTGTCAAAGTCTTCTCCAAATCACCAACATCATAATTCTCACTGCCTGGAAAAAAAAAATGAGTGCAGACATAACATATGTGGTTTGTGAACTATGCGCAACTGAAAACAAATAGCCAAATAATTGAAACATGCTTTGATTTTCAGTTTCTATGAAACAGATTCCTTTAGGGTACACTTGCCATGAAAACCAAAATTATCATGGTGCATTATATTTGTGCTCTGCTTTCAGTTTGTCAGATGTCTCAGACAAGTGAGTGCAGTCTGAATAAAAAAGACGCTGCCTCAAAGAGCAGATGGTACTGAGACACAGTCTCTCTCTCTCATTCTCTCTGTGAGCCATCAGTGTATTTAGCAGTCATTGTATACATCAGGGGTGTCAAACTCAAATACACAGTGGGCCAAAATTCAAAACTGGAACAAGGTCGCGGGCTAACATTAATATTTACTGAAAAAAAAAATCTTCCTCCAGATTTAAGAATGAATCTCTTCTTATGGACTCAAACAAGTTTTGCTGAAAAACTGAATATGGAACAAGCAAAGCTTAATACTAAACAATATATATATTAGCTGTATAATACCAGTAGGCCAGCTCTAATAGTAATTTGGTATGGCTTCGCGGGCCAAATGTAATTAGGCTGCGGGCCAAATTTGGCCCGCGGGCCAGAGTTTGACACCTATGGTATACATGATTAGTTCATGTACATCACAGCTTTCTGGCTGGGGCTTCTCGTGTATCTTTCTTCAACACACGCAGTGGGTGGAAGCTATTCTCAGCAAACAGGTGCCATCATGTTGCATCAGGTGTCCTTCCAAGAGGTTACACGGGGAGGAGAGGGTGGTTTGTCCTAGATATGCAGTTAGTTAGATCAGAGGCGCTCTCGGAGGGCACTCTGAGTTTGGTAGCCAGCAGGGACAGCACCACTGTCCCTGACAGCCGGGACAGTGGTGGTGTAAATCTGGGATAACCTGATTTGCTCATGGAATCAGGTTAGTTATGTGCGCTCTCACTCCTATGTTATGTTAAACAGGTCATTCATGGCTCACACATGAATAGGATTTTTGTTGCCTTTGCATTCAGGCTTAGTAAATAAAAGCCATGTCTGTCTAATCACTCGGTGTGACCAGCATTGATAAAGCAAGGAGAAATCAACTACAAATTAACACGGGCACATTTACCGTACTGGACTGGTGTCAGAAATCTTTCCATTGTTTGGTTTCTATAGCAACCAAAGCCACTGGACATGAATCACTGAAACTGGAGACAGAAACGGGGGATCACTTTATCTACCTAATTGATGAGCTACATGTGATTACTGAAAATAAGAGAAACCAAGCAGCTTGAAAAGATCTGACTCCCATCTATGCTAACTGATTCACTTCTGCTGTGTTTCAGTACAGCAAGGCAACACTTCATTGTGTCTAAGAAGAAAAAGCTTCCTTGTAAAAGAAAAATGAGTACAGCTGACCATCTGGCAGGAAGGACCTTTCAGCTGATGCACAGCTTTTTGTCTGCTTTTTCCTTTTACCTTCCTCTATTTCAACCTAATAGGGACATAATGTTACTAAATTGTTCCTGTGGCTCTTTGAAATTAGTTTACAATTGATTATATTTAGATAGATCAACAATATTTTGTACATTTTAGATGCTATTTTTAATTGAGGTGCTGAATGATATTTGTGCTCTCCACATGAGACTATCCAAGATCCAGATGCATAAGTGAAACATATGCATCTATATATATATATATATATATATATATATATATATATATATATATATAGATAGATAGATAGATAGATAGATAGATAGATAGATAGATAGATAGATAGATAGATAGATAGATAGATAGATGTTAGCTCAATGCCAAGCAGGAAAGATGTCAGCACTGATCTGAGAGATGCAGTCAATCTGAGATGGGTTATAAGATTATTTCCACCAAATTTGAAGTAGTGAGTAAAATTATTCATAAGTGGAAAATATTCAAGAGCAAATTCACCCCAAAGTCAGTTTGTATACTGCTCATAGAAACTGTAAAGCACCCAAGACCACAAAACCTCTGGAGTTTGTGGAGATATTTGGCCATAATCCACATCACCGCATTTGGAGAAAAGAAAGAGGTGTATGTTTTCACTATTTGAACAAGTAATGAAAACATGTGAAAAGTTTTGCATAGTATTGTTGCTCTTTACCAAATTTTTAGACCTGGTAAGAACTGGATATTTTTTTTGGTACATCCTGAAATGTAAAACCTTAGAACTGACTGAGGGTGTACTTTCTTTTGGCCCTGACTGTATCTGTCATTGTATTCTTAGTCTTACTTGAAATTGGAATACATTTGAATGCTCAAACAAATAGATCACAGTGCAGCAGGAAAATGTCACAGGGCACGTTTCGTCAAATTAATAGCCATTTGTAGCCCAGTCTAATGATATGAATATGATTGATTCAATTGACAAATGATAACCAGGAAAAATTAGAAAGCAGTTTTTGTCATTTTCTTTAATTGTCAAGGACAGGAAATTAGGGTGTATAAATGTCTGTGGTATCATGGGTTTAAATAGTGTTTGTTGGTCTAGTCACACAAGAAAGATGTACCCAGAGACAAGAATGACAACAGCTTGTTCTGGTCATGAATGTCAAATTGTGACAGGAACAGATAAATTTGCATAAACGGGGTACAATTGAGAAAGGATGAAAATAATCTGATCGCTGCATAATATAAAATCCAGAGAGCATTTAGATTGCAAGCATTTAACTTTGATGTAACAGGTGGGTGTGAAGTTGTATATCTAGCAAATATACGTTTTTTTTAAATGCACATATCAGTGTGTTGTTTTACTTCCATTATCACTGATATCACTAGCACTGATAATCATCCTATTTTAAATACTGTTAATCTGAGAGTAAGAATGACATGTAAAATTAACGTGTCACGATTTAGTTTCACTTCCCCTGTGGCATCACTGTGTTCATTCTAATAAGCTGTTTTCCCATGTGTTTCCACTTCCCCCTGATCACTTCCTGTGTGCATTTAGGCTGTGTGTTTTCATTCATTCCTTGTCAGGTCATCTGTTGAGTTCTCGTCATGTTTCCATGCCTCCATGTTTCAAGGTTTTTCCATGTTAAAGGATTTGTTTCATTTATTTTTTCCCAGTTTAGTTCTAGTTAGTTTTGCCTCAGTGTGCATCTGCCTTGTGTCTTGTACCTTTTTCCCAGCCAGAAATAAACGTCTCACCTTTTGTTAAATTATACTTTTGTTCTAAGTGTCTGTGTTTGGGTCCTCTTCCTCCCTCCACATGGTCTGCCAGTGCAAACTGTGACACAGTGATAACAGACCTTGACCTCAAAGTTCATTGCAAATAGGTAAGAAATGGAAAATATACAAATCAGAAAGAGTAGGTTTGCAAAAATGTTTATTTGTGTAAATCATCTCGTCCCAGTAATAAGCACACAAAACCTCAGAGGTCCTTGTTGTGTGATTAATTGATTGGACTCTTTGTTCATGATAAATTTGGTTCTCTGGCATTGGGATTTAATCTGATTTGTATAAATAGGTGTGGTTATGAGGTTATTTCCCCAGAATATGAAGTCCATCATTCTGTATTGAGTAAAAATATTCACTGGTGGAAAACATTTAAGAGCAAATTAACCATATTGTTTAATGCTAATAGAAACTGTAAAGCACCCAAGAACTACATTGCAGGGTCTACGGGCCTCAGCTAGCATATTAAATGTTCAGGACAGTAAAATTAGAAAAAGACTAAACAAGCATGACTTGTTTACAACAGTTATGGAGAAAGCCTCTTCTCTCTAAAAAAAAGAAAATGGCAGCACAGCTGAGGTTTGTAAGATTACACCTGAACAAACCAAAAACTTCTGGAAAAAGTCCTCTGGACAAGTGAGACAAAGTGGAGATGTTTGTCCAAAATGCATATCGCCACATTTGGCGAAAACAAAATGCATCATATGGTGAGTGTTATGGAGCCACAGCCAAGGCTACATACAGCCTTGCAGTCACTCAGCTGACCATGAACTCCTCAGGATACCAAAGTATTCTAAAGTCAAATGTCAGGTCGTCTGTCCAACAGAAAAAGTTTAGCCCAAATTGGGCCATACAAGAGGATAATGATCCAAACCACAGGGGTAAAACTTACAATACAATGGTTGGGGGGAAAAAATCAAGGCATCGACATTCATGACCGTCAAATGCTGACAGGAACAGATGATTTGCATAAACAGCGTACAATTGAGAAAGGATGAAAATGATGTAAACAATAAAATAATCACTGCATAACATATTACTGTTACAGTCATAAAATCCAGAAAGTATTTGGATTACAAGCATTGAAATAAGATGTAACAGGTGGGCGTGAAGTTATTTCTAATATGCCTACCAAAAATAAGTTTTCCTAAAATACACAAGCTTTGCTTTCATTCATCATCACTGATATCACTAGCACTCATAATCATCCTATTTTAAATACACTGTTAATATAAGAGTGAGAATGAGAGGTAATATTAACAATGATAACAGACCTTGACTTCATAGCTTAAGAAATGGAAAATTTACAAATCAGAAATTTACATTTGCAAAAAATGTAAATTTGTGTAAATCGTCTTTTCCCAGAAATAAGCATCTGAAACCTCAGAAGTGCTTGTTGTGTGTTTGGTTGGACTCTTTGTTCTTGATAAATTTGGTTCTCTGGCTTTGGGTTTTAATCTGATTTGTATAAGTGGGTGTGGGATGTGGAGTGTCTTCCACATCTTTTATTTCTTTGTACTGGGTGTAGGACTTAAGATGGAACCATTCTTCAACAGATTTAAGTTATTTGACATTCCTAAACCATATACACACATGAAATAAGACTAGCATTATTATTATTATTATTATTATTATTATTATTATTATTATTATTATTATTATTATTATTATTGCTTCATTTTCAACCAAGTTTTAATTTCAATGAGATTTGGAAATCATGCTGTAAGATGCCTTGTGGGAAAGAATGTGCTAATTAAGAGAGACAGACAAAGACAGTGCACAAAGGCAATAAATATTATCTCAATGAAACTGTGATAAACATATTAGCTGAATTAAAAAAACAAAAAACAAAACAAGAAATACATACACACTGCCAAAGAACATTTGTTTAATATACATGCTTTTGGCACATTTACTTGTATACTTATTTTGTAATAGTGTCATATGCTGTAATTGGTTAAATAATGGTTAAATAATTAAATGACTTTTCAGTGGTAAATCATTCACCAGTGATTTATCCGTTCCAGAGAGTGGAACTGAGTGTCTTGCAGGTAGCACATTATATGCATAAAAAAGTGTTAGTACTATGTATATCAACATGTATTATTGAGAGTATGAAAGTGTATGAAACTATAGTGAAAGTGTTTTATTTATCATATTTTTATCTATAATGTATTATTAACATTATTACCCCCCCAAAAAAAAAAAAAAAAAAAAAAAACTGCTAATAGTATTTTTAACCTGGAAGGTCAAAATTAAATGGCTAATACACTGGTAAGTGTTTATTAACTGTTTCATTTATATACCATAATGTACTATTATGCAGTTTCTTTATGTGTGTTGCCTATATCCTGTACCTGTAGCACTGAAAACAGTGCTACAGGTACAGGACAAACCAGGCTTTCACTTCAACACTATTCTCACTTTTTACCATGCCTAAAAGCTTGTTTTGAAGCTTACTGAATCTGCTACCTGATGGTTTTCTTCTTCATGGTTGAGCCAACTAAAGGCCAGTTAGCCAACCAGGTGTTAGGTGTAACACCTATCTACATGTTAGTCTCAGATTAAAAACATCAGGGGTTCAAAACCATTTCCTGATAAGAGTAGAGCCAAATTTTTCACTTAGAAAAAAATACTAAAGTCATATGAATGTTTAATAACTGAAGTTTTATCTGGCATAAATACTGAAATATGCTCTTTTGCTCCCTTTGTTACGAGATCTGTTTGAAACCTGACACAAGGCAGCCAGGCTGAGACCATAATAAAAGAAAGAGGATCTAATATCAGTCATTACCTCGTGAAAACACAAAAATGCACACCTTTATCTTAGTTCAGAAGCAGTCATGACTATTCATTCATAAACTCTTGGATCCAGTGTGGCAGCATAGTGCATAGTGAAAAATGTTCCATGTGATATCAACAGTTGCTTTTACACAACAAAGAAATACATGAAAGAGAAGAGCATGTGTGTGGGTAAGGAGTGGAGCAGAGTGTGGGACATTGTCCCTGCAACAATGGTGGATGTCTGAATAATTCATCAGCCTAATCAATGATTAAATGTCTGCTGGGTGTTACGCCTTACACTGTGACACAGGTGACTGTATGCTAAAGGAATAAACAGTGAGTCAAACACTTAGAAAATACAGAGTAAAACTGGGAGGGAATGGATGCTACTGAAGCATATGGTCTGATCCGTAATAGTCTTTCCCTGTGCCTTGTTTGTTTTGAAGATTTGCTCCATTTCTCAACTTTTTATTTTACTAATCACTGCTGTATTGACAAAATTTAATAGTATTTTTATGGTAAAAGCTTACATGATGTTAATGTTGGTAATAGCTTGCCTCTAAAGAGTCTTTTCGAATAACATCAAAGTGATGATCTTGATGTTATCAGAAGCAGCAATCCTGGTTTATTCAGAATAATAAGAAAGGACTAGAAACAATAAAGCAAAACAAATTTGCTTTTTCACCAATGGGAAGGGATTTATATGAGTGGCTTAGTCACCGCTGATAGGTTGAAAATTAAAAAACAATAAAAAGCCTTTTGTGGGATAAGGCTGGCATATCTTTTTCTAGATGTTTGGTTTTAGCTTAGGGAATTGGTTAATTCCCTGAGGCAAATATGGATACAAATATATATGAGGCTGTAATGACTCAGCCAATCTATTAACACTGGAATGACTCAGTCATCTATAAAACATGTAAAATAAGGCTCTGTCATGGTTTGTGGTTTGTGGTTTGCATTTTAGCAAGTGGCTTTTGAGATCTTGTTAAAATTGATAGAATTACAAATGCAGAAAAGAACCATCAGATTATGATCCACTATGCAATACCACCTGAAAAGTATCATGACATTGATCCCAAACACATTGTTAAAGATCCCAGATGGTCCAAAGTACTAATTTTCAATCTCATTAAAATCCTACAGACTTTATTTTTGCACCATGTGCTATATTTTCATGTATGTTTGCACATTTTTCAATAAATTACTGCACTAAATTCCCCTCTTCCTGGCAAAATATAAAGAAATGTGGCAGAGGCTTTTGGACAGTACTATATATGAAGTCAGCAGTCTGCAAAACATTTTCAAGTACTGAAGGTGCTAAAAAAGTATAACTGTTGGAAATGTATCATTGAAAGTCTTAGCGTCACTGTAAAATCATGACTTCAGCTGCATTATGGGAAGAAAAAGCTTCATTCGTTTTTGAGAACTTGCATTTGCAGACTAGTCTGTTGGGGGATATTAAACAGATAGATCCGGAACAGGGATGTTAAAAGAGAGGCGAGACCGAGCGTGAGGAGAGGTTAATAGTGCAGAGAGGATTGAGAAACAATAGACTGGGCTAATGAGTCATGCGGCTGGCTTTACTGGTGCTGAGGCATTTCCGAGCCACACGCTACTCTCTGTCATCGTAGGGGCACGCTCGTGTATGATGTGTTGATTTTTTTGCCTTAGCTTTTTTTTTTGTTTGCCAGACTAGCAGTGAATAACAGAAAGCTACAAAAACCGCAAAAAGGAAATGGATTAATGGAATAATAAGGTATAAATCTGAAGCTTCGTGTACAAATAAAGACGCCCCTAAACGCACAATTTCAAATGGGATAATAGAAGAGCTGACTTTAGGTTTAATTAAGTTTAATTAAATCTGTTGTTCATTTATTCCCCAAGAGAGCATATTTAGAAAAGAAATAAACATTTCTTGTATTGAAAACATTAGATATTCAGAAAATATTTCAGTTAGAATCATATGAACTTCAATTGATATTGTGCCTCCACAGTTATTATTCTATACTCTGCAGCTGTTGGTGAATTAAGCCACAGACAAGACTAGACCGTGTTAAGTAACAGCCAAAGGCCAAACCTGTTTAAGTACATAATCAAATTTGACATTGTGTTCCCTGGAGAGGTCTTTGACATCATCTTTTTTCTTTCAGATATTGAAGGATAAAAATAATGGTATTCAAACTTCAGACTGAAATAACCCATTTGTGCATGTTATCAGCTGTTGCACGGCCTCCCTCCCTCTTATAAACTCAAAATTGAAGACTCATCATCCATCTGTCTAAATGTTGTTCGTCACTAGAGCACCATAGGGGCTGATATTGTTTTGTATCCAGTCGGTAAGTACTGCTCTGGCACAAATCCAGAGTAGATCTTTAGGGGCACAAGGGAGTGCTGAGTCCATCTCTCTGGCCTGCAGCTCAGCAACTGCCTGTCTCGACTGCCTGGCAGCTTAGTAACGATGAATAAAATAGCACCACACCCTTTAATTCTATACACTGCACAAGGATGATAAATGGCCTGCACGTTTGGAGGCGGGAAAACCAAAGGATTAGATAGAGTTGGTTAAATGTTTCCTCAAGAAAGTTAGCCGTGTTAAAACAAAATGAGAATCAAAGAAGCGATTACAGTTGTAGTTTTTCATAATTTATTGTACATTTTTGTTTCTTCAATGATCTTTACGCAAACTAATAAACAGTACAACATTTCCATTTATACAAAATATAAACTATAAGGGGGAATTAACATCAACCCTTCCAATATGGTTTCACATACACTCATTTCCTGCACCTAACCGTTGGATGAGGGGAGCAAAGGTGTCAATCAAACCCTCATTGTAAAAGACCACAGCTCTTTAAAAATCACAAGGCAAAACTGACACATCGTGTGGCAACTTTTTTGCTACATACATCTCAATGACATTTCTAATAAAAAGACTGAAGAGCCATTTTTGTTTTGTTTTGTTTTGTTTGTAAAACCAACTAAAGAGGTCATCTGGCTCATACTTTTTTCTCAAACCTCCTACTGCCAAACTTTAACAAACAAAACACATTGTGATATTGATTGCCAGGTCAATTAGAAGCCACAAAAAGAACCTCTGTACACTCAAGTGGTCCGCATTTCAATCGAGACACGTGACATGAAAACCCGCAGCCCTGAGCATCTCCAAAATGTGATGGCATGACTAAGGAAATGCAAGCCAAAAAGGGAAGCTGGATGCACCACTGTTCCTTTTGAATCCATGCAAGGGGCTGAAGGAAGTTGGATTGGTGATGATCTCCTGCTATAGGCTAAACCCCCCTTTGTTAAAAGAAATGTCTTGACTTACATACTTTTTAGCATTACTTAAGGAGGACGTAGAAAGGTTGCAGAGCCCATCCATGTTAGTCTTGTGGTCTCTGAGAGAGGCTGGACTGCATGGGATAATGGGGTGGGAGGTGAGGAGGAGTGTTGAGGCAGAGAAGATGGGGGCTGTGGGCTCCGGGCTTCAACAGTAGCTTTGGAGGAGAAAGGCTGCCATGATGAAGGGGATCAAGAAAGTGAAGGTGCATGTGTGCAGTGAGACGCCCGCTCCAGTAGGGGAGGTGGAGTTGGTTGGACCGCCAAAGGTGTCTGTGGCCGTAGTAGTGGTAGCGTTGTAGGTGGAGTTCCCCCCTGCTGTCATAGCTGTGCTGTTGTTGCTGGCTGCCATTGCAGTCCAGGAGACCATCTGTTGGAGGAAGGAGAAGTAGAAAAAAGAGGGTGCAGAATGAGGAATTTATTTTTCCAACAAATGTAAACTTCCCTCAGGCTTTTTGACGAACATTGAAATAAGGAAGTTAGATTCAAAAGAAAAAAAACTTTATGGCAAAATCAATTAATTAAAATGTAAGTCTGTGTTTACAAAATGTTTTCTATTGCAACGCTTTACTCTTCTTTACAACATAGCAGGATTGGTTAGTGACCAAGAAGAAAAGAGAAACCAAGGTTCTGTGCTTGAGTGTCATGTTTCCTATGGCAGACTGCATCTAAAAGAAACTTTAGATTCTTCCTCCACCTTTGCATAATGTAGACAGCAAGCAGCACCTGAATCATTAATCCACCCAAGCACACACTCATCAAGAAGTAAAAAGTGAAAAAGGGGAAAACATACAAATAAAAAAGGACTATAGTTTAATGAACTAAAGATACGCCACAAATTTGGAAGGTGACTGACTCCTGTTAATTTCCCAAGAGATCTCCATGTCTAGCCGGCTGTAATCCAGACTATCAGCCGCTTTATATAATGTCTTAAAACACGACTAAAGTTAAACAAACTACACAACTATTTTTCACCCCCATCGGTGAATAAAAACACAATCCCCCAAGCCCTTAAAAAACAAACTCCCACCACTCCCTGCTGACTAAAATCAATCCCACAGCTAAAATGCTGTTTAAATGTAACATAAAGATCATTTTACCTGTGTTGATAAACATATGGCGAGCAAAACCACTCCTAGCTGAACATTCGTCATTTTGCACATTTTTTTTTTTTCTTTGTAACCTGGCCAGATGGTTTACGATGCTCTCAGACGCTGCCTCTCTCTAATGTGGAGGCTGGATCAGACAGAGCTTTTTATACCAGCTGCAGGTCTGTGACGTTAAGGTCCCTAGCGGTGTGCTAGGGACAACGCTAGGGATAGTGTTTTAAAATGTAATATAATAACCTAAGGTAATTTGGCCAGAATAACGCAATAATGGCTCGTTTTAAGCTTATTATAAATACAGTATTTTTCGGAGAGGTGGGATTGGCGCGCATGCTCCATCCCGATCCCGAGTTTGCCTACTTTGTGTGCCTGTGTAAAAACCTTGCTCAGCGGCTTGTTGAACATACTTCGCTTTTACCACCACAGGGAACAAACTCTCTGAACACTTGAATAAACCTCCACACTTTTCCTGCATGTTGCCATGGTGACGGGCTGCTGATGGGGTCGGGCTGCTGATTTGGGCTTTCCCTGATTTTTGATTATTGAGATGTCTGTTTTGAGCTGAAGAATGTGGTGCTTTGTTCAGAATTTTACTGTTCCCGGAAAAAAAAGCGAAAAAAAATTCAAACTGATAAATGAATAGTGTCCAACCTGTTGAGCAGTCGCTGCACGTTTGATAAAAATAAGTGTGGCAACAGCGACGCCTAGTGTTCAGGGTAAAAGCTTTCCCTCATAGAGGCCGTGTCAGAGCTTTCAGAAAAACTATTAAATATCTGGACTTCTCGAAATTTTGTTCTAATAGATAAAAAAAAAACATCTATCTATTTATTGCATTTTTGTATTAATTTTGTATTAAGTTATAGACTATAGAAGTTATTAAGTTATAGTTATAGACTTATCCTCCTGTTGTTTCACAGTATATATATATATATATATATATATATATATATATGTATATATATATATATATATATATATATATATATATATATATTGTACCATTTTCCATGGTACAAGTCAGGCTTGTAACACAGATGCCCCTATCAGGATGACTATATTTGCATGTAATTTGATGCAGGGAAAACACCGGGCTATATTCACTTGCACAATTATTCAAGACTAATGGGTAGACGTCGCCCTCTGTCGGCGAGGACACACCACTAAACCACAAGGGGGATCAAACTTTTATGTCCCTCCATTAACGCTGAACACAGACACCAAAATTGTCGTTTTCTAAATTGCAGGGTATACGTTCGCTTTAATCATGTGACCGTGCACGGTAATGCAAGTAATGGTACACAAAGTGGACAACTTTTTATGATTCGCTCCAGATGTTGAGGATTGTAACTTTAGACCTAAAGACTTTCTCTAGTCCTCTGTCATTTGTGTAAGTGGATTCTTGAGGGAATAGTGAGGCGCTCTTATTCCAGCTTTCACCCCCACCAGAGGAACCTAAAGGGACAACGCTCCCTGCAGAGGCACCAGATGTGCGCTGTTATGGAGAGCGGGGGGGGGGGGGGGGGGTGAGGCATCAGATAAGCCCTGTTCCCAAAGCCGGGACGGATCGAGTATCATCATCGGGGGCGAAACCCAAACCCTGCGCAGTGGGTCGGATTTCTGTTTACACGAGCGTGGTCCCTGGATTCCTCAAACCAGAGCAGACCAGAGGTAAACTCGAGACAAGGAGGGGGAAAAATTGTGAATTATCCCTCTTATCGCGGCTGTGTCTGTACCTGTCTGTCTCTCTACACAGAGCTCGGCGACACTGTGAGGTCTGCGAGACAGAGGCTTTCAATGATGCAGAAGAGCAATGGAAACCCACCCTTCCTAATGTAGGCCATACATGTTAATGGGCAAAATGAGGAGAATTGTAGTAAAGTTATAAAATAAAAGTTGTTACAGCTAACGAATTGAATTTGTTTATGTGCGTAATGCAATCAGATAACCTCAATGCTTTCATTATCAGCAGAGAAACTTGATACAGAAATAAGTTCTGTGGCCTTCGCATTAGCGATAAACATGTGGGAAATGTTTACATTCATCTGTGCGCAGACATACACGAACAAACGACTCTTTTTTGTGTAAATCCTGTCCTCGGGCATTTGGCGCTTTTCCTCAAGCCAAGATTGCTCAGAGGCCAAATGTGGACGTTTTAGGTGTTGCGTGCACACGCTCGTACACAGACGGGCGCGGATCAGACGGATGCCATTTGAGAAAGCTCCAAACATTCTGGTATCTTTTTTAACTCGCAGCGCTCTTTTCATCTCTTTATTTTAAGACAAGAGTCTAGAGACAGTGTTTGTTCTGTGCCCCCTCAGATAAAACACAGTCTTTGCATTCCTTATGAAATGTATCTGTTGAGATTTGGGAGGGGTGGGTGCCAGGTGTTGGGTTACATCAAATCAAAGCCCTCCCCTCACAGTGAGCGCACGAATGAGACCGGTAACCAGGCGATGCACCTTTCATAATAAAAGCTGAAGGGGAAACATTAAGTAACTGATAACATATAATTTTGGCCAATTAAACTTTACAAAACAAATGACATAATAAACCTTAGTAGGTTTTGAACAGAGTTAATGAGCTTTGAGAGAGCACCGTGCTTCTCATCTTTCATTACAGTACAGAGTCTATGATGTAATTATTTTTTATATTATACCAACACTGCAACATTCAAATATTGCAAAAACCAGTAAATGCAATTAAATTTTGATGATAAACTTTTTGCTGGTTCATGTTTCAGTCAAGTTAAAATACTTCTCGCAAGAGTGTTTAAAATTTGGAAACCAAATTTTGCGCGGTGACGCAAATCATTGGCGTAATTGTGTTTTTGTATTTAATTGCGGATTCGTTTCTAATATGCGTTCAAGAAACAGTTGACAGTTGTCATACTTTGAAAATCCAAAGCGGAAGACGTATGTTGGTTTTCCGTAGAAACTTGACAGAAGTGGGAAAGAGGGAGTTGAGATTGTTCAGCGGCGGACACTCCAGCGCACAGTGCACGCATGTTCAGTGGACTTCAGTGGTGTGAAGCCTCAAATGAGGGACTCGGACGTCCGGGAATGACAGCCGCTGTCACCAGGAGTGACAGCTTTCATTCTGAGATACTCCACTGAAACTACTCCAGCCGACACTCAACACTGATCCGCAACGGATCCAGCCAGACCGGGACTATGCCAGAGATGGAGAAAGGGAGACCACCGGAAAATAAACGCAGCAGGAAACCCGCGCACCCCGTAAAGAGGGAAATCAACCAGGAGATGAAGGTGAGAGTGGGTTTGTGTGCCACTGAAAAATTATTATTATTATTATTATTATTATTATTATTATTATTATTATTATTATTATTATTATTGTAATCAGATGAGACGGGGTGATAACTTCTTTGCGCACACGTCTTCCAGCACACAGCAGCGCACAAATCAGTGCGGGGAATAATATCAAAAACTATATTTGCTTTTAATGAATGCTCGCTTTCTGTCTTTTATGTAAGCAATTATATCCTACTGCGTGAAGCTGTATTGCAAAACAAGAAAAACCTCGAAAGTTTTTATCTTTAGGAAGACAACTGGAAAATATCAATAAACGTGTTTATAAATCCAAGTTGAAACAGACCCAAAGACAGACACGGGATTTTTTTGATTATATAAATGTTAGTGCTGAAGAGTAGTCTGACCTCTGCCTTCTTGTGACGCCATGTCAGGCCAGCTGCGGCCGGACGCGCAGTCTTGTCCAGCGGAGATCCAGATGTGCGTCAATTCTTCCCCGCTCCTGCGGTGCACTCACTTGCTGTACCACAGAGGCTTGCCCCCATGAAAAAGAGACAGGGCATTTATATTCTTTAAATAGCCCTGCTCCTTGGGAAAGCTCTAAAATCACTGTCACAGACTGTTAAAGAATGCAAACATCACATTAAACGAAAGCTCCCGCTTGAAGTGCTCACTGATGACATGTCATTTAAGAATCTCCCCACTGTTCTTTGAGTAGAAGGAGAGCCACTGCACCGCCAGTAATAAGTTAAATCACAGTAACAGGCACGATTCCCTCCCACTATTATGAGCCTGTTACTGCATGGAAACTAATCCATGGGTTGTCTGCTTTGTTTGGGTTTGGACACTGGATATTTGAGACTGTTGACTGTGGTGGGGTAAGGAATACTCGAGGCTTCTTCAAGCTGAAGCTGAGAAATAAAAGTTTAAAAAGTCATTTTCTTGGGGGGGGGGGGGGGGGGTATTCTGGCCTTCGTGAGAGAGAAAATGTGCTCTTTTTGTGTAAGTGGTTTGGATTGTAGCGTTTGATATCCAGGGGAGGTGTAGAGTTACATCTTAACTAATTTTAATCAAAACATGTGAAACGCTATCCCCGCTTGATGTAAGCCTGCCTGGGCTGAATCTCAGGGTCGGCCCCAGTTTGTTGCCTTTGGCTGCAACTCTCTTTGTGGTTTGGGATATGGCTTGTCACTCTCGCAAAGCAGATGTTTGTCTAAACTGCCAAAAAGAAACAAAAACAACATTGTGGGAAGTGGAGGGGTGGGTGAAGAAAAAAATATTGCCCGTCTTTTCGTTCACAAGAAGAAAAAAAGAGAAAGAAGTGGCACTGGGTTGTTTGTGTAGATACAGTAGGAGAGTTGCCATCAGTGTCGAACTTCTGGAGTACATTAAGATATCAAAATTAGGCATGATGGGAAGCATATAAGATTGAAATTATCGGGTAAAATCCCATAAGATGTGCACCTTAAAAACTGGTCAAATTATGAAAAAGCAAGGGGGTTTGGGAGGGGGGCTGTGGAAGAAATACAGGCAGGAAGGCTGGCAAGCTGAGTTCTAGCTCAGCTGAGGTCCGTCCCAGTGTTGTCTCTGTAATACATCTGTTTCAACACCACATTCGGACCTACTCCCTCCACGTCAGACCCCGAGCACGGCACCAGAAACCGGATACTTGACTTTAATCATCGTTAGGCATATTTAGCTGGATATGATACCTCTACTTGCACTCACCCACACACTCTCCCAGACACACACACAGCAGAAAGTGAGCAAGCGAGGGAGAGATCCATTTCTTTGAGGCCCTAGTGCAGAACAGAGGTCGGAGTGAGGAAAGCAGGGGAAAGAATGTGCAGTCAGTACTACAGCACTACAACACCACCACCACAGCAGACTGGCTGTGCTGGAAAAGGGTGAAACCTGAGAGGCCGTGCTGTGTCGGGTGTCAGGGCTGGAAGGTGCTGGGATGGAGGGGAGGATGGTGAAGATGGAAGGGGGGGGGGGGGGGCAGAGGAGAGAAAAAGAGGCAAAGGGAGGGACAGGGAAAGCTGGAGAAAGAGAGAGGGAGAGAGTGGTGGACATTGGAAAGAGAAGAAGAGAGCAGAGTGGGGCATTTCCGAGAACCGTGGGACCTGGCTGTGGTGTAGGGTGTCCCGCTCTGATTTCTGCCCATTCTGGATCAGGTTTCTCCTCCAATCCAGTTCTTCCAAAGCCACAGAGAGAGGTGGGTGGATAAAGAGAGAGACCTTTGTATTTTTTTTCATCTGGTCGTAATAAAAAAAAACTGAGACCACACATCCCATCTGTGGAGAAAAGTTTTCTTTCTCCCTCTTTTTTCCAATTAAAAGAGATAAACAAAGGATGATTCATAGATTTCACACTGGTGTTAGGTTTTAAACCTTTCCGTCTCAGATTTAGCGAGAGTAAACAACTTGAATACATCATGGAAAAAGTGTCATACTGTACTCCTCTGTGCCCCTATTCATTTCTCCAACCAGGCTGTGGCTGAGAAAGAATCGCTCACATTGATTCAGAGAAGGAAGGTCTGATTATGTTTAACATAGGATAAAAATGTCCATTAATAACCCATAGATGCATGCTCACAATTTCCTATTTGTAGGCAGGCATAGCACAGTTATCCCTATGCATAGATTATCACTAATCACTGATTTCTTTTCTCATGCAGACTTTTGCAGAAAGCACCATGAATGAACTCCTTGGATGGTATGGTTACGACAAGGTAGATCTCAGAGATTCAGAGGCCAACGAGATCAGAAACTACAGAGAACGGCGTCAGCATGTGTCTGTGCTGAAAGGTGAGGGCGGCCGTCGAGGGTTCACTATTGATGCAGTGTTCTTAAATTTATGCTAACAGGTTCTGCAGGTTGTAATGCAGACATTGAGTCACTGCACAAATTTGCTAAACATAACTTCCTGTAGTCGGAACTTCTCGAGTTTCATTCATTCAGATACATCTGTTGCTTGTGAAAAAGTTATTATAGTATCATGTAGGCCGTATTGCAGATTTGCTGCACGGTGTAACGTTACTCGACGAATTCAAGTTAACACTGGAATCTGTTTGTGTCTTGCAGAAAACTCTTTGCCAAAACCCAAAAGCCTGGACACCAAAGTCAGCCACTTGGTCCTGCCGAACAAGAGCGGAGAGAGAGAGTGCTCCGGCATCCCGTCTTCATCACCCTCCTCTTCCTCAACAAGCTCATCCTTGACGACCCCGAAGGAGCACAAGAGTGCCCCTGTCATCGTCCCCCTTATAAAGCCATCAGCAGGTAGCAGGCTGTAGGGGCAAATATGGGGAGATTAAATGTTGATTGTTGTGCATTCCTTATACATATGCTTTTAGTATTACTACTCATGATTAGTTTGATATTCATGTGCTAGCACGTCAGAGTGTAGTGTCAAGCTACAGAAGATGGTGCAGGTTCAGTTTTTACCTACTAGACTCCTGAGCAATGATAAAGAGGCATCCCTACTAGGTGCAGTAGTTTGAGCTTGCTTTGGTGCCTCTTTCGGTAATTATATCATATATAAAATTATTATAGATAAATATATAATAATTATGTATATTAAAAATTTGATTCTTTTACAAAATAAAGAGAAATTCTGTGTGCTACAAGCTCTGAAAAAGAGAGATAACCTGTAAAGTGTCCCGTGACATAAACCATGTTTGCCGCAAAGGTAATAACTGTGTAATAACAGTCTGAGATAACTCCAAATGCAGTAAGCATTTGTAGCCTATTAAGAGTAAAGTAAGTTAAACAGAAGAACTAATGCTGCTGCACCTTTTTATACTGTGTAGACTGTGTAATTCTTCTGTTGTTCGGACTTTGTTTTTTTGAAAAACAAACACTACATATGGTAATAAATTGCGGCTTTTGCTTTTAGTTTGAAGGTTTTTGGCATCCCTGATTAACAATGCTTGAATTGTAAGTCTGTCGGTATTCTGCTGTACGATTAAAATGTACAGGAATATAAGCATAGAATGGGTTCACCCGTTATAGATGGATAAATAAATAACAGCGCTGTCATAGTGAAGGTTATAAGAGGGATGCAGCAAGATCTCTGTGTTCCCTGGAAGAATATTAATCTGAGATTTATTCAGTGTGAGGTCCATCCATACAGGAAGTTTAGATCACAGCTGGTTGCGCGCTGTTTAGTGCGCTCTCCTTTGTGAGACTAAAAAGCACTCAGTTGTAACTGTTTCACACCATTCTCGTGCTTTTAAGATCATCTAACATAGCTTTTCTTCTGATTTCCCTCCTGCAGTGGAAGATGTACAAAATGTGCAGATAGTATGTGTGTGGTGCCAGAAGGAAGGTGTAAAACGCTACTCTCTGTGTATGGGATCAGAGCTCAAGAGCTTCTGCAGTGAGAAGTGTTTTGCTGCCTGCAGACGGGCCTACTTCAAACGCAATAAGGTTAGTATATATAATGTACTGCACATTATCGTTACATTTGAGGGTCAAAAACAATTCATGTTGGCCTCTTCTTGGTGAGGTGTTGTAAATCCTGGTATCTATATGATAATGAGTAATCTGTAAATTCAGTAGTCAGTCTGACACAACCATATACATTTAGGCAAACACAGGTACTCTATATGCAGTTTGCCTCAGCCCTGGCACATCCCATCACACAAAGGGAAATGGGCATCAAGTGGTTTCTGGCAGGTATACAAAGTAGCAGAAACAGATATTCCTGATCTCGTGAGGTCATTACTGATGGATTCGTTTACAGAAATTTAAAAAGGGTGGATCTCTAAGAACACAATTCCTAGTGCGTATGGTTGATCCAGTTTAGGAATGGTGGGAGGGAGGTCAAAGTTTGTGTGGGACACTTAGTATCAGTTTCGCGTTAATGGAGAAGGGACCAGCCATTAAGTGGCTTTGGTCTGGAGGAAAGGAGTGCTGCAACGACAGAGAAACGCTCTGATGCGCTTGCCGTGATTTTTCAGCCTCCATTACGACATGGATATACCTTCTGTAGAGGTACAGGGTGACAAGTAGCTATATCAGCTTTCACCCTCACTGTTGTTTAGAGCGTGGTGGGTGAATTCACACAACAACGGAGACACAAGGGCGAGGGGGCTGAACAGACTGCGCGCAACAAGCCCTCTAGTTTTTCGGAGGCAGGGAGGAAAGCATTTCTGTTGGCTTGTTGCTGCTTGTCTGAGAGGAAGGCCAACAGGCCTGGGGCGAGGTGTCCACTTTCAGTGCATACCTTACCTTCAGCTGCCTCATATTTCGTAACTCAACACGACTCAATGGGTCACAGAGATGGGGGAGCACTCAGATCCACATGAGATCAGCTTACATGAATCAAGAAGAATTTCCTATATTAATATTGGCAGAACCATTAATAATACGACAATACATCACCTGCATTATTTCCCCACTTGGCTGTAGAATTGTATCTGTTTCGCAACACAGCTTTTCTTTTGTTGCACTGACCTTTAGGGCTTGGTTGTTGCATGAAGTTCAGACTAATGCTATGCTTCATGACAAGGCGATTTATTTAAAACTATATTTTGTACATGTTACGTAAGAAGCTCACATTTGGAGACCAGACACCGCAGAGTGATTCCAGTGTAGTATTTGTAGATGAACTGTTGTCTGAAACCTGACTGACAGTAGTTCATGTGATGTTTGTCACACTGTGGTTTTCCCCTGTCAGGCCAGAGATGAAGATCTCCATAGTGAGAGATCCCCTCAGCACCCCCATACAGAGGACTCGCCCAGACTGGTGCTGAAGATAAACACCAATGTCAGAGTAAGAGGACACTATCAATGCATCTTTTGTTTTCCACTGTGAGATATTAATATAAATACGCAATGAAAATGACAAGGTTTAACAAGCAGGAATAGTGGGAAAATCTTCTGTTTCTACACAAAGATCTGTTTTCACATACAATCTTTCACTCCAGTGACCCCCCACAGTCTCTCTCCCCTGTGCCACAGGTATGCGATTGGTGCAAGCATGTTCGTCACACTAAAGAGTACCTGGACTTTGGATCTGGTGAGGAGCGACTCCAGTTCTGCAGCACCAAGTGTCTGAACCAGTACAAGATGGATGTTTTCTACCGGGAAGCCCGCGCAGCTCTCACCAGCACCAGTTCCAGCCCAAACAGAACCAATCAGGAGGGGAGGATAGACAGCAATGTAGCTGGGCAAAAGCTACTCACTCCAGAATCTTGGAACAACAACAACAGTACTGGGGAAGCCCGTAATAGAAACCTCTCCCCTAAAGGGCCTGCACTAATCCGTGGATTAGGAGAATCCTCCATGTCTCCCTCAGAAGCATCCTCTTCCTCTGCAAAAGTCCCTGTCTCTAGTCTAAGGACCCTAGAGAGATCCATCCAGCCTCCCCCACCTCCTTCAACTGTGGATGTGTCACCCCATCTTCCTTCCCTTCCTCCTCCACCTCTTCCTCGCCCCCCTCTGGAGCAAAAGCCAGTACCTCAAATCCCCATGCCCTTTATAAGGCCTCCCCTTCATGCTCAGGGCTTAAAAAGCCCCCTTGCCACTCCTCCCAGACATCCAGGCCCTCCTTCCAGCCCTATCCACAGAGCTCCGCACTCTCCTCACCTTCAGCCCCCTACTTCTTCATCCATGAATCCCCCTGGACTGATACACCCCTTCCCAGGAGCCTACTTTCCTGGCTTACACTCCCCTCCGCTGAATATGATGCCAAGAGGTCCTGTCCCAATGCCTCCCATGATGAACTTTGGTATTCCTTCTTTTAGCCCTCTTCTGCCCCAGCCCACTGTCCTGGTGCCTTATCCCATCATTGTACCCCTACCTGTCCCCATACCCATTCCTATCCCTATTCCAGTCCCCCCTAAAACATCCCTAGAAACTCCAAGTCACAGCGGAGTTATTCAGCCTGTGCCAGATTTGCTGGACAGGGCTCAATCCAGGTCTACCAGGCAATCTTCTCCAGAGATTTCTGAGGCAGACAGCAGACTGGTAGTCAACAAAATGGGTGGAACTTTGCCTCAGGGGCTATCCTCACCAAGTGACCTGAACACAAGGGACACAGATTGGGTTAAATCAGAGAGGCCATTTCTGTCCCCAGCATCCACACCCCAAAGTGGAGCATCCTCCCCCAGAGCCCAGTGCAACGAATCCCCCTGCTCAACCCCGGGGTCGGACGGGATAAATGAATATAAGCAGCAGCAGACAGAGCGACAAGTCATCCAAAGGGTTCTGCAAAGGACTCAAGTGAAGTTAGAGCCCAGCACCAATGGAGTGGTGGACCTATCAGGGCTGGGCGAGTCGGGAGCTGGGCAGGTTAACAGGTCAGGGATTCACAATATCATCAGACCCACACCTCCTCTGTCACCATCACCTTCACATGACACTGTCTTCCAGCACCAGGACTCCCATACTCCACCTTCTTGCACCCCAGCCAGCCCCAAGGAGTTCAACCATCCACATGGTGCCACATCCTCTGCCCAAAAATCTCAGGACCATGGTCAAAACGGGATGTCTTCTTCACCAACAACTGCCACTCCGGACTCTTCCCGACCCCAGAGATTACCAGCACCGCCCCCTGACCCCTCACTTAGTGAGCTGGAGGCTATCAAAGAGAACAAGTGTTCTGTTGTTAGCCCAGTGCAGGTTGAGGGGCAAGTTAATCTGTCAGAAGAGCCCTTAACAGTAGTCCGGGACATAGGAGAGGACTCTCATGTTCCTGATGAGGACCATGCCTACGCCCTGCCCACAGCGCCAAAGATAGGTGGGACCACTGGCCCATTGCTCTTGCCCAAACTCAGGGACAAGGGTAGTCTGCGGAGCCCTGCCAATGTGCCCAGTGCAATAGACATGGAGCCAGCTCTGAAGAGGAGATGCCTAAGAATCAGAGATCAGAATAAGTAGAGGATGGAGGTAAGAGATTCTGATGTAAAGTGAGGAAAAATACAGATAGCACGGTTTTCAATGGCTTTTTTAATTTATATCTTGTAAAGACCAGAAGTCAGACTTACTGATACATCGGCAAGATAAATGTCACAGTAAACCAAGTTGACACCAACTTTTTTTTGCATTAAACGCTCTGTGGTATTCCACATTGGTTTAAATAAAAACCAGCAATTATTTTTAAACACCATTTAACCAGGGACTGGAAAATGTGTGGACACACACATTCGCACATACAGAGGGCAAGCTTAATCACAGGTCTAACAGCATGCGCATGGTCACTAAACAGCATGGCGCCAAAGAGAGAGAATCCCAGTAACCTGGCACTCCCCAGTGCTCTAAGGTTACACCAGGGAAGGAGGTGGAGGGCACAGGCAGTGAGAGTCACTTTGAAAGGCGATCACTTCACCACAGTCTGACTGACAGTCACAATTCTTTGTTTGCATCGCAGCCTCTTCTTTAGGCTCACATTTGCCAAGTTATGTGAGTATATGTCTGTTCTCAGATGGATGGAGAAAATGACTGTGGGAGAAAGTAGAAGGTTCATTGTATTGGACAAAGATAAATGGCTGCTGCTGAATCAAATATCTGACCTTGAGGTTATGAGTTCGCTTGTCCAGAATGACATTCACACAGAGAAATAGGTCAATTCTCCGTGTTACCATAAAGTCAAACTGTTGCTCCTTGCGGCCGTAACTACAAGGCAGTGCAGACATCTTTCTGGGGTGCTGTAGAGACAGAGGTGATTGTCAGGCAGACTACAAGGCGCGGCAATTTGAGAGCGAACCCTCAGCTGTGATAGAGCTCTGGGGCTTCATTAGGAAAACACAGGGGCAGAACCAGAGCGATCCGTTTACACATGTCATAATGACACCCTGTTCTGGCTTTGGCTCGTACCTCTCATGTGTAGAAGTTTTGAGTCCCCCCCTCTCCCTTTTCAGTCCTTTTCCTTTTCTTCACTTAGCACTGCTATCCTCTGCCAACCAGATGTTGTTGTTCGAATGCAGCAGGAAAGCCTCCTTACTTTGGACCAATCAAAGGCCCTCTTGATTTCACTTGTCACTAGTCCAAAGGGCTGTAACACCAGCCGTCATCCTCACCAGCTGGTATCTCATCATAACAAGATCATGTTACCATTTTACTGTATGTCCCGAGATTAATCCGCTGATATTACAGAGATGGTTTAAATTTCACCTGGCCTGCTTTTCTCTCCGTATTGCACTCCAAGCTTCAAAAGGTCAGGGGTCACCTTCGTAATTACGTTAAAAACGGATAGCTGTTGGTCGCGGACGCACGACATAAACCTTTATCTCATACTCCCAGATGTTTCGTGTTGAAGCACAACAAGATTTCCTTTCACTAAATGAGTTCCCACTTTACTCTGTGTCATTTGTTGTGGCTCCATGCATTCCCTTAGTAACCAATACATATGAAATCACAGTGTGCCGCTTGTGCTGTGCAGAAGGATTTATGGCCTTGTGTTGTGTGTAATGGGAGCTGGCTGTCGTATGCGAGTGACTTTAGCTCGCCACCTCTGTGCTCTGAGCTAAACATTGCTGTCCTGTTCTATTGTCTGAACTGCTAAAAGTCTTTAAAAAAAAAAGAAAAGTCTCCCACACTGACAGAGTCAGCAGCCAACTGGAGGATTTCACCTCAGGAAACAGCCAGTTTTTTTGTCTCAGTTTTCCTTGCCTTTATTTGGGATATTTTATAGCCCCGTGTAATCCGATCCCACCACATGGGTATTCGCTGAGCGTTTGAAACTAAAACGCAATGGGACAGAGGGAGTACAGAACCCTGGTTTGGCCCTTACGTGTGTGCGTGTGCATGTGTGTGTCTGTTTGTGTTTAATGTGTGTGTTTGAATGAAAGCCTGTGTAAGTGTGTGTAAGAGAGGAAAAAAAGGCCAGATGTTCTTAGTTTGATTGTGCCCCGTGCAACAGTTATCTGAGTGTTGACATGACTAAAAGGTTCATTCTCAGTGTTTATATAGAAAGGGCAGATTAAGGAATGAGTGTCCAGGGTTGCAGAGGTTGATATAAGATATGGTGTAAATGGAAATTGCACAGAATAAAATATATGATATCTCACAACTTACTTTGTCTCTCTTTCTCCCTTTCCTTCTTTTTGTTTCTTGTTTTTTTTTTTTTTTTTTTTTTGTACTCCTACCTTGTCTATCTAATAAACAGACTCCCTGTTTAGCACTGTACGGCAGTGCCAGATTCAGTGCCATGCCCTCTTGTGGACAACACCAGTGCTAACACCCTCTAGCCTGTCCCTCAGCCTGTTGGCCCACCAGAGTGTTGCTCTGCCTGCAGACCAGCAGGGTGCCAACCCAGGAAGAAGTCCAGATGGCCAAGTCATCACAAGCCAACATGGGGGAAGAACACAACACAGTCACACATTTTGTCTTGGACCAAAAGGCTGTCGCTGGCTCGTGTGTGTTACATTGTGTTCAGCAAGCACTTTAAAAGGAGCATCTCAGATCTTCTTCCTGTCTGACATTGCCCTAAAGTGTGTATGCGCGCATGAGTCAGTGTGGCAGCCCAGATGAGCTGCTCCTCCTCCTCCTCCTCCCCTCCCTGCTCCGCACAGCAGACAGGGCTCCGATCAGCCTTGTGTGGTCTTCTCAGATGGAGCCTGAACATGATCTCTTTCCAGGGGAAACGGTTTGTTTTCTCTGCCCGGCTTGCACAAAGAGCTGCATTGTTCCTCTCCCCATATCCCACGCTGACTCCCCACTCCAGGTTTTGGGTTACCTGGCCGACGGGGGCTCAGACTTCATCAGCTTTTTTATTTTTTTGACCGACAGCCAGGAATATAGTATACCCTTCTCTCCTCCACCTTTCCGCCCAATCTAAATACGGTACGCACCAGTTCTGAGGTTTTATCCCTCACAAGTGATTGCCTGTGATTCCCTACTCAGCTCACTTCCTCCAAGGGAAGAAAGACAGTCTGCTGACATTAAGACCTCATCCAGTTTACTCACTGACGAGAGTCCGGCCGGGCTGTTGAGACAGATGATGGAGCAGCCTAACAACCCCAGGGGAGAGTCTCCTCCCCCTCCTCTTAAACAATGTAAACTTAAACTGAATATATGAGGGTACACCTACTGATACATAGTAGCTGAGATGGTCTGTGAACACTTTAGACGTCTTGATGACGCTGGTACATAAATGTGTAACGTACAGATCCTCATTCAATATTCACCTGATCTACCAAGTCTCTCATAGCAAATCAGAGTTTGAATCACTTTCAGCACCGAATGCCATGCATGTTTCGTCCCTGCCATTCATGAATGAATGATCCTAATTCTGATTTTCTTGTGGATGATACTGGTTTTGATCAGCCGTTTCTGAAAAGGAAAGCAACCTTGTAATATTACCAAATGTGGTATTATACCCAAAGGCATCAAATGCTGTAGTATGCAGCGATCAGTATTACAGTTCCCGCTGTCAGGGATACCTATTGAGATTTGATCCAGCTAGATCACTTAGCAGCTTGTCAACACTTGTTCCTTTGCAAGATTTCAGTTTTGTAGTCGACACAGATACTATTTGATGTTATATTAACTTATGGATGAAGCATCTGTAGATTTTCACAAAAATGCTTTATTTCTTCTTTTTTTTGTTTGTTTGTTTTGTTCTTTTTCTTTGATGATTTTCATTTTATGAGTGCCTGAACTCTCAAACGCCTCTTGTCTATATGTTAATATGCTGTAGCCCCACTAGAGGGCATTGTTTGCATTTGTAACTTTGCACCTGAGCAGAAAGAACCAGGAGGCCATAAGACAGTCTGCTGAAACCCAATGCAATCTCTGCAAACAGCTGCATTCAGTGCCATCAGACTGATATGACTGATAAGCCAAGCAGACGGCTTTTCCTTTACATCTCGCCATTATTTTATCTTTAAATTCAAATATTGCCATTTGCCACACTCACAGCAGTGTCAAACCAAGGGTGCAGTCAGCTGCATTTCAACGCCTTTTAGTGAACAGTTCAGCACTCCCCTGAGTTAAACTAAGCAGTCCCTTTGACCTGCTTGATGCTAGAATACCGCCAGATGTGGCCCACCCCAGCCATCATTCCAAAATCACTTACCTATCCGTTTGTGGGCATGCGTGTGTGCATGCACGGATATGTGGCAACACATTTCACCGTCTTCTCACTCATTCCAGCTCACTTCCCCCACCACAGATCATGCCTTTAAGTCGGTGTCATTCTTGGCTGGTAAGGGGACTTTCTCATCAGCTTGTATGGCGCAGTGATGACATCACTTCATACAAATAGCTGCAGTGTCAACAGGAGATCTCCGACTGACGGCAGAGGCCAAAAAGTAAACAATTCAAACTGCCATCATTAGTTTCACCATGTTTAATCAATACCTTTCCTCACCTCACCCAGTATCTGTGTCACCTCAGAGTTTTGACAGAAAACCCGTTTCACCAGAAGTTTGGTTGCTTCTTGCTTCACCCAGAGGTACTTTCTGACCTTCCCTGTCAAACTCACTATCTGACAAAATGTTTGTATTCAAATAAAGATTAAATAAGAGCATTGGTGAAGACCTCTTTGTAAAGTGAAATAAATAAAAGTTATTCTAAGATCAAATAAACTTCTGCTGGTTTATTTATTTATTTAAGTTTTTATTTTAAAAAAATGTTGGGGTTTTTTTTTTCTTTTTTGTGAGGCATGTTAGTTTTATAATTATTAAACTTGTTATACAGCTTTATAAACCGTCTGCTAACAGGTTCTGGTCAGTAAATGCCTATTTTTAGTAGAAGCCTTTCTGAAAGGCAACGCATCAACATTCCAGAAATAGTGGAAGTCGACCATCTTTGCACTGACGGTAAATCAGATGAATGAGATAAGAGAACAGGAATTCCGGCTTTGTGTGGACCTACTGGGAGCAGTGACTGGACGATTCTGGGAGGGCAGAGGGGGGGGGGGGGGGGTAACTTCCAGGTTTTCAAGTTAGGGATTGAAACTGCAGGACGGAAGTTTTCCACAATAATAACAGGGCAGGGGATATGTGCGGGACTTGCTTGCAGGAAGTCACCCACAATTAGACAGCACAAACCGGATGTAAAAACTATCCTTTAAAATAAAGGCATTAAACAACCGAAAAAAAAACCGCTAGAAAATAATAATGATCATCATCATCATCATCACCATCAACATTATTTTTATTATTATTATTAGTGATACTAGTAGTGGTAGTATTAACTTTATTCAATCTAGTTAAAATGATATTAATAGAAACGTTATAGAAACGTTTCTAAATGACCTTGAGAGGTTATTTAGGTTATTTATGAAAGATGATTTATCATTCACTTGTTTTACTGCCCATATGTATGGACAAAAAAGATTTGCAAGGTTTGGAAAAAGAAAATTTCATAATGATTGATATCTTTCCAGAATTTTATAATTTATTTAGTCTTATTTAAGTCTTCGCCTTAAGATTTACGCAGTTTCTCACGACTTTTATGTTGACAGTTGCAACCGGAAGTCAAACTTGTGTTCTCCTTACTTGACTAATCTTTTTTACAGGTTGAGCATGTTGGGTCGACTGATTTAGTTTTACCTGCCTGCCTGATAGCAAGACGACACTTATCTGATAGTGAAGTACCTCGACACACTCGCTTGGTTTTCACTTGCGTGTGTGTCTGTGTGACCATTAATGAAAACTGGGCGAGACGGTTTGTTTGGGCCTTGGATAAATAATTAACCAGACAACTCAAGCCGCAGTTTCAAGTGCTGACATGAGGAGTTGACGCAAAGCAAGAGCGGAGTGCGCCTCTATCGCCAGCCTGTTACCTGAGCGAAAACAACAGGCTCGCAGGTGTTTTTGTTTGTTTTGTATTTTTCTTTATATTTTTAATGCCATTTGAACTGGATACACTTCATTGTAATAATGCTGGGAGCGGAGAGCAGATTGGAAAGCCGGCTGAAGAAGCTGGAGTCCCTGATAAGGAATCCACAGTCGGCACTAAACTTGGCAACCCTGCTGGTGAGTTTACATTCACCCTGAAGCTCTAATACAAGTATGGTCTTCAGACTGAGAGATAGGGAGTGAGTTAGACACATATTTGTGAGTAATTAGTCTGTCAGTCATCTGAGAAAAAAGTTTTTAGAGGAAGGTCTTCCCGTAAAAACAATTAAAAAAAAAAAAAAAAAAAAAAAACACAACCGAAAGCTGAAAAAGTGAAATTGTTGACCTGTAGCCTTAATCACGCAGAAAATTATAAGAACTAAGGTTAAACTAATCATACTCCTTTGGCCTTTGTAGCAGAGGGAAGCCCCACCTTTCCTGTATGGAATGCCATACACTCCTCCCTAAACAGAATTATTCAATGGAAAATGCTGCATAGTAATAATTAGATGTGATAGTTTTCCAACTCACTGAAGCTGGAAGTCATTCCAATGAGTGAATGAAGTTCCAGTGAAACTTACAATCTGATCAGCTATGAACTACATTCACTCCTCCCTTTCCCTCACTCAATCAATGCCTGTCTGACTGGGATTACCTGTTCAGGGGTCTGGTGTGGTGGCCTGCACTGAGAACATATTCAGCTCAGCTGCTCACACTCCTCAAGCCTCAATCTTTGAGAATAAATTCAGGATCTCACAGCAGGCTGTCTGTAGTTTTTCATTTCTATGTAGTGCTGATCCTATGGCACAATCCAGTTTAAAATAGGCTTAATATTTTCATCTTGACAACCCAGAGTTAGCTTTGAGAACATGTCTAGCCTGGATCAACTTTTGTAAGCTGTTTGCAGTCACACTTTGACTCAGCAAAAAGCCAGTAGAGTCTGTTTACTGTTTAAGTTATTCATTTGCTTCACACACATTTAATATTGACAGAACACCATAATCCACGGCTTATATTCATAGTCTTTTAGTGACATTTGGAGCATTAAAACATGTAAATCATGCTGAGGGATTTATATATTTTTTAAATCTGTCCAAACAAATGTGACAGTTGCACCAGATTTCATGCCGTATGCACCTGCTGCCTAAACAAAGCAGCCCTTTGGTCCATGTCTATTCCCAGTGCTGAATCATGATCCAAAAGTACAATCTCCCTCAGATGTAGAACAACAGACCCAGGTTACATCACTCTGTGACATAATCAGGCCAAAAAAATGATGAGAATTAATTTTAGCCCGTGTCAGTCATCACTCCAAAGTTCACTAGTAGTCATGTTTGATTTTTATCACTGTGCTCCGTGGCCATCATGCTGCTTAAAATGCAGGGAGCTACCACACAGGAAGCTGAAGTCACTTCCTGGAATTAACCTGCTGTGCCCTCATGCCACCATTTCCTGTTTGTCCACTGTTATTTTTCGTATATATACGTTTTTTTTCTTTTCTTTAGTACAATACAAATTTAGACTTCTAATAGAATAACCTGTTGTCTTTTATTTCTGTGTTAATGCTTTTGCTGGGCTATTGATGGCCAGTAAAGGAAAAACTAAACCCCAGAGAAAAGGTTTGAATGTTTGAGGTCTATGGAATGCTTTGAAATCCTAATGAGTTCACAGTAACTGAACAAAATAATGTGGTTGAGTCGCAGATCATTATAATCGAGAACGATGCACTTCAGTCGGTAAATTAATGTTAGCTGTTGCGCAGAGTCATGGCATTCTGTGTCAATTAACTGAGCAATTAATTGTGCAAGTTGTGAGAGAAAAACTTCTTAAATATCCACATAAGGATTTAAGACATGAGAATATTTTTGACAAACAAGTATAAATGGATAAATAAATCATGTATAATTAGTCCAGTCAGCTACACTTGGGCACCATATTTATCACAGAAGTATCACAAACAATAAAACTTAAAGAGGACTCGTTACTGTTTTTTTTTTTTTTCTGTCAATATATCAATAGTGGATGGTCATATTAAATATAAGCAATGTTTCAGACTGTTCTATGCAATCCATTCTAGACTGTTTATTTCCATTTATTAGATCTATTGGTTCCTGTCAGAGAGAGCTGATATCCCTAGTATGGTCATCTCAGATACAATATGCTCCCTCTGGCTGGTAGTGCATGAACCCTTCCCATGTGCTGCTAAAGCCTTCTGTTTGTGAGGCTGCAGCCAATCAGAAAAAAGTCATCTCGAAGGAAAAGGAGCTAAACGGGTCGATTTAGACAGGATGAACTGATGGGCTATAACAAGGTTTAGTATAGAGTAAATAAGGGTTGTTTTTAACCGTCATGAAGAGTGAATTGTAGTGCTGCTCAAAGCTAAAAGTTTGGTCCCCTTTAAAGAGCCCATCGGGGAGTGCAAAAATAGTAATTGCAAATCAGCTACTAAATATACAAAGCATAAACAGGATTGTCTTGTATGTTTTGGAAACGTCTATTGAAACGACTGCCACAAAGTTTTTGTGCTGATGTTCAAACCAGAGGAGTTTCTGAACCCTGCAGTTATTGACCTTTATGTAGTTTTGCTTTATGCGCTCGACTGCCCTGTTCAACTCTGTTTACTTCCTCGCCGAGTTGGTGTGGTCCTCGATACCATACTTCCGCTTTGCGATAATACCACTTACAGCTAAACACAAACAGACCTAGTTGGACAATGGCATCCCATTACAGTACCATGCTCAAATTCACTGGGCTGTTTAGAACGATCCGTTCTTTCACAAATGTTTGTAAAGGTAGCCTGCATGGCTAGGTGCTCGATTTTATACACCTGTGGTAATGGGACGGAAACACCTGAATTCAAATGTGAAGAGGCGTGGCCCTACACTTTTGCCCATATAATGTGTCATTGGTCAGTTTATGGCACAATTATGGAAGCCATAAACACAATTTTTAGTTTCTCATCAGCATATTTACATATCACATACTTATTTTCATGGTAAATGGCCTGTATTTGTATAGCGCTTTACTAGTCCCTAAGGACCCCAAAGCGCTTTACACATCCAGTCACCCACCCATTCACACACACATTCACACACTGGTGATGGCAAGCTACATTGTAGCCACAGCCACCCTGGGGCGCACTGACAGGCGAGGCTGCCGGACACTGGTGCCACAGGGCCCTCTGACCACCACCAGTAGGCAACGGGTCAAGTGTCTTGCCCAAGGACACAACAATCGAGACTGTCAGAGCCAGGGCTCAAACCGGCAACCTTCCGATTACAAGGCGAACTCCCAACTCTTGAGCCACGATCACCCCACAATTCATAACATATTCACTGAATATTCCAGTAAATGTGCCGTTTTTGTTTACTTTCTTAACCATGAAATAACTAATAGTGTTTGTAGTGATGCAATCAGACCTACGTGACAGCTCCTTAGTAAAGAATTAAAAACGTGTATGGATCAGACACCCCGTATATAAGAACAAAAAAACCTTAAATCTGGGATCAGTAGAACAGTTGAAGGCATGTCTGTTTTGTGTCTGGTGGAGGCTGGATCTGGATGGGCCGAGTACATTTTGATGCATCCTGAGCAACTTGATTAAACCATTGTTGACGCTTGACTATGTTGACAGTATCAGCTCACACTGAAGTGGGTGGAAGGTGCTCTCTCAGGAGGCGAGAACAAGCCACGAAGACTAAACTAGAGAATCATGTTCAGATTTGTCGAGATTCCAGTGAAAGACAAACATGCTGGGTCTCATCATTTTCGCCTTTCACTGGTCTGAGAGTAAAATAAGAGGGGAGGCATTTAAATCTTAACCCCTTTACGTCACTTTACGTCACACAGTGATTTTCTAGAATTAAATTAAAGAATTAAAAATAATTTGATGTTATCTAAAATGATGTCTAACAGGATAACACAATGACGTGATTGCTTTTTATATCCAAACGAATTTGGTCTGATACCTAAACGGTGACACCAGTCTTTGGCATCCATTGTTTTCTGTAGGAAAAACCCAGTTGAAAATAAGATGTTAAAATATGTTGTTATGCTTAGCTGCTTTAGCTTGGGGATCCACTGCCTTGCACAATTACAGTTCTCCTTAAATGGAATACAACCAGCATGTTTTCATGTTTCCATGCTGAGAATGAACATATTGATATGTAATCGTGTTTTATTTATTTATTTATTTTTAACCTGAAGCTGTATGCTTAATGCATCAAGGTGTGATGGACCTTGGTTCCCACTTTAATCTTGTTTTAACTTGTATACCCTGATCTATGCTATATAAATCCCTTCGTGAATCTTTTTATTGTATGCCTTTTGTATCAGAAACAAAAGCAGTGACAAAAGATGCAGGAACTCACTTTAAATTTATTTTAGAAAACAGGACTCGGATACCAAGCTGCAAAAACCTGAACAAGTCCTTCATGATTTTAGTCACACATTGCAACAAACTACAGGCGCACCCTGTTTGAAACTGCTAACATTAGACTGGATTTGCATATTACCATCACTGAAACTCTTTAAAACAAAGTTCCCTTCGTGCTGCGATAATGACAACCATTACGCCAGCTGATCTTTTGTAAAATGATCACCTATCCTCGAGCTCTCAGCCTGAATCCAGGTCCATAAGCTGTTTGTCCCACAATAGCTTCTGAGCCTTTAGGTCTATTTCCACCCATGTGTGGTGGGGGAGATCGCTCCTCGCCGCTGCTATTTAAAGGTGCAGAATTGTTCCACATGCCCCTTTCCACTCACTCATATGTCCTAGAACAAACAGACAACCAGATACAGCCCCTACACTCGCTGACATGCTGGATGACTCAACACGACCCCTGTTTTTTAGGGAACAGAGATCATAGCACACTCTGACCTACCCCGCCTCACCGCCCCACACACACCCACACCCTACCCCCACCCAGCTCTGCCCTGCCACCCTAATGCATGTGGATCACAGGCACATTTTGGTTCAACTTGAAACACAACACCCCCGATTTAAGCACTGATGACACTGCTGAGGCTCCAGCTTTAACTCTGACAGTGCCACAGCTCCACTGTGCTTTACTGGAGCTGGTGTCGGTGGGCCCGATGGCGGGTCTGTGTGTTTATGGAAGCGACCGAAACATGAACACGCGTCTAATTTTATTTGTTGTTGCACGACATGTTTTGTCTCCTTGTCCAGCCTCCATTGTTCTTTTGTGTTTGTTTTGGTTTAGCGGTCTGATTTTGTTTCCCCACTTGTTTACATTTTTGAGTGTTCTTACTGCCATCTTTACTTCATTAAAGATGTTTGCTTTTATTAGCCAGCACAATGTCGGAGCTTCCCGACTTTCATGAATTGTCTTGACAATATAATGATAAAGAAATTATTTAAATGTCATTAATTTTCTGTGAATATTCAGCTGAACTTGAGGAATATTCCCTTTTTTGAATGATACTGGTGTTTACACTGTACACTGACATTGAATTTTTTGTTGTTGTTGTTAATTAAACACTATTTCTAAATGTTAATTTTCCTTTCTAATAAAAACTTCTTCTCTTTCTTGTCCTTCAGGATTCCATGAATGCACTGGTCAATGACTTGAATTACCCCCCCTTACGGAAAAACAAAAACATAGAGTCCTTTCTGAACAGATGTAAGTTCTCGTGTGTGTTTTGCATTTGTGTGTCTTAGTGATGAAAACCATGACTTTTTAGATTGTGCAAGACTTTCTCTGTTGTCCAGCGTCAGATTTGGGATACAACATGTGCACTGTTTCTTTAAGAAGGTAAAAAGAGAGCTATATGAAAGAGTTCCCTGGTCTGGTGTTGTTATTCAAATTAACATTTTTGGGGAGATTAACAGATTTTTCCTGCCAAAACCTTATTAATTAGGTTTTGGCAGGAAAAACACTTTCCCAGTCTAATTTCATTAGACTGGGAAAGTGTTAGATAAAATCAGCTTTATCTTTGTCTGATCTCGTGTATGTGTCTCATTTGCAGATAAAGACTTAGTGAGTGAGCTGCGAGAACTTCAGATGAAGCTTGATGACTTTGAGAGAGTCAAGCTGATCGGAAAAGGAGCTTATGGAGAAGTGCAGCTGGTGAGTTCAAGGGATCAATAAGAGGTTGTCTGTTGACTTGCGCTATTTAATTTTAAACTGTGTTCTGTGGAAGAGAAAAGTAGCGTGATTTAAAGGGGGAATTTCTCCAGTTGTTCCTAAATCCAGCAGCTACCAGAAACATTTGAACCACTAGAGGGAGCAACAGTCTTTAAAAATACCAAATGTGTGATTTTTATAACTTGATTTTTTTTTAATCTGTTTGTTTTTGATTTTTTTAAAATTGCCAATGTGCCTGACTCCAAGTTTAAGCCAATCAGTACATTTCTTACTCTCCCTAACTCTGTTTCCCATATATCTGCATCTTATGCTGGTAGAATCTGGTATCTGCTGAGTCTCTTGGGTGGAAACAAGTCTGGACAGGCTCAGTGTTTGAGAGATGAATGTGAAGTCTGGTGTGGGGGTGTGGATGGGGGACATGGTATGTTTGTGTTTGAAATCTTGTGTAAACATGTCTTTCTATGGGTGTGTCCTACAGTTATGGCTTCCCATCTCTGTGTCTGTTTCTCTTCATCTCCCACGTTATCTTGGTCACTGTGACCTTCTTACCATCTTGTCCATATTGTCCTTGTTGACTTATCACTATTTACATTCTCACATCTCTCTTTTTTTGTCACGTCCTCCTCTGCAGGTCCGTCACAAGGCCTCTAAGAAGGTTTATGCCATGAAGCAGCTCAGCAAGTTTGAGATGATCAAAAGGTCAGATTCGGCCTTCTTCTGGGAGGAGAGACACATCATGGCCTTCTCCAACAGCCCCTGGGTCGTCCAGGTGTGTTTTGTTTTTTTTTCTACAAATATTCATAAGATGTAGCACTGGAGAACATATAGAACAGATGTTTTAACTCCTTTCAGCCACAGAGGTTTTCATAGATATATTTTGTTCACAGTAGAAGACGGAAAACACACCAAATGTTTAAACTGAAATGTTTTAGCGTTTCATGAAAAATATTAGCCCATTTTGAATGGCAGTAACACATCTCAAAAAAAGTTGTGAGAGGGCAGCAAAAGGCTGGGAAATTAAGTGATGCTGAAAAGAAACAGTTTGCAGCTAATTCGTTTAATTAACAACGGCTCAATAACATGATAAAAAGAACAGAGTTTCTCTGAAAGATGGACAAAAGTTCACCAATCTACAAAAACATACTGCATCTACCAACTGTGCAACAATTTTAGGATAACGTTTCTCAATGAAAAAGATTGTGAATACTTCGAATATGTTATCAGGATTTATATTTATAGCGTAACTGGAGAAATCTCTGTGCACGAGAGAGAAAGCTGCAAACCTGTCATTGATGGCTGTGATCTTCAGGCCCTTGGACTACATTGCATTAAAAACTGGCCTCATTCGGTCATGGAAATAAGTGCATGGACGCAGGAACACCTTCAGAAATCACTGACTGTGAACACAGTTCACTGTGCCATTCATAAATGTCCTCCATGTGACGTAGTCAATACAGCCTGACTGGTAACACCCCTACGCAGCATGTGGGAAAACCGGTCATACTGTTTTGTGTCTCTACTCAGTGATGCTGCAATAAAGGAAGTTCACACATTTACAGCGTGCTATATTTATGCATTTTAAAACTGGTATCATAGAATCATAATGCTGAAACTTTCTGTAGGTTGATATTGATATATATTTTTTGTGTGTCAAATGTAAACTAGGTTGTTACTGGTTGTTTCTGTAGATGGTAATCAAATAATTACATTCACGCACCACCAAACTCTAAAACATTTAGTAATTTATTTGGAATTATTGTTATTGCATGCATTAGGTACTGATAGTAGGTACAAATTGCAAGCACTTTGTCAAAACAAGTGGTGTAATCAGATGGTCCGAGTTTTTAGAGACGGTATATGGAGATTATATCAAAATAAAAGAACAGTAAAACAGTTGGGTAGGGATGCAAGTATATTTTTATGGTAAGAAAATGAAACAAATGATGTGTGGAATAGACCAATAGAACCAATATATAGTAAGAGTCTTGTTATGTTGGATGAGGTAAAAACAGACAGCGTGCTTGTTAAATGAGATCCAATTTAATGCTGCCTTAAAGACCCGGAGATAAAACATTCATCATAGAGTAATCAAATAATATATTAAGACGGCACAGATGATATTCACTTTACATCACAAAACAGTACCTTCTGTTTATACACTTCAGTAATAACCTGGCACCATATCAGCATTAAGTTTGAGATAAAAAAAAGTAATCAGTGATATTGTAATTACTGGTTACTGTTTCGTAGCTATGCTGTGCTTTCCAAGATGATCGGCACCTTTATATGGTGATGGAATTCATGCCCGGAGGAGACCTGGTCACACTCACCATGAACTACGACATCCCTGAGAAATGGGCTCGCTTCTACACGGCAGAAGTAGTGCTGGGGCTAGACGCCATCCACTCGATGGGCTTCATCCACCGCGACATTAAGCCCGACAACATGCTGCTGGACCAACACGGACACCTCAAACTGGCTGACTTTGGCACATGCATGAAGATGGACTCGGTATGTCGAGTTTATAGTTGTGTCACAAACCTTCTGAGTTAGTTGAAAGAAGAGGAAAATAACATTTTGATTTTTTCAGAGCTTCAGTGCACCACCAGGTGTTCAGATGGTGAAGTGAAGCTCTTATATCATGTTGTTTTGAAAGGCCACAGAAGTTATGTGCTAAACAACCAGTCTCGAGTGAGGCGGCAGTCCCGCCTCTGCTGCTGTGGGACAGGAAGTGTTTTTCATCCTTTTGTTTTCACCACAGCAATTTCAAAATGGCTCATTTCACTCATTTGAGCTCTCTGAATATCTGCCAGTAGACAGAGCATGTCATGCAATTCCTTCCCTAGTCTCAGTCTGGTAAAGAAACTTGAAATGGTCTTAAAACACATTTTGTTTGTGGTCCACATGGTAAAAACTTTTTAAAGAATTTTTTGCATAGTTGTTGTCCCGACATCAAAAGATTTTGAAAGAAAATATAGTAAAACAATTTTAAGCTAGTTTCACAAGCTCATTGATCCACACTGTAATTTTGTTTTTGCTTTTTTTTTTTAAACTTTTTTTTCTGCTTTCTGTCCAAAGTCCCTTCCAATCTTTTATTATTATTGCTTTCCCGTGTGTTATGTTGTAAATTCATCTTTCTGCAGACAGGTATGGTGAAATGTGACACAGCTGTAGGCACACCAGACTACATCTCCCCCGAGGTTCTCCAGTCTCAGGGGGGTGATGACTACTATGGCCGGGAGTGTGACTGGTGGTCTGTAGGAGTATTTCTCTATGAATTGCTAGTTGGTAAGTTATGTACTGTTCATTCAGTTAAGCTTTTATTAAGAAAGCAAACATGATTTAATGCCCATTACATGTATAATTCAGCCCAGGCTGTTCTGACTGTAACCAGATAATGAGAGATCAACTCAACATTTCTTTCTGTTTGGATATTCTTTAACTTCCTTTATGTTAGTAATTATAAAAATGTAAGTTTTTGCTCAAGCTCTCAGATCTGTGTTTTGAGAATTTGACCTCTCATTCTTCTTCTAGGTGAAACTCCTTTCTATGCCGAGTCCCTTATTGGAACGTACGGAAAGATTATGAACCACCAGAACTCGCTCGTATTCCCTGATGATGTAGAGATGTCTCAAAATGCCAAAGATCTCATCTGTGCCTTCCTTACTGACAGGTTTGTATATGAAACCATAGATTATACTGTAAGCCCTTGTTTTTGTTATGTAACGAGAATTTGTTAGTAAAAAGGGAAAATACTATATTAAGGACTATTTCAAGCTTTTATATACAAATAATACTCGATAATTTGGGGCTTTTTTGGATATCTGTCCTTAAAAAAAATCCTGTTATTAATTAGCAGGCTGAAATGTTAGTAAAGCATAGAACTGATCAAATAGTGCATAGTACATATAACTTTGTTAATAAGGTTTATGAATTTACATTAGAGATAAATACAGCACTGTAATAAAAAGCCTTTAAGCAATGAGGTGAACCATATGTCAGCAACACTAGCAAAGGCACAGGCGATTCTGAATGTAATGCAACGACCACCAAGAAGTCTGATTAGCACACAGTGTTCAGAGAAATAACCCCAACAATCGGACAATCCTCTATGAGGAAGCACTCGACGACAGTAGGAAGGAAGAACGCACATTTGTCAGAAAGAATCCTCACAGAATCAAGTTCAGGGAGAAGCAGCTATTTGCCGTGGCTGCCTGTGGGGTGAGAGGAAGACAAAGGAAAGCACTAAGTGATAAAAAACATAGGCGTATATTTGCCTGCAAATACACATCATTGTGGTATTGTTCTTTGTTTCCTTGGATTGATCCTGCACTTTAGATTTCCTGCCTGACATATATTATTAATCACAGGGATGTCTGCCCATGACTCACAAAGTAACTGAGAGGCATGTCTAAGGAGCTTGGAAAGAAAAGCGTCTGGACTTCTTTAAGTTGCTTGAAGACTGATTAAGATACTTTTGGGAAAATTAGTTGTAAAGGTAAAAGTTGGATGAATGGGCATATGGGTCATGTTTCTGAATAGTGTCCCCTCCCCCTTGAAGAAACCACTTCCTGTTTACATTAGTAACTCCGCTCACGACAGGCTCGAACACAGGCCCTTTCTGCTTCAGTACAGAGCAGCCTTTCATTTTTCCTCACTCAGTTTATTTACCTTCTCACTCACTGCTCTCTCACCACAGACAGAATCTCGCATGTGTGTACGACTGACACACACACACACACATCTTGAACACTGACTACTGACTGCATTCACCACTTAACCTACATGCTCCATCACTGTCTCCTCATTATGCTGAATCACATGAGTAAGCACAACCACCCTGCTCGTTTTGGAATTTTTCATCTCTCTTTTCTTACCATGTGTTTTTCATCACTTCATTTGTAAATGTCTTCCTCTACCTTTTCTCTGTGCCACTTTCCATTTCTTCGTTCTCCCTTTTCGTCTGTAACTTTCTCCTTTGCAGTTTTCTGGGCATCGAGACATGGCTTGTAACCCTGATTTGGCTGCATGTCACTTTTTCACGCAGAGGTTTTAAAGTCTCTCCTCCCTTTTTTTTTCCCTCCCCACCTCTGCCCTCTCTTCCCCTTGGCTGGATCTGGAATGTCCCACACGTGGCAAGCCCAAACTGCCCCACCCCTCCAACCCTGTACCCAGAGGTGGAGGAGGGAGGCGAGGGGATGAGGCAAGAGGGAAAATGAGTGTGTGTATAGATTCAGTGAGAGAGAGAAGAGAAGGAGGGAAGATCTAGGAGTTCTTGAGTCAGAATTGTGGATGTTCCTGCCTGGTATCCAGTCCTCCTGTCTTTACTGCTTGGAACTTGGACTGAAGAGGTTTTCAGGCGTATCCATTATCAAACAGCGGTCTGGTGGCTCTCCATGCTGGTCAGTGTGGTCAGTGCAGAGTGGTCACGCCGCTAAGTTCCATGTGTTTGGGATGACATGTTTGTGATGGTGGGTGGAGAGGAGGAAAGGGGTGTGCTGTACTGCGTTGCACTGTGTCACACTTAGGCAAACCCGCTCACCGTCTGACTGCTTGTTCCTGTCGCTGTGTGCAGGAAGGTTCGTCTGGGCCGCACCGGAGTGGACGAGATAAAATGTCACCCCTTCTTTAAGAACAACCAGTGGACCTTTGACAACATCCGTGACAGTAAGTGTATCCATATACTTGTCTTTAAAACTTCTCTCTATATTATGCCACAATGCAGGAGCATCATACATTTCCATTTCTGGTAATGTGCAAATGTTTTTCTTTTTCTCGGTTTGTTGCCGTTCCCATTGTTTTGCTTCTCTTATCATCTCCAGCCCATTCCTCTGCAGTTCTGTTTTGCTTCAGTCTGAGTTAGAATTTTATTTCCAGCTCTTGAGTCATTAAGGCTACTTGTATGGTACACATGCTCTCCATATGCTCGCCATTCATATCTGACAGTATATGACAGGGTGCTTTGCAGAGCAGGAGAGAACATTATGCAGAATAATCAGCTACGTATGGGTACCAGTCTAAAATCATAAATTGATGAGTGTACTGAACATATTGAAGTCCTGCACCACATGTGTGACTGGATAAAAGAAACACTGTTGTAGCTTAAGGAGATGGATGGATGGATGGATGGATGGATAGATAATATAACAGAATTATTTACTCACAGGTGTATTAGGAACAGAATAAAGAGAAAAAAATCTTAGCTATTTAATACTATAATTGTTAAATCAGTACCAATGTTTGTACTTTAGTATATTTTTTCTTTTCTGTTTTTTTAATTTAGGTTTAGACTGTTTGCATCAGTAAGGACAAAAGAAACAAGAAGGAGAACTAAATAAGAAATGGATATATGTGTCTGTATATAATTACATTCAGACTCTTTTTCGTTGCCTCGCCCTGTCTCTGCCTCACCTGGCTCCGATTAAGGCAGAACTTCTGATCACAGCCTGGCGATCTAGAACACGAAACCATTGCTCTGCTGCTCGGCTCTTTTCATGTTTGCATGTGCACGCTCATGCAACCACTCCAAACATGACCTTCCTTCCATTGTGAAGTCCCGCTGAGCTGCACGTCCCTCTCGGCCCTCTGTGTCTAAGGGTGATATTACTTCCCGCAGCGTCTGGGCCCTGATTTCAGCGCTTTATCATTTGAGTTGTCTTCATGTTTATTAAGCACAGGGATGGTTGAAGGCAACGAAACCAGCACCACGGGTCGTTGGATGGATGCGACTGGAGGCAGCACCCCCCTTAGCGGTGGGTGGGGCAGGCTGTGCGGCCTGTGTGGACCGGTCTAATGAGAGGGGCGTCCCAGTTTGGAGGGTTGCTCCCGCTCTCTCACTCTCTCTGTGGCCGTGGCTGCCTGTCATTAGTCACCCGCTATCAGAGAGCATTCTGGGAAGTCATGCCACAAGGGCCTCCATGGAGCGCCCTGAGTCTCTTTCTGTCTCACCACATTTTGGCTTTTTTTTTTTTTTCTATCGCATCTTTTTATTTCCCCCTCATTTGTTTCATCCCTGCGCTTGATTTCTCTCTATGTTTTCTGCACCATCTTTGAGTCACATTTGTCACACTGGGGGCTGTCTTGACCCGCAGTAATAAGCTCTTTACTCAGAGCCAGAACTGCGCTGGTCTGAAGAACTTCATCCAAAATCGCTGCTTTTTTTTCCTAATTAGGATCTATTTATAGGCTCGAGGGCTTGCTTAGTTTTATCTGATTGGCCCTTTAACACATTTTTGTCTGCAGACTTTTAGAGTCAGTCTTGTGAAAAGAGAGCGCAGAAGGAACCTTCTCTCTTGGCATGGCTTGTGAAAGGCGCTGTGTATGGGGCACAAAGCAAGCACTGTACGGGAAAAGGAGTGGTGTCAGGCTCACGCCAACCTGCAGACTCCTAAAGTAACCAAAGCCAAAATGGACATGCATTTATTCAAATTGCTGAGAAAAAAATTTAGTACTCAAATGTCTTTGATGTATTTTAATTTTAAATCCCCAAGCACAGGATTGTTTTCAGTCTGATTTTATGTAAAACAGCAGTTTTCTCTTTGCTTTAACCCTCCTGGTTTGCACCTCCTTCGTTCCCCTTTTTCGCTTCATGACTCTATCCCTCTCTTCCTGTCTTCCAGCTGTGGCCCCAGTTGTGCCAGAGCTGAAAGGTGACATAGACACCAGTAACTTCGATGACATAGAGGTTGAGAAAGGAGATGTTGAGACCTTTCCTCCACCCAAAGCCTTTGTTGGCAACCAGCTACCATTTATTGGTTTCACCTACTTCAAGGAGGATCAGTAAGTGTTTGAATCTCATATTTTTATTTTACTTTAACTCTGCTTTTGTTCTTAAGTATTTGATATGTTCATGTTTGCGTTCCTTTTAGTTTTCCTTTCTTTTCTTTTTTATAAATTGAGATTTATGTGCTACAAAGCTCAGCGTGTGTAGATATTTTGCAACACTAAATTACACTGAGGAAATGGGCTTTTAGAACAACACTGTGCTTAAAATATGAGAGAAAAAGACAGCTTCACGCCCATGCCTCACCAGTCAGACACTGCAGGCCTGTTAAAACTCCACACTGCTGCCTTGTTCTGACAGCCTCTTTAACTGCCCTTGTCGCCTGTGATGAATCCTGCTTTGTAAACCCTGCTTTTGTTCAGCAAAAAATAGAATGAAACAACACTTGCAGGTTCAACCGCCATTAAGGCAGCAATCACCCAAACGAAGCTATTGTGTTAAAAATGGCAGCGTTTATTGTTCAAGACATATTATCTGGATAAAATTCACTTTATAAATGGCTAAGGCAAGTTGGTTGTGAAGATCAAAAACACACACAGTTTTCTAATCGTCATACATGAAATGCTGTGCTCACAATCCGTTTCAATAGATTAATTTATACCCTTTAAAGATCAGTAGCCAGCCTCTCCTCCCGTTCCACACAAAGTCAAGCCTCAATAAGCAAAGAATCAAAAACCAAATAGAAACTTCACAAAATAACTCAACTTCAAAAGATAAAGAAACAAACCCGTCTTTATCACAGCTGCTCATCCACGCTTCTGGACCTAGTCAGTTAGATGAGCTTCAGGTTACCTTTTCTGTACCCGTAGGTACATTTGGTCTTCTGTACATGAGTCATCTACGCTCACATGCACATTTTCAAAATAAACACAGACAGCAGGTATGCTGAACGCGTTCTCCACCAGAATAAGATATCATTCTCTCTCTTTGCAACATCATTAGTGATCATTTTTCGTGGCGTTAACAACAGCTGAGCCAGTCATGTGCGTGGGAGACTGAGCCTTGAAATTTGTTCTGTGGTTAACCAGCCGGTGCCCCTTATCACCAGTCATTTTCCAGACCAACGTCGCTTCCATCTGGCTACACAACAGTGCAGCTATTCCCAAATACCACAGGAGCTGCTTCTGCAGTGAAACAGCTCAAGTAAATGGCTCAAGTGTTACAATGAGTGTTGGTCAAGTTACTTGAAAATAGTAGTTACTAATTACTGATTACTTTTCCAAGAAAGTAATCCTATTACTTTACTGATTACATGTTTTTAAAAGTAATTAGTTACTTTATTACTTAGTTAGCAATATACACAACCTGAAAACATTATAAAGCAGTAGACCTTTCAGCCCAATTTTATTTTTTCTGCATAATCCATCATATAAATTGAATCAAATGAAAAAGTCCCTTATTAAAAACTGTTTTATTAGTTTTAATCTTTATGCAGATTGCATCAAGCAAAAATTAAATCTGAAGAAATTTGTTGAACATTTAAACCTATTTTCTACATATTCCTGCATATGTGTTTACACTCGCTCTTTCAAATAGTAAAACACGGCAAAAAACAAATAAAGTCAAAGATTCAATCTATTGTCACCAGTTTAGCAGGAGTGGAGCCGGTGGAGGTTTGCCCGGTGTCGCAGTGGTCATGTCAGTGGGGGGATCCAGGGGTTTCCCTGTGAATTTCACATTCCCGTGGCGGCTTGCTAGGTGCCTGCTCAGATTTAAAGTTTAATTTTTCTCTGTAGAAAAAAGTTTTCTGCCCATGCAGAGTGTACAGCATACTCTAATGTTTTTGTCACTTTTTACAGATTAAAACTCCAAGTAATGTCAGTACTTCCAAGCTTTCGTACTCTCTCCCGCACTCCATATTATCCATTGTTTATCTACACACGTCTGTTGCTGCCACAGACGTCGCACGTTCATACGTCATGAGACACTCACACAAACAAAATCACGGTTTAGTAACGCAGCGTGCTTACGGGAAAGTAACAGTAATCTAATTACTTTTTTGTAATAACAATCTCTTACTTTAATCTTTACTTGAAAAAAGGAATTGGTTAGCACATTACTGCCCATCCCTGGTTACATTTAACCGAGGGGAGCTGAAAAAGTTTGAGCAGTAATGCTGTAGACTTAAATGAAAGCTATTTGTAAGCAGTATAAAATGCTCAGGCTAATTATAATTCTTACATATTTCCAGAAAGGTTACAACAGCGGATGAATCTGCCTGTTTAATTTAGCAAAGATTTTATGCTGGATGCCCTTTCTGACAAAACCAATTATCCAACCTCACGGCCGACACTAAGACTACTCTAGCATGTGTCTCCTTCTGATCTTGATTTTTTTTTTCTCATGTAAAAAGTGAATGTGTTGTATGTGAGTGCGTACTCGTACCTTCAGTCTAATTGCGTTATTTGTGTGTACCTTTTCTAAAATCACCCTTAATTTGTCTGTTGTAAGCACAGGTATTTTGATTTTAAGAATTCTGAACACTCTGCAAAAACTGGTCATAAAAAGGCTTTACATAGTTAAGTTGTTATTCAGCCCTTGTGGCCGAGTCACTCAATAATTCCCACCACTACAAGCCCACCGAGATAGTTAACAGTTGGCAAAAAGTGCGTGGGTTGGAAGATTTCTGCCAAGACGCCAAAAAGATCTCAACACTGTTGCTTTTTCCACTGTGTATGGTTTCAGGATTAGGCTTATAGGTATTACTGTTAGTGCTTTCTAAGCTCTCTAATGTCACTTAACACTGGGCAAAAAATGTCTTTTAATGGATCTGGTTGGGACAAAATGTATCTCATGCTTGTAGAAATGTGGAACTGATGATGGTGTGTGATGCTGTCAGGGTTGGAAATCCACCTGAGGTTGACTCAGTTACAAGCATTCATGGTTATTGACCGTCCATCTCTCGTTCTCAGGCTGCTAAAGGGAAGTAAAAGCAGTTCTGCAAAAGATTCAGAGGACTGTGAGGAAATCTCAGAGGACAAGGAGAATTGTTCAGACAATAAGAAAGAGGTAGTTTTCTGTTTTGTTTTGTTTTTTGGTTTGTTTATTTGTTTGTTTGTTTTTGGGGGGGGGGGTGAAAATGAAAATCAAATAATGCTATTTTTGTATTCACTCATCTGTCAATTTGAGCAGCTGCAGAAAAAGGTTTCCCAACTGGAAGAGAAGCTCGACAATGAGATGCAGGCCAAAGATGAGCTGGAGCAAAAGTGCAGGTAAGATAAAACATATGATCTTGTTTGATAAGATAAGATAACCTTTATTAGTCCCACACGTGAGAAATTTGTTTTGTTACAGCAAAATGTGGACAGTGCAAAGTTATATAGCAAAAATTTGCTATATAAACGTAAATGTTAATCAGTGTTCAGTCAGCTTATTAAATGTCTTGGTTAAAAGGTTTTTAAATTAGACATCACCAAAGGATAACTGGTTTCCCTGAAGAGTTGTTTATATGGTGTGTCACTTCCTTCCAGATATATAGAAATGTTTTGTAAAACAGGAAGTGACATCCCATCCTCAAAGCTGCTTTTAGAAATCCCAATATTAGGAGACGTTAAAGGAAATCCAAAAGCGGCAGAGAGAAAAAAAAAAAAAGCAAGAAGAATTTCAATGTATAAATACATTTTTGAAAAGACAAATTTTAACTAACTGTGAAAAATTTTAATCTTTTTTTCCACCACCCAGAAATGCTACCAACCGTTTAGACAAACTCGTCAAAGAATTAGACAAGGAGGTAAGAGCGGGTGCATTTCAACCATGTACCTGATGGGATAAAGAAGGTCAGAGTTTGTTTCCACTCGTACTGTGTGCGAATTCCTCTCTCATCAGATGAACAGCAGGCAGAAAGTCGAGGCCTCACTGAGGCAGCTGGAGAGAGAGAGAGCTCTGCTGCAGCACCAGAGTGCTGAGAATCTGCGCAAGGTGGAGATGGAAACTGACAGGAAACGCAGCCTGGAGAATGAGTGTGAGCACCTATGAACAAATGTAGAGTGCTGTGCAAAAGTCTTGAGCTGTCCCTTCTTTCTTTAAGTTTTGTTTAAAAGGAGCTTCAAAGGAGGACTTCTTATTTTATTTAAAGTGATTTTGAGCAGTACTACAAAAGTTTTGAAGGTTTTTTTGTCGTTTCTTCTTCTTCTTTTTTTTGTTCGTCTTCAGTCCAGTCCTTGTACCCGACCATTTGTTCATTTTGCTTTGTTTTGTCGTTTAAGCTACGTAACACTGTGAATCATCAGGCTTAAAGAACCAATCTTAAGTTGCCACTTTGTTACGAGCAGCCACAAAATCCAAAACGCATATGTTTTTTGTTTCTTTAGTTAAATCGATGAAAAATTCCAAATTTCTAACATTTCTGCACAAACAAAGTGCAAAGCAAAGAGCTTTTAACCAAAAACGTGATACATCACAGCAACGAAAGGCAGCCAACATCCACAGAAGAATTTCTAATATCCTTCATAAGTCTTGAGAAATATTCCTGAAGACTACTTAAGCTATAAGAAAGCTTGTCTAAGGGAGTTCAGGCTGCTTTGAAGAATAAAAGTTGTCACGCCGAGCACTGACTTTCAAGCAAGTGTGCAAACTGTACATGTTTGCACCCATTTTCCTACTAAAATCTAAGGAGTTGCTCAAGACTATTGCACAGTACCATATCTAAATATCAGATGTATAACTTGTGAAATATCTTTCCATAATTTTGGTTGTCATTTGATTTTATATTCGACTCAGGCAAGTCAAATTGTGTATTTATATGTCAGGCTCAGAAATATTTATAGTTGTGGATTGACAGTATTATAATATCGTATGGATGGATTAAATTTTTTATACTACACTAACTAAAAATGACTTTGTTTTTACTCAACAGTGAACAACCTGAGGGACCAGCTAGAGGATCTGAGGAAGAAGAACCAGAATTCACACATCTCAAATGAGAAGAACATCCAGCTGCAAAAACAAGTGAGGGAAGCTTTTTAAAGTCACCTAACATTGTGTTTTCTTTCTCTTATTTTCAATTTTTCTGTGTTTAATGTGTTTTTATTCATGTTAATAAAAACATACCAAATTGGTAACCCCTAATTCTGAATGCCTTCAGCATAAAAACAATTTCATCTTCTCGTTATTTATTTTCCTTCCCTTAATATCTGTAGCTTGAGGACGTCAATGCTGTGCTTCAGGCTGAGCAAGAGGCTGTAGCACGGTTAAAGAAGAGTCAGGCGGAGGTGCAGAAACAAGCCCAGAGCCTGGAGGTTAGCCTCGGGGAGATGCAGGAAAAGTGCAGCCAGCTTGAAAACAGCAAGATGGAGCTGGAGAAGCAGCTGAGGGGGCTGCAGGCCGAACTGGAGGAGGAGAGGAGAGGCCGCAACATGGGGACAGAAACTATTAATGACCTACAGGGTGAGACGTGGCTCTCTATTACACTCTGACAGCAAGAGGTATTAACACAGCCGTAAACAGATTTAAAGCTGGGTTATGCGAGTTCTGTTTGGACTCTCTTGTTGGTAGCCAGTTGTAGGTAAACTACAGGCTTCATTAGCAATGTTCAGAAGTAAAATTATGTTAAGTTATAGTTGCTTAATCTTTTTTCAGTAGTTCATCATCAAGCTTTGATTTGTTTTGTCAGATAGTTAAAGGTCATCGAATGAATACCTCTGCAGTGAAATACTGATTTACTCACCCTAACCACAGGTAATCAGTGTGATCTTTATACTCCCTAAAAGTGACTGCAGTAAACAGAGCAGGAAAAAAAGATGTTATGCAAGTTGGAGCTGAAGGCTCAACATTAGATGTGAATCACTTTTCTGGATCAGGCACTGGGAAATGTCTGATCATAGGTGGAAACATCTGCTCAAAAGCCTGAGAGTGAAGCAAGTGGCCGTAAAAGCCAAAGGAAAAGCCAAACCAAAACCTTTTGTGGAAACTTAAGCATGCTCACTCCTGGCAGAGAGGCCACTGGCTGAGTTCAGAGGGGATGTACGTAGACCACAGTGTTACCTGTTTGTTGTGATGTCTGATGATCCCCCCCACCCCATGTCAGAATCTCCGTGTGGGTGGAGTCAGGGAAAAGAAACACTGAGTGCAATGTTTTCTGCATATTTAAAGATGTATGTGGGCTGGGATATTATGTAATGTCTGAAGCTGAACAGTTCAGGCACAGTTTTTAATTTACGACACGTTCGGCTCAACACTGTCACATCGTATAGAGCCTCATTATGGTAGCATCTTGACAAATAAAAAGAATACATGTAATGAATGTTATTCATTCTTTTAAACAATTCCCATTGCTCCATTACAGGACGCATCTCAGGGCTGGAAGAAGAGGCGAAAGAAGTGAAGTCATCTCTTTCCAAGGTCCAGACTGAAAAAAAGGAGCTACAGGAGAAGCTCAGTGAGCTTGAGAAGGTTGTTTTTGATTACTCATTACAAATTTCCAAATTGAAGGGAGAAGTATTCCTCCTTAAAAGCTTTTGTTCATTAAATAAGACACTACGACTCCAATATCCATCTTTGACCCTTTAGAAAAAGAGCAACCAAGAGATCGACCTTACGTTCAAGCTGAAGTCCCTGCAGCAGAGTCTGGAGCAGGAGGAGGCAGAGCACAAGGTCACCAAAGCCAAGCTTGCTGATAAAAAGAAGACCGACCAATCCATAGAGGAGGCAAAGTCCGAGGCCTTAAAAGGTGAGGAAGTGGGAGGGAGGAAGAGGAAATGTGATGGTTTACACCATATTTAACTTACCTAACCAAAGTAAGGCATTGCCTTAAGCAAAAGCCAGTCATGAAAGAGAAAAGGTGACTTCTGCTGCTTTTAAAAGCTGTTGAACAAATGAAGGGTCGATTGATGTTAAACATTACTGACAAATAATTCTAGTTCATTCCCAGCAGGCTGACAGAAAACTCGGAACAGACTGACGTTTTAGATTTGCTGCTGATTGTCCCTCTCGTGCTAGTCCATTTATTTCATGCCACAAGCAAGTTTACTGAAAGGCAGCAATGATCTGGCAATACTCCAGTGTCGAGCGCAGTGTAGATTGTCCTGCTGATGTCTTTCCTTGCGATTTCCTTCGGTTCAGAGATGGAGTGCACCCTGCAGGAGGAGCGCAGCTTGAAGATGCAGGTGGAGGGAAAGCTGCTGCAGCTAAAAAAGGACTACTCCATGCTGGACTGTGATTACAAGCAGGCGCAGAACAAGCTGGATGAATTTCAGGCACAGAAGGAGAAACTTTCTGAAGAGGTTTGTCCCAAATGAAACATGAACGACAAAATAGTAACTTTAGACATTGTTTTGAAGAAATGATCCTACATCAAATATTAAGAGTTTCAGAGTTACCCATTTTAGCAATTTCTAAAACAACAACCTCACAACAGCTCTCATTTACTAACGGCGTGTACGCACAAATCTGTTCATGAATCGAGCTCACAAACCTTTCATACACAAATCAGTATTAATATTTTTAGATCTGAAGTTTTTTTGTTTTTTTTTAGCATGAACAAATTTACAAGTATTTCTGATCATGCATACAAACAAATGGCCTGGCTGTTCTAGGAGTTTTAATCATAAGTCTTTAAAATGAATACTGCTGCTACTACTACTACTTATCATTGTAACCCTTATTGTTATTAATATTATTATTATTTGGTTTCTATTACTACCACACCACTTTTGGGTCATTATTTACAGTTTTCAAAGTCCATAAGCCATAAAATCCTCAAAAAATAAAATAAAATACTAAATGGAAAGCTCTCTGGTATTGCTTATCTTATTTTAAATGATCTTATCTTGTCATTGTAAATGACTTTCATCATTTCTGGATATCATCACTTACACTGTCATTTCCTGGCAACAGATGCTATTTATTTATTTCTTCTTATTATTATTATTATTATTATTAACATTTAATATTTGAGGATTTTAACATTTTTTCTCACTTGTGCCACAGCGAGCATCTCAAAACCTTTTACTAAACCTGAAGTTTTCTTTTTTTCCCCACTTTTCATAAATCCAACAGTACTTTTTCATACACACTTGTTAAAATTAAAGTAAATTAGGGTGTTTACCTAATCCACTCAGCAATGGCAACTGTGGAAAAACAAATCAAACCTGAACAGAATGGATAAAACTCAACAAAGTAGCAAATGAAGGAGAAAATCTGGTTCCATTGTGTGCAGTGATCATGACTACAACAAGGAAGGTGTACCATGGAAAGAAATTGTGCCTTGCAATGCAGGATTCAGTCAGTATTATCATCGTTATAGTATGTGTACTATGTATATAATAGTCATCACACTGCTTGACGTAAACTTTCTAGACTGTTGAAATTTCACATTGTGATTTTACTCACTGAAGAAAAATTCATTTGGGGGTAAAATCATATTCTGCACCTGGCCATGGCTTTGACTGAACAAAAAAAACATTATCACAGACTTAATATCTACGTTCTGTGGTGATGAACGAGGAAAGCTAGGTGGGTGACCAACGGCCTCTTGTAATGAGCATTTGATTTTATTTTCAAGCATTTTGTACAAAGTGGTGCTCAGTTAGTCTAACCAGCTACTAGTAGGATTAACCACAGCTTTGACTCCCTGCTTGTGTCTTTGAAGGTGTTGCACCTGACCTCACGTCTGGAAGAGGAGATGCACAAGCGGAGTATGAGCCAGAGTGAACTGAAGATACAGAACCAGCAGGTGTCTGTGCTCCAGTCCTCTGAGAAACAGCTCAAACAGGAACTCAACCAACTGTTAGACATGAAGCAGATGCTGGAGAAACAGAACCAGGAACTACGCAGGTCAGACACATGTCCATATCCTGCATACTTGTTCATTTTAATTTCAGTATATACTGCAGCTGCCCTTAGGAAGTATTTAATAGCACATACTTCATACTACTTTTGACGCGTCTATATTGCAGAGGATTGTGCATCAAAATGCCCTGAAAAGCATGATGGCTCGCTTTATGCAGAATGCAACCACATGCAATTGCACAACTTGGTACTTTTAAAATACAGTGTACTCGAACAGACTAAATCTTTTTCTGGCTAACTAAGTAGGTAGTATGAGTATTGGACTGCACCCATGATATCTAATGAGCATAATATGCATATACAAATATAGCAAGAGTATTAGTGACTTTAATGTTGTTGGCAAGTCTCATTCATTTCCTCTGATTTAAAGACATTGCTTTGGCTCTGGTGTTCAGTTGGCCTGCAGCAATGACTGACAGATTTCTGGTGCTGTTTCAGGGAAAAGCAGGAGGCTGATGGCCAGCTGAAGGAACTGAAGGACCAACTGGAAGCACAGCACTGTTTCACAGTAACTCTTTCTTTTCTTTTCCTTTTTGTGCATGCTATCTAGCTCCTCACACGTTTACTCTGTAAGTGTAATCTAAAAACTGATTGGGTCTACATGATTTCTTTATCAAAGACCCTTTACAAGACGCAGATCCGTGAGCTGACGGATGAGCGTGATGAGAAGAATAAGCTGTACGAAGAGGTGCAGCAGCAACTGGCAGAATACCAGGAAGAAAGGTAACTGTGGCTGCTGTGCTTTGATTAGCCGACTCTGCTTTCAGTATAAAAAACACTGTAAACACTTAATCACCAGATTAGTATGGAAATTGACATAAGCAGCAAAAAACTAACCATTCAAACTTGCAGTTTTTAAATGTGTATCTCAACTCTACAAAATTCATTTTATCTGTACTTGAAGAATATAACAGTCTTCTCAGATTAGTGTCATTTCCCTTGTTCAAATTAATCTCAGCCAAACAGAAGGACACGACCTTTCACAGACTGAATGAAGCTGAACCAGATTAGCAGCTGTCCCAGATGCACTTGAGCCAATCATTATTGTGGACAAATAATGCTTTCAAATTCAGCAAAGACAAAAAAGTCCCAGAAATATCAGTGCATGGTAGCACTACAGGCTGTTGATTTTTAGGTAATAACAGCAGGGATCTTCCTGTCTTTCTAGGATTTATACATCTCTGGTAATTAATAAGATAATGGTAATTCATGCTCTCTTTCCCTCTGCAGAAAGTCACTGACAACCCGGCTGGAAGAAAGCTTGACCAAAGCAGACGCTGAGACGTTGGCTCGTTCTGTCGTTGAGGAGCAGTTCTCCAATCTGGAGAAAGAAAAGATCATGAAGGAGCTAGAGATCAGCGACATGATGATGAGGCACCAGCAGGAGCTCAGTGATAAGGAGGCCACCATCAGCTCGGTAAGATCGGCGAAGTTTTGTTTGTTCGAGCCAAAAAATGTTTGTTAGCTGTTTGGATGAAGTCCCTTTCTGCTGTTGCTACATTTTTTTGTAACTTATCACCTTCTCAGAAAATCTTGACACTTCTGTATACCACTGGTTGTAGCTAGAAACTCTGCAAGGTATCTTTAATGCCCTGGGAAATATTTAGTTACACTGTAAAAAGAATAACCCTACTCAAATTAAAAAAAATGATGTCCAATTGTCACATCCAAATTATTTGACTTCATAGAATCCAAATTGAGTCACTTGATATGACCTGATAATTTTATGTTGATATAAACAATATTACTAGACTTGACTGAAACTTTAAATTTTGCATTGATCCAAATTGATTTTTTTACATAGAACCATATTTTAATTATTGAACCAAGCTAATATATTGAAATTTAACCAACCTAATGTATTCACATCGAACCAAATTAACATGAACTAATATGTTTGTGTTGAAGCCAGGTAATTGATTTACATATATTCAAACTATATTTTTTACATTTCATTTTATTTCAGTTCAAAAATGCTCTGCATTTCCTATAAAAAACAAGACAGATGGCCAACCAATTATTTCAAAATTATTTATTGTTCCAAACCATTTTAACTATAATCAATAGAGAGGATTAGTAATATACAGATTTAGTGCTACGGCAGAAATGATTAGAGAAATGTTTGTTTTATAAAACCTGCAATCTTTTGAAAACCAGTATAAAACCTGCAATCTTTTGAAAACCAGTATAAAACCTGCAACAGTGTCTAAAACTGGCATAAAACCATTATAAAAACTCTTTTTAAACCAATTTGCAAGTACTCAAAAACGTTTAGATGTGCACTGTGCCTGTACAATGTAAAAAAAAAATCTACACATGTATCAATGAAATCAACTTAAATCTCCCTTTCAAATGGGTGTTCTTATAATTTTTGAATGTAGAATACCACTGCAGGCCAACCAAGCACGTGTGCACATGCACACATGCATGCAAACACACTACTGTGCAGTGTTAAGTTCACAATTAAATTTGCGAATCTTAAAGCTAATTTCAGTTCAACTTCCTTTTCAAAATCTCTTGAGTCTGTGATGGTTGGCTCATCCAATTCAGAGTTCAATGAGTCTGTAGGATAGCAGCTGATAGATGATGTGACAAATATTCCACTTTTAAAGTCTTTAACAGTGCATGAATTATGTTTTCTCCATTTATGGGTCTTGAAACTGCCATAAATATTGCTTTTGTATGAGCAACCATTAAACATACAAGAGACAAGTTCATTTTTTTAAAAATGTTGATTGATATGTTGAAAAAAATCATACTCTGTGGAAAGCTGATTGTGGTCACAAATGTAGCACTTGAATGAAGAGGCTTTTTGTGTGGACTCCTGAGAAAGATGGTTCCTAGCTAGATGTTTTTGTAGACCGTTCCATGTCCTGGATGAACAGGGGCAATTTTCATGGATGCATGGGTAAGGACGGTGCCTGCCACGAAACCGATGATCAAGTCGATAATGTTGTAGTAGCTCAGATTTTCCTGAAAATGACAGGCTGCAATCCTTGCATTTCCACATCCGATAACTGAGGAAACAAAGGGAATATATTAAATTCCCAAACAGGTAATGTTTGTATTGGTTCGATATATAGAATTCCAAAAATGAATTTGTCCATCTGCTGCAATGACAATTTATTTGACCACCCCCTTCCATCAGTATGAGAATGAGAAAATAATGGAGGGCTTTTCCTTTTTGTGTTGAGAGTAATTCCCCCCCCAAGATTACATCCCTAGTCAAACTCTGTTTGAAGAAATGCCTCAGAAGGGGGCGGTGCCTGATGGACCAGCATTCATGTGGGTGGCAGGCTGAGCTGTGATTGACACGTCGCACTACTTAAACAGCAATTTACCCTCAAAACACCTTTTTTCTGCTTATAAACTGTATTAGTGAGTCTTTACCTATGCAACCTTTCAGTTACTGGGCATTTCTTTTACAATTTCATGTAAACTTGTTAAATTCTACACTTTTTGGTCTAAAAATGTCTTAGTGCTGCCCTCTTAGGGTTGAAAGGTGGCTATTGCATTTGAATTTTGTGATTGGCTGAAAGCAGTTCATGCCTACGTCAGCGGTACATGCCAGTCACCAGCATCGTCTCTAAGACACATTCGCAACCTTGGGGTCCCAACCCCAATTGGGGTCGTGAGATAATTCTTGGGGTCGCCAAATCATTTTGGAAAAATATAAATGAATGTAGCTTCCGAATGAATGACAAGTGGTTGGTCTCAAACAGGTATTTTATTACTCAAAGCCAGTTACTGGCTTTGAGTAATAATAGTAAATGTGGGGGGTTTTTTTTAGCTCTGAATAAACAGATGAACAGAAGCGCTTTTGGACCGTTGTGGAGAAATATGCATCTGGTGTGAACAGCGGAGCAGCTGACAGTGTATGATTTTCCTAAGCGCACCACTTCGAAGTGTTCCTGTGGCCAATGTAAACCATGTGTAAGAGTTAGACCAAAAAGGGTAGAATTTAACAAGTTTACACAGAAATGTCAAAAACTGCCCAAAACTGAAAGATTGCATTGTAAAAACCAAGCAAAACAAGTTGTTAGGCTTCAGTTACTCTTTAAGTAGTTACACTCCAAAATAACAGGACACAACCAAAATGAAATGTTCCCTTTGCCCTCCATAGAAAATTTTGCTGCATTTAGAACTGGACAGAGGAAATTAGTGGACAAGGATCTCTTACTAACTCACACAACGGATGTAACTAATGCAATAGCAATATTACTTACTACTACAAAAGTGATTTTCAGAGTGTTTTTCAATTACGAAGACTAGAAAAGGGGAAATGGGGCACATCTCCCTACACAACCAGCACTGAGCACACACCTGGGTGAAGCCGAGAGAGCAATTATTGCACACAATAGTGCCAACACATCAGCAAGGTGAATGAGAGGATAATGAGGGAGGGTCTAGATTATTATGAAATGTTTAAAAAGGATGTGCAGTGTAAATGCAAAATGATACCTGTTCAGATTAAATGAAAATGTATGCTTCAGCCATGGAATGGATGGAGCGATCTGTGGTTCTGAAAGCATACAGAAAAAAAAGAATAATGTTACTTCTCTATAAAACACATAACATAGAAAAACCAAGAAATACGTAACATGACATACACATCCTTATAAAAAGCTAGTACTATAATTTGATTTAGGTTTACCAAACAGTCTACAGACCAGCCATTAGCGACTAAGTTTGGCATAGGGTCAATTTTTTGCTGTTAAAATTAAAATTTCTTCAGAAAATGCACATTTTTCCGAGCCGCGCCTGAAAGTCAATTGAAGGAATTAGTCTTATGTCATTGATCTTATATGCTGGCTTGTTATTTCTGTCTCTAAATCATGCACATTAATAATTATCTTTTGCGCTCGGTGTACACACACATAACACACAGATATTTATAAGAAGAGAGACAGAGACAAACGTGCGCTCACAAACACAAGCTTGTGTCTAGAAACCGCGAGCTCACCAGAAAAATTCAAACGAAGCGGAGCACGGAGTTATACTATGAATGTTATGAACTATGAACTTATGCTAGCTAGCTGTATCCACCACCGATGCATCGTGGTAACGCTAGCTAGTTAGTATACTGGTAAAAAAAAACGGCTTTTTGCCAAACTTGCATTCCCAACTGTGATGGTCGGTTGCTGGTAACCAGTTCTAACGTCGCGCCGGATAGCTAGCTAGCTTGTAGCTAGCAGCTACAATCATGCAAAAATTGGGGGGTGGCTGTCGACCCAGCTTAAATGGGGTTATTTTCTGCAATTTTGGCAATACAAATTATAAAAGCTTTTGTAACACACTTGGCTTTACTTACGTTTATTTTCAGATGAAATTAATCAAAGATGTGACACGATGTCTCCAGCAGCCATGCAGAATAAAAATGGGTCCCGGTCTATTTCTGGTGGGCGTGTTCAAGTGCAAATCACTTTGACTCAAATTAAAGATATTATCTGTTCAACATGAAAAGAAATATATGTTTTGAGAGAAATCAAAAACTTTGCGTTGTGTCCTTTGTACAGATATTTAGTTTCATCCAAATCAAAAGTGGTATTTTAAAATGCAAAAAGAAAGGGTTTCACAATCAAATCAATGATTTTATTCTGTTTTGAATGGCACTTATTAGATTGAATGAATGACTGCATGTTAGACTTTTTTCAGTGTATGTCAGTAGCAATTTACCCTCAAGACCATCATTTGTGCAACCACATAAACTATTAAGAACAATAAGAGTCACTAATGTTTGGCTTGGCTTTGTTCCCTTTTATTCATTCTGGAAAGCTCAAAGTACATTCAAGTATTCTTGTCACCTGACTGCTATGCAGAGTATCCACTGATAACATCGCCTCACCTCTGCTCTATCCACCTTCACAGCTGGAAGAGTCCAATCGTACTCTGACGGTGGATGTAGCCAACCTGGCCAGTGAGAAGGAAGAACTCAACAACCAGCTGAAAGAAATGCAACAAAGTGAGCGTCACTCTTCTGTAATGAGCAACCGATAAAGCAAATTTCCTCCAAGTTATAGAATGTGTGTTAAAAGTTGGCATTATTTATGCAGATAAAGATCTAAAATTGTCAGAAAAGTAGCCACTGTTGTGTTTATCGAAAAAAAACAGAGTATTTTTCCTGTAAATTGTTAACCAAATTTCTGAAACATTATGTTAAGAAACATGTATGAGTTTTGATTTGCTATTTTTATAGAACTCCAGAAAGCAAAAGATGAAGAGAACTCTCTCAAAGAGTCCTTTGAAAAGCAGCTGTGGAATGAAAGAACGCTAAAAATTCAGGTGTGTGTCTGGGTGCCTGCACAGGTCTGGAATGTTTGCTACACTTTATTTTTTGCATGCTACTCTTGTGTCACATCAGTTGTTAAGAGTAATTTTCTGCTACAGGGTTGTGTTGAACTCTGGGTAAAAGTCACTGAAACACATAACATATTGCTGCAGGTTTTCCTGTTGAATTTACCAGGCTTGTATTTATCATAAATAGATCTCTGTAAAAGTATATAATACATGATTTTTTTTTTTTTTCTCTCAGGCTGTCAACAAACTGGCTGAGGTGATGAACAGGAGGGAGAAGGTGCGGGGAGGCCACCAAGGCACTGACACCGAGGTGCACAAGAAGGAGAAGGAGAACAGGAAACTGCAGCTGGAGCTGAAAGCAGAGAAGGAGAAATTCAGCACCGCCATCGTAAAATACCAGAACCAGCTGGCTGAAATGGAGGCGGTCAGTACACCCACACTCCCAGAAAATAAATGCACGGCGTATAAGCAGATACATTTGCCAGAAAGAATCAGTGAGATACTGAGAGGCTGAATTTTGATTACCAATTAAAATTCTTACTGTAGAGAAGGAGACGGGCAGAGATACTGGGGAAAAAGATTTGCTAGAATTTCTCAATATTTAGTGTCAGCTAGAGATTTGGAGTGCTTTCTACAGGACCTGAGCTGAGAGTGCATAGAAGATGGATGAAGCTTTATTACTATCTATTAGTTTGTTTACTTTTGTTTAAAAGCCTCAAGTTTACTATTATTTCCCTCAGCATCTTGGTTTTTTGAAGCCAGAAATGGCCATATTTGAATGAAAAGTGTTTGAGGGTTGGTAGGGATGGCCAATTCATAGTGGTAAATTCCCAAATAATACTCGGTGGATCACAGACTTCTTGGACAGTTTTGTTTTTGTTTTTTTGTTCAGTTAACCACACACGGAGACCAAAATATTTGGCTGATTAATTGCATTTAAAATGCTTCCAAGGCTACCGACAGCCCCAAACACAGACAAGAGCTCCATATAGTGACTTTGTGAGCAGTACTGTCAATCAGTGTTGATGGGTATTGTCGGCGGCAGCATGGACACCCAACTTTGTGAATACAGTAAGTCAAGAACAAGGTGATGTAGGACTTTCAAATTGATATCATAAGTGCATCCACTAGGAGGCTGAGGAGTAGCACTGGTGGCCATTAGTGTATTTATTTTAAAACTGTGGAAGTTTAACTACTAATCTCTAATCATCTTTATTTCTGCTGGAAAGTTGGGCACTTTCATTCTGCAGATGGACTCTTTTCAAGTCAGCTTCAGGTGGCCATTCAAGGAATTGCAGCTTGATATGTTTTGGGGTTGTTGTTTTTTTTTTTTTTACTTCATTTAAGATGCTATGAAATTGTATAGGGGAAAACATTTCTCCATGTTTCTGTGTTTCTAATTATTTCCCCAATATTCTGCATTAGATTGATAATGCAGCAAGTGAGTTCAGCTAACAAGCTGTTTGTTTATTTAGCTGATGGCAGAAGAGAACCAGATGCGTCTAGATCTTCAGATGACACTGGACAGTAAAGAGAGCGACATTGAGCAGCTGCGATCCCAGATCACATCCCTCAGCATTCACTCTCTGGACTCCACCAGCATCAGCAGTGGCAACGACTTAGATTTAGAAGGATACCCAGGTAGACCCTTCATCCTGCTGTCACCATCACAAAGATTTGCTTTAACATTTATATTCAGGGCCCGAAAGCACTTCTTTATACCTTTCTTCCAGTCCTTTCTTTTTCCTCATTATGCCTCTTCCTTTTCATCCCTTTTATTTCACCTTAACTTCTCTCTTCATGGTCCGGTGCAGTGCGCATTACTCACTCTCACACCTCAGAATCAATGTCCTTCACCTACCAGCGCACACACAAATCCGTCTGCATCGACACTCGGCCAAACCTTCGCTCAGCTCACGCTCTCTTTGGCTCTGACTCTGAGGACGAAGAAGAGCATGAGGGGCGTCAGGAGCGGGGCCAAACTCCCCTGGCCCTTACCTATGAACCGTCCTCTGAGCCTGAAACCGAACCGGAACCTAGAGGTGACCCTGCATGGCAGTTCAAAGCCAGGATGTGGATTGAAACTAAAGCAAAGCAATTTTTTGAAAGAGCTTTTTACAATATTTATCCATAAAATTATGTATGGGGGTTCATTTTCTTCCCTAATTTGAGTGAGTTTGGAATAAAATAACTCCAAACCCTTGCCTGACACCGCGAACCTGTAGCTAATCCCTGTACAGTTTGGCTTTCTCTCTAATCCTTGCAATGCAAACACGCACAGCTTGATGCAGCACAGCTTTGCTGAAATTTATTCCACTACAAAAGATTTGGAGAGTGAAGTTGTGTGTGGATTTCTACTAATAATTAAGTTACTTTCTTTCTTTTTATATCTCTACTATGCACATGTTCTGTTTTGGAATTGCAGTTCCTTAGAAATCTTGTAGTTCTCGCGTAATAGTCTCAAACCAGAGAATAGGACATCCTGTGCCTTGCCCTTTTGTATTACTGAGGAATAATTTCCTTTCTGAATGCTATCTTCTTAAAGAAAGTGCCACCAAAGCATGAAACTGTCAATATGTGCTTTTAAGTGATTTGCACAATTAAAGGTTTTTGTCTTTTGTATGTTAACACCTTCCTGTTTTTCCAGACTCCAGGCTGGAGGGCTGGATCTCACTTCCTTCCAAGAACACCAAGCGATTTGGTTGGGACAAAAAAGTAATGAATCCACCAATATTTCTTGCATTTAAAAAAAAAAAAAAAAATTTCCCCATATATTGTTATATTGTTTATTGTTTTCCATTTCCTTTACAGTATGTGGTCGTGAGCAGTAAAAAGATCCTGTTCTATAACAGCGAGGTGGATCGAGAGCAAGCTAACCCTTTCATGACCCTGGACCTTGAGTGAGTCATTAAAAGCACCTTTTAAACATGGAACACATTAGTAAATACAGTGGTCCCTCGTTTATCACGGGATTAACATTCTAAAAATAACCCGCGATTATTATAGATGTTTTAAGGCTGTAAAACCTTTTTCAAGCCAGGTCTAGAGTTCTAGATCATCATAACTGTAACCTTTGTCAAATCTCACACTTTGGGAAAGCAGCACCAATCATTGTTAGCCAATGGTGCTTTGCAATATCATACTAAAATAAATATCTGAATCCCAAATAACTGAGATTATAACATTTTAAGTCACCATCTTTTCCATCAAATGCTCCACAGAGAGCATGGTGACTCACCGCAAAGTCAAAGCTGTGCAGATTTTTGGTGGAAAATAATGGAAATTAGCATAGAAAAAATCAGCTCAAATAAAGACCACAAAACTACTCAGAACTACACAGAGCAGGTGGAAGTCCAGGCATTTTTCACTCTTGAAACTCAAAGGTTTGTGCTTTCAGAGTGTTAAATGCCACAGTTACAACACATCTCTCAATACTGTCCTACTTTATGCCACTTTACCTTAAAGAGATTTGGTTACCCTGATCCAGTAGTTGTCTGGAAGTTAAGGTAAAACTAAAAGTGATGAATGTTGCCAGGTGTTGGATTCATCCTCTGGGAATAATCAATCTTTGCAATGGCAAACAGCAACATGGGAATAAGCTAAAGCCAGTGGAAACAATGGGATTTGATAATAATGCAAGACAATAAAAACAACCAAAACTGATCTGTTGTTGCATTTCAAGTCTTCTTTTCTTTAATAAATTTGAATCACTCTATATAAAGTAGGTTTCTCATACTGGGTGGGCATTAGACTTAATTTCTGCATCTCTCTCACTCTTTCAGTAAGCTGTTTCATGTCCGACCTGTAACTCAGACTGATGTGTACCGTGCAGATGTCAGAGAAATTCCAAGGATTTTCCAGGTAATGAGTTGAGACCATCCCTGTTTCCTTCTCTTTATTTTCTTGCTTTCACGGACCTTCAAGACAAAACTTCCTCTGTAACTTTAAGTTTTAACTGCATTTGCCGCCTTCTGTCTCTCCAGATCCTATATGACAATGAAGGTGAGAGCAAGCGCGAGCAGGATGCTGGAGCTGAACCCACAAACTCTGGTGATCGCGCCTCATACATCAGCCATAAGGGCCACGAGTTCATTGTCACCCTCTACCATTTCCCATCCAACTGTGAGGTCTGCACCCGGCCTTTGTGGAACGTCTTCAAGCCTCCACCAGCGCTTGAGTGTCGTCGCTGCCACACTAAGTTCCATAAAGACCACCTGGATAAAAAAGAAGTTATTATACCCTGCAAAGGTCAGCATGCTCACTCAGGATTTAACAGAAACCGTAACTGATTTTTACGGTTGCACTAAAATTACCCAAGAATCTCTACATAGTACATGCATCTGGCTGCCTGGGTGGACTGCGCAACAGGCAGAAGACACTAGAGTGCAATCAGATATCACACAAAACTTAAATGGTTAAACCCATTTAATGTCCCATCTACTGCATCCAATATTCACATTCTCACATGTCTACATGTCTAAAAAAGATCAAAGCTAAAGTGGATGTATGAAAAGCTGCAAAATCTAATCTTGGTCATAAAAAGGGAATCTCTCGCTCTTCATCTTTTTTTTTTTTTAATCTTATTAACAGTGAACTATGACATCTCCACGGCCAAAGAACTACTCCTCCTGACCAGCTCTCAGACGGAGCAGAAGCATTGGGTCAGTCACCTCCTTAAGCGCATCCCGAAACACCCGACACTGAGTCCTGCCCCTGTGGCACGCAATTCCCCTGAAAAAATACCCCATTCCTCTCCGCAAGTATCCCCACGACCTTCGCCCAAGTCCTCTCCTCGCATGTCCCATCGAGGCGCTGTAAAGATCCAATCCACCCGGCAGCAACCGTCATCGGGGAAGCCAAGGTGAGAAACCCACAAAAACAAGTTTGGAAATTTTACTTTATTCTTAACTATAAGCTTTCATTTTACATACTGGCTGAGGGTATCCCCTTCACAGTCATCTAGGAAAAATGTTTTTCAGTTTTTATTATTATAATAATAAAACTGAGCATGTTTGAGAAACTTCACCAACATTGATGTTTTAAGAAACTAACAACAGAAGTATAAAAATGCAATTTGTTCAAATATTTATGCAATAAAAATAATATGTGCATTTGTAATTTAACTGAAATAAATATGCAGCAAATGCTGCTTGTTATTTTACTAGACTAATCTAGTGCTCATCAGGAGATCTTTTGTGTTTTGATTTGTGCTTTCTTGGCCTTATTCTCTTCTCACTTTCAATTGTCTGAACCTTTTCTAAGCTTTCGTTAGCATGAAAAATACCTTGTTTTTTTTCCAAACTGTTTGATTATGATAAAAAATGCAGGTAAAGGTCTTAAATGCTGTTTCTTAACTACGTTGTCTAGCTTCTGCATAGTTGAAACAAACCCAAAGCTCTGGCTGATGTACAATATTTTGCTTTAAACTGACTTCTGAACCTTCCCATCTGCATTAATGATGCAGCATTAATGCATCATTAATGCACAGCACCTCACCGAGCATCAGCAGTGACTTAACTGAGTAGAAAATGGCATCAAACCTTTTGTGGGACTAATTAACTGTATCTGTCTTGTTTTATGAGAACATTAATGCAGTTAGTAGTTTCAACTTTCAGCCACACCCTAACTTGCTTTTGTCCTTCAGCACTGGCCCCATGCTCCGTATCATCCTCCACTGACCCCCGATCTCTTCACCTCTGACCCCACCATTTCTAACGTCTCTCATGCTGGGAGACTGTAAGTAGCATAGCTTGGTGACCCTCTCCACCTGCATCGCTGCCGTGCCTATTAACCCACTCATCATAGAAAGCAGTGTAAAGTACCTGGTGAACCCCTAACCATCCCGCTGGTGCCCCCTTCTGACAGTGGCATGTGTTGTCTAGCATATTAACGCATCACTAAAGGCTGTCTGTTAAGGTACACAGCCATCCAGGTCATCATAGTCTAAGGAGCTTGGAAAGAAAAGCGTTAAAAAAACCTTTAGTGATCTCCATAGATCACTAAAGGCTCTTTGACCACTAAAGGCTCCTTGAACGCCTCATACTTGATGTTTCAGACTGTTTGAGTTTGACCTCAAAGACTGGAGTTGGGCATTGGATGATGACGATAATCATGATGATGATGATGATATGTTCTTCTGAAGAAAGTCAAAGAGGAGGGACAGAGGGTAACTGGACCTCTGCATGAGATGTGTGGCTTTAACGTATTGAGGCATGGTTTTGTGTGCTTTCCAAGTTTACAGCTAAATGCAAGTCACCTCGCTGTTTAATCCCGAAGTTACAAAATGTTTCAGTTAATATCACCAAAAAGTAGAAATATTAGGGAAAATTCTGGTTCGACATGTTTGGAAGGAGTAAATCCATGAAATAATATAAAGTTTTTCTTTTAAATCTTGCTTTTAAGATGACAAAAAGTGGCTAGTTATCTTAGCTTAGCTTAGCATGAACCTCAGATTATTTCTTTTGAATGTCAGTTAATGTGCAAATCAGCAATTCTCATAATTTGTGGGATCAATATTTATTAGTAGGTTATATTCAAGTGAGACGGGTGCTAGTTGTTTGTCCCTGTTTCTTTCCTTTATACTAATTGCTATAGTTAGCCTAACCCCTTTTACAGCAGCCATTTTTAAATGAAATAGCAAGTAAACACAACTGTTGCTAATCACACTAATTGAGGCTCTTTAGCTTAAAAAGAATAGAAGTCAAGTGAGTAGCAACACGTGTTTTCCTGCTGTTATATGTCTACGAATGGGCGTCTTCCCTGTAATATTAAACCATTTCTTCTACTTCTATTTTTCTTTGGGCAAACATGCACACTAATAAATATAACTGTGTCTGCCTGCTTTTTTCCCTGCATCTACACTTTCATTGTGTGATTACTGGGTAGCTTCCTTGTTTATTAGTCTATGTGTGGATTTTGTGTGGGTGTGCCTTTGAAGTCCTGCCATACTGTTGGTAGCATACCAGGTTTTTCTCATCTTCTTTTTTGTATTTTCCTCTATCTTCACAGTTAACCCTGGCTAATATTTTCATCCGTGTGGAGTAATGGTGGTCTGGAAGCGGTGCCTACATGTGTTATGTTTTTTCAGAGAAGACTGTCAAAAAAAACACAAAAAGCCCTAAAAAAACACTAATACAGACAGAAAACTGGCTGACGTCATGAGAAAAAGGATTTATTTTTTGGTCATTTTAACAAAAGGAGAATCAGGACAGTCTTCCCATTACAATGATTCATCCAGTGAAAAGATGCGACAATCTTCACGATTAAACTGCCCTATTTTCTTTTTTCTTTTTAATCATCATAATTATCACAAGACTTTTTCTTTTTCTCTTTGCGTTTGTAAAAAGATTACGCATGTGTTTGAACATTTGTATATACGATAAATATCTATATCTGTGTATCGTAGCACATAACGTGAAGCTAATAGTATATATGATTGTTTTGTTTCTATGACCACATCACACACTATATATGGTTGTCCTGTAAATGTATTAAAACGGTTTTATGGCTTCTTTTTGAGTGGAAAATGAGCCTTTAGAAGTACATCTGTTATAACATGCGAGAGAACAATGTGAACTCAACTGAAACAATGTTGTTTTTTTTCTTGCGCTTCATGACAATTATTGATTGTTCATATATGTTTAAAATCCCATGTGTAGAATTTTTGGGGTGATACATTAAAAAAAATGTAAAAAATCAAGACTTAAGCATTTCAATTAGTGCCTCTGGTGATCGTATTTGTTTGTTGTGCATGCCTATTATTCAAAAGTTTTTGAAATTTGTAGAAAGTGCATCTAAAGCACTGGTGATGTACAACTGCTGCCTGATCGGGTCTAAAAGGAAATAATTTATATCAATTAACGTGGTGTATGAAACAAAACGTGGAAACAAGGGCTAGTACGTGGTCTCTCAACCCATATCTAACATGTGACTGTTTTTGAGTTGTTAGTGTTAATATTAATGAAAAAGCAGTTTATTCTGTATTATATTGGTAAACAACAAAACAGTACCAAATAATTATGTTATACTACAGCTATGAGTGTATTTAAAGTGATCATTTGTATTACACCAGTATAGGTCTGGCTTTGTCTCACTACAGTATGTGGTGGTGAACAGTAAAAAGCTCCTATTCTATAACACTGAGCTGGATCGAGAGAAAGCAAACCTTTTCATGACCCCGGACAATGAGTGAGTCATTAAAAGCAGCGTTCAAAAATGTTATGTTCATTGACTAAATGAGAAGTACTTTGTGTACCTCATGATGCAAAATACTGAGCAAATGAAAATTCTAGCAAGGCTCAATGGGAAAAGCTTTGGAATCTGCAAATGGGTTTTAATTTCCATAGGTTTTACACAAAAACATTCACAATCCATCCAGTGCAGTTTTACTAAATGCAACTTTGTCTAAAATGTAGAGGATTATCCCGAATTTTAATTGTTTCTAGTTTTCAGACCTCAGCATTGCAAGAAATACCCTTTTTTGGTTTTTTAAGGGTCCGCCTCTATCAACCAAAGCAGGTGAACCTGTCATCATCTTTTCCATCTTATGTAATACTCAACATGGAGCATGAAGAGTTATAGCAAAGTCAAAGCTGTGCAGGTTTTGGTGGAATATAATAGAAACTGCTGTAGATAAAATCTGCTGCAATAGGGGCCATGAAACTGCTTATAACTGCACAAAGTCGTTGAAAGATGAGTAATTTTTCACTTTCCCACAGGATAGAATATGATGTGCCCGTCTATGTATATGCACATTTTCCTCCTGTAACCCAAGAGTTACGCAACAGTTACTTGAATAGAAATATGATATGAACACATGAATGTACGTTGCTCTCATATTTGTTGTAAAAGGAATCTGGGAAAATTACATCAATATAAAATGTTTTGTCCTTTAATTCATTCAAAATTTTAACCTTTCTCTAACATTTACTTCTGATTACTCTCATCTGGGAACTGTTTGGAAATTTTTGGTTTTAGTTAATCATGTTGGTTGTTGGGTTTCAATTCATATATATAATGGATCAAATAAATCTAAACAGAAAGATGATGGCAAAAAATGTATGATTCAGTTGGTAATGAAATAAATAATCTCAACTGACTTGATTTGCATATTATTGGCATTTTCTTTACAATATTTTTAAATCATTCTATACCTAAAGTAAATCTCTTGCTAGGTTAGCACTAGACTTAACTTCTCCATCTCTCTCCCTGTTTCAGTAAGCTGGTTCGTGTCAGATCTATAAGTCAAAGTGATGTGTACCGTGCAGATGTCAGAGAAATTCCAAAGATAAAGGTAATGAGTTGGGACCATCAATGCTTTCCTTTCTGTCATAGACTTTCAAGACTCATCAGCTATCCTATCTTCAGTTTACCCATCTGCTTCAAGCAAATCGTAAGTGTTGCATTTACCTTCTTGTCTCCCCTGATCCAGTATAACAGTGAAGACGACATCAGGCGTGAACAGGATACTCCATTGGAACCCGTGCCGCATGGCGATCGCGGCTCCTACATCAACCACAGGGGCCACGAGTTTATCCTCGCGCTCTATCATTTTCCGTCCAGCTGTGAGGTCTGCAGCCGGCCTTTGTGGGACTTCTTTAAGCCTCCGCCAGCGCTCGAATGCCGCTGCTGCCACGCCAAGTTCCACAAGGACCACCTGGATAAAAAAGAGAACGTTATTGTACCCTGCAAAGGTCAGCATGCTCACTCTGGACTTCAGGGAAAGCTTAACTTAAACAAATAAAGATTCCTCTGGGGTTTTTGAGTGATTTTATGCACAACCTGAATTCCAAAAAAGTTGGGATGCTGAGTAAAATGTCAAGACAGGATGCAATGATCTGCAAATCTTATGAGCTGATATTTTATTTACAATATAACAGAGAAAGTATATCAGATGTTTAAAATGAGGAATGTACTTTTTTTTTTAAGTTCATTTGATGGCAGAAACGGGTGTAAAAAAATCTTTGGATCTCTCTTCTTTTAACAATAGTCTATAAATGTGGGAACTGAGATGCTGGACTTTTGGGAGAGGAATTTTGTCCCATTCTTGTCTCATTTAAAATTCTAGCTGCTCAAAAGTCCTATGTCTTCTTTTTTTATGTTTCATGATGTGCCAAATTTCCATTTGTTGGCTTGAACTGTAGTGTCTCGCTGAAATATGTGAGGCGTCCTGAAAAAGACGCTTTCTGGATGGGTATATATGCCTTTTGAGATCATGGCTGCACAATATTGATTTTTAGCTTTGTCCCTTGCGCACAGAGATTTCTCTGGATTTTCAGAATCCTTTGATGATATTATGTAATACAGAAGATGACATATTCAAAGTCTTACGCCATTGTCCTGAAATTATTCCAGAATTTGTGAGTGGATTATTTTGCATCTCTGCCCCTCTTTACTTCTGAGAAATGCCTGTCTAAGGTGCTCATTTTATGTTAATTGTTGCCAGCTAATCTAATTAGTTGTAAAATGTTCCTTTCTTTTACTTTTCCAGCCCATTGTTGCAATGTTACATCAAAGTGAGCTAATATTTTTTTCATATTAAGCATTTGATATCTTTTCTCTGTCCTGTTGGGAATAAAATAGGACTTTATGAGATTTGCCAATCCTTCCATCCAGTTTTTCTTTTTCTTACATCATACAGAATCCCAACTTGAGGAATTGGTCTTCACACATTTAGCTAGCAAATGTGGGTGTGGATTTTGTGTAAGCAACCTGGGATTTCTTATTTCCTTTCTTGTGTTTTTCTCTTCACAGTGAACCCTGGATAATATTTCCATTCACATGCAGTAATGGAAGCAGTGTCTACATGTGTTGTTGCGAGTGACAAAATCCAAATACTAATGTGGACAGAAAACTGGTGTCATGACAACTGGGATTTCATTCGAGGAAAATGCATGCTGTATCCTTCGTGATTAATTCTAATTTGCTTCCTGATCATTGTCATAGGCGTGTGTGTAAACATTTGTATACACATTAAAAGATCTCTCTTTGTATCATACCACACAAAGTATTGCTGTATATTAGCATTTATTTTATGATTATAGATCAGCACCACGTCATCCAGTATATATGGTTGTCCTGTAGATTTATAAATACAGTTTTTCATGAGCCTTTATAATTACAACTGTTATAACACATGCCAGAATAATCTAAACGATACAGAAACAATGTTTTATTCCCATTTGTGATAATTATTGATTGTTCATATACAGTATGTTTAAAATCTTAAGGTGATCCATTAAAAGAAACCCTTTAATAACAATAACATAATACATTAACAGCATTTCAATGAGTAGCTCTGTTGATTTATGTTGTTCATTGATGTCCGTTATTAAAAACTATTCAGACTTACTTTGATACAGAAAGTGCGTCAGAAACAGTAGTGATGTACAGCTGCTATCTTGACCAGGTCTTTAAAAGTAAATCAATCAATTTCAAAGAAAAAGGATTAAAAACAATAAGGTTTAGTATTTGATTTTTAAACCTTCATCTCACACTTGACTGTATACGAAATGATAGTGTATAATTGGGGAAAACACTTTTTTTTTTTGCTTTTTTATTAAACTGCCGAACAGCACTAAAAAAAATAGTTGTTATAGTTGCACTGAAGCCATCTCTCTGTCAGCGGTATCACATCTGACTACAGCGTATTTTAAGAGACCATTTGAACTATACCAGAATAGGTCCGTCTTTATCTCACAAGTGCATGTGGAGTGAGTGGGCTCCACTGAAATAAATCTTTTAGAACAGCCTAAAGCCAACTGGCACTCATCATACATAATGTAATAGTTCATCGTGTTGCCCAGATGCTAAAATCATTTTTCATACTTGCAGGTCTAATCCATTCTGTCTATTAGCTGTGTGACTGTTCCGGTTAAATTGCAAATGAATGAACCCTGCTGTACAGGCCACTGAGGTCTCAGGTGACATGCAGCCTCCTCCTGGTGTTTTTCTTCTTTTTCTCGTCAGTGCGCAGTTAGTCTTTTAATTTTATTTCCAGTTTTTAATTTGCAGTTCAAAAAAATGAATTCTTTTTGCCTAAAGCATTATGTAAAGTACTTGAGTTATTTATCCTACTTCACATTTCTCCTCCACTTTTTGAGATAGAATTTCTTATTTGTATTTTTTATGTTTTAACAGCTTTTTTAGAGACTCTAATTACCTTGTGAACCTTGTGATTCATTTACTTTTGTGATTTTTGTGTGTTTTTGAATAATGGGTGTAAAAACATAAGTAAGCTTGCAATAGTCAATCAACTGCCAGGAGCACAGCATTCCTGGCTTTGACCTGACTTTGCTTTTTACTGCCTCTGCTCTTCCCTGTATATCTGCTTTATGAGGCTGGATTGTCAAGTGGACTGTTTTTCACACTCTAGCGTTTACATAGATTTTTACACAAAACAACATTATTTCAAAATGTGACACTCGAATTTGGCAACCTTACAAACTCTGGTAAACTCCAACCAAGTTACGCAGTACAGCGTCTGTGAATGCACAAAACACCAAATCTTAAAGCAGGTGGGCTACAGCAGCAGCCTACATCAGGCGCCACACCTACAAACAGAAAACTGAGGTTGCCATTCACATGGGCTGACCAAAATTAAACAAAACGTTGGAAAAATGTTCCCTGGTCTGATGAGTCTTTCTTTTCTAACATTTGGACAGAAGGGTCATAATTTGGAAGAATAGATTCATCCTGCTTTGTAGCAACACTTCAGACTGGTGATGGCGGTGTAATGGTGTGGAGGATATTTCTTTAGTGCCAACTGAGCTGTTAGAATGGCCAGTAGCGGCTGGGTTCAAATAGGAGACTTGAGGCAGAGATGAGGTGCAGACCAACTACAGGTTTACTCACCAACATTAAAATACCAAAGCATAACATGGCATAAAACAATGTAGCCCAGTGGTGGGACACGGTGCCAGCAACAGCCTCTGATGTAACTGACAGCCCTTTACAGACTGCTGCTAATTGGCCCTCAAGCCATACCATTATCTGGTGTTATGTAGTAAACATCTTATCGAATAATGCCAACCAATACTATAGATATAATTACAATACGTAATTACAATTATTAAAGCAAATGTTTTCCTGCTTGATCTACCAACTACAATCTACAATAAAACTATTATGGCTATTTAACGCCCTCTAATATCACATGGTGCCACTGGGAATTATTAAAAAGGCACTTGGGATGCCTGGGGACTCTTGGCTTTTGGCCTTTTGGCAATATCAAGAGAAAATGGACGTAAGACTATCCTGTCATCGCAATATTAACTTAGGGTATACGTTGTCTCTCCTACTAATTAGGTTACACATCAGGTAAGTGTTAAAGTAATGTTTTTCCACCAACTTAACCACAACTTAACTTTCCATACTAATTGAAATTTCTTTTCCTAGGCAGAAAATGACCAGTAGCACCTGGAAGACTGCCCAGTTTAAAAAACAAAACAAAACTAGAACCAAATAACCAATAAAAACACAACAAACTTTTTGTATAAGTCCCCTTTTTAAAAATAAACAGATAAACATATACAAGTGATTTTATTATTTAGGAATGAAGAAGACCTTCATTACATAAGCATCATTTAAACTCTACAGTGTTGTTGTTCACATGTACATCCTTTTAACAGCACAGTGTTGTGCCATATCACAAAGCCCAAACTAGTTTAGTAATTAGTATTTACTATTACCAGCGAAGCCTATGGGTAAGTTTAATAAGGAAGCGCTATAATCACACTTCTGGCTTCTTCCCAGGTGTTTGGTGGCTAATCTATGCTTTATATCACTTATACTTTCCCACACCATTAAACTCATAGCCGACCTCATTGGTTTAGTCCAATCATCTTTCTTCTTGCCTTCTTCAGGACAGTCAACCTCAACTTCGCATACTTTATATCTCACTGCTCCTTTGTCATCCTTTGTCCGCCTCTCCCATGTTACTCGAGCTCCATCCAAGCCTCCATCTTTATTTCCACCACCAGCGTCTCGACCCCGGGGCTTCCTGCCCTCAGTCCTATCACAGCTGGCATTCTATTCAGCTAATTGCTAAATAGCTTAATTGAATTCTGTTTATCAATTAATCATGTTCAATTCCTTTTAATGAGCTCTCACTGTTGAAAAGTCCAATATACTGAAATGGTCATTAGTTCTCACCTCTGGGAAAACATTAATTGCTCCACTGTTGCTCCTGGCATCTGTATGTTTCCATATTTTAACATAATATTTAATAGCAGGCTGTTAAATGAAAAGAGGCTGTGCAATTTAAACAGTGAGGTATGCAAAATAATTTAATTTCAATGTTAGGTGTGATGTGTCTCTTAACTGGACACACATTACAAACTATTTGAACTGTTAGGCCTGAGTTGGCTGACTTTATACTGTTTGCGTGACATTTTTTTTTTCACTCCTGCTGATCAAACATTCTGTGTTGCTGATAAATATTGTTTCAAGAAAAATAAATCAACCAAATTTTGGAATGCTTATTTTTACCCTTTCACAAACTCCCTTTCCTTCCTTGCCTTTCCACTGTCTAAAAAAGAATCTAAAGTACAAATATTTTTTGTAGTTTCATTTTTTACCCAATAGTAACCAATTAGCCAACAATGTATTTTATTTTCTGACATTAACTAATAGACTTCAACAACCTATTTCAGGATCAGGAGTTTTTAGTAGAACTAGAGTATTTTATTCTTGTACTTTCCCGTAAGGTATGAGCTGCTCACTCTGTTGTAACTGCCTGTCCTTGACAAATGACTGTGCAGTGACTGGTCCTTGTTTACACAATAAGTAATGATTAGGTTGGGAGATTCGTCTCCACAAATGAGTAATTTGGGAGTGAGCAGTGATAAATCTGATCTAAGCAGCAGTCTGCAAATGGACACACATTCAATTGCAGTAAGTAATTTTTTTTCACTGTCGTTTGCGTGTCTGATTGCCATGTGCATAAACTGATTTGAAGATTTGTTACTTGTAGCATTGTTTTGTAGTAAATGCAGATGTAATAATTTCCTTGTATTTAACTGTCACTTCTACTCGTGTTCTTTTCTAGATATGAAGTCCTGGTATGTTCTTGCTTTTCTGTGGTTGTCATGTTTCTGCCACAGAGCTCTTTCCTGCCCAGCTCTCTGCACCTGTTATCCCAGAAGAAATGAGGTGGTCTGTAATGAGGTTCCCCTGACAGAGTTCCCCTCTGACGGTCTCCCGGAGAACACCACCCTGCTGACTATCCAATTCACAAACATCACCTCCATATCTGAGGCCCATCTAAATGCCATACCCAAGTTGCAAGGGCTCCATCTGTACAACAATCACCTGCACAGCCTTCCCTCTCATCTCCTCAGGGGCGTTCCTCACCTCAACACTTTGGATCTCACCGGAAACAGGCTAAGCAATCTGCCTGCAGATGTCTTCAGCCACGCCCCACTACAGAGCTTGGTGCTGAAGAATAACCTTATTAGAAAAGCTGATGCAGAGTGGCTTTCTTATAACAGTAGCCTGACCTGGTTGGATTTATCTGGAAATGAATTAACAGAGATCCCAACAAATCTGCTTCTGAAGCTGCCCCACCTGGAGAACCTTGACTTCTCAAACAACCGTCTGGATAAGATACCAGCAAATTCTCTGAGCCAACTGAGCAAACTTGAGAGGCTAAGCCTGCAGAACAACAAGCTCGACACGCTGAATGGATCTGCATTTCAGAGCCTGAATAGCCTCACACATCTCTTCCTCACTCAGAATAAACTCAACAAGCTGCCCAAAAACCTGTTCCAGGGACTCACTCAGCTCGGACACCTGAGTCTGGATGAAAACCAGCTGAGCCATATTCCTCCAGGTTTGCTGGATGAACTTGACTTGCTGGAAGAGGATGGCCTCGACTTGACAGTCAACCCTTGGCTCTGTGACGGGAAGGCAGAGTATCTATGGAGGTGGCTTCACGAGAACAAGAAGAAGGCTTTCTTGCCAGACTCCATCACATGCGCTGGACCTCAGCCTCTAGCAGGTCGCTCAATAATATCACTAACAGCAAATGAACTAAACCTTCAGTCTTAATATTACTCCTGCTGGTCTTTATCTAACATGAAAATAAATCCAGCTCGGCCTGTCAGATTTGAATCACTAAAACATGATAACTTTGTGACTATAAATAAATCTGATATACATAAGAAATTCGAGAATTGTCTTTTTTATTTCATTAAATTCAAAGTACAGTATGTTCATATTAAATTGTTTTCTTGTTTAGATTTAAATCAGAAAGTCTGCAGTATTATCATGGATTTTATGTTGGCATTTAGCTTAGCTTCACACAAAGGAAAATAATCCACCCACCAGAACATCTAGAGATCTCTAAAACCTCCTGTTTCGTTTGTTTGTTTGTTATTTTTATTCAAACAATGAATGACATTTGTAGGCAGCTTTTTGGCCAAAACCAGGCCAACCATTTCACCCGTTTTCAGCTTTTCTGCTAAACTATAGTATTATAACCTGCTATTCTCGGGAATAGTATCCCTCTATTCATTAAACTGCTAACATTAACAGGCTGAGTTCTGAATCTCAAGCACCATTGTATTGTTGTGAAAATTAAGCCTAATGCCTATTTTTGTTATTTGTTTTCTTTTTCCACAAGTTAATTAATAATGCATCACACATGTACCCTTGCACATTTTGTTCTTGAAAAACTGAAAAAAAAAAATATTGATTTATGTGTGGTAACATCAACTTACTTTTAGAAAGTACAGAAAACAGTAACCACTCACTTTGTTTGCTTGGTTTTGTTTGCGTATTGCAACATTTTGTCCTGACTCATTGCTGGAATCAAATATCCTCAGAGTTGTGTAAAATCAAGTCAGCGATCAAAACCTGAAGGAATTTCAGCTGTGCTTTTCAGGTAACAACACATTTATGATCACATTGTCACCGTTTTATTACCTGTTGATCTTTTACACTGTTGTTTTTGTCTCAGTGTATTTTTTCTTAAAGATGAACCTGTGGCTGCTTCTTACTCTCACTGCTCTGGCTGAATATGCTTACCAAACGAGAGGCACCCACTCGTGCCCAGATCTGTGCACTTGCTCCTTTCTACCTTCGAGTGCAGAGGTGGTGTGTCGCCAAAGCTCCCTCACATATTTTCCTGCAGATGATTTATATCCCAACATCACACGATTGTCCATCCAGTCCACAAACCTCAGCTTCATTACAGCCAGACATCTGAGTTTTGTGCCTCTTTTAAACCACCTCCAGCTGTATCACACTAATCTTTCAAGTCTTCCTTCAGACCTACTGGGTGGCATTCCTCACCTGCGTACGTTGGATCTCACAGGTAATCAGCTGATTCATCTGCCCCCCAAAGTCTTCGTTCATTCCTTGCTCCGTAGTCTGGTGCTGAAGAATAATTTAATTGAAAAAGCTCATGGAGAGTGGTTTTCCGACAACAGCAGTCTCACCTGGCTGGATTTGTCTGGGAACCGTTTAACGAGCATTTCAGCTTCTCTGCTTCAGAAGCTGCTTCATCTGGAAAATCTCGACCTAAGTCATAACCATCTGCAAGAGCTACAGCCCGACACACTAGCAAACCTACATCACCTCGAGACACTAAACCTCGCTGGGAACAAATTAATTTCCCTGAAGCCTTCAACGTTTAGTCACAACCTGAAACTCTCACAGCTGTTTCTGCAGGAGAATCAGCTCCGAGAGCTGCCAGTGACGCTCCTCCGGGGTCTGCAACACCTTGAACTTCTGCTGCTTAATCAGAATCGGCTATGGTATCTCCCCTCAGGTCTGCTGGATGACAGAAAATCCTCTTTTCAGATGACCATAACAGGGAACCCCTGGCAGTGTGATGCCAACCTGGAGTATCTGTGGAAGTGGCTCACTAACCATCCTCAAAATGTCTTCTTTCTAGATGAGGTGGTTTGCGACGGCCCTGAAGCTCTGAAACATAAACAAGTTGTTTCTTTAACTGACAGTCAGCTTGATCCTAAATAACAGAGACTCACAATTAATGATGTGACTGTGAAACAGATGTTTTGCATTATTACTGCACATATAACCAGCCTGTTTCTTGTGAGCTGTCATTTATTCTCCCCTTTGTTTAGATATTGTCCAGCCCACCGGGTGGCGTAAGATACTCAATAAATTTTCAGCCCAGAGGGCTGAATAGGCAGTATGGCTCATTTACTCAGTATATCCCAGCCAAAAACATGTTAAACCAAATGCATTCACTAATACATTCTCACTGAATTGATTTTCTTTCAGGCTTGTTTTCTGTAAGATTTATAACCGCAGATTGAGATAAAGTAACCCAGGTTTAAAAATGCTCTCACTTCCATAAGGGATTAAACATATTTTCATGAATAATCAATTTATAGTCCAGAGATTAGGACCAGAAATGGACATCCTTGGTAGAAGAGAAGAGAAGAGCTCTTGTGAGATTCTCATGGTGCACGCTTGCACCAACAGCTCTGTCTCGCTTGTTTGTTGTGTTGCAGATTGCAGCATTGTTTCAGTTGTGCCCTTTTGTTTTTAATGATGTTGAGCATGTGGGAGTGAGTGGGCAGTGCAATGGCTCAGTCTTGCAGCTGACCTCTTCTGGATGTGTTTAAATATCTCCCTTTTTCTTTCTTTAGGTTTCTTTTCTCTCTCTCTTTCTTTCATATTGTGTATGGGTATATATCTTCTGCATGCCCACACACCCCCATACTCACGCCTTGATCACAGTGAGTGCACTGGACTATAATTTATTACTTTTATAGCATACAAAACATTGGAGCCTCTTGAGGCTGTTACTTATGAAAATTAAACCTTGTTCATAAAGGTTCCCCAGAGAGTGGAAGAAGAACTCAAATGGATTGATGTATGTCTTTTATTCCACCTCTTTGAATTGTACCCTGAAGGTTAAAGGTCGAGGAAGTGGGCTCAGTGGTTCAAATCCTAATTCCCTCTAATGAAAATTCTCTCAGGTTGTGAGCAGATGCATTGAACTCGACCTTAACACCGTCCCTTTCTGTTTGTCTTTAATCTGCTTGTGCTTCTACAACCCACAGGCTCTGAGGTTTAGAAGTGTGTGGTAGTGGTGGGCATTACTTTGCAAGGAAAATGAGGATGAAACTTTTCTAAGTGCTGATGAGCACAGAGGAATGGAGTCTGTCTAACTGTCTGCTAATGAAGGACACTAAAGTCTAATAGATCACATGCGAGGCTTGGAGACAAGAAAATTACTGTAGCCTTTCTGACTTTGTTCTGCAATAATGGAGATGTGATTTTCTTTGATTGCTGCTAATTAGCACATGTTAGAACACATTACTTGGGCTTAAATGTGCCAAATTTAAAATAACATATTATTTTATTTTTCACTATATTAGAGTTGCGGTCATTTTAGTGTGTTTCTTTTTTCAATCAGCAACAATAGTCTTGATTTCTTTTCTTCAGGATGTATCAATGAACTAAAACAGCTTGTTGAGACTCACATTTTATTCTGAATTGAGCAAAGAAGAAATACCTTGATTTTCAAAGGAATTTGTTTTTTGACTATGTACAACTGATTTTTTTGCATTAAATTGACAGAATAATCTGCTGATCTTTTGTCCTCTTTTCTATTTTCTTACTTTTTGTCCCTCTACAAGGAGGTGAAGAAACCCGATGATTAGTTAAGTAGCCTAACATGCATGTGTTAGGACTGTGGATGGGATTCAGAGCACTCTGAGAAACCCCACGATTTATATTAAATGGCTTCAGCTCTACCTCTGTAATACATGTCCAGTAAAAATGCCATAATGTTATACGCTGATATATAGATACAGATGCTGTCAAAGTACATTTTGCTGATAAAAGTACACTAAAAAGATTTAAATGTACAAAATTGTATTACTACTAAGCTCATTTGACATGTAAATGATATTTTGATGTATTTCTGGCATGCTAACCAAAAAGGTTACATCACACATGCAGCAGTCATTCATTTAGAAATGTGTTTTTAAAGCAAATGTAAACTCTTTTTGATGTGGTTTTGATCTCCACCATTCAGCCTACTCAGTATCTTCTACTGTCTGCTCTTTGGTCATAAGCAGGAAATGAATAATTGGTTTTTAGAGCCTTTTCTCAAAAGGGAGACGATGCTGTGGGACTGATATTGAACCTTCGACTGGAAAACCGCAACATTGAGCTGAGTGACGCTTCAAAATTTGAGCCGAAGTAAAACAGTGAGTTAGCATATTCTACTGTTCTAGTGATGGATGGATATTCTTCAGACTTTAGAGAAACCAAAGTCGTTATTAGTTCTGCATGTGAGTCAGATTGGGGAGGTTTTCAGCATCAGGGAAAGATTTTTATGATCTCCGAGTTTGAACAGAGTGTCGAAACAGATTAGAAAAAGGCTTGCATGTGACTCAGATGTGCAAAAGCTGCACTGCCATGACTTTGACGTCATTGTTTTGCAACTGTCAGTAAAACATGCCAGCACTGATAAGTTTGATTCAGATGGGTTGGTAAGCTTCGAACCAGTTCTTGATTCTGATCCTCGTTCACAACAGAAAAGAAGTTCTCCCTTAGTCTCACGCTTCTTCTTTTTTTAGTAACTGCTGCTTAAAACATTGAGGTATAATCAAGCGTACCATTATTTTATGCAGGGCACAAACTTAAGCTCAACCACAATCTCAGCAGATCATCTCAGGGCCACATCAGCTAACGACCTAACTGAAACCCTTTTATGCATCCTATTGGACAATCTCAGTTTATGACTACAATTCAGGCAGCTTTGGCCTGCCTACATTTAGACCACCAATCCACTTTGCAACCCACCTTCTCTGATCTGTCTGACTTGATCAGTGTTTGTTCTTATCGCCTGATCTTTGCTGTGCTTGGAGCTCGCTGCTACTCCTCCTGCCTCTGGCTCTAAGGTTGTTTTTGTTTTTTACCTGTACTGATGTTGTTCACCTTTATTCCTCGGCTTTGATATTTCGTAGGTCTTACTCACCTTTTTATGCCGAGTGTGTTTGAGCTCGGGCTGTAATAAGAGAAAAGGTTGTTAGACTCATTAAAAGCTTTCCTCAAGGTGGGTGAGAGAAGTCACGCTGTGGCTGCCTTCAGGAGCTCGAGGCCATTACCGTGCAAGCACTTAACAAAAGTAACACACTCCCACTGAACCCTTTATCAACCTTCCCACGTTTTTGCCAGTGATTGAGGGCACTTTTGTTTATCCGTCAAACCCGTGCATGTTTAGGATCAGCGTGTATTCCTTCAGCACATTTGATCAATAATACCAGAAGCAGTTAAAGGTGATGGGTTTGGGGAAAAATAATTAAAAATGCTTTGTTTATCATAATCATATATGTGGATTTTATTCTTGTTATTTTCCTGCTCATATATCACCTCACTACTTGACAACATAAACATGGCGAAAGAAATGTGATGTAGTATTTGTGCATTATCCCATTATTGGCAAAGTGAACTGAGGTTGCTTCGCCTACTGTATGATTGGTTGTTGTAAATGGCCTCCCATGCTCTCTGGGGAATTTCGCTGTTAAGAGGCTCTGCCTAGATGGATGCCACGTTTAACACTGTGCCATAAATCACCACTGTTTTACTGCAGGAACAAAGGTTGTGTGAGGTTACCTCAATATCCCCAGACATAGGAAAACAACGAAAAACAGCATCCATCAAAATCTCAGTAAAAACGCAGACATAGGTGGAGGAAATCTGTGATTGTGGCACCAAAATATGAAGAGAATTTCACCACAATCGATGAAGAACATAAAGCTGCACTCATGATGGCTGTTTAAGAGGGAAGACATCCTTTTAGTATCTAGATATGGCCAAGTAAGGCCATTAAAACATCTGTGGGTAAAGATTTGGTATGCTTTATACTTGTCAATTTTACTTGGGGAAGAGGAAGTCAGGTTTATGTTATTCCAAAGCTGATGTCCAAAAAAAAAAGAAAAAGTGTGTGATCTTTCCTTGACAAGCTCATTTACACCATTAAAACAGACAGATTAATTCCTCCTTTGCCTTCAGGCTGTACAAACTGCAGGATAAGAAGCTGATGTAACATCTTTCATCTCAATATCTTGTCACAGCTACTCCTGCCGTGTCTCATTCTATAATTTTTTTGTCTTTCCAAATTGATTTCTTGATTACAGTTCATGTGTAATCACCCACCGTGACACAGGCAGAGGACAAACGGAGAGTGCTCAGAGAGTTTAATTACCTCCGAGCAAAGCCAAGGACTCGGCATTTCATCACGGTCTGACATATAAATCTCCTTGAGGACCCCTCGCATCCTCTGCCATAAGTTTTCATGTCTGCTCACCGATGTTCTTTCACTGAGCTCATATGGATTATCATCTGGCACCATCTGTCCTGGGGGGCTTTATGCAGTGCTTATAACAGACCTTTCACCTGTTGTTGCGGCGCTTGCAGTGGAGTCACACAGAGCTGCCAGCAGCCACTGAAACTTGTTCAGAGCAGTTAGAAACGAGGTTAAGACCACTGAGGAATCATGTGTCATTGACAGGCTCTGAGATTAGCTTAAGTCAACTGTTTCTAAGTTTAAAAAAATAAAACTAATAAGGAAAGAGATCATTTGTCACATATAAGAGAGCTTCTGAATAGATCTCTGTTTTTTAATCTTTTTTTCTTTAAGGAAACTGACTGTGCATGATTGCAGAGGATTAGCCAGGAGCTGAAATCGCTCTATTAAGGCTCGCTTTCTCCTGGCTCAACACATAAATCTTCAACTTTTGGGAAATGTGCTCCTTAGTTTTTCTCAAAGTTAATGTAGATGAGAAGATCCCACTCCCCCACAAAAACTGACTAAATCAGACAGCCAAAGTTTAAAAACAGGGATTTGACGTTTTATGGAGGCTTATGAGTTCCCGTGCACTTTACAGTTTATCTATATTTAAAGTAAGATGGGCTCAGTGTTCTAATCTATAAAACTTTGGGTTTGTCATGGCCGTTTTTTATGTAGGGATAATAGAATTTTTCATGAAATGGATTTTGCCTACAATGCTGTGAATATTCTTTATTCAAACCACATTTCTTTTTATTTTCTAAAACAGGAAAATGGTACAGGGATTTATTGAAACATATTTGGTATGGTCGCCTTTGTGCTTCAACACTCATTGAACTCTCCTAGGGAAGCTTTCTTGTCATTTCTTTAAGTAGTCTTCAGGAAAACATCTCCAGGCTTCTTGAAGGACATTGAAAACTCTTCTTTGGATGCTGGCTGTCTTTTTTTTCTCCATCACAATGATCCAACACTGCTTCGATAATGTTAAATCCTGGGCTCTAAGGAGGCCAATCCATTGTGTGTATTTCTATCCAGGTATGCTTTTACTGCATTGGCAGTCATGCTGAAAAATCAGCCTGATACCAATCAGATGCCTTCCAGATGGTATTGCATCCTGGATCAAAATCTGACCATACTGCTCTGTGTTTATAATTCAGTCAATTTTGTAAAGATCTCCAACACCACTGGCTGAAATGCAATGCAAACCAAGACAGAGCCTCAAAGAGCCTTTACAGATGGCTGTAGACACTCACTGTTGTACCTCTCTCCTGACCTACCAAATGCTGGCAATGATTTGAATCACCATTTGGACTGATCCCTCCATAAGATCTACTGCCCCTGTTTCTCAGGTTTTTCTCCCTGTTTCCCTTACTTTAAAAATGGCTTCTTGACAGCAACCCTTCCACTGAGACCATTTCTGATGATGCTTCACTGAACAGTATATTTAATCGGCTGAATGACCAGATGTATCTCTCAGGTTCCTGTTTCTTAAGGACATATAACTTTAGGACACTGATCATCATCTCCTGCAGAAAGTCTTTTTAGTCCCGCCACTTCTTATTTTGTCCTCTACTTGCTTCCTAAAAAAGTTTCTTTAAAAAAGTTTTAAGTACACACTATACACCACGCTGAGATATGCCAAGTTTTCAGCTAAGAGCTCTTTGGGAATCATCTCTCTTGGAGCAAAAATATTCTATGCCTGTCAAGTTTTGTTATTTTTGACATTTTTCATAGATTCAACTAAAGAAATTGGCAGAAATTATAAGTGATGAGTGAAAAAACAGCCAATGCCCAAAGAAAAACTTTTAACAACCTCCAGAGACCCTGGAGAACTGTTGCTCAAGACCGCTTTGAAAAAATTACATAAAAGTCTGAATCCACAGAAGCAAAATCTAAGAAATATAAGTAAAGAAATTAAGCACAACTCAACACTTTTGGAAAGTATTGTATTTGTATAAAACTTTAGCTAATTTCCTCTTGTTAGCCTCCAGGGATAGAAAGCCCAGGCTAGATATTACAATACTGCAAAGCTGTCACACTTTGAGAAATGGAAACTGCATGACTGAAATCTTTTATGACAAAGACAAATTTCACAACCCAGAGGAGGTATACATCTGATAATGCCCACACTAAATATTCTTTTTATGACCTGCCACCCTAAATTGATTGTAATTATTGTTGGAACCCACTACAGGACAAGGATGTTCCACTCCATAAAGCTTCATTGTCTCTGGATAAGATAATCAGCACCAGCAACTGTGTCAGTGGGCAGCTCAGATCTATCACTACAGCGCTGGTCTCTTGAGGGCAGTTTCCTTAATGGGATGTCCATACATTTATCAGTAGAGGTGACACAGGACCGCTACAAGATGCCCTTTGTAATCCGTTTTTGAAGCGAGAACCATCAGTGAAGGGTATCAGTGAATTGACTAGGTGAGCAAAGAAAGAACAACATGTGCCAGAAGGAAGCAGACAGTCATACCTCTTTGTTATACAAAGGGGAGCATTTTTTTTTCTTTTATCTGCTGCTTTTTATAATACTTTAATTTAATTAATTTGCTTTAAAAAAAAATCAAGCAGTGGATGGGTTGATTTTTAAACAAACGGGGGCAGCTTTACGAGGTTCGGCTTTGAAAAAGTATTTTGAAGCTGTCCGAGGCCCTGATCAAAGCACTCAGCACAAAAGTAAAGTGTAAAGCTGTGACACAGAACACAGTGCACAGCCACAAAATGACAATTCAAAGACTGTGACACAATGCATAACAAGTCGGTAACAACAAGAATAAATATACCACGATTCTGACTTTAATTTACATATTCATATTTGCTGAATGAATGTTCATTTTACTCTGGGGGACACCAGCAGTGTCAGCATGAAAACAGTGGAATATAAAGAGGAGATTATTTTCCTGCCCTCACTGAGGCTGGTTTAAACAAAGCCTTCAGTGGCTGAATGTATGCATTGTTTTTATTGATGTTCTGTATTAAATTTTCAAAGAAATGGCTCAAAGGTTTTCTAGGAGTTAAGATAAGCAAAAAGGCAACTCAGAGGTCTTTACTGAATATTAAATACTGTTCTCAAGCAAGGAGGCAATTAGCCTAGTTTAGTATAAAGGCTAAAACGAGGGGGGTAACTGGCTTTTCACTGGTCACACTTATTAAGCTGGTTAAGTAAATGTTTTAAACTGATGACCTTATATGAAGTCATGTCGATAAATGCCGCGGTCCTGTTTGGCATCCCGCTCTGTGAGTACTAATTCCACCATGTTCTCAAAAGTTTACTAAAGTTTACTACTACAAGTTTTAGTTTTTACCCTTTTATTGATGATGAAAGATCTGAGTTTATTTGGGGCTAAAAGAAGAAAGTAGTTTTTCTAGTACGCTAGTCTCATTTAGGGGCCATAGCATAGTCTGTTTATTGGCGCTATACACTTTGAGTTTCAAATTGAAAAGGCAACTAGATTCCTGTTTGACCACAAATGTTTGGTTTACTGTTTATATTATTGTGTTATAATCAAATGTAATATAATGGGATCATTTTTTACTGATCAGCAGTCCTGGGAACAGCAAAGCAAAGAACCTTTTGCCTTTTCATATATATATATATATATATATATATACTTACACCCAGCACGCCCCTGCGGGCGGTTTATCCTTCAAGCTCGGGTCCTCTACCAGAGGCCTGGGAGCTTGAGGGTCCTGCGCAGTATCTTAGCTGTTCCCAGGACTGCGCTCTTCTGGACAGAGATCTCCGATGTTATTCCCGGGATCTGCTGGAGCCACTCGCCCGTGCTCCGATTACCACGGGGACCACCGATACCTTCACCCTCCACATCCTCTCGAGCTCTTCTCTGAGCCCTTGGTATTTCTCCAGCTTCTCGTGTTCCTTCTTCCTGATATTGCTGTCATTCGGAACCGCTACATTGATCACTACGGCCGTCTTCTTCTGTTTGTCTACCACCACTATGTCCAGTTGGTTAGCCACCACCATTTCGTCCGTCTGTATCTGGAAGTCCCACAGGATCTTAGCTCGGTCATTCTCCACCACCCTTGGGGGCATTTCCTATTTTGACCTCGGGACTTCCAGGTTATACTCGGCACAGATGTTCCTGTACACTATGCCGGCCACTTGGTTATGGCGTTCCATGTATGCCTTGCCTGCTAGCATCTTGCACCCTGCTGTTATGTGCTGGATTGTCTCTGGGGCATCTTTACACAGCCTGCACCTGGGGTCTTGCCTGGTGTGATAGACATATATATATATATATATATATATATATATATATATATATATATATATATATATATATATATATATATGTTTCTCATGATTTTTTTTTTTTTTTTTTTTTTTTTTAAGAAAATAATTAGGCAAATTTACCAATTGGGTTCTTCTTCAAGCATCTCTCATGTGCAGTGAATTAGAGATCCAAGAAGACTGTTTCAGTAGCTTAACTAACTTCACTGTTAAGAAATCATGTGAAGAAGAAAATCTTCACACGCACAAAATAGAAAATATGTTGTTCTGCTCTAGAAAATCTGTCACATTTGATTGTTTATTTAACTCAACATGGAAGCTATGTTTTTACCCAAACAGATGACTCGTGACTGCAAAGCAGTATAAAAAATTATTTCCCATTTATGATTGGAAAAGTGAACTCCAGCCATTTCAGTTCACTATATATATATATATATATATATATATATGTGTGTGTGTGTGTGTGTGTGTGTGTGTGTGTGTGTGTATATATATGTGTATATGTATATGTATGTATATGTATAACTAAGCTTTGAGATTGCATCCTGCACCAAGACCAAACTCAGCTTTACTTTAATATCAAAAGATTAAGTTAGTTTAATTACATTTAAGTTTTCTAAAACAGTAACATGGGAAACTAAATGGAGCAATTAACAGCAACAGAGTAAACATATTCATCAGCGAGACAAAGTGAGCATCGCAATTGATTTTTAGATTAAGGCTCTGTGCACAGGTTTATCATAAAGCCATGCTTGAATATTAGTATTCCAACACAATAACTAATAAAACCAATGAGAGACTATTAAGCTGATATATTGAGTTCAGAAATATTTTGTTGTACCCTTTGGTTGAACATACGCTATATAAATCCATTCGCCCAGTTTTATGTAGATGCTTATCCTATGGGATCACAGAGGGCTGATCCCAGCTGTTGCATGGTGAAAGGCAGGGTACACGCTGGACAACAGGCAAGTCCATAACAGGGCTAGCAGAGAGAATTAGTAAACCACACACTCTCATATCCAAACCTCAATGTAAACAGCTAATTTGCAATCAGCTCTCGCCACTGAATGAATCAAATAAGATGTTTTCCTGAAAACAAACTGATGCAACTTTCCTGAGCCTATATTTTGAAGCAGCAGGGGACCACCATAGATGTTTTCAGTGAGTTAAGGTCACAGCAAATTGGCTCCTGGAAATTCAGTGTATTACACTGTGATAGCCTGGAACCACCCACTCTATATTTCACATTAACGGGCACTCCAAAACACCCTCAGTTAACAACCCTGAAAAAAAGCAGGTCATAACTTGCTCACCCGATCTCAAGATACTGAGCTTACACTGAAACTAAGGGCAGTATTAAACTCTTGACATGTGTTCTTTTTTTCCCAGCAGCTCTTCCCAGCTGAACGGTTGTGTGAAGATTGGTAGACAGACATATGTGGGAACATGTATCATAGTTTATCTTCCCACTCTCTGAGCAAGAATCTTCACTTTCACTGAAAGAAAAGATAAAATGGTAATCAGATATCACTGCAATCTATGGGGATAGTTATTGCTAATTTCTTTTAAATGAAGGTGTTTACATGCCCTATGTGTTAGTGCACCCATAGTTATCACTCAGTATTCTCTTGCAGGTGTCTTCAAACAGATTCATAGCATTTGCAAAACCCTCATTCATATCTTTGCAGGAGCTTTGCATCAGACAGCATGTCTCTTAGTCCCTAAGACAAAAAGTAAAAAACACATCAGTGAGAACAAGTCTACAGGTGAGTCATTTTTCTCATAATGCATTTTCTTTTTTCTTTTTCTTTTTTGTAGTTTTCTGTAATATACCACCAGCAAAGAGCGGAATTGTTTTCACTGTTTACCACTTTGCACCTTGAAAGGTTTTGGGCACATTCAGCTGCGAGGCTACATTTTAAATGATGCAGTGACTGTGCACGGGTTATTTGGCATTCCAAACGAAGGTCTGTTATTTACTTCAGAATCAGAATACTGTACATTTCTTAGTGCTGTTCTTATAAACCCACAGGAACAGATGTTTTGCAAAAGAACATTTTGCAAAAATAAAAGTGGAAAAAATGAGGGGGAAGAAAAAAAAGCTATGAAAATAATTTTAGCAGACAGGTTGAGTGGGATCAGTGCATCATCCCATTCTGCTATTTTGTTGAAGGTCAGATTTAATCTATGTAATTATTGTCATGCAATTTTATGCAGCTCTGCCTCAATCGAAGTGCTCCAGGGTACACCTACGCAGTGTTTTAAACATTCCTGCTGAAAAAAGATGAAAAGGGCACACAATCTTGTGAAATATGTTTTTCCCTCTTTTTCTCAATCTAACATCAGGGAGATTACCTTTTCCCTTTCCTGCAGATGGAAATATCTTTCAAGCAGCGATAGTGCTCGCAGGGGTGGGCTGTTAAGCCTTAGCACTCCCATTCTTATTCAAATGAAGGCATTTGACCATCTTCTGCAGGATATGAATCTATTCAAATGTATCCCATTTGTACGGTTTCAGGGCCGACATTATCTGTTTTTAGTGTGATCTTGGGTACTATTGCATCAGCAATACGCCTGAAAGTTTAAATAGCATTTGTTTTGTTTATCTTCATCTATTTTTCTTTTCTCTTATTTTCAGACACACTCCAGGAGTGACGTTAGCTTGTCCTCTGAAGCGTACATTTGATGATTTAAGTAAATTGCTCCACCCCAACACCAGTGCAAACGGCAGCCAACATCCAAAGAAGAGCTTTGAATGTCCTTTAAGAAACCTGAAAAACAGACTTTTGCACAGTACTATATGACCCTGACCCTCCTGGCTTTTCCAAACATGAGGTTTATCTCTGCAGTGGGTGCTTTAGCATCAGAGCTCCACAGCTTCGGCTTCGGATTAACCCGCCTGGAGACGGAGAAGTGTCAGAGACTCAGTGAATTCATTAAAAAAAACTTTCTTTTATAGCTACACTGTCTTTAAATTGTCATTTTTTGTTGCCACCATTCATTTTTAGTCATGTTTATTGATTTTATTTACATTTTGTGTTTGCATTTTTTCTAGTAATTTTAACTTCACCTTAATTTTCTGTTATTTTTTGGACAGTGCTGCCTTGTTTTCTGTTTTATTTTACCTTGTGGAAATCTACACATGATACCCAGACGGTGAATAAAAGCTTTTCATATTAAAATCACATTTTACAACAACAGCAGAGCAAACTGCTTTGGGACATGTAAAACATAATTAGCTTTAGTTTGTGTTTTATTTGTCTGCACCATTTGTATACAGGATACCTACAGAGACTTCCCTATTTTTAGATGGGGAACGTGTGCATGATCCTTGTTCTAAAGGTCAAATGAGGGGAGAAATGGGAGAGGCATCAGTGTGTCCATGCTGTCATCAAATTTTTTGGGTGTAACCCAGTACTAGCGTGCCGGTATGCCACAAGTTAACAATCGGGAGTCAACTGGAGGGGATGCGTGAGTTTTAAGAAGCGCTTTGATTTCCTGAAACACATGCAGATAACCCAGGTGGCAGTCAAGCAGTTAATTTGTTAATTTGCTAAATGTTTATTTATAACAAGCAACATGTGATACTAGATATTATAAAATAGTCGGTGATATAAATATTGTATGATATCAAACAAACATAGCGTGCTGCATAGCCTCACTGTGTGCTGGCATCGATGATCCTTTCAAGTCTTTTTTTAAGTGTGTAAATAAACTGGTTGACCATTTTCCACCAAATGTTGACAGTTTTTTAAACAAAATTGGTTTTTCTTCATACCATGATGTCTCACAAGTTTAAAGGATATAAATATATATTGATTCAGTAGTAACAAGCGTTATCTGGCTGGATTATAATTGGTACTATGTTGGACAGTGGGATAATGAGTACAATGTTGTGCAAATGTTTATCTCTAAAACCCACTGAATGTAGGGGATGACCACCGTGTGGGTGTAACAATTAGCAACTGGCAATCAGATCACAGCAAGCCACTGCAAAGTAGATCACACATGACTGTGGGCATATGGGTGAACAACTATGTACATGTTTGAGGGCAATTATGTGTGAGCACTTGTAGAACGGGTAGGCGTTATAGAGAGGGGGTGGTGGTGGTGGTGGTGGGGGGGGGGTGTTTATATATGCCAGAGTCTGTGCTTATACATCTAAATTTGAACATGAGCGTGCGTGTGTGTTTGCATGTGTGCCGTAATAACATTGTTCCATTACACAATGCATGCCTTTGACATTCCAGTCCCACCTGTCAGCGTGAACAAAGGCCTTTCTCGCAGGCTTTGACATGCGTGAGTCTGCTGCTGGCCGGGAGAGATAGCGGCCCTGTGTAGGATGTGTGTGGGAGGACAGCCTGGAGAGTCCTTCCTGACCTTCTCCACGGGCTTCCTTTCAGGTTGACTCAAGCTAAGTGGAAAACACTAGTGAAGATGTAGCCATGCAGAAGGAGTGCCCTCTTACTCTTCAAACTGACATTTTGTAAGATGTATCAGGTGATGTAGTAATGCAGCAATCACAGCGCTTGAGATTAACATGTTGCTTTTTACTTTTAGCTTCCCCAAATCCCAACTTTTAACTTAAACCAACAGAAATTCTACATTGGAGATTAATGTGAAAACTGGGATTCTTTTATAATAACTACATTATGTGACTTATTTGTACTTAATATTTTAACCTTTTAAGTCGCTGATCGTGGCTCAAGAGTTGGGAGTTTGCCTTGTCATCGGAAGGTTGCCGGTTCAAGCCCTGGCTTGGACAGTCTCGGTCGCTGTGTCCTTGGTCAAGACACTTCACCTGTTGCCTACTGGTGGCGGTCAGAGGGCCCAGTGGCGCCAGTGTCCGGCAGCCTCTGTCAGTGCGCCCTAGGGTAGCTGTGGCTACAATGTAGCTTGCTATCACCAGTGTGTGAATGGGTGGATGACTGGATGTGTAAAGCGCTTTGGGGTCCTTTGGGGCTAGTAAAGCGCTATACAAATACAGACCATTTACCATAATAAATTTTTTGAGGCTGAAAAGTTAAGTTAAGTTAAGGCTACAGGAACTATCCAGTGATTCCTGATTAGGGATGCTCCACCTACAGTAGCTCCTAAAACTGTAGGCACAATTAATTGTGTTGTTAATGTATAAATAGGCATGATTCATTAATTACTGAAGATGCACACAGTCATCTTATAATGCCTAAAACTAAGCTGTTCAAGTTTTATTTCTCCTGCCGTATGATTTACTATAAATCCCTATCAGGTGCAAACAGCTGCTATATATTGAAAAGGATTCTGCTGTGAATTTTAGTTTAGTCACCTTGGAAGGTCATAGACTGACATTCTTGCTCTTACCCATAGACATGGGATTATCTTTCACATCCACTATGCAGACTATGAGCTTTAGTCCTTCATACAAACCTTTAGTATGGATTAATGATCGCTGTCTGTAAAAGCAGCACGAATTTTGTGTTATGACAATCCAGAGAGACACTAACACATAACCAGCTGAGTTCTCTGCAATCAGGGGTTACTCTATGTATCTAAAGTTGTTCAGGACAGATATAATCGAATATCAAGACAAAATGTATCATAAATTATTCAGATAATAACCCACCTCACAAGAAAATTGCAATAAAAAAAAAGTTACCTTATAGAACTTTAGGGGCTTTCAACTGAGAGCAATGATTTAAAGGTTTAAAAGCCACATTAGACATGACATCTGAATGAAACGTGCCAGATTTTAATTATAGCTCCCCTACTGTGCCGCCTAATTTTTCTAAGGACTGGTTTATTTGTGCAGCAAATTTCATGTCACTCAGACTAATGGCGTAGGAGCTGACACCTTTCAAACCGTGAAAATGTAACCTTTAAAAATAGCCCCCATTAGGGCAATTTAAGAGTTCACTCTGGAACATGAGGCAGTGCGAAAATACTCGGTGGTTTCAAGTTTCTTTAAAATCCATTACCTGCTTTCCAGACAGTTCTATTATTTATGTATTTGTTCTTTTTATGTATTTTTCTCTATTGTATTTCCCCGAACGCTGAAAAACTAATGTATAGAGTTATACAGGAGCGTTTTTGTTTTGCCTGTTGCTTCTTTCCCTCATTTACAACTCGCTGGTCAAGTTTATTCCTCGGAACCTCTGCAGAGATGGTGACGACTGCTGTAAAAATTTAAACCCATTTACAGGAACATGTCTTGCAGGCAAGGACGCCTCTGAAGTTCCGATGTCGGCAACACGAGCTTAACGAGAAATTCAGTCCAATGACACAGACGCTGCATTAAAAATTCCTGCACAGTAGACGGGCTTTATGTTTGATGCATTACCTCACAATCATATAGTGTCAGTTACAAAAAAATTACAATGATGCCATGACGATTACAGGCAGCAGCAAAAATAAACCCACCCCCAGTCTTATGTTGCTTTGTGTCTCCATCATACACCTTTGGTTGCAACACGTTGCAGTGATACAGTCACCTACCTCATTTGAATGTATGGCATGTGGTTTGTATCCAAACACCTTCAGCTTTTCTTCAGCTCTGTTTTGATGTCTATACACTCTCACAAATCAATCCTGGGGTCATTACATTTCTCTGTGCTCTTGACTATAGCTGCCTGTCTGCGTTACTAAAAGCATTTACTGTGATGTATATATTTCTGTACAGAGGACTACGCTACAATGCGGTCTACAGTATAAGTGTGAGGACTATGGGCGTGTTATATAAGATGTCTACATGGGGGAATCGGTGTATTTGCTGTTTGAACAGAACCCCTCAGCCTACAGGGAGTCACTGCGCAAAGGCACAGCTCATCAATTCAATATCTCACACATATGTCTGTTTAACAGGCGCAAATCCTCAAATGCATTTAAAGGTCCCTGGAAAGCATTAAAGTCTTCTTCTGTCCACGAAACTATTTACATTCTGCAGTCACGGCGGTGTCATTAAACCAAATTTGTCAAGTTACGTTTGAATAATTCAAAACTGAATAATTAATTTCATGTTGCTTCTTCTTTTGCTGACTTTTTAATGCAAGGGGGGGTTCCCTTTCATGAGATAAAATGTTCAGTAGCCTCGGCTGTGCTTTCAAAGCTTGTGTCCATGCTAGGGGTCTGGATGCCCGCCCCTCCCCTGGGATCCTTCAGTAAGGGAATGAATGTATCGCTGTGACCGGAACGCATGTCGTTGTCCCAGGCCCCTGCACCGCAAATATGTTTATGGGAGCCAGATGCAGCCTTGAGCTCGCCGCCGGTGCGCAGTGCCATCAGTTCAATCTCATGTTTGGCCGCAGTCTCCAGCACCTGTTGCTTGTTGTAGAACAAGACAAAATTGTTGATGATGGGATGTATAGGCAGGGCTATGGCGATGACCCCACAGAGAAAGCTGATAGCCGCGTTACACCGACCTAAAGTGGTCTTAGGGTAGACATCTCCATACCCCACTGTGGTCATGGTGATCACAGCCCACCAAAAAGACTGTGGGATGCTGGTGAACAACGTGTCCGGGTGATTCTGCTCCATAGTGTAGCCCAGAGCCGAGAAAAGGAATACCCCCACGCCCATGTACATGAGGAGCAGTCCGAGCTCCTTCAGGCTGCTCTTTAGGGCAGATGTCAGAGTCTGGAGTCCCGAGGAATGGCGAGCCAGCTTGAAAATGCGCGCAATGCGCATTATGCGTAAAGCCTGCACTGCTTGCTGCACATTAGCCAGCTCCATCATTCCCGCGCCGAAAGAGGTCAGAATCAGCACCACATAAAAGGGCATGATCGCCATGAAGTCGATTATATTCATGAAGGACAGTACGAATTTTATTTTATTCGGGGAAGAGATCAGACGCAGGAGGTATTCAATAGTAAACCAGCCAATGCACACGGTCTCGATGACCTCCAGGACCGGATGCTCCGTGAGTTTACCCTCCGAGTCCTCCACCTGCAGGTCGGGGATGGTGCCGACGCACATCACCACGGAGGAGATGAGGATGAAGATGAAAGAAACTATAGCGATTATGTGGGCAGGCAGTGACGATTCTGGCTTTTCCATCAACCGCCAGAGGCAGATCTGGAAGCGCTGCCAGCCCCCTGCAGACGGATCGCCTTCTCTGTCGACAAGGATAGTTCTCACTTTCTCGGCTATCTCTGCAAGTTCATCCTCTACCTCTTTCAGGTGGCTTTTGCAACATTCATCCAGAAAATCCGAGTCAATTTTCCAGAACTCCATCTCCTTCATGAAGCAAATTGGACATATGCCTCGTTTCATATGTATCTCCCCATAATAATACAACTCAATTATGCACTTAAAAGCTTCGGGATCTCTGTCAAAGTAAAATTCTCCCGTGTCCGGGTCGTAATCGTCACATATTAATGAGATTTCTTCAGAAGATTTGAGTGAACTGTCCACCAGCTCTGCCAGTCGAGTCTCCGGGAAGCGAGTCAGCACGTCTCCATACAACACCTGTTTCACTCCGCCGATATTCACCACAATCTCAGTCTCTTCACTGGCCTCAGAACCGTTGCAGTCTGCATACCGCGTCCTCTGGAAGCCCCACATTATTCTGACAAGTCCGCCAGAAAACAGCCAAACTAGTTGAGATTATAACAGAATCCGTTTTCTGACAAAGTTAACGCAAGTCACTAGAAGCTCTGGCGCTGTGCGTAACAACCGACAAACCTTCTAATTTCTGTTCTTTTAGGTTAGGAAAACGTGTATGCTCAGAAACTGAATGCAGCGTGAAGTCTCCTCACTTCCACTCAGCTGTGTTTGGCAGTGATCATTGCGCCTGTGCGCTCTGAGAAAGTTGGCATTGAAGTGCGCCTACTATCAAGCGTGCCATAACCAAAGCAAACCGAGATTTCCAGGCTTAAATTTCACAATAAAACACGTATAGCAGTATGAGACAGGTAAAAGTGGAGTAGGCTGTTTATTTAATGTATAATTTAAAGACACACTCTTTGTCCCCAAAATTGTACGCCAAGTTATGTTCATTATGGGATGCCAATACTAGCACATGCAAAATTCAATGTATAATTTGTTCAATAATAAATTAGCGCATTATACTAAAAGTTATGGTTTGTTCTAATATTCACTCAGCTTGCTATAGCCCCACCCGACCTATTATCTTGGCATGTTATGCTTTTATTTTTTAAAGCTCGCTGGGTGTCTTCCGCTCGCGCAGTGCAGCCAGGCGCAGATCATAAATCTCCAAGGTATGTGATGATTTGTGAAACGGTAGGGTCATAGTCGTACCTCTGGGTTGGGCTGGAGGAGAACAACAATTGGTTAAAGTGGCAGTTAATCAAATCATCCATTTTTCCATCAACAGCGGATGAAATCTTAACCCAAATGGATGCATTATCCATCATCCATTTTGAATTCATTATCACGCAGCGCAACAGCTCAGCAAACAGCTAATTATTAAGTACTTAATATGAGGAGTAATCGAGACTTTTTAAGGAAAAGCAACTGAAAAAAAACGTAACTGGCTCCTATGAACTGAACTGACAGAAATGGCTGGAAATTACAATCAGTGGCAGCTTTACTGTAATGCGTTTTTCTTACACTTTTTGGCTATTTATACACATTTTTAAGATATTTTCCAGAATATTTATTTTCTGTGTGTTTATTTTATGTATTTCTTGTCTTTTTACAAGTTGAACACCAAGTTCACCTGATCAGACCTCCAGCTCACTGAAGTAACAGCTTGAATGGCTTTCAGCAGCCATTCTCCATGTCTTGTTCTTTGTCTCCACCTACTGACAATATCTTTGAACTACTGCATCTTAAGCTATCTTCGAATCACTTCCCATGTTTGCACTTATCAGTCATTCACACCTATGGTCAATCTAGAATGACCATGCGGACTGTGGGAGGAAGAAAAGCCACATAGCAACGAGGAGAACTCAATTTTGACCACATTTCCTCTAAATTCCAAAAAAAAAAAAAAAAAAAAAAAAAAAAAATCAAAGAAAGAAAGAAACAAGAAAAGATGACAGAATATATTGCATTTAAATTTTGACTGCTATAGTTAGGATGTAAATGTCATTTACGTGCAGTCATTACTTCATTTGTCCTCTTTACTGCTTGGTGGACTCTCTTTTGGCAGCTAGATTCTTGCTTGAAACCACAGAAGCTTTGATTATTTTACAGAATGAAATTATATTTAATGCACCCTTTTTAGTGATTGATAAAGTGATTTATTGTAAAAAATGAGAAAACATTTTTTAACTCATGGAAATTTATTGTGATATGAAAAATCTTCACATAGGAGTTAAAACTCAGTCTTTAAAAGGTCTCAAACACAGACCAGCCACTTCATTAGGTGCATCTTGCAAGTGCCAGGTTGGACCTCTTTTGCCTTCAGAACTGCTTTTATTCCTCATGGCATGGATTCAATAAGGTGCTGCAAATATTCCTCTGAGATGTTGGACCTTGTTGGATGTTTTTATCCTGCTGATCAGAAGATGACTACATCGTAGTTTTAATGGATTGGACAGGGTTAGCAACAATACTGAGGTATGATGTGATGTGTAAGAAGCTCACTTAGTAGTAAGGGGGTCAAACTGTAAAAAGAAAGTATGCACACCACCTACAGCCTGAACCATTGACACAAAGCAGGATGGATCCATGCTCTCGTGTTATTTATGCCAAATTCTGACTCTGCCATCTGAATGTTGCAGCAGATATCGAAGCTCATCAGGCCAGTTTTTCTAATCTTCTGTTGTCCAATTTTGGTGAGCCTGTGCAAACCATAGGTTCAGTTTCCTGTTCTTAGCTGGCAAGAATGGCACCTAGTGTAGCCTTCTGCTGCTATAAAACATCTGCTTAATGATTTAGTGTGAGTTTACAGAGTGGTTGTTTGAGTTACAGTTGCCTTCCTGTCAACTCAAAGCAGTCTGGTCATTCTCATCTGACCTTAACAAGGCATTTTGGCCTATAGTACTGCTGTTCAGTGGATATTTTCTCCTTTTTGATCAATTATAAAAATGGGAGGATTGCATTAGGAAGTGCATTTGGTGTAAAATCCATGCCAAATGAAAGCACGTGAATTCATTCCATGTGGGAACCTCTTAGGAAATAAGGGAGCAGCCAAAGGTACTTTTTTTCATCCTAGAGATGATTGAGCAGGAAAATGCCAATAGACCAGCAATAATGAAATACTCAGACCAGCCTGTCTGGTACCAACAATCATGCCACATTCAAAGTTATTTAAATCACCTTTCTTACAATTTCTGATGCTCAGTTTGAAGGTTAAATAATGCCTAAATTCAATGAGTTGTTATCATGTAATTGGCTGATTACATATTTGCATTAAGGACCAGGTGTACTTAATGAAGTTGTCAGGGAGTGTATGGATCAGTTTTACGTCTCTTTACACTTTATGATGAGGAAAAGTTACAAAAAAATGTAGTTTAGATTGTTGGCGTTTCACATTAAGGCAAAGCATAATGCATTGTTAATAGTAAACCATTAAAATAATTCCAATTCAATAAACAATGATAGTAATATAGTAACAAATAGATACCATTTATTTTTATTTTAGTATTATTTTATCTGTGTAGCTGTCTAAAACTTATTGAGAAGTAAAGGTTATGTGTTATTTACACTGAAAAGCATTACTTAGCTTTTAAGTTTGGCTTATCTTTGCATGCCTTTGCATAAGCAAACTCTGTACGATACTGTGTTTAATATGTACAGTCGCATTCCATCTGTTTGTAATGAGTCAGCCTTCTCACGGATCACATCCTCTTGCTGCTGTTACATGTGTAGCTTCCTTTCTCCTCCGGCCACTCTCTCCCGTCTTCAGTGTACCGGTTCCATTAAAACTACACGGCGCGCGCTGATTGGCTGAGCTCAAGCGTCGGCATCAGCGGACCAATCAGGGTGGGCCACGGTGAGATTTTTCTGTGTACTTTTGTGAGCGACGCAGTGGCAGCGGACTGTGTTGTTCTAAGTGAGGAGACGAGCATAGAGAGGCTGAAATCATGAAGCCACTTTTACTCGGTGAGTGACAACAGTTGAAGCTTTTCTGCTTATACTAAAGTTAAGGTTTGTGGGTTTGTTAACTAAATGTGAATTTGGCGGCGTTTTTTTTTTTTTTTGCTCGTCTTGTTAGCTTGAATAGCTAAGTTAAGATTCAGAGAACAGAGCCAGGCCTTTGTTATCGTCTACTGAATTAAATAATAAAACTCATTTCCTTTCTTTGTTAAATAAATGTACATTATAAACTGCACACAAGTAGATGTAAGACATTTTCTCGCTGTTTTTTTAAACCAAGTGGCTGTTTCGATGAATGAGTATGCATTGCTAGGCGTCATCCTTTTCCTCTTGTCCTCGTGTTTTGTTTCAGGAGTACTGCGCTGCTCTCTGGTTCTGGCTGTCCAAGCTTTGTACTCGGCTAGTGATGATGTTATCGAGCTCACCCAATCCAACTTTAACAGAGAGGTGATCCAGAGTGACAGTCTGTGGCTGGTCGAGTTTTATGCTCCCTGGTGAGTTTGTATAACTGTGATGGACTCTTTTTGTCTTGTAGTGGTAACAAGTGTTCTAAGAGCAGCCAGTGATTATAGTTTAAATACCAGTTTCTAATCTTTGTGTTTTATTATCCAGTCATCTGTTTTACATCTGTACTTGTGATAGGAATAGAGTTGTCTGGTAAGCTGGTAGCTCCTCCTTAGGTTGAGCACCATCTCGTGCAAAAGTGCTCAACAGAGACACAAAGTGAGAATAGTTTGTGCATAGATGCACACAGTCTACACGCTTGCGTGCACACAGGGTTGGTATAGCAAAACTCAATTCTGCAACAAGAGGCAGTTGGTGGAGATGTGACTGCACAAAATCTATGCAAATCAAAAGTGTTAAATATTCACTGGCTATTAATACCAGAGCATTTGGTTCAGTGACTAATAAGGGTGCCACATAGCTGTTTGTGCGTTGTATTTAGCAGGTCGTTACTGAAGGACTGTAGAATAAATCTCACACTGGCAAAATGATGGTTGTGTTTTTTAACATTAAAATGAGTTTGTGTATAAAAACATGGATTTAGGTTTCACTTTCTCTGTTGCTTTCTGACAGGTGTGGCCACTGTCGAAATCTAGCTCCTGATTGGAAGAAGGCAGCTACTGCCCTCAAGGTAAATACAAATTACCGTGATCATCTATCTGATGCCCTGTAGACTTTCTGATTGACAGCCTGTTTTCTCAGCTGAATGCCTCTTCTGCATTAAAAACGCCTACCTCTGTTGTGGAGAAATATTCAGCTGTGGGCTTTGTTGACTTTAAATTTCACAGTAATTTTAGTGGCAGCGCATTCAGTGGACGGTTATGTGTGTGTGCCTTTATTTGATATTTAAGTATAAAAAATGGTTACTTAATAAAGGATATTTGTCTGTAAGAAAGAGGTGCTATCTACTTAACTTTTCTGTTGTTGAAAACTAGGAAAAAATTAGACGTTATCCAACCTGGGATGACAGGATCCAGATTAAAAACAACTTGTTATATTTCGTTAAATGTCTTCTCCTTTTTCCACACAGTATTGTTGATATGGGCAACTCCTGTAATGAAATCCCAGTTTAATGGCAATTGCTCATTGGCATGCAAACTAAAGTTTTGTTTTAAGCCAAATAAAAATAAATTGACCTGAATATAAACTCAGAAGCTGCATAACCCAAATTGTGTGTTGTGACTTTTCCTCAGGGTATTGTCAAAGTTGGTGCTGTGGATGCTGACCAGCACAAGTCACTGGGTGGCCAGTATGGTGTCAGAGGGTTCCCCACCATCAAGATCTTTGGCGCTAATAAGAACAAACCAGAGGAGTACCAAGGTACAGAACTCTGCTGCTACAACTTTCCTATGTGTAAATTGAAAGTACTTTTCATAGTAAAAACTTCCAAGTCCTACTGAATAAGTTCAGTAAACTGATAAGCTAAACATAATATTTAATAGAAAAGGGGATGCTGGTTTGTTTCTTAATAATCTAACATCTTATCTTGATAAAGAAAGTTCAGGCGACCCCCAACAATTTAAGCAGAAGCATCTATTGGATGAGAATAGAAATGAGCAATAGCAAGAAAAGTCATCCTGTGTAATAGCATCCAATTTGAAGTTCACTTTCCTGCTACGTGTACTTATATCTACACAAGGTCACCTTCCCGAAGTCTGTGGCAGAAATGTTTTATTTCTCCAGCAGGCTCAGTCCATCATATCATTATGACCTTGTTTGCTGATCCTTACTACGTCTGTGAGCAGGGTCATCTTGAGTCTATCAAGCACAGTTGTGACTTCACAGAGTATTTATTACTTTCAGGGCTTATAAGAGACCTGTACAAAACACTGTATTTAATAAGGTATTTTTTTCATAGCTTTCAAGGCCTATCTTCCTGTGATTGTGTTTGAGGCTGCGTTAACTGAAATCTGCATTTCTGACAACCACACAGGTGGACGCAGCAGCCAGGCCATCGTGGATGGAGCCATGAACGCTCTGCGTAACCTGGTGAAAGAGAGGCTGAGCAGCAGGTCTGGTGGCTCTGACTACAAACAGGTAATGAACCTTTTTTTGCACTTGCATGAAATCACGAAGCTTTAAGAAAACACACATGAGCTGATTTATGTAACTGATAACTGGCTTGTAGCAGAGCGGTGGTGGTGGCAGCAGCGGTGGGAACAAGAAAGATGTGGTCGAGCTCACTGATGACAACTTTGACAAGATGGTGTTGGACAGTGATGATGTGTGGCTGGTGGAGTTTTTCGCCCCCTGGTGTGGACACTGCAAGAAGTGAGTTTGGTACTTGAAACGGTTAATTCCAAGCAGTAGGAAACTGTGAAATCCTCTCACTGTAACAATCTAGTGCAGTTGAAAAAGTGAAATAATAGCCCAGTAGGCCTGGATAAGCCACAGGCCTCACTGAAAATCCTCCACTAGAATTTAATCCCACTCAAAACTGTTCAGTGAGGTCTTAGGGATTTTATTCCAATACCTTTAATACCATTTGATATTTCTGAAGAAAGTAAAGTTTCTTGCTTGATTTAAATGTCAGTATCTCAGAAGCTAAATGATAAAGTTTTTCTAAGCACCTCTCCTCCTTTGTCAACAGCCTGGAGCCTGAATGGGCAGCTGCAGCCACAACTGTCAAGGAGCAAACCAAGGGCAAAGTTCGCCTCGGAGCTGTGGATGCTACTGTACACCAGGGCGTGTCCAGTCGCTATGGGGTGAGTAACAGCTGACATCTTGAAAAGGTGCACTCTTTGGATGTGAAAATAAACATTTGCATGTTTTCTTGGCTAATTTTAAATGCACAACTTGATTATTGTGCACAATAATCCAGTGGCCACTTTGCCTTGGATACTTCCAAATCTCGAGTCATTTGTAATGGTCAGTGTTACACTTGTTTTTACTGGCGTTTGATACTGAATCAAAGCCTCTGCTGCTTTTTAGCAGAATGTTAAGTTTCAAAGCTCTAAAAATGCATTTGTGTGGATTTAGTCGTGTCACACTAATTAAATCAGAATGTTTTTGCCTGAGTAAAACCCAGCTTCAAAGTCAAAACTGCAGATCTTGATTTCTTGTTTGATAATCATTCCTTTGTAGATCCGTGGGTTTCCCACCATCAAGATTTTCCGCAAAGGTGAGGAGCCAGAAGACTACCAAGGAGGTCGCACCCGCGGTGACATTATTGAGAAGGCTTTGGATCTGTTTTCTGACAATGCTCCTCCTCCAGAACTGCTGGAGGTCAGTATTCTCGTATTTGTATGATAAAGTCATATATAATTGTTTTTAATTATGCTTTAAAATGCAAATTGAAGATAATGTTGTCATAGTCTAAAAAACATTGCCTGATGTGTATTTTAATGTATATTTTGTTTAAAAAAAAAATTAAAAAAAAATACATTAATTCTAACTAGAAAGTTAGAATAAAAACCTTTTATTGTCATGATATGAAATACGAAAATTGAAGAGTAGGCACATAGAAGCGAAGAACAAACATTCAACCTGTTACAGAGTAAATATAAATTACTATTCATTAAACTACTAATATATAGGGTGTATACAAGGTATGGTGATGAAAGCACTTTGCAATAAAAAGTAATGCAAATTCATGTCAGAATATTAAATTTGTGTTTACTTTAAATTCTTTGTCTCTCAGATTCTCAGTGAAGACGTCTTAAAGAAGACCTGTGAGGACAGTCAGCTGTGTATAATTGCTGTCCTGCCGCACATCCTGGACACAGGTGGGATCACACACATGAGCTTAGATCTGGCTTTCTCTTCTTAGATTGTTTGACATTTTTGCCCTTAATGAAAATAAATCATCTTAACTTTTATCTACTTATTTCATGTCAATAATCATGACTCGAGCATGGCTTTAGTGGGCTCCCAATATTTATTAAAAACATATTTTTAATGCATGAAAAAAAGGTTCCGCCTTGAGCTGTAAGGCTATACCTCACAACAGGTAGCAGAAGAGTTACCAGAAGCAGTAACAGTTCATTCCTGAATAGCTGATCATCACTGGTCATTATGTCTTAACAGGCGCGGCTGGTAGGAACAGCTACCTGGATGTGATGATGAAAATGGCTGAGAAGTACAAGAAGAAGATGTGGGGGTAAGCACCCAAGGCCAGACATACAGTAGTGTACAAATCACTAAATTCGAGTAGGAAAAGTTTCATATTCATTCCTTGTTTAGTGGTGACTTGAACAAAAGGACAAATTCTGGTGAACATTGAGTTTCGTACGGGTTATGTAAGGAAGAGCGTAACATCGAGTTTGCAGTGGGATGATGACTATAAAAATCATAAGAATTTGGATGTATAATGACTCTTTCTTTAAAAACATATAGAAGTTAATTGCAATATGTGTGACGATGTTCATGCAAACTTTTGTTCAGATTGCCACACCCTTTAAAGAAAGAGGAGATTAGGTACATACGCTACAATCACCGATATAGTAAGGGAAATGATGATGGTGATTAACGGCCGACTCTTTCTTCTCAGCTGGCTGTGGACCGAGGCAGGGGCTCAGATGGAGCTGGAATCCTCTCTTGGTATTGGTGGTTTCGGCTACCCTGCCATGGCTGCCATCAACACACGCAAGATGAAATTTGCTCTGCTCAGGGGTTCCTTCAGTGAGACCGGTATTCATGAGTTCCTCAGGTAAGGAGGTGTAATTAACAAATACATTACACAACTTGGAGTAGGCTGAGCAGCGTCACTCACATGTGCTGATCTTTTCAGGGAGCTTTCTGTGGGCCGTGGCTCAACTGCCACATTGGGAGGTGGCGTCATGCCCAAGCTTCACACTGTTGAACCATGGGACGGCAAAGATGGAGAGGTGAGTGGGAATCACATTGACCTAATGGTTGGAATGTGTAGCACTGCATGTAGACTAGCATAGGGTAGTCAAACAACCTTAACTGGTAGGTGAATCAAAAAACGGGTACTCAAGCTGAACACAGATAAGGGCCAGAATGACTGGATTGGATTATCCCCTGAACCCAAGGTTTATGGGCTGTCCCAGTGGGACAAACTATTAGTCCAGGGCAAGCAATTTGTAGTTAAACTGAATCTGTACGTCTGCTTAGTGTAACAGAATAAATGCCTACCAGCTTTGTACCGCCTCTGCACTGAAACTATGTACTCCATCTGCATTATTATGCAATATTGCAGTGCTCTTAAATCCAGATAACCTTCTTGTCTCTTTAAATAATCTTTGAAGAGGTTCAGTCCATCTCAGTCTTTGCTGACAGGTCGTCTTTATTTTACGCTCTGTCATCCTCAGCTTCCCGTGGAGGAGGACTACGACCTCAGTGATGTAGAACTCGATGACTTCAAGGACGAGTTATGAGTCCAAATGGGGCAGGACTGATCCAGACTATCTGCGTTTGGTCTGGTCTGGTCCTGTGCGATCCACCTCCCCTCTCCTGTGGACGAATGGGAGGCCCGGTCGCCCAGTTACTGAAATACTCCTGAAAAGACACATGAGAGACACCTGCGGTTTCTCACATCATCTTGTTAGTCACAAGGGGGACAGGAAGGAGGGGAGAGTGTGTCGTGTCCTCTGAGTGAACTCTTTCTCACATACCTGCTGAACGCTAGATGCCGCATATTTATACAGCTGCCGCCCACTGAGGAGAGGAGGGTGGAGCTTCCGAATGTCACATTTTTGCCATTGTTTCACTTTTTAAAACATTGCCTTTCCTGCCCTCGTCAAGCACCTACTTTGAGATGTGGACTTGTCAAATTAACACTTAAACGTCCCACCTGATGTGACTAAATGTGTCTTCTCTTTTTAAACCAGTGACTGAGGATGTTGGTGAGTTTGCATCATGTGTGTCCAGGACAAATGGGGATACCAAGGGGGGGGACTTCTTGTGTAGATTTTTCGTACACAACTTTATTTCAATTGTGTGAAAACAAAAGGACATTTTTGTTACAAAAATAAAAAGAAATTAAAAATAACCACTGCCTCATTATTCACATGAACTGTAAACTCATTTCACTGAGCACATGCAATACCAAAGGCATAGAGAGCTTGTTAAATACAGCAGCTTGTGCCAGTATAAGCTACTGTTATCTTGAATCAGAATACTTTATTAATCCCAAAGGAAATTAATAAAGAACAACAATAAGCCACATTTTAACAATTAAATTGAATAGAATTAAGTGATTTAATTAGTTTCCTCTTAGTATAACATGAGAGTCATAATACTTGAAAGCATATAATCCTGTAAGCATAAATAAAAGATATGGCACTTACAGCAAACGGGTATTCAAAACGAGACGTTTTGAAATGCACAAAAAAAATTGCCTTGACTGAAAATCCACTTCATTGTCCACAGAGGAAAAAAGCCACATTGACCAGAGAAGTGTACATTAATGTAAACATTAAGACATGGAGTGTTAAATTGAAAAGAGGAGGGGCTGTGATGAAGATCGATCCTCTGTCAGAACAAGCGGCACAAAGCTGGAGGGATGTAGGTGTGCATGAGTTGCAGGGTGTGATCACTTTCACTGTGTCCTCAGAATTGACGAGAGGCTCCCTGATCCGACTGCAGCAGTCTGACGATGGACGGGTCGCTCTTGGCACCTTTAATGAACTCCTCCAAAGACAATCTGCCTGTTGGGGGGGAAAAGAAAATATCAGTTATGAGCAGTAAAACATGAAAATGTTTTACATGCAGCAACTACCCACAAAAGTCAGCTACTGATGTTTCTTTTGAGATGGTGACAAATAACACTGCATTAAGTAGTTTAAAATAAATTAGACAGGACCTGAGCCAGAATCATGGTATTCATAGCCATCATGTTTCTTGTCCAGCAGGTGACGCTGCTTATGTATATAACTATGGGAGTGCAGTTCTGCATGAGAGATGTGAAACCATGTTTTACCCGAGCATTCATCACTCTCATAGTATACATATGACAGAAATTAGGTGAAAACATATCAGGTGTACTTTAATTTTGTTTAAAAGATTTTTTTTTTTTTTATTCTAAGATGAAACAGTGGAAAATTACACCTTTTTTTTTGAGTCTAACGCCTACTTTTTCTTACATAATAGCATTAGATAAGAGGTTCACTCACTCTGTAACTTACTGGGTCTGGTTTGACCAATCACACCAGTGTTACTACTGCCAATATTCTGACTAACAGGAAGGCAGTGGGTGCCCCAACCTAAGCAAACATCAGGTAAGGTTTCCCCAAGTTCCTCAGTGGTCTTGATTTCTGATTAGCCGGTTAGCTTTATAGGGCTTAAAGATTCATTTTAAATGTGTTAGGTTACCTTCAGGTGGCGCTGACACCACCCAAAAAAAAATGTAACATTTGGACTTTTCAAGTGGCCTGTGTTTGAGAGATTGTGTGATGCCATGTTTGAGAGATTGCGTCATGCCAGGAACATCCTTTCTTTTTAGAGCTCCAGATGTGCTATGCTTTCAGCAGAATTTTATTACGGTGTTTTGGTCATTGGAAAACTGAGTAAAGTAGTTCAATACAGTTTCCAGCTTTCATGGGTATGTGGAAAAAACATCCTTGAGCATCGCGGATGCAGCCTGCAATTTACCCTCTACCCTCCTCTGCAGCTGTGGTTTCAGGCGTGGCATATGGCATCACGTGATGTCTTAAAACATCTGTCTGAGACACAGCTTGACCTTCACAATGTCAAAACAAAACGCTCCTGCCCAGCACCATAGCTCCAGATATCTTGAGCTGTGACGTGTCAGATTCAGTAAGGAAAGTGCATTTTTTGATGTATAATTAAGTCACTCTAAGTGTCAATCCATTTATGGTAAGCCTGTGGATCACCAGGCTGGGAGCCAATCATAACTACTTCATGTGATATGACATGAATCAAATTGCCAAAAGTGTTCTGCAAGTCATGGTTTTCATGTAAACAGCTGTTACATAAGTAATCTTTCACAACAGACAACTGTACAGAAGTCTTGAGTCACATGCGGCCTAATTTCTTTATATTTTTCTAGGAAAACACTACACTAATACTGAAGCATGCAAACATAAAGGTAAATATATACATATGGTGTGTGTAATATATATAAATATTAATATCAATATAAAGAGCAAAAACCCTTTATATTATACCCTAAAAAAAGTTTGAAGAGTCAGAAAGTCAAAATTTGGTTTGACCACCTACACTGAACTCTCTTATGTAAGTTTTCTTTTCATTTCTTTAAGTAGACTTCAGGAAAAGTTCTGCAGGCCTCCAAAAGGTCATTCAAAGCTCTTCTTTGGATGCTCACTCCATTTTGTTCCATTTTCTATCAAGATAATCCGATAATGCTTCAATAATGTTGAGGTCTGGGGAGTGCCGGTCCCAAGCCCAGATAAATGGGGGAGGGTTGTGTTAGGATGGGCAGGTGTAAAGTTTTTCAAATCAAACATGCTCGTGGAAATATCAAAATATTGACATATTGTATGGAAATCTCATTCTCGTCAAGAATGAGATTTCCATATCAGATTTGTCGGTGCTCAGGTTAACTATGACAGATGCTGTTAGCCAAGAGGGTGACGGTGGAAACTATGTTACTGTTGGCCAAAGACAAAAGAAGAGAGGAGGCTAATACTACGCTAGGTTAGTAGTGTGGAGGTAAGAGTAGACTTTCAATGTAATGAATACGGTAAAGGGAGCATGCTGGCTTAGATGATTTGTCCTATTTCCTCACATTTTTTAAGTACACACTGCACACCATGTAGAGATATGCCTGGATTTCTCTTTAGGAGCTCTTTAGGAGTAAACGTTATTTGTTCAAAAATACTTCTGTATGCCTGTCAAACTTTGTTATGCTTGTCATTTTAATTGGATTCTAAGAAATCAAATGATATTGTATGTTTTTGCACCAGGCTGTTAAGTGCCTAAAAATCCAGTTCAAAATAGACCCTTGGCTAAGTTGTATTCTATGTGTAAACACAAGACTAGACCATCGTCTTAGGTAGGTGCTCTTTTTAATACTTGATTCATATGTCAGTGCTTAGTGGCTTAACAAGATAACAAACCCACCCAAAAAGGTGTCAGGTTCAAGGACAGGACTGAAAACGAGTGAAAAAGCAGTTACTGTCCAAATATAAAGCCTAGAAAACTTTAAAGTGCTTAAGACTACTAATAATTACAAAAACAAAGTCTGACTCCTTGGAGACAAAATATAAAGAAATGAGGGGTGGCTCAAGACTTTTGCACAGTATTATATGGTTTTTTTTTTATATTTATCATAACTAATGTTAATAAAATGTAAACTGACTGTTACTAGATATACCTGTTTAATATTGGTATCCACTAATATTGTATTTTAAACACTACATCAGAACATGGGGAAAAAGGCATTTGCAGTTTTGTAGGGATTTTTATTTTATTTTTTTAATTTCGTAATAAAGAGCTGAAAGGTCAGGTCAGTTATTGTTATAACAAAGATTTCTTTTCCCTGACACAAAGGGAGAAATAAATAATAAAAACTAAGCAAATTAACTTAAAACAAATATTACTTGGTCTGAATTTGTAATCAGTCAACCTGTCCTTATTCCCACAGCATCAAATACTACTATTTGGTAACAGCTGCTGGTGTCTCAGAGATTAAACACAAGGTGTCTTGCACCTGTGGCAGTAGTGAGACCATTTGCACTACCAACTAGTCACACTTAAGACCCCTTGGTATCACTTTTTTGATGGACTGAGTACCCTTAGTAATTACAATTCCTAAACCTAACCTTTCTTTCTTTTTCTTTGTGGCCATATCCAACCAAGCCGATAGTGAAAACAAAAGTAAAGCACGAGTTAAAACAGAACTCAATAATGACTAAAACTAAAACCAGAAGTCCACAATCTTGGTTTCACTAAAGCCACCTAACCTTCTTACGCATGCACTTTTGAAAAGTTAATATAAACATCAGATTTAGTTTTATAGTAGCTATCAGTGTAATGTTTATCGATACTCTTCACAGCATCTCTTCGCCATTAATAAAGTTTCAACAACACTTGTCACAACTTTACAATAACTATCCAAACAGTATTTTTCAGGTGGTTTACACACCAAACATACAATCATTGGCCACTTTGTTAGCTACAACTCTTCAGCTGCTTGTTAATGTAAATATCTAATCAGCCAGTCACATGGCAGCAATTCAAGATGATCGGCTGAAGTAGAAGATGAGAATCAGAAAGGGAAAAAAAGGTGATTTAACTGACTTTGAATGTGGCATGGCATGTTGGTGCCAGACAGGCTAGTCTGAGTATTTCAGAAACTGCTGATCTACTGGGATTTTCCCACAGAACCATCTCTAGGGTTTGCAGAGAATGGTCCAAAAAAGAGAAAATATCCAGGGAGCGGCAGTTCTCTGGGCCAAAATGCCTTGTTGATTTTAGAGTTCAGAGGAGACTGGCCAGAGTGCTTTACACTGATATGAGGGCAACAGTAACTTGGTTTATAATAATAGTTATAATAAATCCAGGTATGCAGAAGAGTATCTGAATGCACAACATGTTGAATTAGATGCAGATGCACTAGAGCAGCAGAGGATCGCTGCTGTCAGCTAAAAACAGCAAAGCGAGGCTTCAATTTGCACACAGCCTCATCAATATTAGACTAAAGAAAAATGTTGCCTGGTCTGATTAGTTGATTTTGATTTCGAAATTCAGGTTTTTACCATCAGCATTTGGCATGCATAACACTAAAGCATTGATCCATCCTGCCTTGTATCAACAGTTCAGGCTGCTGGTGGTGTAATGGTGTGGGGGTTATTTCCTTTTGGGTCCCGTAATACCAACATTTAAATGCCACAGCCTACCAGAGTATTATTGCTGACTATGTCTATCCCTTAATGAGCACAGTGTACCCATCTTCTGATGGCTACTTCCAGCAGGATTTAAGCACCAGTCCTCAAAGCTCAAATCATCTTAAACTGGTTTCATGAGCATGACAATGAGTTCACTGTACTCAAATAGCCTCCAGAGATGCGGTGGAACAGGAGACTCGGATCATGGATGTGCAGCCAATACATCTGCAGCATCTGTGTGATGCTGTCACGTCAATATGGAGCAATATTCCTCTCGGAGGAATGTTTTGGCACCTTGTTGAATCTGCACAACAAAGAATTAGGCTGTGAATTTTACTAACAAGCAATTTAAAGTGTTGACTTTATTCTTCCCAATGTCAAACTGTCCTATATCTATAACAGGACCAGTTTTAGCTGGACCAGATGCATGACTAGCATACTGATTAAGCATTAATAAAAAGTCGATTTATTTATTTACTGTGAAAAGAACAATTTGGTTCACAATGATGTGTACAGCACATGGAAATAAGACACCAGCCTTACCATCATTGTCAATATCCATCTGTCGAAAGATCTTATCTGTCCTTTTCTCTGGTGTTGATTCATCCTCGGGCATCTTCATCACTGATGACACCATCTTGTAAATTGCCTATAAAAAAAGACAATAATGACTCCTGTGATGTGTGTATTGATTTTGCTGGCTACGTGCGTGAAGCTTTTAGGGCGCACTGATGAAAAATAACCGTTGCCACTGACATCATTTTGCTTATATTGTCTGAAAGCTCTGACCTGTTTTCTGTTAGCTAGCAGATAATGATGTTGGTCAGACAACAAAAGATCCTGCTGTTTCACCCGCAGTAGGTCTTTCTGAACTCACTTATCTGCTTGTATAATATTAAAATTTGATTATGTAAAGGAGAGAAATATGTCATTCTGGAAAACAGAATGCTTTCTGCCAGCTGCAACAGCATGGCTTCTGTTATTTTTCCACATCATTCTTTTTTCATTTGTATTTATTACTCCCTGTATGCGATACCTTTATTTAGTGTACAAACAGTATTTCCTAAATTTAAATAATTATTTAAATGGGTGCGGTCCTAGCGCTCATTAGTACCCAGTGCACGGTCTCTATTTTATTTATTTTTTTCACATTTATTTGTTTCCACAAGCACAAAGGACTAAGTCAATTTCCAGGCTGCTCAGCCCACCATATTGGAAGAGTAAATATAGCCACAGTGATAAGGAAAACAGAAAGGGCAGCCTGCAGATGACCGTTGAACCTAAAAACAGCCATTACCAGGAGGCTAAAGTGCATATAACAGCAAAAAGTAGAGCTAAACTTATTTATTAACAGTCATAAAAAGAATGATTGAAAAATATAAATATTTTTAGTTATTACTGATATAAGAAAAAACTGCACGTTCCAAATGCTTTTATTTGGCTTATACAATGTATTTTATATTTTTTTTTTAATTGTTTGACAGAAGGAAATGATGTCATTTCATTGTCTTATATACAGTAAAAGTGTTAAAAATGTAAAAAGTGATTGTTTATTGTAAACTAATTTACTCTCTTGACTTATTTTCCAATTCTCGTTGTTATTTGTCTAGATTTTGTTTATAAAAATGTGATAAGCTCACACACACACACACACACACACACACACATAAAACCTCTGCTCTGTGGTATCAATCACACAGCACATAGTATGTCCTCACCTGAACTATCTCCAGCATCTCTGCCCGGCTGATATAGCCATTCCCATCCAGGTCATACATGCTAAAGGCCCAGCGTAGCTTCTGCTCCAGCCCGCCACGAGACGTCACACTCAGGGCTATGATGAACTCCCTGAAGTCGATTGTGGCATCGCCGTTGGTGTCAAAAGTGCGGAAGACGTGCTCGGCAAACTTTGAGGCGTCTCCGTAGGGAAAGAAGTTGGCGTAGATCTTCTTGAACTCGTCCACAGTCAGGTGGCCAGTGGGACAGTCCTTCAGGAAGCCGCGATACCACTCCTGCAGCTCATGGTCGGTGAATTCTGTGTTTTCTCTCAGGTCGTTCAGGACCTCAGGCCGCAGCTTGCTGTTCTGTTTCCCCATGACAAAGCACCTTTGCAGGCAGGGCGATAGCAGGGCTGGTGTTTCCTATCCTCCACTCCCTGTGCTTTTACTTTCCAGCTTCCTCTGCTCCTACAGGGGACCAATAACCCTCATTAATATCCCTGTGTGAATATCATAAATGATTCATGGGGTCAATAATTCCACTCAGTTTGCAGCAGCGTTTCATCAGAAAACATGTTCTGAGGATGTTTTTCAGGCAAACAAGCTGAGGGGGGAAAAGTCTGGATAATTCAAACAGGGTCCATACACAAGAAAAAAAAAGAGATAAGATTACAACGCAAATGTTAACAAAACACTATGTGTGTGCACACATGTGTATGGAGCAAGGGGGTGGTCTGGTCTCCGTGGATACAGTATTAATTGTCAGGCATGGTGATAATTTATCGACCTTTCACTGCATGGTAGAGGGACAAGTGTCCTGGGGCATTGTAATTCTCAATAAAGCCACTTTCTAAAAGGTCAGGCTGATACTGACTGTTGTCACTGAGAAGGCCAAACATTCATTTTGACAATAATCCTCACCTTCATGGGAAAATGAATCTCATAACTGATTTTAAGAAGGTGGAATTGACACAGTGATTAAAGAGCAAACTCAGAGAGCAAGTAAATGAGCATCCAAGTCAGTCCATAGACAAGTCCACTGGTTTTAAAATACAACAGCAAAGATGCCACTGCAGAACGAGCGATCATTGAAACCACATTAAGACACACCCTGTTTCAAGACATTAAACATTCAGTGTTAAGGTAAAAAAAAAAAAATAGAGATAAGTGTGTAATAACTGAAAGAGGTCTTTAAAGTTAAACTTTTCTCTTTGTCTTTTCTTGACTTCGCTGTTCTTAACTGTTGTCTATGTTCTTGCAGTGATTTTATTTTAATGTCCTGTATTTACTGCTTTCACTTTCCTTAAATCTGTCAGTGTTTAAATGCAGCGTACCTGTTAACCTAACACATACACACGAGCACTTGCTATAAATACGTACAGAAAAGACAAAGCCAGTGAAGCATTTGACCACCTGGTTCTATTCACGTTTGCTTTCTGTGGTTTGCTTCTGTTTCCATGGTTCTACTCCGCAAAATCTGTTTATTCATGTATACAGGGATATTCATGATTGGTGATATGAGGATGCATAAACCCATCACATCCAAAATAAAACCTCCTGCATAAAACTCATTATGAAGCAGACGCTGGCAAACGTGTTTGCCGGTGAGCAAAAAGGTTTTGACATTTTCAGAGAAAATGTGTGATGTAGGTGTCATCATGTATATGTCTGCATCTTTATTTTAAGTGAGGAAGGTGTTAAGAATGTGCCAGACTTTCCCCCAAAAAAATAACAAGAGGAAACAGCTGTTTTGTTTTGGGGGGGTTTTTGTAGAAGGAAAATGTTCTTACTTACAAATTGTCTGTTTGATTCTATGAAATTACCTCAAGTTTTCTTTTAGCATGGTTGGTTTGTGGCTCCGTGTGATAGAACGAGAAAGCAACTTTCACATTTGTTATAACGTTTTCTGGAAAACTGAGGAAAAACTGGCCAAAACCTGAGCTAATCTTTCACATGCATCTGGTAAAGTGTGAGTGGGAGGGACAGAAAGAGAGATGTGCGGGGGTAGGGAGGAAGAAAGAATGGAAAAAGTATGACACATAGAAGAGAAACTATTTCCAGCTATACTATATGAGCTGCTTTGCTAATACCCACAGTGCAATTATATAATAATCTTTCTGAATAACACCTCCACTCCTCTGTGCTGATATAATGAATTTATGGGAGAGAAGCTTTGTACCCATGTTCTCTCTCTTTCAATTACTGGGACCCCAGCGCTCCTGTCTTTCTGGCAACAGAACGATCCATCTGGCGAAGAACAAATGAGAGCGGCTTGAATTTGGACGAGGTCCTTTCCCAACAGACGCCGTATTTGTTATAATTGCCAGACAGGTGTAATTTCCTGTAGGTTTATGAATCAAAGAATCACAGAATGACACAGAGGTCTGTAAGTCAAACAAGGAACTATGTCACTCAGGTTTCTGGACAGATAAAAATAAATCAAAGTACAACACAATAATACATTTAATTTCTCAATCCAGCTTTCTTTTCTCATGCAAACTGCAATCCAAAATTAGGAATTTGGAAAACTTTGAATTGTCTAAGGGTGAGTTCACGAGTGTATATCTGTTGACTGAAGGATACTACTGCTACTGCTACAGTTAATTTAGAACTGCAAACTTGTCTTTGGCAAAAGCCAGAGTATCTGGTGAGAACCCACTCAGCCACAGGTAGAAAGTCCCCGGCTGGCTGGTGGACCTTCTCTCTGTGAGGCAACGGTGCTAACCACCCTGCCGCAGTATCGGCCTGAATCAGGCAATCGTTAAAGTCACAAAGATTCATCCTTTGGGAAGGATGTCGATAAAAAATTGAATGGAAACACATCCATCCATCAGTGACCAGGCTGATCGACCAAACGGCTAACTGTCCTGAAAGCCAAGGTGTTATTATTGCTTATACGGATTAAAGAGAGTGAAAGGCCTCTACGTCCTGTTGCAAAGAAAAATACTAACACATGACCACAAAGTAGCATTTTGTGGTGTCTCAGACACTTCAACATTTCACAGCAGCACTGCGCAACTAGAGAAAAGGTGATTATTATTTTGAGAATATATTATCATGTCTGCTGCCTCTGTTTTAACTGGACCACAGCATAAATCACACACTACCCTACAGGCCTGACTATAGTCCTTCCGTTTTAACGTACAACAGGATGCACCTCCTCAGATCTGTGTCACATGGACTTTTCCAGGACAGCTCAGTGCGCAGGCTGAGCCCGAGTAGACATAAATATGGGCGTTGCTATTTATTCCCTCAAACAAACACAAAGCCACATGAAACACAACAGCTTGTCAGATGGAAAAAGTGCTACCCTCATGCTTCAAGATCCTCTGAGGCTAAGAGAAAATACTCATAATATGCAACAGCATGTGCTCTAGCCTAGTTATTTTAGTAAGTAATAGCAACATACTTACATAAGGCTGCGGGTTGCAAAACAGTCTTACAGACTGCAGTGACCTCTGAAATATGTTCATCAAGAACCAAAACAAACCCTTTCTACTGTAATTAGGCATTTTTAAAATATTCTTTATCAGATAACATATTTTTCTTTTCATTAAAACTGTTAACTGCATTAAAAGTATTCCTGCAAAAAGCATCTTTTTTTTTTTTTTACCTGCTGCAAGTTCTGGTAATTTCCTTTAATAAAGTGATTAAATAGATTTGCAGTACTGCTTATAACATTTAAAACATTCCTACTTATGCATGCAAGCTTTGGTCTGGGATTTCAAAGGCTGTTTTAATAAAGTGTTTTTCTTTGTTGTGACATAGAATTACTCAGGAAATGATGTGGTTCATGGAAAATAAAGTCCTCTCTGCCTTGACTGGTGGGGTTGCAGAGCTGGTGAGCTGAACACAGTCTTGTGACCGCTGCTTGATACACTACAGCCCCTCGAGATTGCCAGTTCACATTCAGTGTTTGCGGTTCCCTTAGATTACACGGCAACAGATCCTGTCCCTGTCCCCAACCCCCATAGCCTTCCTTGTTCCGTATGGTCCACTTTTTTCCAGTGGGTTCTCCGCCTAATGAGACTGTTTCACACAAGCTCCGGTGCAGCATGCATCCCCCCTCCCCAAGGCTACAGCGGGGGTTCCTGTAAACCCGTTTCACTGCTGTTCGCCATTCTTAGACCCACTTTATTTCCTGAGTAGGGCTATGTCACAACAAAGAAAAAAAACATTCTTTCCCTCATGCTCATTATTTCACGAAGAACAGGAAGGAAACTACAATGACAGTCAGATACAGAGATGCAGCATGCATATGTTTAAATATATCTGTCCTTAGGTGTTTACAGAGAAAATAGTTCATGCTTATGTTTCCACCAGTTGTTAGTGAGCGTGGGAATCAAAAGACAACTTCTGCTTAAAGTCATATCTAAATGTACATAAGTAATTACTTTTTCTTAAAAAGGATACAATCGAGTATTTGTTTTTATTTATTTTCAGGCAAAGCCTCTAAACTGTGAACATCCACTAGTATTCTTAGTGGATATTGTTAGGTTTTCCATTTGTCAATCAGTACAAATACAACAGACATCCCCACTCCTCCTGTTTTTATATTGCAAGCAGGCTCACACTGAACCTTTTCCCTTCATTAACTCTGGATAAACACGACTGACAGAATGTTTTTAATGCTCTCTGCATCGTGCCTTTTTTAAAGGGAATGTAATCCAAACAACCTGATATGGCTCAGTGCACAGAGAGAAAGCGTGCCCGTTTTAGCCTGCTCTGCAGTGGATGAGCAGAGCAGCGCTGTAGCCTCGAGTACGCGAACCACTGGTAACTGGGACTCCATCAGGTGGTTGAGGAGTCGGTGTGAGGTATTTATAAGCTAAGGAGAAAATGAGCTCTCCCATTATTCTCGCATTCAGCGGTGCTTCGTGGCAGTCTCTCTGAACTCATGTCAGAGAAAATCATTGCAGTGGATCAGGATGAGGTCCCCTGACACACCAGTAGTCAAGGCAACAGTATAGTAGTGGTACAGCTTATGAGGGAAAGGCAGTGTAACAGTCAATCTGGGGCACACGCAGGGCAGAAGATATATTGAGACTCGAGTGTGTGTGTGTGTGTGGCTGTGTGTGTGCATTTAATATTTCCTTACTTTTAAATCTGAAACATTAGTATTATATTCATCACTTGATATTACCAAGCATAATACTGCATTGGACCTAATCTAGATATTCTGCACGCTCAAGCTTACAACAGCAAAATTATTATGTGTATTTTTATTACTTTAACACTTGGTGAGTGGGTGTATTTAATTTTGGATGCGTACGCTTCACATGATAGTTATGGTCTTTTTATCTGAAAAAAAAAAAACGTGTGAAATTAACTAGAAAAACAGCAACAATAGTGTGAAATAGTAGATGAAAGGAGTAGGCTTTTAATATTTAGCAAGACAGTGTTTTAGATGGCAATCCCATAGCAAGAAAAGGAGCTGGCAGATCTTTATTTTTTTCTAAGATGTCACACAGTGAGTATTTGAACTTATAATATTAACATCTTACCAGTTTCTGTAGCATTTTTAGGCAAGCTGTGATTTAAAAACTTGATTTGACACTTATACATATACTCATGTCACTTATACATGAAACCTTTAAAAAAAAAAGAAGATCAAACCAAGATGAATTAAATCCCCTCCCACACATTCAGCCACACTCTTAGTTATAATATCTACTGATCCTAATCACAAGTATTTTTTGGACAAGCACATGTTTGCTCTTTTAATGAAGCACAAAACATTGTCTGTTACGTTTGATTTAGTTTATGTGCTTTCGCATACATTTAATACATGTGCTTCAATATTACTCAATGTGCCTTGTCTAAGGCTATTTTTATATGTTTTTGTAATGTAGTTATGTGGTGCATGTGTTTTTGACTTTTGCTGCCATGATTCCAGGTCTCTCTTGGAAATTAGATTTTTAATCTCAATGATATTTTTCACCTGGATAAATAAAGGACTAATAAATTAAATAAAACAGTGCATTACATTTGATCAGGTTTTGTTTTGCAGCATGTAGTCTGTATTAAGACTTGTGAGCCACTAAGCTGCATTTTTGATAATATTTTTAATTGAGCAACTTCCCAGGGCAGATGAGATGTGTTTTAACTGGGTGTAGTCCTGTCTTGGGGAAATTGCCACAGCAGTCCAGGGTAGAGTAGCCACTGAAGCACAGTGGACTTCACAGTAACGAAAAATGTTTCTAAAAAATTAATATAAACTTACCTTTTTCCTGAAGGTATCTATGGGTCCTCCGGCTGAAAGAGTAAATGTTTGAAGACCACGTTTCCCACTGTAAGGCGTCACCAGCAGCCGAACTTAACCGTTAACTTGCAGTAGTTTAACTTTACACCTCCTCCCACCGACTCCAACGCGAGAGAAAATATTCGAGTCACCCAAACACTTTTCAGACAAAAGAAAAGATATGAAAAAGCGTGTAAGTATTCTTCCAAGATATTTTTATTATTATTATTTCTATTCAGTATGTGCTGCTTCCAGCTCCCGGTGTAGCGGCTTTATCATTTAGTGGAAGATGTGGCACCCAGCTTGGTTTTCATCCGAATGTGCCATATTGCTCCTTGGGGGGGTTTCCTTCGTCTGGGAGAGGGACTGAACCTTCTCCATCAATTGAAGAATTACTAACAATAGCAGTTTAATCTAGGGGACAATGAGTAAAAGCCAGAATGACCGTGACATGTATTTTAAAAAACATTTTAATGGGATTTCCTGTTTTGTAGTGTTTAAGTAATACTTTAAATCCCTCCCCCTGATACACTGAATGGATCCCTCCACACTCGCAGCTTCACTGTAAGGAACTGTCGCAGCAGAGTTCAGTGGAAAATTATCAACTGAGACTATTATTAGCTCAATATCTAAAATAAACGCTTCACATCTGGGGGAAAATGTGGAGACTTGGACAGAAATAGACTAAATAAACACTTCTACGATAACAAACGTGATTTAAAAGTTATTCTGGAATAGGCTAGGGCATCCTGTAGGCGACAGTTTTCCAAGCTTACTTGTAAATACTGTGGGCAATGCATTTTAAGTTCCATTATACAACAGTATACAACATGTTATTCCTTGTAATTGAAACAGCATCATTATATCAAGTGTATATATATATACAAGTCCCTGTAATATTGCTGGACAAATTGCTTTGCACAATTAAGTATTAATGACGTAGACATAAGCTCTTTTCAATGCTTTCCCGTATAAGTCTTCTCTTTCAGCCTCAGCACAGATGCACACTGGTCCATCGGCATCAATAGCAGTAACTTCTCTTGCCCTGGTTAAAGTGACACTGAAGGCGGGATGGTGTATATGTCAGCAATTCAGTGAGAAGATAAATAATTAACTGAGTGCGTTTGCCTCTGTGTGTGTGTCTTCCTGAAGCCTGACACCTGTTTCTATAAGCACATGGAGTGTTTATCTTGACCTTAGAGTGGGTACAATACAGGAGGGGGGATTGGAGGCAGTGATATAGCAGTCTGAGGTTGCTTTTGTTGCTGCTGCCAATGTGCAACTCAATACTGAAACAAAGCTGTGGATGGTGGACTGTGCGGATGGAAAGGAAAACAGTATTCTTTAAATAACATACCATATTACTTCAGGCTTCTGCAGGTCAAACAATTTCAGAAGTAAAACATAATTTTTATGTAAATAGGGGGGTGACCATGCTTATATTACCTGGCTATTACATAAATATAGACCTCAAGTAATGTGTAGCAGTAAAGTAGTAGGAAGAAGAAGGCATACAAGTGTCTGGTTAAAACAAACAAGTGGACCCTGATAGTCTCATAATCGAATAACCTTTTTCACTGGGATTTATTCTTGGTGTAACAAGGTTTTAAAACTCATTATTTTCAGTAATGACAGTTCAAATAGATAGATGAGGAAATAGCATAAGCTGTGTGTGTCAGATAAGAAACAGAGTTGTGTGCATTTTGCTGTCAGTTTTAAATATAGTACACATTTTTTTAAGGTGACTACAGAAGAGCTGGGTGTAGTCATGCAGAGAGGGAAGCGTTCTCCTTTTCTGCACAAATGTAATGATCCACTAGAGGTCACCAACAGTTTTGGAATCTGCCGCTACTCCAGCTTGGGTAAGTATTCCTGCCTTGAAGCTGAAATTAGGCTGATGGGCATCTTTTAAAGGAGGAGACCGGGCTGTTTATTTGCTGTAGGAGTGTTTCTATGCACAGTCCTCTGTGCATAGAAACACATAGAAACACTGTGCAGAAAAGGAGAACGCTTCCCTCTAAGATCATTATTCTTAACTGGATGTTACACCATTTTATTTTGTTTGATTTTATGATACTGTCTCTGACATCATGAGTCTTTGCTGTTTATTTAATTATTATTATTGTTTGTTTGGTTGTTTCATTTGTCTTGTTCATGCATTGCTTTGGCTGTCTTATTTCCTTTGTCTGCATTGCTTCACTAATGCCTCATTAGGTTTACCTACAGCTGATTGTTTTCATCTGTTTTTAGCGACACCTTTAATTACTTGTCAACACAAATGTAAAATCAAACAATCATATGGCTGTAACCTAATGAATTTAGCCATGCAGACATGGTGAAGATGATCTGCTAAAGTCCAAACTGAGCTTCAGAAAAGGAAGAAATAGAATTAAGTGACTCTGAATGTTGGATGGTTTCTGGTGCCTGATGGGTGACTATTTCAGAAACTGCTGATCTACTGGGATTTTTCACACAACCATCTCTAGGGTTTACAGAGAATGGTCCAAAAGAGAAAAATATCCAGTGATCAACAGTTCTCTTGATGAAAATTTCTTATTGATGTCAGAGATGGGAGGAGAATGGCCAGACTGCTTCAAGTTGACAGGAAGGCAACTGTGACTCAAACAACTGCTCGTCACATCCAAGGTATGCAGAAGAGCATCTATGAATGCACAACACACTGAATCTTGAAGCAGATTGGTTACAGCAGTAGAGGCCAACACAAGGCGTCTCTCATGTCTACTAAGAACAGGAAAGTGAGGATATAATTTGCACTTGGGTTCACCAAAACTGGACAATAACAAATTGGAAAGCAATTGCCTGGTCTAATGAGCTTCTATTAGGGCAACTTTGAGATGTGGTGGAAAAGGTGATTTGCATCATGGTTGTGCAGCAACTCTATGATGGTATTATGTTAATATAGACCAAAATCTCAGAGGAATGTCCTCAGCTATGGAACGCCAGGACTGCCATAATGAATTAATTAAATACACCATTAAATAATTAATTAAATGTGTCAATAATTAATTAAAATGGGAAATAATTAATTAAATAAATAGTTATGACACATGTAATTAATTAATTATTGACACATTTAATTAATTATTTATGTATTTCACATTTTAATTAATTATTGACACATTTAATTAATTATTTATTGACACATTTAATTAATTATTTATGTATTTCACATTTTAATTAATTATTGACACATTTAATTAATTATTTAATGATATATTTATTTATTTCATTTTGGCAGTCCTGGCGCCTGGCTCTCATCATGAAATAATTTTATCTGTCAACCTCACCCATCAAACGCAGGGGGCGGGGTTAACGCTGCCCATGCAGCTTCTCTAACATTTGATTGGTTGCCGTGCAAAGTAAGTCAAAACAGGTCGATCCTAGATAATCGATTGCTTGTGTAGACTTGGGGCAGCCAGGTATCCCAGAATGCATTTCAAATCACAGGCAGCAATGTTGGTGGTGTAGTTTTAAAATACCCCGTTTTTCTGTCACCAACTACACTTTTAACCGTGTTTTAGCCGCGAATGTCGCGTTGTAATCTTCACATGTCGGGTCAGGTTGTCAACCTTTGCAAACATGTTCTATACATGTTTGCAAAGGTGCTCAGATGTTTTCAGAGATTTCAGTAGCTCTGCTAACAGTCAGCATGCAGAGTGCACCGAGGGGGTTACGTTAACCGGTTTGTTTACATATTCCACTCTCCGTGTTCCACGTGTTGCATTCGCAGATTCTCATTTTCACCGAACGATCGTCTCTTTCCACCTGGTCTTGTGTCTCTGTGCTTCTGTAACATAAAGAACGAGCTGACATTTTTCTCACGAAACCAGCGATCAGCTCAACAGACCCTCAGTTTACCTGCATGCATCCTCCTCCTCACCTGTCAGCTGTTTAACACCTGCTGCTAATTCAAGAAACACGCCCACGTTATCTGGTGATAGTCACAGTTTAACTGGGCAGCCGGTGCTCGATATTACGCAACGTCAGCACATTTTTCTGCACAAGATAAGTAAATATAGTTTTTCCCGAGCGCAGAGCTGCTGGAGCTTGTTTCCCAACAGAGCACTTTATTGGCGAACCCACTTCATCAGCGGCTGATGTCCAATCACCGGCACAGCTTTGAAACCTCAGCTGAGTTTTAGCTCTCAGTGGTTAAACGCTGGACTTAATTCACTCAGGTTCTGTCTGTCGGGTCACGTTTACTTCGCTGTTTTATTTACAACTGAGCAAATCGGTTTGGCTGAGGTTAAAGTTACGTTTCATAACTGCACAGTTTTACAGACGTTTAATGGTTCACTGGCACATGTGTTAGACTGAACCATTCGCTTTTCTTTATCTGGTGTGTTTTGGATTTAACAGTAAATTTTGAGATTAAACTGACTTTTAAAATGTTTTTATACAAAGAGGAAAGAGAAGGCGCATTTCCACCGAGAGGAGCAGAGTTTCCAACTACATGTTCATAATGCAGACTGCAACCTGGACAGAAATATTATATCATCTGTTTTTAATAGGTTTTCTAAGCACCAGCGATCTGTTAGAATTTTTAGAGTTTACTTAACTAAAAATAAATGAGGTTAACATATAATTTGTGTGATTTTTTTCTCTCTCTCTCTTTTTATTTATTTATTTATTTTTTTGCTTTTTCGGTCATGTTATGTTTAACTGTCAAAGGTTTGTTACAAACTATGAAACACATGGTGCAGACTTCTGGATGTTAGAAGAAAACTAATACTGCTAATAAGGCAGGAAGGTGTCCTTTAAAACTAAACATGTTAGTAGGACTTTAGTATTTATATCATAGTTTATGAAATAGCACGTGTATTTCAGTAATAGCCTACTGATTTCAGTGTAGTGGTGAACAGTCACACAGCTCACGTGGGTGTTATCTGTGATACTCCTTAACTATAATTTATCCAGGTTAACTTCAGTTAACTCTGAGCGGCTGGATCGACGGAGGTCAGACAACAATTTTACATGTATGATCTTAAAACAGGACACAGCCATTATCCGTCCTGGCCTCATATCAAATGTGAACGCAGACTGAGTCTATGTTTGACGATTGCTTTATATCTAATCTTCCTCTCAAACATTTAAACAGTCTGCAGCTGAGGGAATACAAACTCAAATTGTCGGAACAGGTTTGCTCGTTTCTTGCGTTCATTTGGTAATTTATTAAATGTATAACTGTTATAACTGCTGAGTCTCTTACGCTGATGAAAATGCAGAAAACACAGATCACGAACACCTGTTCAACCAATCGCTTTCATTCCACTTTGACAAACTGACGCGTTCATCTCTGTTACAGTGTTGCGTTAGACTGCTATATTTTTGTGTTCTTTATGCTGTAGATTTTCACGTCTCTGGAATAGTTGGCAGTACTAAGGATGCTTTTCTGTAAAATCATATTGATATGACCCGTGAATTATTCGTAGATGACAGTTAGATTAGTCAGCTGGGAAACTCTGTGTTACCTCAGAGAGCTGAAGATATCGTGGATATGCTGACCTCGCTCTGTGGTGTACAGGTCCATTTACCCTCATGATTAATATTCACAATAAAAATATTAGCCGAACATCATGAAGTCTGTATGTGTGTCATAGTTTCGAACAACCTTTGTACAGTTAAAGCCAGCAGTTACTACATGAGGAAACACCAACGTTATCTCTTTTATGCGTTTATACACAGGTCACACTGATTACTGAACAAAAACCCAAAGATCAGCTGTTAATCGAATTTATTTGCTCTCTCTCCTCCTTAAACATGTTTTTAATGTTAGTTATAATTCAGAATTATACTGAAACATGTATGACGAACATCAGGAAATAAAACCCTGATAAATATAACCTCAGTAAAAGAAGTCCGTGTCAGCGGGGGTTATTACAGCTGTGTACCGGGGCCTGAGCTTTGTCGGTGGTAATAACAGCTCGTTTGCTTGTGAGGCGAGCGGGTCTATCCACGCTTTGCCGTGAGACTGGGCAGACATCTCCGAAATCATCGAAGCACTTTTGCAAAGAGGCTCTATCTTGAGAAACCGACCAGACACATGAGGATTAAACCACTACATTCTCGGCTAAAAAAATATTAAAACTGTATTTGGTGACACACATAAACAGGGTTTTCAAAGTTCAGTTCTGTTAGTTTCCACATGCTGGTTGTTGTGTGCTAAAAACAATGGCCACCAGGCCAAAGCAATGGTTTTGAGTCGATCAGCGTTAACCCCGCCCCCTGCGTTTGATGGGTGAGGTTGACAGATAAAATTATTTCATGATGAGAGCCAGGCGCCAGGACTGCCAAAATGAAATAAATAAATATATCATTAAATAATTAATTAAATGTGTCAATAATTAATTAAAATGTGAAATACATAAATAATTAATTAAATGTGTCAATAATTAATTAATTAAATGTGTCAATAATTAATTAAATGTGTCAATAATTAATTAAAATGTGAAATACATAAATAATTAATTAAATGTGTCAATAATTAATTAATTACATGTGTCATAACTATTTATTTAATTAATTATTTCCCATTTTAATTAATTATTGACACATTTAATTAATTATTTAATGGTGTATTTAATTAATTCATTATGGCAGTCCTGGCGTTCCATACTCAGCATCTTGTTGAATTTATGCAATGAAGAACCGAAGCAGTTTTTGAGAAAAAAAAAAATGTATCCAACCTGTTACAAGGAAGGTTTAACTTGTGCACTGGTGAGTGCAAATATTAGTTCATCTTTCAGAGGCTATCCAGGTTGCCTTAGTCTCCAGAGTGATTAGCAGGTTTATATGCAAAAACACAAAATAGAGACAAATGAAATATGTTTTCTTTATTCCATATACTACTATTACTTCATCTTACTGGGTCATCATTAATCTGTGAGTGAACCATCAGAGATTCATGCTATTATGAAAGTTTTGGGTTATTTGAAGTTCAAGTCCTCACTTGTTCCCAAAATGAACACATTGCTTCATGAATCTTTGGACCCTCTGTTCTTCCTCTTTCCCTGGAAATTTTACCTTCTGGATGAATTGTCACAAGCGTCAGCCCACTGCTAAAATATCGATCTGTCTGTCCTTACATTAACTAGAGTGAGGGACATTGCTCCACTCTATAGACCTCTGTCAATATTTAAGGAACACGAGCCACTGATATTAAGGTTTATAATATGGAGTTATTCCATGAAAAACCAGTGAGGGGTCCCCTCGCAGAATCAGCTGATTTGTTTTTACAAACAACTCTGTCATATCTGGAATTTTTAAAGAAACTACGAGCCTCAGACTAGGAGCTGTTTTTAAAGTGTTTTATTGCAACTTTTACTAAAGAAATGGTTCCTAAACACACACACACACACAAAACAGACTCGCTCATTCCACAAGACAACTCTTAACATCAGGGTGTAGACACTTTTAAAGGCTGGATACATGGAACTGGTTTATTCTGGCACTTGATCAGATTGGTATCTAGGAGTTTGGAGATCTGGTCTTATCATAAAACATGGAGGGAGCTCCTCAAGGCTCTCAAAAGTGAAGCCAGTGTTGAAGCTCCTTGAACCAGAATTCTAGCTAATGCCCAGGAGGGTGCACCTTTGTTTGCCACAAGTCAGTTTGTAAAGAAGACACAGTAAACATGATATTAAGGAATTTAAGGGTTAAATTCCTAAATTGATTATAATCAACACAAGTTGCTGGTTGTTTTGCAAAATATGATACCATTTAGATAAAAATAGATGATAACGCTATGATTTAGGGCGCCACTGCCTTATGTTTGGTAATTTGCTGTGTCAATAGTTTTCTTAGGCACTTCCAGAACTCACCTGACTGCTTAAAAAAAATTATTTGTCTGTTTTGTTTTTTTACAGTTTGACATGGTTAAATTTTTTGGGTTGAGTATTGTTGTTCAACCAGTAAAATGCATTTGGAACTGCAGCTCTTCAGTTAATGGCTGTGATCACATGCTTTTATTTTCAGCTGAAGCCAAAATCTGACATAAATTCTGTTTATACTTTGAGCATTTTAATTATTGCATATCATCACCTTGGTTTGCAGGAAAATACAGCAAATAAAGTTCTGCTTTTCATCTTCTGAGTTTGATTGTATTATTCCCTTTTTGTGGAGAACCTGTGCCATTTTCCCTTTTTATGGCAAGTCTCAGAGTATGTGGATGAAATGCAGAAAATGTTTTAAGAAATAACATTTAAAACATTTTTAAAAAATAAATAAAAGAAACATATGCAGGCTTATTGGACATTTTGCAATTGAAAAACGATACTGCACAAAGTACGTGATACACTGATAAGCTGCTTGTGTTCTTTGCACTACCTCACTTTCATTTGTACTGATAATGGCAGTGCTGAGTAGGCCTTTCTAGAAATGTCTGGGTGCAATAAATGTGTGCGAGCTGACTAAAATACCCCGTTAATGCAGTGTTAAATGTGTTTTTAACTTGAGTATGTAATATTATAGATTTTGTAAGTGAACTCAAACAAGCAAACCACTTTCACAAGAGAAGTACATGACATTTGTAGAAAAGAACACACGGGAGATCATGAGATTTCGCGACAGATTTTTTTTCATTCTTTCTTTTTTAAAGATTCAATATAAACAACGCATTAATGATTTCTCAGTGGCAAAAAACTTAAAATGCATTACCTTTTGTGCTGGTTCTTGTGCCCCATTGTTGCCCCAGTTTCAGACTGGTTATGAAACATTGTTACCTTTGCTGCTGAACATATCACAGCTATTTATCTCTACAGTAAAGGGTTTTTTTTACATAACCTTCTACAATTGTACAACATTCTGCAGTTCCACTAGTTCACATTTTAATATTGTAGTGTACATCCCCACAGACACAGCTGCCAGGAAAGCAGAAGAGCATCATATTAAGAAGTCTTGATGCATGCTCAATCATCCAGGTAAGTAAATCCCAAAAAGGGGAACATTTGCCCAAACACCCTGGAGAGGATAAAGGAAAGAAGGGCAAAGAAAAGCCACTTCTTTGCACCACCTTTATTTCTAAATTTTTTCACACACATTTGCCCCAGCTCTCCTTAATAGTTAACCTTAATTGCTCTCAGTAACAACCTTTCCTCTTCACAGACAACCACCACCCTTCTTAATGAGGAGCAGCTGTGAAGGACCTGAAACCTAAAGGCTACCTACAGATTTTTAAAAACACAATAAATATTCAGTAAATAATTAAACTCTTCTGTGCAAACATTTTTCATATGCAAATCTATGCTCAAGGTGCAATGCTGAATAAAGTGCTAGATGAGTATCGGAACAGCTAAGACGCATTTTCTCTAAACACAGCCGTGGCTTTCAAACTCTAAAACATGCTGTGGCAAAAATTGGTCGACTCCCAAGGATTGGTTATGCTGTTAAGTGCCAGGAGGATTGCCATGATTTATACATCGGTGAAACCAAACAACCTCTGGCTAAGCGAATGCCACAACACAGAAGAGCCAACTCTTCAGGCCAGGACTATGCAGTCTATTTACACCTACAGGCCAGTGGCTACTCTTTCAGTGGTGCTGAAAGGTACTGTTTCTACGTTTGGGAAAACCTGCAGTCAGCTGAGACTGAAGAAGTCACTTAGATGAGTGACAAAACGCTATGTCAACATGATTGAGCATGCATCAAGATATCCTATACATAATCTTTCTTTAGAAAACTCCTATATAAAGCATTGTGCATTACCTGTACTTTAATTCACACCTATGACACTGATATACCAATATAATAATCTATGGTTTGTGTTTGCTCCTTTGAAAGGGGCCAAAATGAAAAGCTAGTTGTAAGGTTATACTTGCAGCTATAAACTGTTCTGTCAGAAACAGCATTAACCTGACAGCAACTGGTATCAACTCTCTTCAGTAATACTGTTAAATATATGCTAGTTAAATAACATAATTTTTATAAACAAAACTCAGAGAGTCAAAAAGCTTCATGGTGCAACTGAACAATGTAACATACAGCGGAGCAAATATATCACTAGGGCCAAAACTGGACAATATTTATTTAGCCAGTGTTTGTTTATTTGCTCATGTATTGGTGTTGGTATTTATAATAGTTGATAAATGAAAATTTTGGTCTTCATGCAAATAATGCAAAAATTCTTGCACATGGGAATCTTTTATATCTTTTATCTTTTTGTATATTCTCTAGTATGTGACACATTTTGTCCTACTGGAATGGTTCTATCAGTGGGGTTAGGTTGATCTAAACTGCTATCTGCTACTGACAAAGCTGACGAGCAATATAACTTTAACTGATTATGCTGGTTTATGACACAGCAATATTCTGAGCATGCCTTCATTGTCTGGACCTTTAGCCAATGTTTAAACCATAAGATTGACAAATAGGTCAATAAACAGCAGAAGAGTTCAGCGCAAACTGTATTACACAATTGACAGTGTTGCAGGGTATTTTTTTTTTCAATACAATATTTTTTATTCATAAGTAATATTAACATTAATGGTACTAATAATAATAACAATGACATGTAATGACATATAAAGGGCTGCATGTTAGACACAGGCGGTGGTTAGCTCTGTCTGCTCACAGTAAAAGCTCCTGGTTTAAATCTGGTTGGGGTCTTTCTCTGTGAGTGTGCATATTTTCCCTGTGCCTGCATGGATTTCCTCTTGGTACTCAGGTACCCACAAACAAGAGATATGCTTGTTTAGTTAACTGATGACTGAAGAACAAAGAGACCTTCTGCCATTTTGGGCTATTTTGCAGAAAATGACAGGAAACTGCAGCATCACATAAGAGTACGCTCTAAAAAAAAAAAAAGCCCAAAAAATATTTTGTGTTTTTTTTTCCTTTTCTACTGAAAGTGGTTTTTTTTCATATATGTTGATATAATTGTTTTTTTAAATAGAAAACTGAATAAATAAATAGCACAATACAAAAAACACAGTTTTACAATAATGTAAAACACAGCCTTACAGATAAAGGAACACCAGGAGATTTCTATATAAGTAGACTGAGCAGGAGAATAAAGCTATAATCAAAGTCTAGGCTGATTTAAACCCTAAAAAAAAAAGGTTCCATGATTAAAAATCTACCAGTAATTTTAAAAATAATTTTTCCAGTAACTGTTATTTTTTTTCAAAGGGTTTGCACTTTTTGCATCTGGATTTCTTTTCAAATAAAATAGCACAAAGCGTAGGCAGCGTATAGGTACTTATAGACAGATAAACATGGCAAACTAGGAAACAGGGCAGGACTACAAAGAATCCAGAAGAATCCATAACCTCACAGATTACATGACCCACACCAAGTGTGGCCACATTGTTTCCTCTTAACTATTACACCCCCACAAAGATACTGATAGATGAATTTTCCCCCAAAATGTATTACTGTGGAAAAAGACCTGATATTTTCTGAATACACTGATGGAGTGATCATCACAACATTCAAAGCTTATGTTGAAAACTACTGAGTACCTCAATCCATACTGTTTATCGGGAAAATTGATTCACTACTAGGATCCTAGACTACATTGTAACATCTTAAAAGAAAGAAAGAAATACATAACAAGGTTTAACAGTACTTGCAAAATATCTCCAGTGGTATCGACCTTTATGCCAAAAAATTGGTTGGGCAATAGTACTTGCGGCTAACTTGCTGCGTTGCTACATACACCTGGGTCACAGAGTTTAGATTCAGTTTTATTTATTTGTATTTTGTAATCATTATTTGGTACTCATCTGATTTTAAAGAGACCGAAATCGGTTTATTCATCTTCTGATGACTCTGGAGTGTTTTCCTTCTCTGAATTCTTTGTCTCGTTGTTCTTGACCTGATTATATCTTCCATATAATATGCAGACTTCAGGACTGGTTAATTATAAAGTCCCTGTTACCTGCAGAACATTAAACTAAGACAAAGACACACTGGATTAAAGAAAATGGGGAATTTCAAATAAAATAGCACAAAGCGTAGGCAGCGTATAGGTACTTATAGACAGATAAACATGGCAAACTAGGAAACAGGGCAGGACTACAAAGAATCCAGAAGAATCCATAACCTCACAGATTACATGACCCACACCAAGTGTGGCCACATTGTTTCCTCTTAACTATTACACCCCCACAAAGATACTGATAGATGAATTTTCCCCCAAAATGTATTACTGTGGAAAAAGACCTGATATTTTCTGAATACACTGATGGAGTGATCATCACAACATTCAAAGCTTATGTTGAAAACTACTGAGTACCTCAATCCATACTGTTTATCGGGAAAATTGATTCACTACTAGGATCCTAGACTACATTGTAACATCTTAAAAGAAAGAAAGAAATACATAACAAGGTTTAACAGTACTTGCAAAATATCTCCAGTGGTATCGACCTTTATGCCAAAAAATTGGTTGGGCAATAGTATTTGCGGCTAACTTGCTGCGTTGCTACATACACCTGGGTCACAGAGTTTAGATTCAGTTTTATTTATTTGTATTTTGTAATCATTATTTGGTACTCATCTGATTTTAAAGAGACCGAAATCGGTTTATTCATCTTCTGATGACTCTGGAGTGTTTTCCTTCTCTGAATTCTTTGTCTCGTTGTTCTTGACCTGATTATATCTTCCATATAATATGCAGACTTCAGGACTGGTTAATTATAAAGTCCCTGTTACCTGCAGAACATTAAACTAAGACAAAGACACACTGGATTAAAGAAAATGGGGAATTTGTAATAATGTAAACATAGTAATATTTAACATTAAAAACAGTGACATTAGTAAGAATGAATTTTTCTATTTGCCATATTACTGTTGTGTGCGTTGCTGGTTTTGTGCAAAAACAGCAGTAACAGCTACCACTAAATATTTGAAGTATTTCAAATATTAGCCTATATGTTTTATAGGGATATATAATTTGAGTACTGTTACTTATATATACATTGGTAACCTTTTTAAAGTACACAGACTTACATTAAGAATCATTTGGTGATTCATATTGTTTAACTGCTGAACAGCTAAAAAAGTCCAGTCTCAAGTACTTAACAGGACTTTACACAGAAAACTTGCAACTTAGAAGATCATACAGTTTAGAAAATTAGAATATTGCTATTACAAAAGAAAAAATAAATAAGCTTTAAATTTAAAATGGAAAAGGACAAAAGTGTTCGCTTTAAGCTCCCTTTGGACTCTGTGTTAGTTCAAACATTATCAGCATCCAACAAAAAGTACTGATCAGGATATATATTGCAACAGACCATTACACAATGTTTAGATGTAACTCTGAGATCAGTGCACAAATAAAAAAAAAGACAATTTCATGTTTTCAAGAATTTGTATAGTAATGGGAAATGTTTAATGTAGCGCAATATAAATGATTGAAGTAAACACCATTTACAAAAAATAATAATAATGCTTAAGACAGCTCAAGGTTATTACTGTTTATTTATTGCATGTGCCTTTCATGCCACAAACAGAATAGCAGACCCTATTCAAACAACTAATCAAATTTTGCAGGAACCTTTGAAACTGTAGCTCAAAGTTCAGTGTCCCAACCCAAATCAAGGTCTGCAAATGTTTTTGCTGTTGTCATTTTTGGGCTGTGGAGCAGAAAAACAAGCATCTAACTTCATTACACTGTAAGTATTATTATTTTTGTTGGTTGGTTGGTTGGTTTTTGACTGTAAAAAGTACATGTAAAGCAACATTGCCATTTTAAACAATGTGTATAGTGCAAATATGTACAGGAGAGAATTTATTATGTTATATAATCTAAGATTTTTTTGCTAACTTAAGTGTTTTTAAGGCAGTTTTTACCAGTCACTGTAGCCTAAAAACGAAGCAGTAAGTTAAATAAACAAAGTAACACTAGACAATTAATGCTACCTTTTTAATCTTCAATTTTTATGTGTGCAATCTCTCTATCTATGAATCAACTGGAGTATTTTAGAGTGTAGAATTGCTCATTAAATCTATGCCTTTATCACATACGCATTCACAATCACTAACTGGAAAGTGTAAGAAATAATATGAATTGTTGGTGGTGGGTTATTAGCACACTATTAAGAATGTAACAGCGTGAAGAATAAAAACAACGCAAAAAGTAATTAGTAGCTATTAGATGATCTCTTAAGACTAACCCTTAATATCCAATCAGTGAATGACAAACCACATTAATAATAGAAGATTTTTTTTAACACAATACATCCGTTTTCCATGTCTCGTCTTTTAGCTCTAAGTGTGTTTTAAACCCTTTTGCCTTTGTCCCTCCACACACAAGAGGGTCGGGTGGACTTTGAGCATTCAAAGAATTGTCTGTGCCTCCCAGTCTCCCAACAGGGCCCACCTGAGAGTATAAAAGCCTCAAGCTGAAGTACAAAAAAATCAGTCTCATTTCGGAGTGCTCATTGACCCAAAAGGAGGGGGCTTCAACGAACCAATCATGGGGGACTCAAAGCTCTGCCTTTTGCTGCTCCTCAGTACATCTGCCTTGACTTGTGAGTAGTTCCTAAATTCTTTCAGTTTAAAAAAGTATTTTTACAGTGTTGAAAAGGTTGCAATAGATATCAGTGTACTGTAGTCTTTGCAGAATTGTTAAATGAAGGTTAAAAAAACATGCAACAAGTACAAAAATTTGGAAAACACAAAACATCTGATGGTACTCACCTATGTGTAAATCTTTGCTAGGTTATTATTAGGCTTGGTAGATGGGTTTAAGTTGTAGTGCACTGCGTTTTAGTTGTATTACAGGTGCTAAAGCAAATGATTAATCTTTGTTTTCCAGTTGCACAAGATCGGGATCAACCAACCTGTCTCTGTAAGTTCATTTTGATGTTGACATCAAGTTTGCACAGTAGCAGTAGTTTCCAAAAGATAACTAATAAATGATTTCTCATTACTCTAATCTCATCTCTTCTAGTGGCTCAAAGGTACAAGAGCCTACACAAGTATGAATACCAATATGAAGCTGAATCTCTGAATGCCATCAACGGAGCCTCACATCTCAAGAATGGACACAAGGCTTCCTGCAAGGTATGAGAAACACCTCACGATGATGCTAAATCACCAGTTTTCCCCTTTCCATTCCATGTATTTCAGAAAAAGAAATTCCCCTCCTCTCACAGGTTGAAATTGAAGTGCCTCAGACTTGTAGTTTCATTGTGCGCACTACTGGCTGCTGGCTGAGTGAAGTCGTTGACACGGACACACAGGGTAACCCTGTGTTTGCCAACAGCCCCAGCTCTGATGCCTTTGCTGCTGAAATGGAAAAGTATGTAATTTCTCCATGATAATTTAAACCATTGAAAAAAAAAGTGGTATATTTGGAGACTGTGCACTTGTTTTTAAAGGTATCCCCTGAGGGTCGTGATTGAGGGTTTGTATGATGTGAAACTGTACCCTGAGGACGGTGAAACAACAACTGTCTTGAACTTTAAGCGGGGTATCATCTCTGCACTGGCTGTTCCTGTGCTGGAAGAAGACAAGAACAAGAATATGGTACAACACTTTAACAAGCTGGATTAAAAATATCACCATTAAACCACATTTTATATTTATTAAAAATGGTTTCGTAATCATATATTATACATCTTTATTTAGTTCATCTAATCTTTACCATATTCGCTGCAGCCTACAATTCACGGCAACTGCAAGACCCACTACACAGTCAATGCTAGAGAAGACATTGCAACTGATGTCAGCCTAAACAGGGATCTGTCCAGATGTCACAAATTTGTCCCAATGAGAGATCACACCAGCCCCTTGGCTCTTATCACAGGCATGGTAAGGCACTCAAAGACAAGCTGTGAGCTGAAAACTTTAAACACTATGACAAATCAAAAGAGAAACTCTGCCTTTGTTCGTTAAACTGTGATATTAATGTCTTAACACACTGGTGGTTAAATTTGAGCTATAATGGAAATAAAAGCCAAATTGAGTATCTTTTTTAAAAAAAATTGTAATGGTTTACTTTTGCAAAAGATTACACAAAAATGTGCCAACACAAATATCCACAATGCTAACATCCTCATCTATAACTTTCAAGCACTACCCTCTTGCTCAGCTGATCAGAAGCTCCCAAACCTGCAATTACAGGTTTGACAATGAGAAAAAACACATGACCTTTGGGTCCTGCACCGAGAACCACATCCTCATTCCCTTCTCATATAAGTAAGTCAAACCTTGTACTAGACTCTATTGAATGCTCTGCTATGTAAGTACACACAGGGATATGCATTTGATTTGTTTTCTATATTTAAGGAGAGAATATGGCGTTGCCAATGTTGGAAAGCAAGAGCTCACCCTGGTTCAAGTTTCTCCTCACAATGACAGAATCTTTGTTCACGGTAAGCCTTTTTTGTTTAATTTGCTTTGTTTTAATTTGTTATAACTAAAATGTAGTGCAGACTCGTGATAATCTTTTTGTTTGTCTGCTAAGGTGTCCTTGTCAAGGATCTCCACATGGAGACTGTTGAGGACAAGAGTTTTGTACAGGATAAAGATGCAGTTATGAATCTCCTGAGAGAACTGGACACTCTGCCTGAGAACGAGGGTGAGAAGAGGGCTCCCCTGTTCCACAAGCTTGTCTCAACGGTCCGTGGAATGAAAACAGAAACCTTGAGCGCGGCACTCCCTGAGGCTCTTGCGGTATCCCGAGTCCTCACCTACCAGGTACTGGCTCAATGTGGAACGCCTGAATGCAGCAGTGCCATCATGAAGATCCTCAGGACCTTTGACACCAACGCTCTTGAGGTTGATGCGACTGTCTTTGCTTTGGGACTCGTGTCCAATCCTTCTGCACTCTTGATCCACGATATGCTCGAAATGGCCAAATACAAAGCCAGCAAGCCTGTCATGTATGCTCTGAGCAATGTTGTAAAGAGGTAAGCAAATTAAATCAGACTTTATTCAAGGAAAGATTTATCGATAATATTGTACTAGTTCTTTCTTTGTGAAATACATTTTAGAGGCTAAATATCGTGTTTTTTCTTTTAACAGGTTTTACAAGTCTGAAGGAAGGCAAATTCCTGAGATTCACTCTGTTGCTGAGTTCATGGCTTCCCAGTTGGGTGATTGCTCTGGAGACAAAGACAAAACTTTTATGACACTCAGGGTAGGTATTCTGCCCATAACTTCAAACTAAAATACTGTTACTGTAGAAATAAAGTTAGAGAATTACTTTTATGATAATTATGATTGTTTGAAGCAAAAATATATCAATACATATTGAATCTTGATGATACACCTAGCTAAGTCTTTATTAGCTAGGTGGTTGCTAGACAACAATGATTACAATGTAACATCTGATATAGAACTGATATAGAACCTTTAGGGTTTTCAGCTGTACCTGTCTGCCTATTTGTTTTCTCAACTCCTGATTGTGTTGGAGGAGTTCGCGACCACAGAAGCAAGCAAACACACACAGACACAGATTTCATGTATTATAGTAAAATAAACAGAAATCAATTATATACATTTAAAGGGTAGATCCTTTGGAGCAACATGCTAAAATTGTCCATTACAAAACAAGATATCATGATCTCACCTGTATGAGCATGTTGAAGCATGCATGAATTTTTATTCTTCTTCATGTGTTGATTATTTGCTTTACTTTTTATCTTAGGTTATTGGAAACATGGCTCCAGCTGTGGTACCTGCTAGTCCAGCACTCAGGACTGCTGTAATCAACTGTGTGAACAAACCTACAGCTTCTCTGGCCGTGCAACAAGCTGCAATTCAAGTGTACAGGCTGACCCCTCTCCCTGAGGAGGTAACCTATTTAAAAAAGTTTATTTTAGAAATTCTTGAAAAAGTAGTTCTCAAATAGTTACCTAATCACTTGCAGAAATTGTTTATTTGAAGAATTTCAGTCAGGATTTACAGTGCAACAAAGCACAGATAGAGCACTAGTGAAGAGTTGCAACTCAGTGTAGCATCTGATATCACTGATAACAAAAATGTATTATACAAATTATCACATTGCAGGAGTATTAAATTACATTTTCATGAAACTCTACAGAGTTCTGTGTGAACTTACAACATACATGTTTCCCTTGGATAACATTATTAGACAACAGTACATATAATTTCATTGCTATGCAGATGACACCCAGCTTTATTTATGGATAAAGCCAGATGACACATGACTTGTAATGTTTTCTCCTGAATTTACCTTTTGACCAGGATATGTCCTTCAGTGTGAATATTAGACAAATATCTCAGACCTCTTTCTGCTTTCATCTGTGCAATATCTCTGTAATTAAAAATATCCTTACTCAGAATGAGTTAGGATACATACACTGTGAGCACTTCTTCACAATTCTACTCATCTCTTTTGTCTTTCTACATCATGGGCATGAATGTCATGTTAATTTTATGAGTTTAATGATTCCTTTAAATGCCAATAAACTACCAAAAGTATATTTGAGGTGCATCTTTCTAAGGGACATTTAATAAAATATTTATTGGGGTGTATTTATACTTGTATGCATATGTTTGACCCTGTGTAGATAATAGAAAATCCGAAATAAATTCAAATTTGTGTCCCCAAATCTTGTTTTTTAAAGACTTGAAAGATGTATGTTGTACATTCATTCAACCCTGGAAAAAGAACATTTCAAAGAAAGCATTACAAGTCCCAAATTACTGTGACATTCATGCCAATAACGAGTACATGTAAACTTTTAACCAACACTCTACCAATGCAGCATGTCATTAAATTTGGTCTCCTTTCAAGTCAGACAATTAGTCAGACCCATATAATGACTTTTTTTTTTTTTTTACACTAATTTTTTTTTATGTACTTTGGGCACAGGGCAGAGAGGAGTTTATGCAGGTTCTTCTGGACAGCACTAGTCCCATGCAAAAACGTATTGCTGCATATCTGGTACTTATGAAAAATCCTCAGCTAAGTGAACTTGCCCGGGTGGTGAATGCCTTGCCCAATATACAGGACCAACAAGTCAAGAGCTTTGTCATCTCCCACATTACCAACATTTTGTCCTCATCTGGGTCAGAGACTCAAGCGTAAGTGAGAATTATTGGTAAATAGAAAGTTGTTATTCTAATTCGGTGACAATAACTCGACTATTTTTTTCTACAGGCTGAGACATAAGCTTCAGGATGCCATTCAGGGTAATGAGATTGGGCCCATTATGGACCCCACAAAGTTCTCTCGCAACTATAAGTTTGGATCTTTGGAGGGCAATATGATCTTTGAGGGTACAAACTACCTGCCCAAGGAGGTCATGCTTGAAATGACTCTCAAGGCATTTGGCTATGACATTGACATGGTGGAGGTAATGATTTTGGGCCATTTACTGCAAATTCAGACACTGTTTTGAAATGTTCGGTTTAACAGAATAAATCTGTCACCTTTGAAGATCGGTATGGAGGGGACAGGATTTGAGCCAACTGTTGAAGCTTTGTTTGGAGAAAATGGATTCTTCCCTGACACTGCCATGCAGACTATGTATTTTGTGTCTGACAACATGCCACAAACAATCCGTGAGGTCATGCAGAATGTGATCCCTGCTTTCAAGACGGACCGGATAAATAGACAGGTATTTCAGTTAGACACCTTTCACCACAACCTAGAAAACCCTGTAGCTAGCCTGGCCCCAGCAGTCAGTGCAAGTAGGGGTAGCTTAGCCACCATTCACCCTCCCCCAGCAGACTGTCCGGAGCAGCCATAGAAAACAGGCTGGCTAGGGGACCACGAGGAGGAAACTTGATCCTAAACAGAAACCTACACACACGTTGAGGAACAAACTCTGGATATTGGTAAATCTGTTTTGAGAAGTGTGATGTTAGAGACACCTGCAGAAATAGTCAGTTATCTTCCTGGGGCCAGAGCAGGAGACATTGAATTAACCCTGAAACTGCTCTCTAAAGACAAATGTAGAAATCTACATGAAATCTAAATCTACATTTTTACTAAATGTAGATTTAGTAAAATTATAATTTATTGACTCCCAGTTCCATAAATTTGACATCTGGTGTGTAACGTTGCTAACACATGTTGGACTCTAGCTTTCTCTGTTTCCCTCCCCAATCAGATCAGGAAACTTTCTGGTGAAAACCTGGTCTTGTTAGAAGGGATAGCATCCATCCCGCTTCAGAAAAAGCAACTCTGATTTCTAGAAATCTGGCTAAATGTATTAAATCCCCAAAAACATGACTATGCAGAATTTAGACCAGGAAGCAGAATTGCAGTCTACACCAGTGTTGGTCAAGTTACTTGAAAAAAGTAATCAGTAACTAATTACTGATTACTTCCCCCCAAAAGTAATCCCGTTACTTTACTGATTACTTATTTTCAAAAGTAATTAATTACTTAGTTACTTTTTAAAAACACAATTTACAACCTGAATAGGTGATAAAGCAATAGATCTTTCAGCCCAATTCTACTTTTTCTGCATAATCCATCATATAAAATGTAATCAAATGGAAAAGTCTCTTTTTAAAACTTGTTTTATTAGTTTTAATCTTTTAAAAAAATTAATTATATGCAACATTCTCTGACTGGAAGAAATTTGTTTAACATTTAAACCTATTTTCTGCACATTCCAGCATAAAATAAAATAAAATAAAATAAATAAAATATTTTTTTGTGTTTACACTCACTCTTTCAAATAGATGCAAGTAAAACACAGCAGAAAATAAATAAAATCAAAGACTAGCGGTCCTGTTGCTTAATTTTCACCTGTAAAGCAGGAGTGGGGTAGGCGGAGGTTTACCCTGGTGCAGGTGTGCCGCTGCGGTCAGTTGAAGAAGAGTTTCTCTGTGAATTTCCCATTACGTCGTAGCGCACTCCTGGTGCTTGCTTGGAAGTTTAGGGGTTTTTTTCGCTGTAAAAAGAAGTTTTCTTCCCACGCACAACGGACACTAATGTTTTTGTCACTTTTTATGGAATCAAACTCAAAGTAAGGTCAGTACTTCCACGCTTTAAACACTGCATGCTCATACTCTCTCTCACACTCGATATATTATCCATTGTTGATCTGCACACAGCTGTTGTCACAAACGTCGCACTCGCTTACATCACTGTCATGAGATATTCTCGCAAAAAAAAAATCACGGTTTTAGTAACGCTGTAACGCTGTAACACTGTAACGCAGTAACGCAGCGTGCTTACGGGAAAGAAACGGTAATCTAATTACCGTTTTTGCATTAGTAATCCCTTACTTTACTCGTTACTTGAAAAAAGTAATCGGATTACAATAACGCGTTAACATCTCTGGTCTACACACATATCTGCATCTTCTCTCCTCCTATTCTCTCCACCCCATCCCTATACCCCTTGATACTGTTAAGCACAGTGTTGTATTAAAAAGATTAGAGCATTCTGTAGGAATTAAAGGTACTGTGCCACAGTGGTTTGAATCATATCTATTAGATTTCAATTTGTTTATGTAAATGGGGAGTCTTCTCACACACTGAGGTAAATTACAAATTCTACAGGGTTCCATGCTAGGACCAATTCTGTTTACATTACATTGCTCCTCTTAGGTGTAGCATACATTTTCATTACTATGCAGATGCAGATGATACCCAGCTCTTTCTATCCATTCCCTACTTCTAAACTGATATAAAACTTAAAAACCTTAGAAAAATGGTCTCTAATAAGATAACTGCATGAATGACATTGACCTCCAGTGACACTGAGGACTCTTATGGTAATTTCTAACAAGGATATGTCCTTCAGTCTGTATATTAAATAAATATGTAGGACTTCTTTCTTACATTAGTGCAAGATCATTAAAAAAAAATAGGAAAATCCTGCCCCAGAGTGATGCTGAAACACTAGTTTATACACTTATTTCTTCTTCCCTGGGCCTGTTTTTTTCTGGGTTACAAGGGAGGATTTCCTTCCTGCTTTTGCCAAGTGCATGCTCAAAGGGGGTTGTTCGATTACTGGAGTTTCTCTATATTAGGGTCTCTACCTTATAATACCTTACAATACACCTTGAGACCACTGCTGCTGTGATTAGGCATTATATAAAAATTGAATTGAATTGAATTGAAGAGCAATCTGTTTTACGTTAGTCAGACTTTAAATTAATTATGAACTCTTTCAGTGGGTAACTTTTTAAATTGTTTGCCTATATTTTGGCCTCCTAGAACCTGATGAAGGAGATCGGACAAAATCTCAACAAACTGGTGAGAGAGCTGAAGACCATGCAGTCTCCAGAGGCAATGGTTTATCTGAGACTTTTGGGAAATGAGCTGGGATATCTGAAGACCAATGAAATGGAAGAGATAGCCTACTCTGCTGCTACAATGATCAACAACATGTTAAAGATGTTCCCAACTGATGTAAGATAAAGTTAAAGGACATTCACAGTGAGCAATCAATTGCTAATGATTTAAAGATTCTCTTATACGTGTTTTTATTTTCCACAGTTAATTAGAGCACTAATGGTGAACTCTGACAACACAATCTTTGCCCACTACATCTTCATGGACAATGAGTTCTTCCTGCCTACTGCCACCGGTGTGCCTCTGAGGATTGCACTCTCTGGTACTTTTACACCCGGTGTCAAGGGTGGACTGAGGATTGCTCGTGACATGGTAATTCTCCATAAATATATTTAAATGCCACCTGTCATTTTTTTTCACCACATCATCACAGGTGTTAACCTTTCTCCTGTTTCCACACAGAGTGAAGTGACCTTCATGCCCTCTGCTGGTATTGAGTTTGCAACTCAGATTGGCTCTCACATCCCTGAATATGTCAACTCTGGATTAGAAATGCACACCAACATTTTCCATGAGAGTGGCCTGAATGCCAAGATCACCTTTGGTCCTGATAATATTAAGCTGACCATCCCTGCTCCAACAAGTCCAACAAAGCTCATCAAAATTACGTAAGCGAGAGCTAGACCTTTTATATATTATGTAACTTTTCTCCAATATGAATGCAGAGAAAACAGCTGATTAAATCTTATCTTGAATTATAAACTGGCCAATGTCTGTCAAAGTAAAATAAACAAAGCTTTGTTTATATGTATCTTTGATTAAATTCATTTAGGACAGAACTATATTTTTCCTTTGCTACAATTCCTACTTAGAAACAACCTTGTGGCTGTGACGGGATCAGAGGTGAAGACCATCCCTCCTATGGTGAGGGACAAGGTTGATGTTAGTGAGTGTAGTCCTGCCTTTGTGGGAATGAAATACTGCACTGCTCTGCAATACACTGACACTTCCTCTCAGGAGACAGTGCCCTACTTCCCCCTCACTGGAGACAGCAAGTTTGTAAAATATTCTTAACCACCAGAAAATAACTGTCTCTTAAATGTAATTATTTCATAAATAACTACTGTCAATTTAACCTAACAGATATGTTGTGGAGCTGCACCCAACTGGTGAAGTTTCAGAGTACACAGCCACTATTGCCTATGAACTCCTCAGCGAGGGAGACAATGACCGGCAGAAAGTTGATTCCTTGAAGTTTATTCTAAAAGCTGACGGTAATGTACAATATTTGATTTGTTTTCTTCTTTTGATTTGTTTACAGTTAAATCATAATTTTTTGGACAAAGACAACATTTTTATAAATTTGTCTTCTTACACCACCACAGTGGATTTTAAATTTGAATGCTCTAATTCAAAGGGTTTTAACAAGTTTTGCATTAACTGCTTAGAAATTGCAGAGGTTGTCATACATAATCCTCCATTTTCAACAGCTCAAAGTTGATTGGACAAACTACCATAACTGTAGTCATCCACTTGCACTGTGAAGACCTGTACAATCAGTGGCAACCCTGCAAACCTGTCCCATAACATTGCCTCCAATAGGTTTTACATATTATGTGGCATGCTTTGGATTATGAGCTTTTTCTTTCCTTCCCATACTTTTCTCTGTCCATCATTGTTGTCCAACAAATTATGGATGTAACTGTAACTTTAGTCATTCAATTGGTCAACAACAGGTGCAGAGCCAACAGAAGCCACAGCAGTCATGAAATATAACAGAAGGAGGCATCTCATCAGTGCCGACATCCAGATCCCTGACTACGATGTGGAGGCTGGAGTTAGGCTGGGTGTTGTGGATGGAAACACAAAGGGCAGAGGAAATCACGCCATCTTTCTCAATTTTTTAAACAAAAATGTTCTTCAGATCTCCCTGGTTGGTCGTGCCAAGTAAGAAAGCAACTACAGATCACTGACAAATATTTTTTTAATCTCACTGCTATCATTAACAGCAAGATGTATTTGTTCTTTCAGTCTGAAGGCCATGAAGGAAGGTATGCTCCAAGTCCAACTTGTGGTCCCATCAATCAGTGCTGATGCTACTGTCACAGCTACAATGAAACGTGATGAAGAAGTGGAACTGGAGCTTGAGAGTGAAATCAAGGTCATGGATGCAAACTCTCAACAGAAAATCAATATCAAATATGGTAAATTGCTTTTTCAGTTACAGTGTTCTAAATGTCCCGTCACAAGTTATTTAACAGTAGCATATTGTTGCTTTTTTGTATCAAGGTATGAAAAATGACATCCTCCTATCTGTGGAAATATCTGTCACTTTGAAAATCATAGTTAATAATTGGAGCCTAAAAGATGGTTTTACTGACCATTTAAAGGCAACTATGATCAAGACAGAGTGACCCATTTCTAATAGCTATATGCAGGTTATGATATAATCTTTAAAATAAACAATCTGAATTTGATTTTTCTCATAAAGTAACTTTGTTCTGGATTTTATTCAGCGCTCTCTTTTTTATCATTTTAGACGCCACAAAAATTGAGGTTGAGGTCAAGTCGGATGTGAACGCCAAGACCACCATGTTGCCTAAGGGTGACTTGATTAAAAATTATGGCAATGATCTTCTCGACATGCAAGTGGGACAAACTGACATGAAAGTTCGTCATATCTTCAAGAAGTTTGTGGAGGTACATACATATTTGCTCAATTATACAAATGTTTTTCTTAAAAAAAACACGAACTCAAAAACAGAATCAGAGTATTTTATTAATCCCAGAGGAAATTTTGTAACAGTGCATATAATAATGGTTATCTGTTTTTAGGCAGCAAACAATTACATGGAAAAGTATGGTGCTGATTTCCCTTACATTCGGAACTTCAGATTGCCTGACATGCCAGAGATTTCCCTACCAGAGACACTATTCCTGAATACGTAAGTGTATTAAACCTCATGGTAAATATTAAAACTGTCTAATTTTTCTCCCTAAACAACCAGATATTTACTTTTGTCTTTTTAATAGTGAGGCAACGGCCATCTATTACATAAACAATAATCGCTTCACAATTGCTATCCCTGTGCCACTTGGAGGAAAGTCAACAGAAGAGCTTAACTTCCCACCAGCTTTGACCACACCAGGCCTGTCTCTACAGCAGTATGGACTGGAAATCCCCTCTATGGAGATTTCCATCCCAGAGTTTGTTGTTCCTGAGAGCATCACGCTATCTATTCCCTTGTTTGGTAGAGCTGAGGTTTCAACAGTGATGAAAAGCAACTTATATGACACAGAGGCCTCTGTGGCTTTCGGCGTAGACCAAGACGAATCACAAAGCTACTCAGCCAAGTTTGTCATCAAAGGAACCTCCCCAATTGACATTCTTTCAATAGAGCTTGAAGGTACTTCACACTGAAGATCACTGATAAATTTAAAGTCGCTAATGTGTAGTTCAAATGAAGTGCTGTTTTTTGTGTCGGAATAGTTTTCAAGAGATTCTTGATGTATATATGGATATTGTATACAAGCAAATGGATCTTTTCTGGTAAAGTAGTCACCATAGGGATTCTGAAGTTATTAGTCAGCAATTAAGCAGTTTTTTTGTTTTTTGTCCTTGTGTGTGTTTTTTTAATCTAGGCTCTGGAAAAGTCGCCACTACCGATTCCATCAAAGCCCAATTTGAAAGTTCTTTGGCCCACAAATTCATTGAAGCCAGGATTAGCATTGTTGAAGATGCAGTCATCTCTGATGCAATTAATTTGAAAACAAACACCAAGATAGAAGCCAGAAGTCCACTTGGTCTCAGTGTTGTCACAGAGCACACTGGTATGGCTGGAATAAACCATGAGGAAATGTCTGTTGACAACAAATTTCAGGTGGCATTTGAAGCTGGACCCATTTATGGCAAGACTCTCTCAATCCAGTCCTTAACCATCTTCCCATTCAGGCCAGAAGTAAAGTTTGATTCTAATTTTCAGGTAGATTCCACACTTGTTAAGGCCCGGAATGTAATTACAGGAACCTATATCAATGGGGAAGTCTCAGTTGCGTCTAAAACCAGTGCCTTTGATGTCATCACTTATGCTGACCTTTCTATCAGAGATAGCAGAGTGAAACTGATATGTGTTGCAAATGCCCTTGCTCTTGGCATGAAAATGCAAAATCAGATAGAAGCCTCTGCTGGTGCTGGTGAAGTCATCTTGAGGATGGAAACAAACACAGACCACTCTGAAAATCATGTTTACTCTTTGCTGACTGCCTCTCTTGGTGTCAATGGTCTGGCTATAAATAGTGATGCCAATGTGAAGCTTCTTGAAAATGAGGCTACTCATAAGGTCATTCTAAGAATGAATAAAGATGGTTTCACCACAAAAGGAACAACTACTCTCCATAGCCCGCTGTCCATGGAAAACACCTTTGATGCCGAGGTTGATGCTACAAGAGCTACTCTATCCATTACCAACAGGGCTGCGATGTATGAAATCAAGGTTGACAACACCAACAATTTGACCATAACTCTCTCCGGCCTTAACTTCAACTCAAAGGCTGAAGCCTCTGCAAGGGATTATGCCTCTTACACTCATGATATCGCCTTCGACCTGAACCCCCACAGTGTTTCTTCAAATGTTAACAACAATCTAAATCTCCTGAGTGCTAACTTTATTAATCAGGCACAGCTGCAGGCAGGGCTTGGCAAGATGGATCTGAGTGGAGTTTTGAAAGCCAACAATGGTGAAGAAGAGCTCAAGCACACCTATCAGATCAGTTATGGTGACATGAGTGCTAATGCAAAGTGCAGCACGACTGGAAAATTCCTTGGAACTCACATGAACCACAACACTGAAGTTGAAGTTGTCGGCCTTACTGCCCTGATTACCAATGATGTCCGCTTTCACTCACAACCGGTGCGCTTAAGCCACACTGTGCGTTGCAGTATTGCTCCTTTTGATTTAAACTTGGATGCCATATTGAATGCTGAAGGAGATATGGCCATTTATGGAAGAGAGAGTGCCCAGATCTACAATAAGTTTCTCTTTAGAGCTCAGCCCCTGGCTCTTGCCAGCTCAAATGAAGGCAGGGCATCCGTAACCCATCAACTGAATAATGGGTTTTCCCTTGAGACCACATTTGACAACAAGATGATTACTACTTTGTCACTCCAAGAGCAAAGGACTAGTTTTAAATTCAAGTCTAAAATGAATGAGCACACCTTTGATCAGAACATAGACGTTTATAACACTGCTGAGACAACTGGAATTGAGGTTTCTAGTACAATCCTTACAAACATTATTAACACAGCTTCCACAGACAACCAGGAGTTCACCGTCTCTGGCTTACTAAAATATGACAAGAACACAGATAGTCACATAATTCAGATTCCAAATCTGCTTGCCCTCCTGGAACACATCAAGGGATTTCTTTTGAATGTTGTAGATGAACTGCAGCACTACATCAACAATGATAATATAAGGGCTAAAGTTGAGGCTCTCCCACAACATATAAGTGACCTACTTACTGAATTGAATATAGAAGGCAAGATAATTCAACTGAAAGAACTTTTCAGTCATTTAATTCAGAAACATACTATCTCCATGAATGATGTGGAAACATTTTTGAGGAACCTAAATGTTACTATTAAGAAATTACTAGCTAATCTCTCTGTTTACATCCAGAACTTTGTTGATGTGGTGAATGAAACTATTTTTAGTGGCAATTTCCTTGAAACCACCATTCAAGCAATCCAGGAATGGCTGAATAACCTTAATGAGGAATATGATATCGAGCCCATTATTGTATATGCAACTGAAACCATAGGAGAAATCATTCAAGTGTTCGACTTGGAAAGACTAAAGGGCAGCAGCTTTGCATTCCTACATGATATTGCTGGCAAGGATGAAATCAAAGCCGAACTACAGTCAATCCTCAGAGGTGTAAAAGAAACATTGGAGATTTTTGTTGCTGAGCTAAAGAGCTTCACATCATCCTTAAAAGGTCATATCGAGTTATTAACGAGTTACATTCCCACGGAAATTGTCAGCCACATAACAGATTTTATTCAGAAAATTATTCAGGACTTGGATATTGTAAATAAGCTTAACACAGTAACTTCCAAATTAAGTGAACTGATTGCAAAGCTTGAAGTTGACAAAAATTTTCAAGCAATCTTAGATAAAGCTGTGGAGGTCGTGAAAAAGATCAAGATTGACGAAACCATCACTAATCTCGCTACTGACATAATAAAATTTTATCGTTTTTTAATGGATTCCCTTGAGTTTACTATCCACTACTGGAAAACAACTGAAGTAAAACAAATAATTCAGGAAATTAACATGTTTATTGAAATGAATGTGGAAGAGCTTCAATCATTTGATTATAACAATTTACAGGAGCTTGTTAATCTGTCTGCACAGATAATGAATAACATTATTAGAAAACATGAAATTCTTATTGGGGCAATAAGAGATTTTGTCAATACGGTGTTATTGTCTGTTCGAGATCTTTCAGAACACTTAAGAAAAATCAAAGTAGCTGAAGTTTTTAAAACTCTAATGGATATCTTCGATGAAGTTGTGCTTAATACTCTTAAGAGAGTTGCCCAACTTGTCAAAGACAAAATTACAAGCCTTGATATCCCAACTCAGCTTGACATCCCCGAGTTCACTATCTTTGGGTTACACACTGTTAAAGCCACCACAGTCTCCACTGATGACATCAAGCAGAGAATTATTGAACTTATTGATTTAATTGTAAACTTTAAGATTAGCATGTTTGACATGGATGCTTTCTTTGGAGATTTGACGATGAACTACTTTCCTTCCATCCCTGAGGTAACCCTCCCAGAGATCACTCTTTCTAAGATCTCATTCCCCAAAATTCCACAAGTCACTACAGAAAAACTTGCCAAGTTTCTTGAAGTCCCTGAAATAAGCTTTCCAACCATTCCAACTGAAATTGTAGTCCCATCTTTTGGTAAACTCTTTGGTGAACTCAAACTCCAGACTCCCATCTACACAATGGAGACATCTGCTGAGTTTAAGAACGCAACTGAGAATGCAATGACGCCTCAATTCAAGGGATTTTTCACTTCCATTGGAAACTCTCCAAATTTTGAAATTCTCAATTACAAACTAGATTCCACTGCTCGCATTGCAATCCCAAAAATGAGACGTGTTGTCTTTGGAGAGACAGTAAAGTTCAGACACAATTTTCTTGGAGTTGAACATCAGGCATCTGTGACTCTCTATGGCCTATCAGCTCAGGCCCAAGCAAAGACTGAAATTAAGGTCACTACTAGACCTTACACTTCTACCTTTGTAAACACAGCCTTTATTGCTAGGGAAGGGGGAATGACTGCTTCTCTTGATACAACATACACACATTTAGTGGACCTTCAATTTGACAAGAATGTCATTGTCAGCAATGAGGTAGCTCTAAAACAGAAATCACTTGTTCGCCAAGATGGCTACACACTTACTCTAACAGCTGGCAATACAGGAATGTTTAATGGTGATGATAGCCACAACAGCAAGTTAGAGTTGTCATTTTCTCCCAGCATTGTCACCATATCTTTCAGTGGTGACACAGACTGTTCCATGTTAAAGATGAAACAACATATTAGTGCTGAAGTTAGCACATTTTCCTACTTCAAGTTTAATGTTCGCAATGAAGCAGAAGCACCAATTATTAAGAACAGTCTTCTTGTTGCATCTGGATATGCAAACCTTCATGACATGAAGGTTGAGTTGAAAGCAAACAAAGACACAGAACTCTATGGTGCAGTCACTGGTAGACTTTCCAATGCAATAAGCATTATAGCTCACCCTGGTGAGTTTTTCTTTGACTTTCAAAACAAAGGAAATGTTAAGGTCAACAGTTTTGAATTTTTGACTGCTAAAATAGAACTACAGAATGATTACTTGGCCCACATCAGTCCTGACAGTCAAAAGATGAATACAGTCATTCTGACTCGTTTTAACCAGTACAAAATCTTGTACAACTTCACTCTTGAAAATAATGTAAATGAAGTTGGAATCTTCGCTGCCATGGAAAGTGAGGCCAGTCTTGACTTTCTGAAATACCCAATCAGTATTCCTGAGATTGATCTGCCTTTTGTTGACTTTCATACTCCTGTCATCAATGATCTGAACTTGTATGATCAGGCTGGATTGGACAACATTTTGACTACCACTGACCAGTCTCTGGATGTGAATACTAAGATTGTTTACCAGAAAAGCAAGGCAGCCCCGCTTGCTGATATGATGGGCTTGATCCAAATTCCCTGTGTGGGCAATCTAATAACAGAACTGTCTGTCAAGTCTGCCATTATTAATCTGATTGCTAATGCCAGAATGTATACAGAAGATGATCTTGTGTTCCGTCTTGAAGCTACCACAACCTCTATGTTTGAGGACCTTCAAGTCAAACTTGCTGGCACTACTAGTCTTACCACCAAGAGGGGATTCAAGATGGCTAACTCCCTGTCCCTAGAAAACACTCGTATTGCAGGAACTCATGACAGCACCATCACTCTGAGCGCTGATACTTATGATACTGAAGTCTCTGTGGCAACAGTTGCAAATATTGCCCTGCCAATACTAGACATGCAAGCAAACCAAAAACTGGATGCAGACACAAAAACCAAAGCAAATGCCATTTCCACCTTGAGGATAAGTGGTAATTTGAATATTCCTGTGATCAAAACTGTTGGAAAGGCTGAGGCAGACCACAGTCTGAAGCTTGAAGGAACCTCTGATTATATTTCCATGGAGTCCTCTACTAGAGCAAACATGGATGGCACAGTCTATGAAGACTACCTTCTTTATGGAATGCTAGATAACGAAGCTAATGTGTTCCTGAATAAAGACGCCCTGCGCTCAACTTCTAAAGTTATTATTGATACCAAGTTTAACCATGGTACAACCAAAGTCATTGATATGGATGTAAATGAGAATCTTTCCATTGAAGCCTCCATGAGCCATTTGTATGCAGTGCTGAAGTATACTGGCAACAATGAGGCAAACCTGTTCAACTTCAATACCAAAGGGAAGCATATTGCCCAAGCCAAAATGGATTTTGCACCAGCCTCCTCCTTGACTGTTGATATTGACATTGACGTGTCTCAGCCAACCAACATGGGTGACTTTGCTCTCTCTGAGAAGACTGTTGTTGAAGTAACAGCTACCAAGCAGCACATCTTTACTAATTCTACGCTTGTCAGTCCACTGTATACTACAAGCATGGCAGCTGAAGTAGAAAGCCGTGCTCCTGTCATCAGAGCAGTTGCCAAGTCCTCTGCAACCTCTGCTTTTGTGATCTTGGAATACAACATGGATGGTGAGTTGATTAAAATTCCCTAAAAACTTCTGTCTTTATCTTTTTTTAAGCACTGTTGAGCACTAAATTTGATGAAATTTCTTCATATAGCTTCTTCTACTGTAAACTTTGAGAATGAAGCTTTCAAGATGATTAGCCAAATCACACTGACACATGCTGACCTGACTGTGAATGCCAACCATGCCATTATGCAAGCTATGAGGTAATAATCAATGTTTGTTTTAAAATGTGTTATTTTAGGAAAATGCACAAAGCTATAATTCATGCTTTACTGTGTATTTTCATATGTAAATTGAATATTTTTATATCTTTTGCATGTAACAACAGATGAGGCTCAATTGTGATTTCAATATTTCCTTTTGTTCCAGTGTTCAACAACATACACTGAATGTGGACTTCACCAGTCATACTTTCACTGATGTGAACCTTCAATATGCAACACACAGCAATGGTATCAGTGCCTCAGTATCTTCTCCAGCCACTGGCCTTCTGGGCCTTCAGTTCAGTCGTGCGGTCCCATCCCAGATGAGTGCAAAAGTCTATGGCCGTTACCCTGTAAGTATTGTTAGCAAGATCATTTTAATACAATGGACACTAAGGAAGAAAGGCACTGGATCAAATGGCTAGGCAGAGAGATGTGTGCAGATCACATGTGTGTGAATGAGAAGGAGACAAGTGGAAGGGTTAAGAAAAACAAGGTGTAGATGGGTAATAGATAGACCGTAGACGTCAAGATTTTTGGGGCAACGCAGGTTGTGTGGTTTACATACAAAGTTAGAGACAGGATGGAGATTGTACAGAGGAGGGATAGTCGATTTATTGAACAAAAGTTGTTAAAGATGCAGTTGCCAGAGACTAGGCCCTCAGAAGAGGTTTATAAATGTAGTAAAGGAAGACATGGAGAGGGCTGGTGACACAGAAGAGGATCCCAAGGATAGTATGGTATGAAGGCAGATGAGCCACTGTGGCAAACCCTAAAAGGAGCAGCTGAAGAAGGAGAAGAAGAAGAAGAAGAAGAATGTCAGTACAACGATAAATTAAGATTTTGGTTACTAAATGTTACTTTCTTTTCTTTTCTTTTTCTTTTTCTTTTTTCTAGTCTGCCCCAGAGGTTGATGTTGACATCTTGGTCATCAGATCTACTCCCAAGGATAATGACAAGATGAATCTACAGATTGTTTACAACATGGAGACACCCACAGCAATACTTTCTCAGATCAAGATGAGACTTCCTTCCATAATCTCAACATTCAAAGACTTTACTGACAAGTATCAGTTCACAGGGTACATGGAGATGTTAAAGGACTCTGTCATTAACCACATCAATGAAGTCTATAATGCTGCAACCAATTATGATGTTCATATGAGCCAGCTTTCAATTTTCTTCAGGAACATAATTGTACAATACCAGAAAACTGTCCAGGTCTTCCTAAATGCTGTCATTAAGGTTTTAAGGGAGACCAGGTTCAAAGTGCCTGGGTCAGATGAGATGACCACTCTCCCTGAGGTCTTAAAGAAGCTAACTAGCAGCATTGCTGCTATGCTAGAAGTAACCATTCAGATTATCTATGAAAAAATGGTGGCCGCCTATAACTTTTTTGTTGAAAGGTTGAGCAAAGTGAAAATGCAGATGCCGGTTGGTGATGCAGTCACTGGAGGGCAAATCATAGATCAAGTCAAAAAAGTTTCCAAGAAAATCTTTGAGGAAATGATGAATTTTGTAAAAAACATGGAGAGTCTTGACACAATGCTAGTGAAAATAGGTGAGACCCTGGAGGCTATTGTTGAGAAATTGCAGGAATTTGTAGACTCTCTCAAGTCAGATTATTTAGATGAAATCTTTGGCAATATCAATCATCTCTATCGTAACTTTGTCACGGCCCTAAAGAACATAGTTGACCAGATCTCTGACTTCGCTATGGAGTTCAACATGGTGTGCGAGTACATTATAAATGTGTTCATGTATGTAGTACATGAGTTCAATAATATGGTTCAGGGGGTTCTGCAGCAAGCTTCTGAGGAAGTTCAAGCCCACGTGACAGTCAGAGATGGAAAGCTTGAGATTGACCTTCCATTTCACTTTCCACAGTAAAGCATCAAAGAGTGAAGCCTAAGTACATAGGAAACACTACCATCCATTCAGAGCACATTCTTGGAAAGAATACGGATAAATAGCTTTTCAATATTTATAACAATAAGTTCAGCAGATACACCGGCTACACCATTAATGAAGATGGATTATTTTGTAGAAACACATGTAGAACATGTAAAATGTTGTTCAAACTCACCTTCCAGCATAGACTGAGAAGCATTAATAAAATCCATTAATGCAGTCTGTAAATGTCGGATTTATTGCTTTGTGATTTTTTTTATTTACATCCAAACTTAATTAATTAGGAAAACTGTCAAACTACACAAAAATATTTTTTTATGTTAAACTGTATCTTACAAGAGTGATCATCAGAATTGTCCAATAATGTCACTGTAGATTGAATAAATATTCATATCTTTTAATCTCTTCAGATGCAACATTAGCTTCAGATATGGAGATCAGGACAAAGCTTTACATGAATTTCTAAAGCTGAGGTGTTAATTCATTTAAAAAATGGGCACATTGGAAACTGGGACTGTTGTAGAGGGCTGCACCAAAAAGATTAACTCAGTTCTGCTCAATATTGATTTTGTCTCTTCATAAACAGTTACTGGTAAGAGTAGATTGACAGTTAAGCAATGAGAATGTGAAATGAAAGGTAAGAATAAGAACATTTTATCAATGTTTAATCAGCATTTCCAATAACAACTAGGAACAAAATGTGCAAGCTATAGCAAAATTTCAAAGACTTTAATTTTATCTATTGCTATTTTACTTGTAGTTTAACTACTTCATCTTCAGTTTTTCCAGAAAGTTTTTCTTTCTCCATGTTCTCAATGTTCTGGACTTGAACAAGTGGATTAAAGACAGACTTACATCTAAAGTGGAAATTTTATTTATATAGTACCAGTTCACAACCACAGTCACCTCAGTGCACTTTTTAGTGTAAAGTAAGGACCCTACAACAGGGGTCCCCAATCCCAGTCCACGAGGGCCGGTGTCCCTGCAGGTTTTAGATGTGTTCTTGATCCATCACAGCTGATTTAAATGGATAAATTACCTTCTCAACAGCTGTGTCTCAATTCAGGGTCTGCACGCTTGAAGTATGCATTTCAAGTGCGATTACGTCACCGCCGCGCGACGACGGCTGTCCCAATTCGAAGTGTACTTCAAATGCATACTCCAAATGCGCCGTCGATTTCCCCAAATATCAAGCGTGGTCCAGTGCACGCTTCGTGGTCCCATATATCCCACAATTCATAGCACGGTGGTGGGTGTGGATAATTTTGCTGCAAAATTTGCGGCAGAAGGGAGCGGCCAAGAGTGAACTGTCAAAAGTAAGTACTGAATATGACGTCACTTAATTATGTGCGAACGTTTAATAACGAAGAACATTAAAACATTGCTGTTGGCCACATGTTGGCAAAGTTGTGTGACATTAGTGATGTTTGTACTTACAGCGTTAACTTGGTTTTAAAGCATATATATATATATATATATATATATCAATCATAATAATCTGACAATAATAATATTGGCCATATTATATTTACATTACCACAGTGAGATGATTTTAGTCTCATGAACAACATTAGCTAATTGTTATTTACTAACTACTCTTAAATGACTGTTCAGTACAGACATGAAGCCCAACAATCATGTTTTACAGTCCCGTGGCCTCAGCCTCAGATACTCAACTAATCAAAGTGATGTCATGACAAAACATTTTTCTCCTTCATTTCTGTCAAACAAAGCTGTATGTAACATTTCTCGCGGTTAGTATCATGGTTGCTAGGCAACCTGAACAGCGCAACGAAGGGCTAGACCGTCCCATTTCACAAGCCTCTCACTTCCGCACTTCTTGTACTTATAGTACGCGCCGTACGTAGTACGCGTAGTGCGTGTACTTCAAGCGTGCAGACCCTGAATTGGGACACAGCTTGCATGTCTTGAAGTTCTCCAGAGGCCTGGTAATGAACTAATCATGTGATTCAGGTGTGTTGACCCAGGGTGAGATCTAAAACCTGCAGGACACCAGCCCTCGTGGACTGGGATTGGGGACCCCTGCCCGACAATATTAGAAAGAAACCCCAAATAATTACATAACTCCCTTTGAGCAAGTACAGTGGCGAAAGTGTGGATGAATACTCCCTTTTAACACAAGAACCCTTCAGCAAAAACCGGCCAGGGTTCTAACATCTGGAGTAAGTCTCTGGTTAGATACGATGTTCCTGAGATTTTTTTTGGCGAATAACCTCAGTTTTATCTTAAATTAGAAGCAGGAGATTAGACGTAATCCAGGTCTTTATGTGATTAGACTTTAAACTCTGAGGATGCAACAACTAAAACTGTTTTGTTTTTTTTATTTTTCCAATCATGGTGGAGAAGACAAAGAATAAGTTTTTCAAATGAATTCAAACTATTTCTAGGTCTTTAATTACCTGATAGCCTCTAGTGAAGAATTTCTGCCACTCCTCTTCATCGTGCGCTTTGAGTATTCTCAGATTTGGAAATGTAAAAAAACACAGTGGAAAGTTGATTGTCACTGAGAGGGGGTCTGTTTCTGGATTTGTTAAACTTCATTATTTCATGCATTTATTACTTCTGGGCTCAACACCTCTAATTCGGGTTTTTCTAAATGTTTCTTAAAAAGCCCTCAATTGATCAAGAATACTGTAGTGAGAGTAAAAAGAGACTAGAAAGGGACTAGACGGAGAGACCATATTTATCCCTGTGACAAAGTGGGTGAGAAGACCATTTGTCCATATTCTTAGTTAACATTCTTGTTTTGATTTAACCATATTTCACATGTAATCTGCAATAGGCAAACATCTACTATCCCGGGTTTGTTTATGTTTTGCACTTTTACAGATTATATAATATAACATCTTGGTTTAAATCAATCCCTACAAGTTTGTTAAGTTAACATGTTATTTATTTCAACTGTTAATTTGCATTGTTTAGAACTTACCTTACCTACCTGTCTTCCAGAAACAAAAGGAGGAAATGTAGTTTTACTTCCTGCTTTATAGCTTCTGGGTTCATCTGAGGTCACAGGAAGAGACCAAGTGCAGAATGGGAAGAACTCTTATAATTTAATAAAGTTGATTTTAGAGGGTTTATGAAGAAGTAGATTTATTGTTATAATATGTATTGATTACACCAGAGTTCATGTTGCCAGTAAAGAGGAGTAGTAGAGACTTGAATATAGTCATGTTCATCGTATCTACCTACTGATTGGAATAGTCCAGAGGAGAAATTGTTTGATTAAGTGGACTATTTAAGCAGAAGAACTCAGGTGTTTCAAAAGAGGGTTTCGGGTCAGTGTAGCTGTGTGCAGTTTGACCTTAATTTCTGTTGATTTAAGTTCAGTTATGTTTATTTGAACTGAGTTAATTATAGAGTTGAGTTTCTTATTTGTTTCTTTGTAAATATTGTTTCGGTCACAAAATGGTGAATAAATCACTTGCTACACTGGACAGCATCAGTCTCCTGCACTTCTTTGACCGCATAAGTCGAGTCTTACCACATTTGGTGGCAGCAGCAGTGGGATTCCAGGCCAATTAAGGAGTGGAGAAGATGTCTACCCGAGCAAAGAGGGGACTTGTTCCAGAATGTGAAGCAGATGATTTACAAGATGGCAGTGACCAACAAGGGGCAATAAGTGGCCATATTGCTGGACAAGAGAATGTGGCTGAATTGTCCAAACTTTTGCAAAATCTGATGCAACAGCAGGCTGAACGCGACTCTAAACTGGAGCAAGAGCACAAGCGCCAGGAGGATAGATGGAGGCAAATCCGGCATCAGTTTGCCCAGCTTCAACAGCAGGTGCAGCATGGCAATCTAGAGCATCAGTTACTTGAAGTACAAGCATCAACATCGGCTTCTTCGAGGGCACCTACTCCAGAACCACCTGTCAGCACACAAGAATCAAATAGGCTTGACTTGGAACCGGTACATCAACGCAGTGAGGCACAGCTTTCAACATTGGTGAGACATTCAGGCTGGAAGGGGCCAAAAATGCAACCTTACAATGAAGGTGAGGACATTGAACATTATTTAATCACCTTTGAAAGAATTGCTCATGCTTGCCAGTGGCCGCGAGATGAGTGGGCTCTTCACCTAGCACCACTGCTAGCTGGTAAAGCACGTTCCGCCTATGTAGCCATGGATATTGATGACACTATGGATTATGCAAAAGTAAAGTATGCTGTCTTGCAGAAGTATGAAATAAGTGTTGACACCTATCGAATGAGGTTTCGTTCTAGTACCTTTGGAGCAGAGGAAACACCAAGGGAGCTGCAGGTCCGCCTAAAGGAGTTGTACATCAAGTGGATGAATCCTGAAACAAAGACAAAGGATCAAATCGGAGACGCCATCATCATGGAACAGTTTCTCAAGGTTCTGAATCCTGATCTTCGGACGTGGGTTAAGGAACGTAACCCAAAGACTTCCAAGGAAGCAGCAGAACTGGTTGAAGCTTTCTTAGCAGCTCGTCGACCATCAAAAGTTTTCACACCAGTTAAGTCAAATTCCAACATGCCATTGAACATGTTAGGTGGTGGCCCTGACTTGAAAGTTAAGCACACAAGACAGAACTGGTATAACTCAGATCCTGCCAGATCTGAGACAAAAAATAGAACCAATAAAGCATGTCATTTGTGTGGTCAAATAGGTCATCTTAAAGCTCAGTGTACAAAGATGTCTGTTAGTAAAAATTACATGTGTTCTGCTAGACAAACTAAAGTCAGTGAGAATCACAAAAATGAAATTGAATGTCAGCAACGTGAGCCATCAATTGGGGTATTTGTTGAAGACAAACCCTGTGTAGCTCTGTTAGATTCAGGAAGTAATCGCTCTCTGGTTAGACAAGACAGTCTTCCTAGGGATGTGATCTTTTCAGGAGCAACAGTGGATGTGTGCTGTATTCATGGTGATAAGGTATCATACCCAGTTGCTGAAGTTGCAATTGAAGTAGAAGGCCAGTGTTACACTCTTTCAGTGGGAGTGCTGCAAACTTTGCCTTATCAAGTGGTGTTGGGCCGTGATCTCCCAATACTCACAGAGCTAATAGCCAAGTATTCCTGTCAGACTGAAACCATTGAAAGTTTGTTAGCAGTCACAAGGTCAAAAGCTAAGGAGCAACAGGTTAATGCTTCGGGTTGGGATGACTTGCCTTTCGCAAATGAGGATGCACCATTGGACGAGTCTAGCACTCGTTCTAAACCAAAAAAGAGCAAGAGACAGAGAAGACATGAAAAGGTGAAGGGAACAAGAGTAGCTGAACACATTTTAGATCCTTTAAAGACTGAGTCTCTCCCCAGCGCTAGTCAGGTTGCTAGGCTTCAGAAAGAGGATCTAACACTTAAACCATTGTTCTCTAAATGTGTTCCAGAGGCAACTACAGTTGAGGGAAGGCAGGAAGTGTTTGTGGTTAAGGGAGATTTGTTGCATCGCCGTAGCAAGATTGGTGACCAGTTGGTGATCCCCCAGAGTTTGAGATCTACCATTTTGAAAATGAGTCATTCCATTCCCTGGGCAGGACATCTGGGGCAATCTAAAACATTTTCTAGAATGATTCCCAGATTTTACTGGCCCCAACAGTTCAGTGATACGGTACAATACTGTAAAGCTTGCCCACAGTGCCAGTTAACAGCTCCAGGCAGGAAATCAGATAGAGCTCCGCTTATCAGTATGCCCATCATTGATACACCCTTTTCACGCATTGCCATGGACATTGTTGGCCCACTAGAACAGAGTAAAGCAGGTCATAAGTACATACTTGTAGTTTGTGACTATGCCACAAAATATCCTGAAGCCTTCCCCCTGAAGAAAATAAAGGCTCGTCAGATTGTTAACTGCCTGATTCAGTTGTTTTCCAGAGTGGGTATCCCAAAAGAAATCATCACAGATCAGGGGACCAATTTCACTTCTAAGATGCTCAAAGAAGTATACAGTTTGTTAGGGATCCAGGGTGTCAAGACCAGTCCCTATCACCCACAGACCGATGGCCTTGTGGAGCGATTTAACAAGACCTTAAAATCAATGCTCAGGAAATTTGTGAATGAAACAGGGTCAGATTGGGACCAATGGCTCCCATTTTTGTTATTTGCCTACCGAGAGGTTCCACAAAGTTCTACTGGGTTTTCACCATTCCAGCTACTTTATGGGCATCCTGTCAGAGGTCCAATGGATGTTCTGAAAGAAGCTTGGGAGGGTTCGATGTCAGAGCAGAGGTTTAGTGAACTCTCATATGTCCTCAAAATGAGGGACAAGCTCGAACATTTCCAAGAGCTTGCTAATAACAATCTGGCCCATGCGCAACAGCAGCAGAAACAAAGATATGATAAAGTGTCAAGAAGAAGAGTCTTCCGTGAGGGACAGAAAGTTCTTCTACTGTTGCCAACTTCTGAGAGCAGTCTTCTTGCAAAGTGGCAGGGGCCATATGAAATCACAAAGAAGACAGGCCCAGTCACATATGAGCTTCATTTACCAGACCATCGAAAGAATCATCAAGTGTTCCACGTCAATCTTTTGAAAGAGTGGACTGACCAGCCACGGGACTCAACATCCATGTGGGCATGTACAGTTGTGGATGAGGAAGAACCTCAGGAGCAGTACTTCCCTTCTTCAGCTGTCAAAATTGTGTTTCCAGACTTAGACCATTTGCCTTTGGAAAGACGTCAGGAGGTGCAATCACTTATGACTAAAGAACTCTTCAGTCTAAAGCCAGGTCGTACACGCCTCAGTGAACACAAAATCACTTTGCATTCTCCAGACCAACGGCCAATTAGAGATACCACTTGCCGTATCCCAGCTAAGCTATTGCCTGAGTTGAAAAGTGAGCTGGAGGAGATGCTGGCTGCAGGAATCATTGAGCCATCACACAGTGAGTGGTGTAGCCCTGTTGTGCTTGTACCAAAGAAAGATGATCCTAAGCTTAGATTCTGTGTAAACTTTTCTAAGTTAAATTCTGTGTCTGCTTTTGATCCTTATCCAATGCCGAGGGTTGATGAACTAATTGATCGTTTGGGAAATGCTAAATTTCTGACTACCCTTGACCTCTGTAAAGGTTACTGGCAGGTTCCCTTGACAGACTCATCTAAGGACTTAACAACATTCAGAGTGCCAAGTGGACTGTTTAGATTCACAGTGATGCCCTTTGGTTTGCATGGAGCACCAGCTACATTCCAAAGGTTGGTGGATCGAGTGTTGAAGGGTGCAGAACAATATGCAGCTGCATACATTGATGACATTGTTGTTTATAGTGGTACATGGGAAGATCATCTGAAACATGTTGCTGATGTGTTTCGACGTATCACAAATGCTGGACTTGTCATAAATGCCAAGAAATGTCACATTGCCAAGCCCGAGGTGCAGTACCTGGGTTATGTAATAGGGGGTGGAGGCATTCGCCCTCAGGTTGGAAAAGTGGATGCAGTTGCTGCAGCACTCTTGCCAAACACAAAGAAAAGGTTGAGATCATTTTTGGGATTAGTGGGTTGGTACCGTCGACTAAGTCCAAATTTTTCATCAAGAGCAGCTTTATTGACTGACATGACAAGAAAATCTAGTCCTACAAAGGTCAGGTGGACGAAAGATGCTGAGAATGCATTTAATGATTTGAAAGACTGTTTGTGTCAGAAACCTGTTTTGCAGTGTCCAGATTTTAACCTTCCCTTCACAGTACAAACAGATGCCTCTGAGGTGGGTCTGGGAGCTGTTTTACTGCAAGGAGAGGAAGGGCAGCAGTTGCCTGTTCAGTACATCAGTCGAAAACTTTTTCCAAGGGAAGTGAGGTATTCGACCATTGAAAAGGAGGCATTGGCAATTAAATGGGCTCTAGACACCTTACGATATTATCTCGTTGGGAAAGAGTTTGTTCTTGAGACTGATCATCGTGCTTTGCAATGGATTCATAATATGAAAGACACTAATGCCAGGATAACAAGATGGTATTTATCTCTCCAGCCTTTTCGTTTCCAGGTCCAGTATAGACCCGGACATAAGAATGTCATTGCTGATTTCCTGTCCCGTGACTCAGAGGAGTAACGGTCTTAAGGGGGGGGGAGTGTGACAAAGTGGGTGAGAAGACCATTTGTCCATATTCTTAGTTAACATTCTTGTTTTGATTTAACCATATTTCACATGTAATCTGCAATAGGCAAACATCTACTATCCCGGGTTTGTTTATGTTTTGCACTTTTACAGATTATATAATATAACATCTTGGTTTAAATCAATCCCTACAAGTTTGTTAAGTTAACATGTTATTTATTTCAACTGTTAATTTGCATTGTTTAGAACTTACCTTACCTACCTGTCTTCCAGAAACAAAAGGAGGAAATGTAGTTTTACTTCCTGCTTTATAGCTTCTGGGTTCATCTGAGGTCACAGGAAGAGACCAAGTGCAGAATGGGAAGAACTCTTATAATTTAATAAAGTTGATTTTAGAGGGTTTATGAAGAAGTAGATTTATTGTTATAATATGTATTGATTACACCAGAGTTCATGTTGCCAGTAAAGAGGAGTAGTAGAGACTTGAATATAGTCATGTTCATCGTATCTACCTACTGATTGGAATAGTCCAGAGGAGAAATTGTTTGATTAAGTGGACTATTTAAGCAGAAGAACTCAGGTGTTTCAAAAGAGGGTTTCGGGTCAGTGTAGCTGTGTGCAGTTTGACCTTAATTTCTGTTGATTTAAGTTCAGTTATGTTTATTTGAACTGAGTTAATTATAGAGTTGAGTTTCTTATTTGTTTCTTTGTAAATATTGTTTCGGTCACAAAATGGTGAATAAATCACTTGCTACACTGGACAGCATCAGTCTCCTGCACTTCTTTGACCGCATAAGTCGAGTCTTACCACAATCCCATATCAGCTTCTTGTCACTGGCTACCTGTTAAATCCAGAATTTGATTTAAACTTCTTGGCGATAGTCAGAAATAAAAGCTCCCTTTTAACAGGAAAAAACATGCAGCCACTATATGTGATTTCTTGTCTGAAAATACCGGCTAACTGTTTGCTAAGCAGTAGTGAAAATGTGAAAATGGAACGTAAAGTGCAAACAGAAATCTTTGATGTAAAGTTGCACATTTTGAGACATGTTGATAACTCTAATGGCAACCAATTTCACCTCGCAATGCCCTGCAACCATTGAGGCAATACAGGAAACCTAGAAACTTGTAGTTGCTAACAGGTTTCTAGATGCACCCTTATTATTTATGGACCCTTCAACTATGTTATAAGTTTCAATGTTGCAAACTTTGTCCACCAAAGAGCTGCAACTTCCCAGTTGGCAGCAGATGTTTAAAACACCTCAAAGACAATTACCAGCTGATCCAAGCAGGTCCAGGAGAAGTGTGTCAGTATATCAGTCAATATACCAGATTTTTAAATTGCTAAATATCTGTGTTTGGTATCAGTTTTCAAAATCCTATATGAAGCATATATAACACATGGCCCTATAATTATCTTAATATTTCAGCTTTTTGGTTTTCATGCTAATAATGCAGAAATTCTTGCACATGGGAATATTTTATATCTTTTTTCTATATTCCGTAGTATGTGATAGATTTTGTCCTACCGCAGGGGTGGGCACCTCCAGGCCTCAAGGGCTGGTGTTCTGCAGGTTTTAGATCTCACCCTGGGTCAACACACCTGTATCACATGATTAGTTCATTACCAAGCCTCTGGAGAACTTCAGGACATGTTGAGGAGGTAATTTAACCATTTGAATCAGCTGTGATGGATCAAGGACACATCTAAAACCTGCAGGACACCGGCCCTTGAGGCCTGGAGTTGCCCACCCCTGTCCTACACGAATGGTTACCGATTATATGGACTGCAACATTCCATTACTCAAATTTTAGATTCAGCTACAGATGAGGACAGAATTATCCACCCCTCCCCCCATTCTTTTTGCTGGATAACAATCTGCAGTCAATTGTTCTAGTTTTTAACAAATCACGCACACGTCTCCAGAGCAGTCCGAGCCCCTTCTTCTTTGGCGAATCTCTCAAGCTACTCCAGATTTGATGGTATTCTGACATGAACTTTGATCTTCTGTTCACCCCACAGATTCTTATTAAATGTGCCTTCTGCACCACAAACAGGACTGTGGACCCTATTCGAACATCACATTTTGGAACCTTTAAATCCCTGCTTTAAAGATGGACATACAGTGGCCCTGAGAGGCCAAACGGACTGCAACTTAAGAAAACACCAGCAATAAGAAAAACGCTGCAAAAGCACACAAAACAAAAACAGAAATAGGAAAAACGACAACGGAATTAGGAAAAAAGAAAACACAAATAGGAAAAAGGAAAACAGAAACAGAAAAAAACTGGTTTCCAGAAGCACAAGGGAAGTGTTTCTGGGGAGACAATAACCCAACGGACCAGTTGCAGGAACCAAAATATGCTAAGAATTGCGCTGGGAGACACTTAAAAGAAGTGGAGGATCTATGGAGGAAAGAAAAGATGAGAGGTAAGTGTGTTAGCCTAACTATTAGCCTAAAAATACGTCATCAGTATTATATGAATCATAATAAAACACACCTACCATATTTTGGGTTCCTGCAACTGGTCCGTCGGGTTATTGTCTCCCCAGAAACACTTCCCTTGTGTTTTTTTTTCCTATTTCTGCTTTCGTTTTTCCTATTTCTATTTGTTTTTTCCTATTTCCGTTGTCGTTTTTCCTATTTTTCAAAAATATTCCCAGTTTATGTAAGTTAAAGGATATAAATAACAGCAGTAAGCAACCAGTTGTTGATGACATAAATAACCTATGTGTTAATGAGAGCACTGATAATAAAAGCTGACAACACAATCTTTGCCCACTACATCTTTATGAACAATGAGTTCTTCCTGCCTACTGTCACCGGTGTGCCTCTGAGGATTGCAATCTCTGGTACTTTTACACCCGGTATCAAGGTTGGACTGAAGACTACTCGTGACATGGTAATGCTCCATAAATATGTTTATATGTCACCTGTCATTTTTTCACCACATCATCACAGGTGTTAAATTCTGTTCCTGTTTCCATATAGATTAAAGAGACTTTCATGCCCTCTGCTTGTATTGAGTTTGTAACTCAGATGGGTTCTCACACCCCTGAATATGTCAACCCTGGATTAGAAATGCAAACGAATGTTTTCCATGACAGTGGCCTCCATGCCAAGATCACCAGAGCAGTCATGAAATATAACAGAAGGAGGCATGTTATCACTGCTGACATCCAGATCCCTGACTACAATGTGGAGGCTGGAGTTAGGCTGGGTGTTGTAGATGAAAACACAAAGGGCAGAGGAACTCACTCCATCTCTCTTGATTTTATAAACAAAAATGTTTCTCAGTGCGCTCTGGTTGGTCGTGCCAAGTAAGAAAGCAGATTTTCCTACCAGAGACACTATTCCTGAATACTTAAGTGCATGGTAAATATTTAAACAATCTAATCTTTATACCTCAACAACATAAACAATGCTTATTTCCCTATGTCTTTTGGAGGAAAGCCAACTTAAGAACTTAACTCCCCACCAGCTTTGACCACTCCAGACCTGTCTCTAAACCAGTATGGACTGGAAATCTCCTCAATGAAGATTCCCATCCCAGAGATTGTTATTCCTGAGAGCTTCACTGTGTCTATTCCTCTGTTTGGTAGAGCTGAGGTTTCAACAGATGAAAAACAACTTAATGACAAAGAGGCCTCTGTGGCTTTTGGCTAAGTTGGACATTAAAATAACCTCCCCAAATAAAATCCCAAAGCTTGAAGCTACACACTGAAGATCACTGATACATTTAAAATTAACTTGTAGTTAAAATGAGGAGCTGTTTTTATTTGAAGGATTTATTTGCGGTTAGTGACTTTGTTTCTTTTATAATGTTTTGGTAATGTACTTTAAATATCTACTAATAGATTTTGGTTGTATAAACTGTAACACTAATAACTCGAAAAAACTTGCTGCTGAGCTAAAGAGGCTCTTTTCATCCGTTGACTTAAAAGCTTATATTGAGGAACTAGTGAACTACGTTCTTAGAGAGATTCACACTGACACTGATTTCATTCGGAAAGTAATTCAGGGTCTTGACATTGTGAGTAAGATCAACATAAATTCCAAAATGAGAAAATGCTCAAGCAGTCTGAAAAATTGAATATTGACAGAATTATCAATTATGTAGTTTTATGAATGCCTTTAAGGATATCAACATGTGGAAACCACTAAGTATTGTTTTCATGTTCAACCTTGAGGCCAACTTTATTGCATTGTGTGTGCATTAATTTGAAAATCAGGGCCCCTCTGTTGGTCCTCTATGGGCTCTTGCTCTCTGGGGGGTCTCCTCCATGCTTGCTTTATGTCCTGGGGGCCAGGGCTATGGCTCCCGACAGTAGTGTGTGTTCACAGACACAGACTATATCTTTCTTGGCTGCTGCCTCAAAGCATACATTGCATTTTCAGCCTTGTGCTTAGTAGCTGCTTAGTAGCATTCAGTATTTATTATTTATTGTTTCTTATACTTATCTAGGTTGTTGCTGTGATCTCCCTACTGTGTTGTTCTCTTTTTGCTTGTTCTTTTTTTTTCTTCCAGCGCATGAAGTATTTTTACTTGGTTATTTCTCACCTCTGCATATGAAGGTAGATCCAAGGAGAACCAACATCTTCTAAGCATATCTCCTTATGTCTGGAAAGTTCTTATCTGTGAATGCAACAGTGATACTGACTTGAAGGATATTCTGGAACTCAAAGAAACCTACAGATGCACAAATGTAATGTCTATTTTCAACCAGAGGGGGTCACTGGAACCTTTTCTTCACAAAATATGTAAAAACAGTGCTACAAGGCTGTGATAGCTCATATGTTGTTGAATTAATGAGAACCAAAAATAGACTGGGCATTTGTCTTTTCATGGGTATGAGGTAGCATGCTGCGATACTCATTGTAAAAAACATAGTTAACTTATATATTAGTCACTCACAACATTTTTTTTTTAATTCTTAACATATTTTGGTAATTGAATTTTGTGTTAGAGTGAAAAAAAAAATACATTTTAGATATAAATAGGTAACATGAAAAGCTTGAAGCTCACAGGGTTGTTGATTTTTCTCAAATATATTTTACTCGTGTGAAAAAGAAAGTATACCTTCTTGTTCTTCAGTGTTCAGGTTGTACATATCAGGACATAATAAAAAAATTATCTGGTCAGGTCAGGTTATCAGGTTCTAAAATAATTGAAACACAATCACAAAAGAACAACAACAGAGAATTATTAAACTGTTTCATTATTTATTTAACAAAAATTAAGTCAAAATTTAAAAAACAAAACATGAAAAACTAAGTATACCCTTACTGCTCCCATAAGAGGGTAGGTATCAGCCCAGTGCTGCTAATCAAATACATTTAATTAACTGATCGTCAGCAAGTGTGAGCACCTCTATAAAAGCAGATGTTTGGGCAGTTTGCCTTCTGGTGTGTTAACACAGAGCCTTGTAGGAAAGACGTGGTCAGTAATCTTAAAGAAGCAATTGCTGCTGCCGATTAATCTGGCTAGGCTTATAATGTTATTTCTAAACAATCTAAAGTGCATCATTCTGCAGTGAGAAAGATTATTCACGTTCAAAACTGCTGTGTGGACATCCCAACAAATTGCAATGCAATAATCAGAGAAACTGCAAGAAAAAAACCAGGGGCTCTATTTTAATCTCTACAGGCCACAGTTAGCATCTTAAATGTTCAAGTTTACAACAGCAAAATTTAAAAAAGACTGTGGCTTTTTTTAGAAAGCTTCCCAGGAGAAATATTCTTCATACCAGAAAAGAACATTCAAGAATCAAGATGGCAACACAGCTCAGGTGTAAAAGGTTGTACCTGAACAAATCACAAGATTTCTGGAATAATATGTTTTGGGCAAACAAGACCAACATGAAGATGTTTGGTCATAAAGCACCACGTTTAGTAAAAATCAAACAGCAGATTTGTACCAGCAGATCAAATCCACCGTCAAACATGGGGGTGGATGAGGGATGATTTGAGTCCTTTATATACCCAAGTATTCTAGAGTCGAATGTGAGGCTATCCAGCCTACAGCTAAAGCTTGGTTGAAACTAGATCAAACAGGTCAATGATCCCAAGCACGACAGCAAATCTCCAACAGAATGACTAAAAGAAAAAGAACGAGGTGTTGCATTGGTCCAGTCAAAGTCCAGACCTCAACCTGACTAAAATGCTGTGGTGAGACCTTAAGAGAGCTGTACATAAATCAATGCCCACAATCCTCAGTGAACTGAAGCAACATTATAAGTAGGCGAAAATTCTTCCACAATGATGTAAGAGACTTATAATGTCATACGCAAAATGATTACTTCAGTTTATTGCTGCTAAAGGTTGCTCGAAAGCTACTGAATTATGGGGTGTACTTAGATTTTTGCACTTTTTGGCTTAATTTTTGTTAAATTCACAATTACACTGTGTAACATGTCTTGAGGTTTTTGTTCATCTGAGATCGGATTTAGATAACTGCTGAGGACCGTATGATTTTTGTTTTGTCCTCTTATACAAACTTTACAATTAAAAGAGGGTATACCTTCTTTTTTCATATGTTTGTAATTAACAGAAACATAGTCTCTGTATTTATTTCATCACCGATGTACAAGACATTTTTTATATAAAATTAGCGTAAACAAGTCGTGGCAAACCAAGCACAGCTTCACCTCTGATAAAACTTTGAGGACCATTGCCAGAAACTGAAACCTTTGATCCATGACTGCCCTTCCATAGCAGTACAGGAACATGTTATCAAGTTCCTGAAGATAGTATAAGTTACTCGTCAGTGAGACCTAGGACAGTGTTTTCCCAGTGCTCTCCTTAAACAGGACAGTAAGTTTCCAGATGCTAAACAAATCAAGCCTCTTCTTGACCATAAACACGTGAACAAACATTGTGAAATTTACACAAGCATTACATTATGCAACATTTTGCAATAAATTAAACATCTAGTAAACAATAGCTGCAATCGTTCATCATCTGGTGGGTTTAACATGTCTGTTGCACATCCCTATTTGGTTTTGTAAGACACATCCAAAGCCACCTTCCACAAGTTCAGTCTTGACCAAGGCAGAGAAACCTCAGATGCTCTCCTAAAGCTGCAACATCTGTAATATTCTTGTCTCTCAAGCTAAAGCAAGCTATAAAAACAAATATTGGATAACTGCTATTACCATGACTCAAATCCCTTTTGTTCAAACATACACGCAGTAGCTGTTCAGTCGCAGTGTGTGCGTGTGTTTGTTTTTTCTATTTTAGTTTGCTGCTTTCACTGTCTTACAGTGTTGTACACAGGTTTTTACATTTTTATTTTCCGTGTTAAACACATCAAGTTCACTTATAACTAAACGTAATATTTAAATAAAAATGCCTGGTTGGTGTTTGAAACCCAACTACACTGTATATAAAATGCTTGCCAAAGAAACACACAGACATTACTTAATAGTGACCAGCACTGTGTTGTTCATCAGCTGACAGGAATCAACATGTCTGCATTGCTTTACTTTGATTCACCTGTTGCACATCTTGATACAGTGTTGCAGAGGCCACCCAAAGCTTTTGTCTTTTGCTGCAGCTGCTCCAAAGTTGTGGAATGATCTGCCCTTGCACGTTAGGCAGGCCTCTTCTCTTTCTAAGTTTAAGAGTCTTCTTAAAACGTATTTATTCGATGAAGCCTTTGGCACTGTTTAAGGGGGTTGACTCAGTTTGTTTTAACATGTTTTATTTTATTTCATTTATTTTGTTATTTATTTTGCTTTATCGTATTTGTTTATTTTTATTTTATTTTTACTTTGCTTATGCTATTTGTATATGTACAGCACTTTGTGAACCCTGGTTTTATGTTAAAGTGCTTTATAAATAAAGCAGGTATGGTACGGTATGGTAGTTCAGACCAAGTCAAAGAAACTGTAAAGATTTCTTCCTAAAGCTGGTTTATCTGCCACTATGTTGATTTTAAACTCTGACATAAGCGTGGCAAGCTACTTTATAGGCCCAGTACTAATGATGTCCAGTACTAAGAGATGCATTGGTCGTTTCAGCTTCATTGCTAGAGTCATGATTAGATTTATTTAAATGTACTTAAAATAACTTTTAAAACATTTTAAAGCAAGGATCATGCCAAAAATCATTCCATTCTCAGAAAGTACGCTTTAAACCTGAGTAATTAGGTTGATTTATTGTGCCTTTGAGGCAGTGATACATGAGCCAGTGTGATGAAACTTTCATCTGTTTTAAATCCTATAAAATGCGTTCAGTTTACAAGGCATAAAGCTTTGAAAGGAAGTTAAGAATTAAAGAAACCTGAGATCTGAGTCTTATTTGGTCTCTGCATTAGTTTTTAATCCAAGGATTTTGAAACGTAGTTCTTTTCTTGTTGCTTCAGAGAATTGTCTGACTTTTCCAGTTCACAATGATGAGTACAATATTCATCTTGTTATGCAAAAAAACCCAAAAACATTTGGATGTTATTTTAAGGCAGAATGGCTAGCATGAAAATAAAGCACAGGGACGAGGTTAATTTGAGTGTAAAACTGAAACATGTTGTTTTACTGTCATTCTAAAAGGTTAATGAGTTGGCACATTTGAGGGTGGTATACTCTTACCTGACAATTTGTGATTACACTTTGCTAGGACCCCTGTTTACCTTTAGATCTACCCTAATTCTTTCTGGCATAGATTCAACAAACTGCTGAAAACCTTCCTCTAAAGTTTTGCTCCATGTTGACATGATAACATTACACAGTTGCCGCAGAATTGTTAGTTGCACAACCATGTTGCACCATTCCACCATCCCACGATGCTCTACTGGATTGAGATTGAATGCAGTGAACTCATTGTCAATACTCTAGTAGCCTGTGGTAGGCAAACAATCCTCAGCTGGTGTGAAGGGGCACCACCACCTGAACACTTCATACAAAGCAGGATGATTTTTCCAATCTTTCCAATTTTGGTTAGTGCATGTGAGCTGTAGCCTCAGTTTCCTGCTCTTAGTTGTGTATTGGCTCATAATCTTTTATACTAAGTTATGTTCCTGATGTGTTGTCCATCAAATTCAAACTGAGCTCATATTTTTCTTAAATGGTACCATTTCTAAGTCAAACATTTCATATGTCGTCTGTGTTCAATTGTGGATAAAATGTGTGGTTTATGGTATTTTAATATCATTGAATTCTGTTTTTATGTACACAACAACCCAACTTGTGGAGAAATTATAGTATATTTTATTAATTTTAATATTTATCATGAAAATATATCAGAATTAAGGTTAAAGACAGTAAATCTTTAGTTATCCATTTGGTTATTGTGTTACATTTGACAGAAAATGCAAGATATTTCTATCTGCTTTGACTCTTCTCTGTATTTCAGTTATGTCATTATCACTCATGCCGGATCAACAACATACTATCACTACAGTATCAGAGGGGATTTTTCTGAGTGGATCTAAAGCAATGAAGTGTCTCCTTCCAACTAAAAACTGTAAGAGGACAGATATCATTCACGCCATGATCTCAGTCTTAAATCATATGTGTTAATTTTGTCTCCTTAATGACTTATATATACATATATCTCCCATGTTTGTTGACTGCTTTGTGGTTTTTAGTATTAATACTTTATACCTATTAACTAAATGTCCAGCACTGCCATTTCCCTCTTTTATCCACTAAACATCTGGTTCAAATGTATTAATCAGAGGTAATATGTTCACAATGGTTTTGATGAACAAAGGCGAGCACTTAAACCTGTTTAACCTTATTGATTTTGTAAGTTCTCCTTGTTTTCGGAGCTCAGCAGAAGATCAGCATCTCAGACTGAACTTTGACTTGAGCCCAAATGAAACAGGAGACAAACATCTTTTTTTATATTTATTTAGGAAACTTTCTTTATTTTTAAAGTGATCATTTCATTTTTTTTTCCTGATCAAATATTTAACCATAATACTGCGAGTGATTAAAATACATAAAAAAGCCAAGTAAAAAGGTTCAATGTATATTTCATATTACTCTTTTAAAAAGCCCACATTTTTCCATTAAACTAACTAATGATTGGTCACCTCATATCATCTTGTTCACTGCAACTGGCCTGTTGCTAAATTAGATGATCTGCTGTGTGGCAACTTGACTTTAGTCCAAAGATAGAATGGTAAAAAAAAAAAGATTTTACAATTTTTGTTATTATAGAGGTTTCTCCTTTTTCTCTGACATTAAAATGGAATCATTAATAGCAGAGGCAAAAGAAACAGCCATGTTAATAGGAGGTGTCGGTGAAAGGGCTTGTTTAAATAGCATTTTTAGTATTAGTCCCAAAAATTCACCATTTTCTCCTATATTCCCACCTATTAAGTCCACCTAGTCCATATAGTCTACATACTGTACTGTAATCCATTTGCACAGTGCTGATGTTACTCTTGTGCAACATCAGCTAGTCTCCTTGTGTCTGATTGACTTATCTTGAGTTCAGTTCTCCTGTAAGTCTTATCTAGAAGATTTCACAGGCTTTTCTTAGGAGGTGAAAGGTTAGCCATAAATACTGAGACACCACTGCTGAGATTTATTTGCATCCAGTCTGGTTCCCACTGGGAGTGACTAAAGCTCCAGGGGGCTCTGGCCTACAGGAAGCTATGAAACCTTGCCAAAGTTACATCTTTCACCCTGTTATTCTGAATGCACCACAACAAATGAGAAATCAAAGGGCAGGTTTATGGATTACTGGACCTTTAGCGATCTGAGAGGCACTGGTTATCATTCATTTAGCAGCTTCTGCACTTTACTACTTCAGGCCATTTGTCATATTATAATATTTACATTTTGCATGTGTTGCTGTGGGACATATTGCATAGTGCATATTGCAGTATAAGTAATTTCAGTCAAATTAGAATTAGCTAAAACTAAACTCTTCTTATTTTGTGAATAAACAGTTTAATAAGCCATGTTTGAGGTTTAAGGCTATTACAAGACTACAAGAGTCTAGGGTGGATCCTAAAATGATGTTACACCCAAATACAAGACATAACTATTGGAGTTGGGCTGAATATTTCCTGTTCAGGAAGATATGTTTTGAGTTTTCCATTCAGGTATTTCAGGTATTCCAACTTCTTCTGGACCAATCTCTTTGAAATCGAAATTCAGCGTCCTCCCACCACACCAAATCCCACTGATAGTGGAAACAGCTTATAAAAAGGGATGCAAGTTAAATTTGAGTGAAATAGCTTCAAGGTTTCATTTTAATTTTATTCTATAAGTGAAATTACTCATTATAATCACTTTCACTATGTATTTTTTTCCCTGGATGTCCAAGTGCCACCCTAGAGATCCCTGCAGATGCACTGTACTTCTGATGACTGGTTAGGCCCATTAGAGTCCTATCTACCATGTGCATGTCACAAAGCACCTAATGCTTTGAGACGTGCTTTAATATATGCTGATAACTAACTTTAAGCAGGAGCACACTAGCAGCAGGCGATATAGGTTCACATGCTTGAGCCATCTATAAGGCAAAGGTGAGCGTATGTGAAGGCGTTCGCATACTTGCAGTACATCATAGTGCCACATTTGTGTTATAAGCTATATTTTGAATCGTATGAACGTTCATGCAGTCATAAGTTTGAAACAAAGAAATGATACTCAGAAAAACTTTATTAATCCCAAAGGAAATTCTGTAAAATCAAAACTGAAACCTTTCTCAGTTTGAACTGATTGCCTCTTAGAATAATGGCACACAGCGTTGAAATGAAAGTCAATAAAATCCTGATACTACCAAATGTTTTTGTGACCTGAGCTTTGAATGCAACATACAAAGTTATTGATCCATGATGATTAGTACTTACACAACACTGATGATGGTTATTAAAAATGTTAGCTAGCAAGACTATATTAATGTTGTATTAAAATATAATGATATATGATAACACATAAACATTAGTATTATCCTAGTACCACAAAATCTATGTTGTACTGCACTATATTACTTACTAACACATAAAGTAGTACAGCACTAAATAATAAATTATCTGCTAGATATAAATTGTCGGGGGGTGGTGTTTTTTGGTTTTTTAACAATAAGCATTAGCATTCTATATTAATGACCTCAGGATGATCTCAAACCAGAAATAATAAAACAACAGTCATTTAAAATAATCACTGGCCACCCCCACCCAGTGCTGACAGACAGTCTTTTTACCTTTGACCTGCCACAAGGACTGCTCAGACTTTGGAACCAGGGCAACACATTTGCAAGTCCCTGCAATCACATACAGTATGTCTTGAAAGCTATAAAAGCCAAAAGGCGAAAGCACAAGAATTAGTCTTCAGAGAAAGAGGGGGACTCTTCTTACCTTAAGGCTTCCAGGAGCTCAACCCATGATGTTGGGTTACAAGCTCTGCCTTGTGCTGTTTCTGGGCACATGCACACTAGCCCGTGAGTACAATATTTTTTTCTATTTAAAGGCAGTGGACTTGGACCTGTATGTGACTTAAATCTGTTTGTTTAAAAATATGTAACGAATGCTTTTTTTTTTAGCTTTGTGAAAAGTTGGCAACTTGCTCTGAAATGGAACACATATTTCAAAAGTTTGAGATGATGATATTTGATACTCTTTATGTCTCTTATGTTTTTAAAATAGAGCAAAACAAATGTGTAACTATTTAATTAGACTTCAACATATAAAAATTTACAGTAAATATTGTTAGTTTGTGTTAAGTGTTTTGCAAGGCATTGACAAATAAAATTACTAATTTTTTTTATTAGTAGTATTTATTAATGTATTTAACGTGTAGCTTAAACGTTTACCAAACAAAAATCCCCAGTTTCCCCCCGGGTTGGAGACTCAAATTTCTTAGGGCTTACATAAGACAGCGTATTTGGCATAAAATCTGCCAAATCAAATGCGCAGAGACTCACGCTTGGAATAAGAGAGCAGCCAAAAGTGGCATAATTACTGTATTCAATCATTTGCAATTGTGTTGTTGCACTGTAATGGCAGCTTGTGCGTTTGTTTGGGGGTTTTTTGTTTTTCAGAGCAAGATGTTGGAAGTGTTGAGGAACCATCTCCAGCCTGCTTTTGTGAGTGTCTTTGTTGTCATTGTTTAAAAGTAAATATTTTACAATGTGTAATTTAATATTATAAAGCGGGAAAATCAAAATGGGAAGCTTGAAATATTTAATTTCCATTATACCTAGAACGTATATAGAGAACTACGCATTAAACATTTAGCTTCAGTTCCATAAGTCCTGGATGTAAAGCTTTGGTTTGAGTGGAGTTAGCCTTGAAGTTTTTATTTTAGTTTAGCATTTAATAAACTGGCTGTTGTTGTTCTAACTATTGCTGTAAATCCTTTAAATACTTTTCAGTGGCCAAAAGATACAGGCACTTCAGAAGATTTGTGTATGACTACAAAGCTGAGACCTTTAACACTGTGAATGGAGCTACAGACAATAAAAGCGGCCCCAAAGTCTCCTGCACAGTAAGTCTTCGAGCTTAGATCATTGCTGGGGGGGAAAAAACAGCAATCTCATGACCCTGAATGTAAAACAAGAAGTCCAAACAAACTGTTTATTCTGCTGCACAGGTTGAGGTTGATGTGCCCCAGACCTGTAGCTTCATCCTCCGCACAACAGACTGCTCTCTGAGCGAGGTTGTTGGCGTTGACGATGAGGGGAATCCACTGTATCGTCCTGCTGCTGGAACTGAGGCTTTCAAAGCTGCCATGGAGAAGTGAGTCATCTTGTTTGTAGGAAAGATTTATGTATTTTGTTAATTGCTCTCAGAAATTAGGATCCAGGGTAACTGAGGAAATCAAAGAGTGACCTGAATGGCAGGCTGTAAATGATGATCTGTCCACGTCAACAGAAACACTCTAAAGATCACAGTCGAAGGACAGACAGATGTCAGGCTGTACCCTGAGGACAATGAGCCCGTCAACATCCTCAACATCAAGAGAGGAATTGTCTCAGCTCTCATGGTGCCTGGGATGGAAGAGGAGAAGAACAATGAAATGGTAGCTCCCCTCACTTGTTTATTACTTGATTTCTTCTTTTTTGGGAATATTTTCATAGCTTCATAGTTGGCAATTAAATCACGCCAAGTAGAGCCTGATTCAGTTTGTTGTTTAGTCATGTACAGATAAGTTGCACAAGGTGCAGATAAGCTGGCCCAGTCAGAGGAGATAAATATACTGTTGTAACAGCATGTTCCAACAATGACAATTTTCAGCAACAGGTCAAAGTCCTAGATAACTTTATCTTGTTATTGACATGCACTGCTCTCATAATGGAGGTAATCTTTAAGAATGATTGATTACCTGATTTAAGAGATAAGTTAAAGGAAGGAAAGCACGTCCATAGGTCCAGTTCTTACAGCTTGAATATTGAATTGTTTTGAACATCCTAATCATTTCCAGCCCACCGTGCACGGAGCGTGCTCCACCGACTTCACCGTCAACAACAAACAGGACATTGCTACTGATGTGACAGTCAGCAGGGATCTGTCCAGATGTGACTGGTTCACTGCCCGCAGACAGGACACCAGTCCCCTGGCTCTCATCTCTGGCATGGTAAGAGTTCAACAGAAATCTGACACTGCCATCACAAACTCAGGCCAATAGTCAAAATATCAGCACTCAATCATCAGGAAAAAAATATGGTCTGATTACATTATTAAATGAACCCAAGCTATATTTTTATAGTATAAAACCACAAAGCAAACATCCATCCCTTTTTTCTTCCAACGTCAAGCCACAAAGTACATCTACATTTCCCAGCATTCTACATTCTCCAAACTTCTGACAAAACATGAATTTTTTATTTATTTATTTATTTATTTATTGCCTGTCAGAAAACCGGCCTGTCCAAGCTGATCAGGAGCACTCAGAGCTGTAACTACAGGTTTGACAACCAGAAGAAACACATGACCAGTGGAACCTGCACAGAGAAACACATCTTCCTGCCCCTGTCCCATGAGTAAGTTTTATTTTGACTATTTTTCATGAATAATTTTGTGAATTCTCTTTGAAATCTAACGCACATTTGGGGATTTCTCTCTTCTGAAAAAAGAAACCAATATGGAATTTCTGCTATGGTGAAGCAGACTGTGACTCTGAGAGCGACTGCCAAGATCAATGACAGAATCTTTGATCACAGTGAGTGCTTCTGTTGTGTGAAAACAAATTTTGTAAAAATGGGGGGGAAAAAACAATATAAATATTTTATGTGTGTCTCTAACATCTAGATTCTAATAGATTTTTCACTGCTTGTGATTTATTTCTGTACAGATGAGGACAATATTTGGAACTTGGCCATGGATGTTGTTGACGACAAATCCCCAGTGCAAACCATGGATGCTGTCGCTGCCACGATGCAGAAGCTGAACTCTCTGTCAGAAACCAACGAGGGCGAGAAGCGCGCCGGCCTTTTCCGCCAGCTGGTGTCAGAGTTTCGTGGCCTGAAGGGGGACATCCTGGACTCGGCTATTGTTGAGATGACAGACATTTCACCCTCTCTGACGTGGCAAGCTCTGGCTCAGTGTGGTACACCAGAATGCACTAGCGCCATGCTCAAGCTTCTCAGGACCTTTCATGAAGATGCTGTTGAGGTTGATGCTGTTGTCTACGCCCTGGGGCTGCTGCCCAACCCTTCACAGCAGATGGTGAAAGACTTGCTGGCAATGGCTCAGTACAAGCAGAGCAAACCCATCATGTATGCTTTGAGCAATGCAGCCAGGAAGTAAGTGAACATAAATATATGACATTCTGAAGGACGCTCTCCTCGATGCAGTAACACTGAATTGTGGTACCTGTTGTAAATTAATACATAATCCCTAATGTCTATCTTTATCCTCTAGACTGTATAAATCTGAGGGAGTCACTCCAGAGATCACAGCTGTCTACAACTATATTGCTTCTCTTCTGGGTGCAGACTGCCCTGGTGACAAAGACCTGACTTTCCTGACTTTAAGGGTAGGTAACAAGACGTGAATAAGAATACATTTTCATTCAAGAAAACTTTATTATATCGAGACAATACAGAGGGGAAAAAACACTGATCCCACATTTCCTAGGGACAAAGATAAAAAAGTTTTAAGGGGAACATTTAATTGCATGATTTATGATTTGGTTTAATATTCTGTCCAGGTTGTTGGCAACATGGGAGACGCAATGGAGGCCACCGATCCTGCTATTAAGACCACCCTGCTCAAGTGCATGAGACAGCCCGCAACCACTTTGTCCGTGCAGCTGGCCGCCATCCAGGCTTTCAGGCGCATGTCTGTGACAGATGAGGTAACTAACCACATTCCTCTTCTACATGAGCAGTCTCCTTGCTTCCCGGTTTTATAGTGGAGACAAACTGCAGCTACAAAGACCATTAAGTCACTGTTTTTTCAAATTGTTTTCCTGTCCAGATTCGTGCCAACCTCCAGAGGGTCAGCCAGTATCCCAAGGGCGCTGTGCAGAAACGTCTGGCAGCTTATCTGACACTGATGAGAAACCCCGAGGACAGTGACATTGAGGTGGTGAAGAAGCTGCTTACCCAAGAGCAGAACGAGCAGATCAGGGCTTTTGTGTCCTCCCACATCTACAACATCATTTCCTCAACTGATTCAGAGACCAAAAAGTAAGAATAAAGCATTTTTCAGCTTAATGTGTTGTTCTATACATATATTTCGCCGATTTGGGCACCCATCTATTTACACTCAGCTAATAGTTTTACTTTTAATCTTCACTCCAGGCTCGGGGAGAAAATAATGGATGCCCTGCAGGACACAGAAGTTTCTACACACAGCGACTACACCACAAAATCTCGCAACTATGAGCTGGGAATGGCACATGAGAGCATGGCGGCCAAAATTCAAGGCAATGTCATTTTCGATCCCAGCAGCACGTTGCCAAGAGAAGTCTTGCTGGAAACTACCCTGAATGCTTTTGGTTACAGCATGGATATTTGGGAGGTATGTACAGTGCTTCTCACGCACAATTATTTATGCCATTTTTACACCTTTAACACTGAACTTTATTCATGGGGATTAATTTTATTTGATGGGACCTAACCCCAACAACTCCTGGTTCATTTTTGTATTCATATTATTACATTTTTTTTGGCAGGTTGGCATGGAAGGAAAAGGCTTTGAGCCAACCATTGAGGCTCTGTTTGGCAAGAATGGATTCTTCCCTGACACAGTGTCCAAGGCTCTGTACTGGGCTGAAGAACAGATGTCACCAAAGATCAAGGAAGTTCTGGAGAAATGGGTTGCTCCACTGAAAATAGAGGGGCAAAAGGTATATCACTCGCATAACTGTTTCTGTTAAACACTCTTATTCTTAGTGAACGTATCATTGTCACTCACACCAACGTATTTAACATATTGGTCCCTTTTTCTTAAGGCTCCTGAAAATCTTGCAACAGAAATTGTCCGCAACCTCAACAAGCTGGTAAAAGACCTGCAGAACCGAGAGTCCCCAGAGGCCATGGCCTACCTGAGGCTAATGGGAGCTGAGCTTGGCTACATCAAGAGCAATGAACTGAAGTCTATTGCTGAAAATGCAATGATGTATGCAGACATTTTCATGAGGATAATACCAACAAAGGTAGTGTTCTGCAGTCATTAATATAGTGTCTATATAGGGTTTTTTTTTTCTTTGCAACTGAAAAACTCTATTTGTTAACTGTATTTCTCCCTGTCAGGTCATGTCTAACCTGATTTCAAGCACTCGCAATGAGATTTTTGCCCATTACATCTTCATGGACAACAAATTCATGATGTCAACAGCATCTGGCTTGCCTCTGACATTTGCTCTGTCTGGCACCTTTGCTCCTGGTGCAAAAGGAGGTCTTCGCATGACTCCAAACATGGTAAAGTATTTAACCTGTGTTTAGCACCATACTAAAACAGCAATTGTTATTACAATGTTGCTGTTTTAATTGTTTGTTTCTGTGACATGTACGTAGAATTCTCAGTAATATTAATCCTGACTGTTGGTCATTTTTTCCCCACGCACTTCAATTTTTCTGTGATGCCCTTTGTTTCCAGGAGCTGGTGTTCATGCCCGCAATTGGAATTGAGTTCATGACTCAGATGGGAATCCATGTGCCTGAATTTGTTGTCTCTTCAGTTGAGATGCACACCAACATGTACCATGAGAGCTCTTTCAATGCCAAGATCACCATGGAGCAAAACCAAGTCAAACTTTCCATCCCTGCTCCACAGGGCACCATGAAATTCTTGAGAATCAGGTAAAAAAAAAAAAAAAATCTGATAACTTACTTTGTGTAATACAAGTAAATGGTATTAATTGATATTGATTGAATAATTATAAAGAACACTACCAACAGGGAGCGTATTGCATTTCATATATTATGTATGCTTAGTAATGTTGTTAGAAGTTGTAAAGTAATTTTGCTGTTCTTTGTTTGAAATAGCAACAAAGTTATGATTGTGGGTGCTGGACACGCTACAGTGATCCCACACAGACTAGCCGACTCCAGCTGCAGCCCTCTCTTCTCTGGAGTCAAATACTGCACAAAAACAGTTCATGGTGACGCTCCTGGCAAGACGGCTGCTCCTTACTTCCCTCTGAACGGAGAGACTGAGTAAGATGTTCTTTAAAAAGTCAGGTTTTGCTTTGTTTCTTTGTTAAATAAGAAATGGAAATGCCTTAAATATGATCATGTAACATATTTCCATTTAATGCTGAATATTGTTTAGTATATTGTGGTACAGTTGAAAAGAAGATGGTTAAATACAGATAAGAATAGGTCAAGAATAGGTCAAGAATAGGTCAAGATTAAAAGATTTTAGCTCATCTCAGATGGTGGTTTTAGCTGGATATATGCACATGAGATTATAGATTTTATAGCTGCACAGTACCAAATTGCATTACAAGAAATAAAAATGTACTAAAGACTTTATTTTTACCCAAGGTTTGCTCTGGACATCGAGCCTACTAAAGAGGTCTCTGAGTACGCAGCCAGTATCACCTATGGCGAAGAAAAGGACGGACGCCACAAGGTTAATTCTGTGAAGATGACCCTGAGAGCCGAAGGTATGAATATTGCTTTTTTTTAATCAAGAATTTTATTACATGTGCTGCCTCTTTCTTTTCTTTTTTTTTTCTTTTTTTGAGTTATACAGATAAGTGATTAACCTTTTTCTGACTCTGTGACGTCAGGTGCTCAGCCTACTGAGGCTACAGTCACCATGAAATACAACAGGAACAGAAATGTCTTCAGCACTCAGATCGACATACCTGACTTTGATGTTGAGGCGGGCGTCAAGCTCGGCATGACGGATAGCAATGCCAGAGGCAAATCTATTACCCTCGAGATTTCCAACAAGAACGTGCCTCAACTCACTCTGACTGGCCGTGCCAAGTGAGTAAACCCAGCAAAATATTTTCCTAAACTGTTCAATTACTTTACTATAATTACAGTGACCTCATTGCAGAAATTAACTGTTTTTTTATTGTTAATTATAGGCTTCAGGCTATGACTGATGGCATGCTGCAGCTTCAGCTGTTAGTCCCCTCACTCAAGACAGATGCCACAGTCACTGCTACCATGAGCAAAGCCGACGGACTCACCATGGAGATCAGAAGTGATGTCAAGCTCCCAGAGATCTCCTCCATTCAGGCAGTCACCTTCAAATATGGTAATTTTGCTCAAGAAGAGTGGCAATGGAGCTCAAAGAATGGTCATGTCATGTACAGTTTAAAACACTGTGTTTTTACTGTCACAGGCGAAGAGCAGGCTGAGGTTCAGCTGACGTCCAACATGAATGCTGAAACAAAAGTCCCAGTGCATTACACTAAGGTCGTCCAGGCCTGGCTGAGGAAGACTGCAGAGGATGTTATGGACCAGCAGGTTATCAAGACTGATATGAAACTACGACACATCGTCAACAAAGGAATTGAGGTAAAAAGAATTTTATACTAACTGAATGTTTATTTCGTAGTTTTTAGTTTGTCCAGACTGAATCATAAGAAATATGATGTGTTTTAATCAGGCCAGCAATATCTGGATGGACAAAGTCTCAGCTGATTGTCTCTATATGGCGAGACTGAGGAACAGCTTAGCTATGATGGAAATGCCATCTGTGCCTGAAAACCTGTTCATGAACCTGTAAGTGAAGCAAAAACATTAACTAGTATCTTCATAATTGTTATTATAATAAAAAACTTTCAAACCTTATACTGAATAAATACAACATTTTAACATGTTCCCTACTTTCACCATTTCAACAGTGAAAGCACACTGAGATACCAGTTCAACCAGGACCGTCTGACTATCACCATCCCAGTTCCTTTTGGGGGCAAATCATCTGAGGAGCTGAGGATACCTCAAATGGTCACCACTCCACACATTTCCATGCCGAAGTTGGGCATAGATTTTGCCTCACGAGGAATCCAAATCCCAACTTTTAACATCCCATCTGACTATGATCTCACCCTGCCTCTGATGGGCATGGTGGAAGTGGCTGCCAAGGTCGACACCAACTATTATAAGTGGGAGGCAACAGCGTCTGCTGGTAACAACACTGCAGAGTCTCCTAACTATGTGGCCAAATTCAACATTGTGGCTGACAGTCCGATCCAATTCCTCTCATTTTCAGCTGAGGGTAATTCTTTATTCTTTATTCTTATAAACTATACATTTGTTATTGAACAGTGCAGAAAAAACATAGACGCTGATACGAATTGTTAATTTTTTTTTATTTGTCTGTTCTAAAGGAGCAACCAAAATCACTGACACGGAAGCGGAAACTATGGAATTCACTCTTGATGGTTCCCTGAAACACATGCTGATCATCACAGGTTTTAATGTTCAGGAAACCATTGCAGTCACAGACAGTTTGATGTCAACTGGCCGCTACAACGTGCATGCTTTTTCCCCTGAGGGTCTGGACACCTCCCTGACTATTACTACCCAGATGACCCTTGACTCTAAAAAGGTTTTTGGAAATGTTAACACAAATGGAAGTGTCACTGTTGGACTCATGACCGCTTCCACCACCTATCTCTACACCTTCTCGGTCGACCCAGCGAAGAAAGAAGCAATAATGCAGAGTTCACTGAATGTGAAGTCTGAAGACCTGAAGCTTGAAAACAAGATGAAGGCATCATATGCAGAGGAAGAGCTTCTGTTTGACTCTAACACTAAAGTGAACAGTGACCCCATCGTGCACAACACCAAAATTAACCTTAGGTACAAGGATCTCAAGCTTACCATCCAGTCCAGCTCTGAGACACAGGCTGATGAGAGGATGCTTCGGAGCCAGATAGAGTTTGCTGCCTCTAGAGGACAGGCCAGTCTCAGAATAGAGAATCTAGCTGATGATACAAGCAACCGTATCTACTCACTGCTTACCGGTTCCCTTAATCCCTCTGGCATGGAGGTCAACACTGAGGCCTCCATGAACATCTTTTCAAGCATCGCCTCTCACAAGGCCGCCTTTTCCCTGAACACCAATGGCCTGACCACCAGCTGTACAACAACCGCCCAGCACAGTCCATTCACATTTGAGAATATTTTCCATGGTACAGTTGACACTTCAAGTGCCACCATGTCTCTCACAACAAAAGGAGGCATTAAAGAAAACAAAGCAGAGCTCACCATTGGAGGCAAGATTGCAACCACAGAAGTCTACCTTAACAGCAACTTTGAGGCTAACCTCTTTGATATTAACAGCAGAAACAGAGTGAACTTCAGAGTGAATGAAGATGGCTTGACTCTCTCTAACAACATGGTTGGATCTTTCAAGGAGATGAGGACTGAAAACACAAACGCACTGTCTCTTACACTGAGATCTTTTACCCTGCAGTCCAAGACTGACAACTTGCTTGACAGCAGCAACTCTTACAAGCATGACATCACAGTCAACATGGGCCGTTCTGCTGCCTCAGTTATTGTGAAAAATGACCTGAAGATAATGGAGGTTAGCTTCGTGAATGATGCCCAGTTCAAGGCAAAGCCCTACAACCTGGAGCTGACTGGAACAGTGATGGGAGCTTTCTCAGAGGAAGAGCTCAAACACACCTATGAAATCAAGTTTATTGACATGGTCCTGTCTGCAAAGTATAACACCAACGGTAAACTCCTGGGAACTCAAATGACGCATACCACTGATATCGAGGTTGCTGGCCTGACCATGAAGTTCAACAATGTGGCTAACTTCAACTCCCCATCTCTTCATCTGGACAGCAAAGTTGCAACTGTGGCTGCACCCTTCACCCTGAACATTGATTCCATTTTCAATTCAAATGGTGCAGTGAATCTGTATGGAAAGCAGAGTGGCGAATTATACAGCAAATTTCTCCTGAGAGCACAACCCATGCTTTTCACACAGTCATTTGAGTACAGAGCTTCAACCACACATGAACTAGAAGGCAGACCAACCATTACAACAAATATGGACAACAAGTTCAGCAGCATGCTGAGCCTCCAAGAGCAAAGTGTCGCACTGAAGGTGACATCTAAAGTAAATGAGCACGCCTTTGAACAGGAAATGAGTGCCTACAACAATGCAGAAAGAATGGGTGTTGAAATGGCAGGAGCAGTCTCCACTCCCCTCTTCAGTGAGTCCATTCAAAATTATGCCATCTCTGGATTTGTGAAATATGACAAGAGCAGTGACAGTCATTCTCTCCAGATCCCATTTATTGAGCATCTGCCTGCATTCGTTGAAAAGATGAAGAGCACAGTGATGGTACTGATGGACAACAGCATTGAGATGCTAAAAGACATCAACAACAGGTATGAGATCAGTGCCAAGTTCCAGCTCAAGGTGGCAGAACTAAAGGAGGCCATTAACAACTTTGACTTCAACCTGTTTATCCAAGACCTGAGAAAATTCATCAGCTCAATGGAAAACTTCATCACCAACTTGACACCCAAGCTCCCAACTGAAAAAGTCATTAACATACTGAAATCTATTAAAGACACCATAATGGTTTGGATGAAGAAACATGACATTGCGAACAAGTTCCAAGTGATTTATACCAAAATTGAAGAGATTCTCTCCAGCTTTGAAGTTGAAAAAATGATTGGAGCCTTCATGGATGAGATTGTTAAAATGATGAAGCAGTATCAGGTCAGAGAAAAGATTCAGCATGCATTTGATTCTCTCAGGTCAATTGACATTCAGCCTGTGATGAAAAACATAATGGTACCTGTTCAGGAGCTGTTGAATGAGCTATATGCCTTTGACTTCAAACAGCTAATTGATGACATGAGCGACTATTTCATCAGAATGATCCAGAAAGTAAGGTCCTTTGATTATGACACCCTCACCATGGAGCTGAAAGAGAAAGTGGCAGAAATGAGCAAGATCCCCTGTTTTGGAAAACTTTATGGAGAGTTCAGAGTTAATTCACCTCATTATAAACTCACAACCACTGCTGACCTGGAGAACACCACAACAATTTCTGACACACCAGAGTTCAAAATGAACCTCATCTCAAAGACTACATCTACTTTGCGAATCCTTGACTTCACTGTGGAAGCCAGTGCACATTTATCTGTGCCCAAGATGAGTCATTTGTCCATCTCTGAGCTCATCAAGGTTGATCAGTCATCTTTTGAACTTGACCACAAGGGTCAAATGACCTTCTATGGTCTGACAGCTGAAGCTTCTGCTGATACTATTGCAGCAGCAAAAACTGAGCTCTACTCTGCAACCCTTGTTAACAATGCAGTCTTCAACATGGAAAATGGAATTTCAACCACCGCAGTCACTACGTATGTACATGACCTCAACATGCCTGCCCTTAACATCTTTAGTGAAATGGAGATTAAAGAAAATGTAGTTTTCCTGCTTAAAGATGGCTCCATCCAACTGACCTTTAACAATGTGGCCAGAGAAAAATATGCAATTCGGGACTTCTCAGATGAGGCACGCCACAAGAGCGACTTGTCAGTGGTCATGGATTTCCATAAAGCCAAAGTGAGTTTCACTGGAACAACAGACAGCAACTTTCTGAAAACGAATCAGAATGTTGGTGCTGAAATATGCATTTTCAGCCACGTAGTTGTTGATGCCAAGGCTGAGACTGAAACACCTTTCATTAAAAACAGCATTGCAGAACTCAAGTTTGAGGCAAAGGTTGAAGACATGAAAATTGATTTCTCTGCCTCTCACAGCGCACAGCTGGTTGGTCAGGTTGAAGGAACTCTCTCAAACTCAGCCCTTGCTCTGTTCACACCTAATGAGCTTAAGCTTGATACCAAGAACACAGCAAATACCAAAATTGCCCTTCCATTAAAGCTGTCTGGAAAGATAGATCTCCAGAATGACATTGCTTTCACCGTGAACACCGAAGTGCAGCAGGCTAGTTGGACAGGTCTGGCTAGATTCAACCAGTACAAATACTCCCATTACTTTGCTGTGGACAACAGAGAAACAGAAATTAACCTGTATTCCCAAATCAAAGGAGATGCCAATCTTGATGTATTGAAGCAGCCTATCACCATTCCTGAAATTACCTTGCCATTTGTTGACATGAAGACACCAAAAGTGGAAGACTACTCACTGTGGGAAGACACTGGTCTGGGCAATCTACTAATCACAACACAGCAAACATTTGATATGAGCTCCAAGCTGAAGTACACTAAGAACCATGAGTTGATCGCCATTAACATCAATATGGATCCAGTCATCAATGCGTTTAACAACAATTTCAAGACACTGCACAAGAAAATGATGAATGGCAAGGATAAGGCTGCTGCCATACTCGCTACATCATATGACAAAGCAAAGGAAGAGTATGAAAAATATAGCACTGAGTTGCCTAAAACTATTACTGTCCCTGCCTATAAGGTTCCCATGATGAACATTGAGACATCAACATTCACAATTCCCCTGCCTGACTTCACCCTCATCACAATGCCCACTCTGCGTGTGCCCTCTGCCCTGCGCAGGGTAACTCTTCCAAAAATCACCCTGCCCAAAATTCAGAGCATCAAGATCCCAGTTATGGGTGATATGACCTATGAGATCTCCATGAAGACACCAATGATCACTCTCAAGACTAACGCAAGCATCCTAAAGCAGGACAGCATCACCATCAAACTAGATGCTTTTTCAACATCTGAATTTGAGATCCTGAATGGAATGATTGAGGGCAAAACCAATGTGAACATGATGGGTGGATTTAAAATGGCCTCTCTCCTCAATGTGAAACATTCAATGCTAGAGGGACATCATGACAGCACCATCTTCCTAACTACTGAAAATGTAGCTATCGCCATCACAAACACAGCAAAGGTCAACATTCTTGACCTGACCATGGAAATCTATGAGGAGATTACTGGAAATCCAGAAGAAGGCCTTATTGTCTCAGTTTCCAATCCATCTGCAGGACTCATTGCAGTTCAGATGCAGGCAAAGCGACCGGCACAAGTGAAAGCAAGACTCTATGGTCGTTACCCGGTAAGATAATAGCCTACTATTGATGCACTTTCTAATAAAAGCTGTTTTTTTTTTTTCAACCTAAATGATGTATTATTTAAATAATTAACCTATTGGTTTTCATGTGTCCTGTTTAGTCTGAGCCATCCACAGACATTGATATCTTGGGTCTGAAGATGTCTGTGATCAACTCTGAGAAGCTGAACCTTCAAACAACCTGGAATATGGAAATACCATACGAGATGATGCTCGGAGCAAAGAAACAGGTGCCTGCGGTCATGGAAATAGTGTCTGAATCTGCTGTCATAACATACAAGGCGGTCAACAAACAAGTTAGAAGACTCGAAGGTTCCTTTGCACAGGCTAAAAAGCAGGGTAATGTGATGTTCAAGAAGGCTATTAACAGTCTTGAATCAGTAAAATCTTGCAAGATTGTGACCACTGTCACAGATAATACTGTTTTAATCCTCGAAAACTACCAGAAGAAAGTTGAAAAGTTCCTTGATGCTGTTGTTAAATTTCTGAGAGAGACTAGGTTCCAGATTCCCGGCTATAAAGAGAAGCTGTCTGGGCTTGAGGTCTATCAGAAATGTACTTCTTTTGTTGCTGATGTATCTGAAGAAGCAATCCATAAGATTCCAGAGTACCTTTCTTCCATGTTTGCAACGGCACTTGATTATTTCCAAGCCACCGAATTCACCTTCCCAGGTTCTAATCGCATTGTCAGCGGAAAGGAAATTCTTGATGATATGTTGGTAGCTTTAAAGAAAATCCAGGGCCAAGTGGTTGTTACTGTGAGAAAATTTAGAGATATCCGGCTGGAGGACATTGTAAAGAAATTATCAGCAATCATGCAGTTTACCATCCAACAGAGTGAGAAGCTTCTCCAAACTCTGAAATCCCAGAATCTGGAGACACTTTCTGACTTTGTGAGTACTGCATACAACGATGCCATGAACTCTCCTGTTCTGGCTGGTGTTATCAAGCCGGTTGAAGAGGTCTGCAGAGTTGTTATGGAATATCTAAAAGCTGTGACTGCTAAACTCCAAAATATTTTGGCTGACATATCTAGTAAACAACTCACAGCTGACATCCAGTCCTGGATTAATTCAATGGTGGAAGGCATTAATACTCTGCACAACAATGCCATTACATCCCTGAAGGAAAAAAGCAAAAGTGTTGAAAAATATGTTAGAGTAAGTGACCAAAAAGTAGAGGTTGACATCCCTTTGCCATTTGTTGCCAAATTCAACTAAGCAACCATAGCTAACAATGATATAGGATTGACTTTCTGTGTTTTGTAACCAACGGTGCAATAGTGAATCTGTTTTCATAACAGCAAACCAAACTGAGCAATAAAAATGATGCCTGTATAATGTTTGTTCCTTTACTAGTTTTCAAATTGATAAATTTGTTTATTATTTCACAGCAGACGCCCAGTGCTCCCTTTGTGTCTTGTACTATTTAAAACAAAAACCCTGTCCGGGTATCAATAAATACAGTTTGTACTGCATTCATGTCTGTGCATTCTTTACATAAAGTTTAACATGACTGGTTAAAAAGATTGGAAGCTAATGAACTATAAATATTTCTTCATGTAGTTTTATGTTTTCCTGTACAGATTTAAAACAATAAAAAGCTTACTCCCTAAAGATCACAACAATACACCCTTGCTGGTAATTTCTATCCTCTGGTCTAATTTTAGATCGGACACAAATAGTTTCTGTGATACACACACACACACACACATTTCTTATAATAAAACAATCACAATAAATATAGAAACAGAGTCATTTTGACCTGCCCCTTTGGAATAATGGGATTATTTTGTCTGGGGACAGCTACAGGCTATGTGTCATCATGAGAAGTGGTGAAATAAGTATACAGCTTATTGACTTGTGTAACGTGATAAATAAGTCATTAGAAGTATAAACAAACTTAAATCTTTAAAGGGTTTGCAAATAATATGAGAACGAGTAAACTATGAGACTCTTAAAAGTAAACATATTCATAATAATGGGAACACGGCTCAGTACCCTGTATACAGTGCTTAACAAATTTATCAGACTGTCTGTCATAAAATCAAGAAAATGCAAAAAATTTTTAAATCTATCAAAAATATATTTATAACTAAAACAAATGATGCTGTTATTTATTATTTATTAGGCAAATGAAAAACTGAATCCAATGTTTTCTTACCCAAATATGAACAAGTACACTGGACTTCTCTGAGAACTCAAATATAAACCAAACATAACATTCAAACACTAAAAAGGATTTTTCTATTCAGGAATGTTTGTAAATTTTGGGCATTTGGGTCATAAATCTGTATAGTGGGGTATAATTATTCATTTTCGTATTGAAGAGCAGGTATTTTGAACTAGCATAAATTTCTTTCAGCAAAACATACAAAAGTAAGATAACGGCAAATACACAAGTACATTAGATTTACTCTTGTTTCAAAGGCCTGAATCAAAGTGATGGTTCAGTGGATCCTGATTAAAGCAAATAAAGAAAGAAATACTAATAAATAGTAAATTTACCAGCAGGTTCCAACTATTTTATCAGTATACATAATGTTTCTTTGTACGATCAAAGGAAAGAAAGCTGTGTGTCAGGAAAATGCGACAAGAGTGGAAAAGTGCAGTCAGTGAAACACATTGATTTTTTTTTATTGACTTTCCCAGAACAGTACCACTTGTTCCCTTACATTCTGTTTTTTTCCCCTCACAAAATTTCCACTCTTTTAATTGTACCATTCTTCCACAGAAAGCATTGTGTAATTACACCAATGGCATCAAATAAACTCTTACAAAGAGATAGGTTTGGCATATTCCACAATTTCCTTTTGTGTGAGGAGACGCAAACTGTACCGTCTTATCACAAATACTAACCTAAAATCATTGCAAATCAGAGGCACATGAGGGGGACCGGTGTGGGAAATTAACCAGTCCAGCACAATGCATTCCTGTGCTGTATGTCAGCAAAAAAAAAAAAGACAGCAACAGACAGCAGACAGGAGGAATGTGACTTTTAAATGCCACTGTAACTTCGGCTGGATTTTTTTTTTTTTTTTTTTTACAACAAAACAAAAAAAAGTATTTTTAAACACAGATGTGCCTGCAGCGCAGTTTCTTAGTAAAACACAGACAAAGTAAGTGTTTAAAGCAAAAAATCCATATTTTTTTGTTTTCAATAACAAGTAAAAGAGCAAAACATGAACAGTAAGAGTTTCACCCTTAACAACAGTCTCTGTAACTAATGTTCACAGTCATATGAACACACACTCCCACCATCATGCAAGAGGACAGTTACACAACACTTGAAAAACACTGAAAAAAAAGAAAGAAAAAAAAAACTATCTTAATCCTTTTCACAAGAATGAAAAAAAAAAGTCAGCTCAAAATACACTGATTTTAGCTTTCAGTAACATTTTTTGACAACATAAATTTAAGGTACATTCACTGTCATAATGGAAGACATTGAGATTTTAAGAAAAAGGGAAAAAAGAAAAAAACTTTCTCTTTCTTAACTGTATTTAATTCAGTTTAACAGCTCTATAATCATTAGTACTTCACATTTACCGTTTTCTCATGTTTTAATAATCAAAGGGAAGCCCTTTAGTTTAAGTGTGTGTCACTATTACATAAGTGTTCTACTAATAGAATTGCATGAAACACTTCCAATAAAGTGTTGCCATCAGATGGCTTAATCCCACATGAGCGTGTGCTTTTGGGTCATAAACAGCAGTTTCATGACACTTTGAGAAAACGCCCTTCACCGAGCAAGGCCATCACATGCCACACATCTCAAGTGTTTAATTGTCTCTGGGAAATATCCTCCGTACCACTCTAAATGAAGCTGTGCCCAAACAGAAAATTTCAAGCTTTTTTTCCCCCCATGTGTTTGAAAAACAGAGACAGCTGGATGGAAATGGGATTATATACTACTGTATGTGCTTCAAAAGATGCTGTTCAGATGTGCTGTACAGAAATATATGTACAGAGGACAATGTGTTTGTATAAATTAGCCAAAATGAGTTAGAACTAGTGTAAAAGCATGCTTAGTAACATAAAAAACTAAAGTTGTAAAACGTGACTCCCACTTAATACTGAGAGTTTCTGCCTGAAAACCTGCAAAACTACAGGGCATTGTGGTTAGCCCTTTTCAAGACTGGTCCAGGTGTAGTCTTGTAAACCTTGAATCAAATCTAACCTGCTGCATAATTTGAAGGAGAAAAAAAAGACATTTAATACTGTGGAATCAAAATTATACGTTATTTTTTAGCCATGCTCCAAACTAACAAACTCTAAAAACATAAATAACCAATTACAACCTTGATCTATGAAATGTCTTTGCAAAAGTGCCCTAAAATATCACAAACAAAAACAACAACAAGTTGGCAATGACTTGTAGTTTTAACAAGCTTTCTTTCTATGCTTTGCTGTAGCATCCTGGTCTTGTGCAAGATCAAACTTCAATTACCTCATATTAAAAATAACAGTGCATTTGTTCTTTTTGCTTTGCTTGTTACACAGTATAACCTTGGCAATAAGGCTTGTGGACTATGCAAACTTTAAAACACAAAAAAAAGAGAGCAGAGTCATCTCGACTCTCCAGCAGGCCTTCTCGTCTACACGAGAAGATGCAGAGGGGGATTGAAAAGTCGCCCACTGAAATCAAACGCTTTGTGATTTTTTTCAGTCAGACTGGGATCATGTGACCCCAAAAAGAACACCCAACATGCCATAACCAGTGTCCCGTCCCGTCCCCCCCCCCCCCCCCCCCATCAGATGATATTCGTGTGTGTTCCAATCAGCTCCGTTTGCAGTCATCGGTTTTGGTTCAAGCAAAGGCATCCGACTTCGAGGGAGTGTCCGAACAATGGTCACTGCCCTCACATGTCCAGACACGGACCCCAACGCAGGAAACGTCTGTTCTTGCGCGTCCCAGTAGCCCCCCGCCCAAGCCAGAGTCAGTTCACATCAAAACACAGCATTTGAAACAGCCACCTCGGGTTGTTTGTCGTTTCTGTAAAGCTGCCCGTGTTGCCGTTTCAAATACTTCCCAGATCCCCTCCTTGGTTTTAGCTGAGCACTCCAAATAGTCATATGCGCCAATGCGCGTGGCCATGGCCCGGCCATCCTCTGTTTTCACTGGCTCCAGCTTCAACCGAGACAGCTCATTCTTCACGTTCTCGTCGTTGCGGAGATCCCTCTTGTTGGCCACTAATATGATGGGTACGTTCGGGCAAAAGTGTTTCACTTCAGGGACCCACTTTTCAGGGATGTTTTCCAACGAGTCCGGGCTGTCCACCGAGAAGCACATCAGAATGACGTCGGTGTCCGGATAGGAGAGCGGCCGCAGCCGGTCGTAGTCCTCTTGTCCGGCTGTGTCCCACAAAGCCAGCTGGACTTGCTTGTTATCCACTTCTATGTCCGCCACGTACGTCTCAAACACAGTCGGGACATACACTTCTGGAAACTCGTCTTTGCTGAATACTATCAGTAGACATGTTTTCCCACATGCACCGTCGCCCACCACGACAAGTTTCTTTCGTATGTCTGCCATTGCTGCCTCTCCCAGTTCTCGCTCTCAAACGCGGCTCAGTCCAAAGTCGGCAGTTGTAAATGTTTAGTCGTGTCAACTCCAGTAGCTTTTAAACTCTAAGCAGATACTGGTCAAGCTCGTCCCTCAAGTCAGTCCTTTCCACTAACTCCGGAGCCTTTTGCCACAAACTACAGCAATCTCTTTATAAAGCGTAAGGCGTTTTCCTAAATATAGCAATCCAATCGGAAATGGGGAGGTGAGATCACCGTCTGTAAAGGAAAAGGTGATTGGGTCCCGTCGGGTTTTTCTTGCGTTGGAGGAGGGAGGGGTCACTGACCACGAGGATCCACCCGACTGAGAATCAGGCGAAATCAACTAAAATCACAGCACGATGACGATAAATATACACGTACTTCTTCTTTGAAACATCCCTTTCAAATAAGCTTCCCGGACACATTGCCTTGCTACTTTTATTACTGAGTCAGCATTTTTGTTCACAAAATGACATGAGCCGGCTGTCTAATGAGGATTCATTCAAACTAAGCCAGTTTATCCTATGAAATGTGAGAGTGATTTTGGGTGGGGAAGTGTCTCTGAGACTAATTTCTATGATACCACATATTAGGTTGCCTAACACAGGGGGTTTGGTGCTCAAAAGGCACGATGGGAAGGCAAATTGACACTGACATTGTTATACGCATGTCTACGTAGTTCACGCTATTTACAGGGAGGGGGCACTAGCGTAGACAAACTGTTAGCTTTGACTACCAAGCTTTGCTAAATCACCGCTCTCTCTCCAAGGAAACAAAACAATATAGAATCGGGTTGACGGCGTGCAACAAGCACAGATCCTCTCTCGACACGACAACGCGTGAGTATGCCCTCACATCTGTTCACAACCGAATCTAAAGCTGTGTAAGGGGACTGCTTTGGAAGTGGTTGCTGCCGTGCGAGTATTTCCCCTTTTGTTTAGCGGTTAAGGCCCCTCTGTTTGGAACTTGAAGGGGGGCCATGTTGTTTAGCCACTCAGTGTTTGGCTGATGTTTTAGCTAACAACAGCAACATGGCTATTAGCGTTTGTTAGCTCTCGGAGATGGCCGTACCGTGTTGTGTACAGTGAATATCGGATAATAAGTCGAGAAAATGTGTTCTATTTAACATGCAAAGCCACCCGCTGACTATAAAACAGCAGTGAATTAAGCAAATTTCTTTGATGTCTCACCAATAATAAACACAACGGGCCCTTTGCGGTTAGCACTAGCTAGTTAGCTCCAGAGAACCAATGGTTAGCTTTAATCATGTTCGATTTCCGCTAGCAGAAATACATGAGGGGGGGGTGGGAGTAAACAATTAAAAGAAGCGAGGCAATAAACCACAAAGCAAACACAATCTAATAAATAAATAAACATTTACGCAAATCCCAGCTGAAAGTCGTTAAGGTAGCTTCCTTATTATTAGAGCGGCTTGCTTGCTGCTGGCTAGGCTAGCTAGCCAAGCTGCTAATTGGTGTGCCACAATGAACAGTTTCAAATTGGAATACGTTGTTGCAAGCTCGTTACATCATCTCAGAAATCAGTCGTGGCTATCGCTGAATATTTGCATTTATGCGTGTATGTCTGTGTGGTAGCCGAAGCTTTATTGCTGGTATCCCCAGTCTTATGGTCACCAGCTAGTATTTGGCTAACGACAACGTTACCGAGCGGTGTTGCTCTTATAAGCCACCAACATCGATGTCAGTCGCTTGTTTTGTTCTTGGCCCGATCTTTTTAATTTAACAAAACATTACTAACCTGTTGTAGCACAAATAGTTAAGCAGAATTAGACAACGATATCCCTGGCGTGTTGTTAGCAGCTCGGGAATTAGTCTTGTCCCATCGAGGAAAATTAAAAGCATTAGTTATCATTATATTATTCTTTTGGATGATTCTTTAATGGGATTTAAAAGCTGATTTTTGTCTGAAAGCTCAAGGAGGATTTAATAAGTCCACGATGGTCGCATTATAATAGCATGGGCTTTCATAAAAGCCAATTATGATGCCGTAAACACCACATTGTAATGTGTGCTACATTACATTGTATAATGAAATTAAAATCACATCTGAGCCATTTATATCCTAGTGTTTCTTATTGGTCATTTATATGTAATTATACAGGACACACAGAGAGACTATATCCTCTAATAAGATTTCTTTCAATTTTATGCAAGTGAAATTAAAATAAGAAAATATACATTCCAGTGAGTAAATCTTACTTTGTCTGTTTGTTTTGTTTTTTAGGCTTTCCCGTGGAATGAGCATTCCATGCAGCATCCTAGGTATGAATGACGTGGCCTGGCAGGAGACGAGAGGTGGGATGCTGCATGCAAATGGTGCTCCTGAGTCTGGGGGTGTCCGAGTTCATGGCGGAGGGCCCCTAGCCACAGTTGGCGGAGCTGGTCAGGCTCCTGGAGGGCCACACATACAGGGCATGGACAGGGTTCCTAACCCTACCCCAGGTACCCCACAGCCTCCGCTGAGCGGGAGGTCTCAGGATGACGCCACAGTAGGATACTTCTTTCAGAGGCAGCCTGGGGAGCAGCTTGTAAGTTGCACACCTAGCAAGCATCGTTGGCCTACTGGGGATGCCAATCATGTCGATCAGGTAAAGAGTTGGTTTGTTTTTTGTTTTATTGAGCTAAGGCATGCGGTGATGTGCAGTTTAGTATAATTACCAGACAGAACAAGTCCTCAATTTTCACTGATTATTATATTGGTATAAACAGCAAGTAAACAATCTGTTGTTTATTGTTTAAATGTAGTACTTTGTCATTATTGGAGTTACAGACAGGTCTATCCACAGCCGTTTGCCCAGTCAAACGTGAGGTGAAGGTTGGAGTGCAGATTTCAGAGATCACCAGTCTGTTACTACAAGTATTAAAAAGCCATAGCACTGCTTCTGATTTACAACAGACATCAGCAAGATTATAGTTTTGGCCATTGTGTCAGCACAACAGGGGTGTGAGTCTCACCATGTTGACTGAGCCAGAGTTGTAATAGAAAGTGTGGTTATTAAATAATGAAATAAATGCTGCAATTAAACTTTAATGAAGAAAGCTTGTCTTTTAATTCTGTTCCCCTTCAAATTATTCCCCTTCTGCACCTACAGACTGCTGCACTCGGGGCTTTCAGTGATCAAAGCAGCGTAGTAAGTCTTCTTCCATTAGTGGTCTAAGAGGCTTCATGGTTTTATTCTACACTGTTGGATCAGACTTGGAGGTGCTTCTCTAAAACGCAAATGTGATTTTGAAGGAAAATAAATAAAGTTGCGTGGTACTTGGATCAGATTAATAAGGAGTATTGACATGTAGTTGGCCAGAAATGGCTTCACTAGGACAGCTCAGCATACTGATATGGATGGAGATATTTTCCCACAGCTGTGGCTTCTTTTTTGCTGACCATATATTGAGAAATGTCTATAATCTGTCTGTAGTAATGTTAAGCCAATGGTGCACTGGAAACCAATCCTCTTTTAATTTCAAAACCCGTCTTTGTGTTGTCATTTAATAGCCACACCTCACATCCTGTCTCAACAGTAGTTTAAGCTGCTCTGCAGCTTTTTTTGTTGCTACATACAAAGCCCCGTCTCGTGTTTAGGTTATTTAATTTTTTTTTTTTCTTTCAAACTTCATTCAAACTATTCTGTTTCATGCAAGCAAGTCATTGTGCCCTGCAGAAGAGCAAGTGTAATTGCCTCTCTTTATAAATCATGTGTAGTCTGTGCAAATGTTTTTTTGTGTTTAGCTCTGCATAGGTCCTAGTCTAAAAATGTTTTTTTTAAAAAGGTCCTGCTCAGATTTTTATTTTCAGTTTTCCTTAACACATTATGTATAGTGGGACGGGGGGCGGTCATGCAATAACCAAAGCTAAATGATCATGTCAGATACCTTAACATAAGTCGAACAGTCAGGACTAATTGCTTTGGGATTTCATGTAAGAGAACTTTATTAAAAAACAGTCTCTTATTGGCTTAACAGCATATTCAAAATGCTGTGTAAGTCATAATTCATGTCTGGCTTATTTCACAAAACCGGAATGTTACGTAATGTAAAAACAATTGCACAGATTAAAGAATAAATGTTTTTTGCTATGAATGTTTATGTATTCTATTGAATTGTCACATATTCTTACAACAAGCACTCTTTAGCATTGCAGGTACAATTTTACAGTTTTGTTAAATCAGTGCTGTTTAATTTAAAATGTTCATGAAAAACCTTTTTTCCTTCTTTAAATCTGTCTCAGGTCCGTGCAGTGGATGAAATGAACTATGATTTTCAAGCTCTTGCTTTGGAGTCGAGGGGGATGGGAGAGGTAAGAACAGTTTTTGTCTGCATATTGTTCACTCTCCTCACTCTTATACAGTTTTCTGTGATTATTATTTAATTATTTTATTCTTTCCCCGCCGCTCTAGTAGAGCAGGGCGATATGACCAAAAATATTTATCACGATATACATTTGAAAATTTGCGATAACAATATAACTGACGATATAATTGACACTAGACAATATACTTTACAACTCCACAACTTTATTAGTGCAAAAAATCCCATCAATGTATTTTCACTTAAACAAGCAGCTGTTTTTTATGTGCATTAAAGTTATATATAAATGTAACAGTGCAAATTCCTTGCTGACAGTTTAACCAAAAGGCATTTCCAGTGGAAATTGGCCGACATATCCTCAGCATAACCATGTATAATATCCACAAAACTTAAAAAGAGGTTATACACACACAATACGGTAATATTATGTTGAAGCACAGTACGTATCACTCCGCGAGGCACCTGCCTAATGCCGTAATGCTCTGACAGTCCATCAAGCGGTGCGGGTTCGTAGCTTAGCAAAGTCGTACTAAAACATTTGACAGATTTTTGAGCGCCGTGTATGACAAAATCGTTTTGAGTTCAGTAAACACAACCAGAATTCATACATAAAGCACACGGGATTATAAGGCGCACTGTCGATTTTCAGAAAAATCAAAGGATTGATTTTAAGTGTGCCGTATTTTCCAAACAACACGGTAATAACGACGGCCCGCTAGCATGCTCTACCAAAAATAGTGCTTTGTTGCGTATCTGATGGACGAAAGCTAAACCAGTTTCACACCACTGAAGTTGCAGCATTTTTACAAACCAATTCTGGTTCATCTGTTTTATTCAATGATCCACTTTCGCTCATTCTCATTCTTTACATACGCCATGTGCGTATGTAAACATAAGCACTGCGCATGCGCATTTAACCCATATTCTATCGCGATATTTCATTTTCCTATCATTGCCCAAAATTACACCGGCATTACTGTGAACGGTATGATATAGCCCAGCCCTACGCTCTAGAATTGAAAAGTGACTGTACACATCCGTAGGTTGCTATTTTACAGAGGCCAGATTTAAGTATGTCTATCTTCAGTCCTGTGAAACCATGTCTAGAGAAACTATAGAAATGCTGAACTATTTTTAAAGCATCAATGTTTGCACCACCACCACCGAGTCTTTAAAATACAGATTTATTGTAAACTAGTTCATCTTACCTTTGATTGAAATCCATTAAACCCTCACCTGTCCCTGTCTTATTGTCAGCAAGCATATGCACAATACAGAAACAACTGAACAACACTAAATGTTTGTTTTCCTAATAAAGGGTTTTCTGAAAGCTTTTTTTGTCTGCTACACTGATGTAGTTACATTTTCTCATATTTTATGTCTCAGACCCCCCACCCCCCAGGCTGCTGCGTGTAAATCTATGTGCAGTCCTCTACAGTGATGGTAAAACTGTGTTGTATAGGAGTGTTTTTCTCATTTTATGAAACAAGAAGACTAAAATAGCCGGTTCACTTAAGCAAATAAATTGTTCACTTGGTGTTTGGTTAAAGCATCAGTTGCAGCATTGACTTTCTTACTAATGAAAAATCTTGTTAACAATGGTCATAAAACTTGGCACGACTTTCCTAGAAATCTTCAAGCTCAACCAGCCTTTTTTCCTGGCAGTGTGGATTGGGTCATTGACTTGTTTGCCTCGCCGGTGCACTCTAGGGGGAAAAAGATTCCAGTTAGAATTTAATCTGTTTTAAGAGGAGTCTGAAGCAGAAAACCTGTACGGATTCTTTAGAAAAGCATTATTGAACTGACTTGAAGTTAACCGAGAGTTGCTCAGGTCTTGAGTGTAATAGCCCCAATTATAGGTAATTGGTGTCTATAATGGGTAATTAGGTCCAACTTACACTAAATAATTAACATTTGAATCCTATGTCAATAAAAAATTCTTATGAATTGGTAGTCAGTCACTCCCCATGTCTGTATACAAATACAGTCTAAACCGTTATTGCAGCTTGTTCAATTAAGTGATTTTTCCTGATATCTTCCAATTATGCCAATTAATTATTAGTGAGTTTAACTTGGCCTCAAAACATTCTGTTCTCAAACATCTCATTCACATACGGAGTCGAAAATACGTCTCCCTTTGCATTCGCAGTTTGGAATCATAAATGCAAATGCTTTTCTACACCATTCAATTCAATTCAATTTTATTTATATAGCGCCAAATCACAACAAATGTCGCCTCAAGGCGCTTCATAGATACAGAGAAAAGCCCAACAATCATATGACCCCCTATGAGCAAGCACTTTGGCGACAGTGGGAAGGAAAAACTCCCTTTTAACAGGAAGAAACCTCCGGCAGAACCAGGCTCAGGGAGGGGCGGCCATCTGCTGCGACCGGTTGGGGTGAGAGAAGGAAGACAGGATAAAGACATGCTGTGGAAGAGAGACAGAGATTAATAACAGATACGATTCAATACAGAGAGGTCTGTTAATACATAGTGAGTGAGAAAGGTGACTGGAAAGGAAAAACTCAATGCATCATGGGAATCCCCCGGCAGCCTACATCTATTGCAGCATAACTAAGGGAGGATTCAGGGTCACCTGGTCCAGCCCTAACTATATGCTTTAGCAAAAAGGAAGGTTTTAAGCCTAATCTTAAAAGTAGAGATAGTGTCTGTCTCCTGAATCCAAACTGGAAGCTGGTTCCACAGAAGAGGGGCCTGAAAACTGAAGGCTCTCAGTCAGAAACGCTGTTTATGTTTTTTCTTAGCTTTTGCCAGCAAAAAAGCTCTGGGATTCTGATGAGCTGGCCAAAGATGGCAGGAAAGGAATGCTTCTTGGAGAAGAGTGGAGAGACAATGCATGGGGATCATCTCGTGAGTGTCTTTTAAAATTTGTCTTTTCTCTAATTAATTAATTATTACATATGTAGTTAAGATATCTGTTCCAGTCATGTGTTTGGGAATGGAATATCTCAGTTTTCACAGGTGCCTTCCAGCTATAACGTTTTAATATAAATACTATTAGAACAATATAAATACAGTGGCAAGAAAAAGTAAGTGAACCCTTTGGAATTTGTCTTAAAATCAGGTCAGATCTTCATCTGAGTTACAATTATAAACAAACCAGTTGAAATTGCGCACACACACAATTATTTTTACATATATCATGGTGCATTTTTAGTTCTCCCTTTTTTTTTCTTTTGTTTTTTTTAAATTGTCCAAAGGCTATGTTAGAAAATGGTAAACATCTCCCTTCACGAATACCATCTATAAATCATTCCTAGTTAGGACAGCAAGGACTGATTTAGACTTCTGCAGTGAGTGTTTATAAAGCCTGTGGTGTAGCCTGTGTAAGTGCCTGACTTCATTGGCGGCATTTACGCTTGTGCAAAATACATTCTGTGCGGATTACCTCGTGGTTATGTCCTGGTCATTTGTATGCGGAGTCATCCAATAGAAACCAATAAAATGGTGGGGCTTTTTGTCCCGTCTTTAATTCCCGCTCAAGTGTTTGTTTTTTTTTTTCTCACTTGCTGCATTCCCTCACATCTATTCTGATAGGTTCAACAACCTGCCTGCAGGAATTTGCAGACATTTGTGAATCCTTACATTGATGCTATGATCATTATTCCTTATATTGAAGTGATGAGTTATTCTCTCACTGATGAATTAAGAAACTACAGCAAAAAAGCAGCTGGACATGCACAGGAAGAATCGGCAGTACTGAACAGGCCAATCACAATTGTTGCAGGCTGCGTGGACATGATGGGTAGTTAAATCGCTGGTTAGAACGCCACTGCTGTCCATAAAACCTTGCCTGATATTTGCTAAAGGAGTACTTTGATCCTTCACAGCACTACTGCAGTACTGAATGATGTAGCTAAACTGCAAAGTAAAGCCTGCGCTTCCTTTGCCTGAGTTCAAATTATGCTTCATTTATCTAATTTGTCCCTTTTATCCTACATTTATCTGATTGGTTGTCCCTCGTAAACGGAAGGTTAGAACAGCAGGTGAGTGGAGCTGCTGAGCTTGCAGCCAGATATATGTGCATGAGATGACCATATTAAGCACATCTGCTCTAAGGCTACGTTCACACTGCAGGCGAAAGCGCATCAAATCCCTATGCGACCCATATCTGATCATGCTATGACAGTGTGAACGGCACAAATCTGATATTTTCAAATCCGATCTGGGTCACTTTTGTATGTGGTACTGAATCCGATACATATCCGATGTTTTAGAAAGCGACTGCTGTGTGAATGGTCAAGTCGCATTAAATCCGTCTTTTACGTCACTGACGTCTTTTACTTGTGACACAAGACAGACGCCGATTATCAGCGCCAGAGAAGCGCCAGAGAAGACATCGTGAACGTTTCCTGGCCATCCGGTGAAACTGCTGGGAAGACAACATTGGAGAAATGTGAACATTTTATTTGTACTGTATAATCTGCAGATTCTGACAGAAATCTGCAACTATCATTTGAAGCACCGCTCCTCTAAAACAGCAATAAGGATAATTATTAGGTTATCTACATTATTATGTAAATAACAAAATAACTTAAAGCAAAAATTGGGAAACGTGAAGTCCGAAGTCTTTATATTAAGGGCCATCAGTCAAATAATATTGTTTGCTCTGGGTCTATACAGAGCGCGTTGTGTGTGTGACAGCTTCTTTTGCGCATGCGGGCCGCTTTGAGCGTTCACACTAGAGCGCGTTTGCTGTCACATTTTATTTGTAGTGTGAACGAGCAGACAAAAAAATCAGATTTGATCAAAAATCTGAATTGAGCATTAAGACCTGCAGTGTGAACGTAGCCTAAGTGACCTCACACAGAGCTAAGAGTAGGGAAAAAATGAAATTAACCATTTAGAACAGTCTGAATCCTGAGCGTATGGCATTAAGGGATTACTTACTAACCGTAGCTGATTATTTGAAATAGCCATGTTTATTATGAGCATTGACCATTGTGCCCATTCACATATGGCTGAAAATGAGCTAAAGTATAATAGGGTCCTTTTACAAGAAGAAGGTCTAACGGTTCAGCCAGAGCACAGTTTCTTAATCTAATAGAGGTGCTGAAGAATGACCTCGAGGATAATTCACGCCAGAGATTCATTTCTGACAACATGGCTGAAGTGAGACGATTCTAGAAGAATGACTCAAACTTCCTCCTGATTGTGGCTGCAGAAAACCTTTGAGATCACTGCTGCCACAGGAGGTTCAGTCACTTGTCAAATCCAAGGGTTCCCTTACTTTTTCTACCAGCAATCGAAAGTTTTAAGAAAGACATAAGAGATTGTTTGGGTCAAACATCACGTTTGTGTTTACTTGTGACTCAGATGTACAGCCACCACAGCTCGTGGGTGGCTGTAGCTCAGGTGGCAGAGCAGGTCAGCCACTAATCAGAAGGTCGGTGGTTCGATCCCAGGCTGCCTCCTGGCTGCATGCCAAATATCCTTGGGCAAGATACTAACCCCATGTTTGCCTACTGGTGGTGGTCAGAGGGTCCGGTGGCGCCTGTGTCCGGCAGCCTCGCCTCTGTCAGTGCGCCCCAGGGCAGCTGTGGCTACAATGTAGCTTGCCATCGCCTGTGTGTGAATGGATGAATGACTGAATGTAGTGTAAAGCGCTTTGGGGTCCTTAAGGACTAGAAAAGCGCTATACAAATGCAAATACAAATTTGATCTTCATTTAGATGAAGGTCAAATCAGATTTTCTGACCAGTGAACGCAGAAGAACATGTAATTCCACGGGTTCACTTCGCTTGCCACTGTATTTGATTACGACTTTTTGTTCAGATCATTCAGTGTCTCAGCCAATCATGGTGCAGCGACGGCCAGGCCAGGGTTTCCATGGCAATGGTGATGCCAATTCTGTGCTTTCACCTCGCTCAGAAGGCGGAGGTCTCGGCGTGAGCATGGTGGAGTACGTCCTGAGTTCGTCCCCTGGTGACAAGATGGATGGCCGCTACAGGAATGGAGGCTATGTAAGCCAAACTCTTGCATCTCATCGATCTTACCAAAAGTGGAGATTGCATTTCTTTGTCTAAATGTTTTTCTGTCTTTCGTATTTACACAGGGTGCAGGAGATGCTGACCAAGATGTGAGAGAGAAAAGTGATGCGCAAGAGAAGGTGTCGCCTTTTGAAGACGACAAAAGCCCCGAGATGAAGGTGGGAGAGGAGAGTGATCCTACTAAAGCCAGTGGAAGAGGTCTGCTGAACGGCATGGACAGAGACTGTAAAGACTTCAAGTAGGTTTTCCTTTTACAGTGATACAAGTTAACCAGTAGAAAATGGAAAAAAAAAAAGTTATTTCTAATATAGTATATATAGCTTTTCAGTCAAAAACTAAATCTAAAATACCAGACTGTGTAAATATGAACATTTATAAGTTGATTTGAGGGTTTTTAGACTTTTGTTTCGCCCCAAAATAACAGTTGTGTATAAATATGGCGGTCCGTTTTAAACGTAACTTGTTTTTTTTTGTTCTTTTAGCCCAACTCCTGGAAGCCGTCAAGCTTCTCCCACTGAGGCTGTGGAGAGGATGGGTCCCAGTCAGACAGGTTTGGAGATGATGGGGCAGCACCACCACCCTCATGCTCTCCAACAGCAGAACCCCTCCCAAAACAAGGTCCAAGCTGAGGATTTCCAGAACCAGGAGGCCCAGAACATGGGCGGTATGGAGCAGCAAGCTGGTGTGGAGTCCTTACAATTTGACTATGCTGGTAATCAGATTCAGGTGGACTCTTCAGGGACTCCAGTTGGATTGTTTGACTACAACTCTCAGCAGCAGGTCTGTTAAATGCACAAAGTCTGTTTGGTAGTTTGCTCTGCAGGTTGTGAGCAGTTTGTTGATTTTTATTTATTTATTTTTTTCCAGTTGTTCCAGAGGTCTAATCCATTGACTGTTCAACAGCTCACTGCAGCTCAGCAGCAACAATATGCACTGGCTGCAGCCCAGCAGCAGCATCTTGGTGAGACAGATTCTTTTGCAGTATTGTTTAACTGCTTTGTCTCTCAGGTTGTCTCTGTTTGAGTTGCATAGACTTTTGAATGAGAATTATATTGCTGTTCTTCCTCATATTACTCAGCTGGCCTTGCTCCTGCATTTGTGCCAAACCCTTACATCATTAATGCTGCCCCACCTGGAGCTGATCCCTACACTGCTGCTGGGTTGGCAGCAGCAGCAACGCTTGCAGGTGATCACATGGCACATGTTCATCTGCAAGTTCTCATTGAAATCCAACAGATCATTATTATTTTATCTTTCTTTTACTCTTGATTATCTGCTGCCCAGATCCAATGTATAACTTCAGAAGTGTGTTTTTTTTTCTCTCCCCTCCTCCAGGCCCCACAGTTGTTCCACCACAGTACTACGGCGTCCCTTGGGGTGTGTACCCAGCTAATCTTTTCCAGCAGCAGCCTGCATCTACTGCCAATCACTCGGCCAATCAGCAAGCATCCAGTCAAGGGCCAGGGCCAGGGCAACCACAGGTAGGAATAATTTCTCTAACCAGTATTAATTCCCTACTTCATTGGCCTCGTATGATTGTATGAAAAATGTGCTTCAGGATTTGGTTTCAGTCATCTGTCTGTGACCAGTTATCGTGTGCAGAATGTTTATGATGACAGGATGACCCTGAAAATGAGTCATCCATGAAGACCTGCTGTTAAAATTTCGAAAAGTTAAAAGTGGGCGGGGCTTCTGCGATCCATCAGTTGTGCATTTGATTCAGAACTGTCCTGGAGTTGGTTGTTTATGTTTCCAAGCAACTCGTGACGTCTGATCAAACCACACAGTCGTGGTAAAACACGTTAGCTATATTTTAGCTGTTCCTCATTTAGTCACTTGTTTATTTTTTGTTTTGACGACCAGTTGAGATTGCTTCCCTTTCAGTACAAAGTCAGTAACAGTATTTTTAACCGTTTCTGCCAGGTGATGCGCACTGGAACCAACCAGCGACCTCTTACACCTGGGCAAGGCCAGCAAAGCCAGCAGGAATCCTTAGCTGCAGCAGCTGCTGCAAACCCTGCGTTGGCATACACAGGAATGCCTGGTTGGTCTACCATTTCATACTTATGCTATACTGCAATGTAGCCAAAGACACTCACAACCAAATACATCTTTTTTTCCTTTATTGGTTCACATTAAGTGTACACAGTGTGTGAGTAGTAGTAGTTACAAAATACTGAAACAGTGTTTCTAACAACACTCCAAGTATGTTGTGTAGTAGTAGTAAACTGTAATTACTAACTCTCTCCTCTTTGTGTGTCTTGTTTCTTCCTCAGGTTATCAGGTTTTGGCCCCTGCAGCTTACTATGACCAGACTGGAGCTTTAGTAATGGGCCCTGGTGCCCGCACCGGTCTGGGTGGGCCTGTTCGTCTAGTCCAAACTCCACTTCTTATCAACCATGCAGCGGCGCAAGCTGGTAAGAATTTTTTAAAACATTTGTTTTAATTAAGGAATTCTTTCCTCTCCGGTGTCACCAACTGTTTGCTCAGAGGGGATCTGTGGATGGTTTGTTGTAGGGTTTTTACATTGCATTCAAGTGTCTTGGGATAACTGTTGTGATTTGGCACTATATAACTCAAATTTAGCTAATCTAATTGCATTAGAGATGATTATTTGGAATTCAGTATTTTATCTGATTCAAATCTCAAAAAAGATCACTCTCCATCTCCTGTGGACTATGTCTCCTATTTTGTCCACTGACACCGTCAAAAAACCAAATGTGACGTTGATCAGATAAGCAGATCACATAGTTTGGTTTAAATTTGGTCTGTTCGCAGTGTTTGTCTCCTGCAGTTACCACTGCTGTCTCCACTCTGCGTGTGGGGAGAACACACACTGAGCAATGTTTCATTTGGCTATTTTAGTGAATAAATTCATTACTTTAATACGTTCCCAAGCCTCTTACCCCGAGTTTAATCACCACACATAAGCAGTAACCTTTAAATATAGGTGGAAAAAATGATTCAGCCAAGAAGTCCCAGCTTCTACAAAGTGTGTTCACGCTGATGGTTTAAAATGCAAAAGTGGCTCTCCCAAAAATAGCTGAATATGTTTATGTTTAATTCTGCTTTTTATTATTTGTTTATATTTGAACTTGTCATTTGTGTTTATCTATTGTAAAATGACTTCACCCACTTAGCAGTTCTCTAGCAATCTGCCAGATCTGCTGTTTTGAGTAGGCACAGTTGCATGCGCACATGTAGCGATCTGATTTGTATAGATGTCCTCTTCTCAAAATGATAACTTAATGAATGCTTCTGTATGGTGTGTTGTGCAAATGATATGTGTGTGTGTATTATTAATAGAGATGGGATTTTTTCTTCTTCTTAGATATGCCTACTATAATGTCTGTCCCGCACACCCACTTCTTTCTATTCTTACTTGATTAGTACCACTCATGTGACCTTTCCTCACCTTTGACCTCTCACAACAACCTCTCTTCATCAGCAGCAGCAGTGTCTGCATCTGGCTCCGGTAACAACATGTCTGGTCCTCCTGCCAATGGACTGTACCGCTCCATGCCTCAGCCTCAACCTCAGCCGCAGCAGCAGCAGGCTCCTCCACCCAGCAGCGGCCTGCCCTCCAGCTCATTCTACGGATCTGGATCAGTCCCCAACACCTCTCAGAGCAGCTCTCTTTTCTCTCACACCTCTGCTGCCCCACCACCCCCAAGCTCCTCCCTGGGCTTCAGCAGCACCGGCGGATCTCTTGGCGTTGGCCTGGGCTCTGCTCTTGGGGGTTTTGGCTCTTCTGGTCAGTGGCTAAACAACGTGCTGCTTGGAGAGAAAAATGGTCTTGTGTTAAATTTAAGTTTTGTGTTCTAAAAGTGCTTTGTTTATGATTTTTCAGTATCCAGCTCGACCAGTAGCAGTGTATCCCGCAGGGATTCCCTGTTGGCAAGTTCTGACCTATACAAACGAGGTGGCAGCAGTTTAACTCCCATTGGGCAGCCGTTTTATAACAGCCTGGGTTACTCCTCTTCACCCAGCCCCATTGGCCTTACACCAGGTCATTCCCCACTCACTCCTCCACCATCTTTGCCCTCTTCCCATGGATCCTCTTCCAGCCTTCACCTAGGTAAGCCTAAAGAAGGGATGTTTACCTTTTGGTCGAATGTTGCTTGTGCGGTAGAAAATAAAGAAGCACTTGAGCCTGTTCTTAAGTGAGGATGTGACTTAAATAGAATAGAACTTTAAGTTGTCATCCCCTGTTAGGGGCACCCTCAGTGAAATTGATGCTTGTAAATGAAATATTAAAAACTGTCTTATTTAATCCTAGGTGGCCTGACAAATGGCAGTGGCCGTTACATTTCTGCAGCTCCCGGAGCTGAGGCCAAATACCGGAGCACAGGCGGCACGTCCAGTCTGTTCAATTCCAGCAGCCAGTTGTTCCCTCCCTCACGGCCCCGCTACAGCCGCTCTGATGTCATGCCATCTGGACGCAGCCGCCTATTGGAAGACTTCAGGAACAACCGTTTTCCAAACCTCCAGCTCCGTGACTTGCCTGGACACATGGTGGAGTTCTCTCAAGACCAGCACGGATCCAGGTGACAGACCTAATTTAATGCTTGAAAATGCCACCGCAAAATTAAATATATAGGCTTTTGGGAAATAATGAATTTCTTTTAGGTCTCATAAATTTAAGCCTTAGCCAAAAAAGAAAACATGCAAAAAACTGCATTGCAGTGTTACACTTTTTATAATGAGTCCACTCTTTGAAGTGTCTTTTTAATTGTTCCCTGCTTTCTCCAATCTAGATTTATCCAGCAGAAGCTAGAGAGGGCCACTCCTGCTGAGAGACAGATGGTGTTTGGAGAGATTTTGCAAGCAGCATACCAACTGATGACTGATGTATTTGGGAATTATGTCATCCAAAAGTTCTTTGAGGTTGGGAGTGTTAAAGTTCATCCATGTGTCTTTTGAGTAACTGCACAGTATAAACTAAACTCAATTCCATTTATAATAAATTACTCTCATATTGTAATAGATTCCGGTGTATATATAATATATTTTTTATGTTGTCTCAGTTTGGAAGTGCAGAACAGAAACTTGCTTTAGCGACCCGTATCCGCGGACACGTTCTTCCCCTGGCGTTGCAGATGTATGGTTGCAGGGTCATTCAGAAAGCCCTGGAGTCAATTTCCTCAGACCAGCAGGTAATTGTAAGTGAGAGTTCACTTCTTTATAACAGTTTTATTTTCTATTGAAAAGCATTTTGTTCGTCCTTCATATTAAATGCTTTGATTTAAACGGTCTTTTTTACGATATAATTTGATATCATTTTTCTTCCACTTAGAGCGACATTGTCCGTGAGCTTGATGGCCATGTGCTGAAGTGTGTGAAAGACCAGAATGGGAACCATGTGGTACAGAAGTGCATTGAATGTGTCCAGCCTCAGGCTCTTCAGTTCATTATTGATGCCTTCCAGGGACAGGTGGGGTTTTTTTTTGTTTTTTTTAGTTTTTGTTGTTTTTGTTTTTTAAAATAGCTGCCATATAATAAGCTGCCTTATAACGTAACTACCATTCAGTATGGTTTATTTTTTGTAGACTTTTTTTTTGAGCTGTAGGGTTGCATTAATATCTAAATCCTCTGATGTTCTTTCACTACATGGTACAATAAGCACTGTTTTTATTTTCTAGGTTTTTGTACTTTCCACACACCCCTATGGCTGCAGAGTTATCCAAAGGATCTTGGAGCACTGCACCCAGGAGCAAACTCTGCCCATCCTGGAAGAACTTCATCAGCACTCTGAACAGCTGGGCCAGGTGTGCACATCAGTTTCCTCTCTGTCCCATTTTAAACTTCATGCTGACTACCTTATTTTTGCTAGCTGCGACTGATCATTGTTGACATTTATCATTTTATGTCACGTATTTGCATGCGTCCTTCATGTTTGAACATTTCATATTTTTAGCCTGTCATTGTTCCTGTGTAGTTGTGGTCTGCTAAGTGTAAGGATGAATGTAATTGTGCTGTTAGCTGACATTACATCTGACATATGTGATTATTTAAACATCCACCCTGCCCCCCTCACTTATTCCATCTAGAAATATCAAGGCGTTTCATTGGAGATGACACCCAAAACATATTATACAGTGTCCCGTGATGCACTGTTCAAGGTCAGAGCAATTTGCCTCTATCGCGGATGTCCCTGTGCTCACTTCCTTTTTCCCTCTTTATTTTTTTTTAATCTTTTCTTCTGTAAAGAATCTAATTTAACATTTAGATAGTTTTCCAACTCCCAACCCTTATGGTCCTTTCCTAACCCACTGAGCTGCCTGTTCTTCCTTTTTCCTCCCTTCTTGCTTTATGCCAGAGGATTTAGGGAGATGCTAATCTGCTGTCTGATGATCCCTCTTTTGCCTGCAGCATTTTTTTGATCAGTCTGTTTTTCCCTTTTTTTTTAAATTCTCATTTTGCTAAAATTATAATTGTTTGATTCAAATCTAGGAGTTTGAAACTCTTTTATAACCAAATAGTTCAGAAATGGTGTTTAAAAACCAACATAATGCAAGTTCATGTTAAAACAGATTGACAGAAAATGGTTTGGGAGGCAAATACTTCAAATTTAAAGGTGGAGATCGCATTACCTACTCAACAAATTACCACTTTAACAAGCTTGGCAGTTGAGTGGCGTTATTTGTTGTTTGGTCAGTTCATTTTTTTTTGTCTCCATCTTGCCGCACTAAAATTACACCCGTAACTGTCTATCACCCGTTTCTGAAGGGGCAAAGATGCTATTGGTTGTGTTTCCTGGTCAGCAACACAAACCAGCAGCATCTGTTTTGTCTGACCTTCCGCAGTGATGACGTAAGGGTATTCGAAATACTACAAATGGGGGTGTCGCTCATTCATCGGCCAATCATTGTAGAGTTGCATGATTACCCTATCAATCGAGGCCAATGGGGGGGAAAAGTAGTGCATGAGTATCAATCATGTTCAGTTGTATCTCACAGTTTGTTTGTTTTTTGTTGTTGTGATTAATCTTGTTGGGATGACTTTGCCTTGTCCTTACACCTCTGTTGCCTCCTGCAGGATCAGTATGGTAACTACGTCATTCAGCATGTTTTGGAGCATGGCAGACCAGAAGATAAGAGCAAGATAGTGGCAGAGGTGCGCGGGAAGGTTCTTGTCCTGAGCCAGCATAAATTTGCAAGGTAAACTAAGCAGTCTGTATGGATTAAGAGTGGGCTGTATATTGTTTGCGGATTTTGACATTAACAGGGCAGACGGTGAATATTCTAAAGTTCATTTCGTATGAAATGATTGTGAAAATAAATAAATATTCTGTTGTGGGAGGGAAAGCACTCACATTACTGTCAATATTAGAGCAGCTGTGTTTCTTCACACTTCTGCTGGTGTGAGGACAGAGATGTGAGTGATTTGCACTAGCATAACTAAGGGACATAAGTTGATGCATATCATCTGAAGATCAGTCGATACGCTGTTGTTGTTCTGCTACATCTTTCGAGTGTTTACATTTGTAAAAACCGGTTAATAGTAGGTTTATAACATGCAGGTTAACGACTCACGTTTGGGCCTGATAAGAGATAATTTAGGCAGTTCATAACCTAGATCTTTCTTGAGTCGAGTAGGATGGGAATGCTGAATTTTAGGTTTCTTTGTTTTCAAAGCAGAGATTGTCCAGAGCAAGTGTCCATTTGCTTAGCTTGGAGTAAATTCTTTTGTAATATATAGGCGGTGGCATGATTTTACAGTGGTTACTGCTATCACCTCACAACAAGAATGTTCCTAGTTTGAATCTCCGGTTTGGCTCAGGCCTTGCTGTATGGAGTTTGTAAGTTCACCCTGTGCTTACATGGGTTTCCTCGAGCTTCCTCTCACACTCTGAAGATATTCATTTTAGGCAGGTGCAGTGCTTGAAGTGTATAGCATAAAATTATGATTGAATGCTTCGTTAAGATGAGATATGCAGTGAAGTGCCTTGAGTGATCCATAAGAATAGAAAAGTGCTTTCTTAATACGAGTACATTAGGCAAGTAGATATTTTAAAAGACAAGTCTATGTTGAACTAAATGTGTCTGCACGAGTTGTTATGGCGGTCATATTGGTTTTTGCGCTTGTGGATGTGATGTGTTTGTCAGTGAGCAAACATGACTTTAGGCCGACTTTACCTTTAATTTATTTAAGTTTGAGTTATTTACCGTATTTCCCGGACTACAAAGCGCACCTGAATATTAGCCGCACAAGTTAAAATCAGGGGAAAATCCTGTTTTGTACATACATTAGCCACACCTGACTAAAAGCCGCAGGTGTTTCAATGTTGACTTATCATATGTAAGAGAATATGCACAAAGCGAATTGTCAGGAAAGAGATGGCTGTTTGGAGACACACCCCTTTTATTAATATTTTGAAAAACAAGTTATGGGTACATATTTGCATAACTTTTTAGGTATATGTACAAGTACTGGTAATTACAAGTACGAAACATGTACTGTGCTTCATAAATGAGTAACAAATGTAGTAGTACATAACAATAACCTACAGCACACCAGAAAAATAGATTCGGCCTACCTTTTAGGCTCAGGTGCAGTGACACGGCTTTAACAAGAAGAAAAGTCAGTCATTCACCACCATCTTTCTCTTCTTCCTGCGCACTAAAACCACCAAAGTAATCTTCTCCAGTGTCGGAAACGAACAGGCTCAGGATGGTTTTGTCATCCACTCTCAGCTTCTCTCCTTCGTTGTCACTTTCAAAACCAAAGAAATCCTCGTTGTCAGTGTCAGAGTCGAACACCCTCTGAAGGGCCGTGGCGGTGTCCTCCTCTCCATCATGCAGCAGTCCAGCCCTTCGAAATCCGTTGGTGATCGTGGATGTTTTCACACTTTTACACGCTGTCAGAATCCACTGGTGGAGTTGGGCATAACTTGCTTTTCGCAAGTTTATCGCCGCTCATCATCCACGCCTCCCGCTGAACGCATAGCGCTACTTTGAAGTTTGTTTTTCGCGGCACTACGTTGCCTGGCGGACGGACATGTGACCAACATACCACTCTTGAACCCCGATCCTTCCGCCAGGCAACGTAGTGCCGTACAACAGCGGAACAAACAAAACAAATCCTCTTATGATATCACAAAAATCATGGACAATCCATAGAAAAGCCGCACCTGACTAAAAGCCGCAGGGTTCAAAGCTTGTGCAAAAAGTAGCGGCTTATAGCCCGACAATTACGGTAATTACATGGCTCACAATAATTGTGAATATGTGGGACAAAGGATGGAGGCAGATGATCCACTGTGGGGATCTTTAAAGGGAGATGCCAAAAGATGAGGACAAATCCTCTACTGGGAGCCAGTACCACAAAACGACTTCCACGTTCAGTTCCTGTAGTTAAACAAAAGTGGTTATCTACTTGTTTCGCAATACAAGGTTTTCCAGTCTTGCTACCATTAAAAATGGTGGTGTGTGCAGCCAATTTGTAAAAATACACGTCTGCTGGCAGCAGAGTGGTATATTTTATACATTTAATAGATGAGCTGTAATATTAGGAAAAAATAAGATGCTCACAAACTTAACATAACTACTGCAATTAAACAGCACTATACAAGTGTATGAGTGTTTAACGGGAAAAATGATCCTTGTAACTTTAGAAAAGTGCTGTAAGAATGTGTAAATGACTAATATCCTCTGTAGTGTAACATGGAGCAGTCGGTAAGACTGTCTCAGTGGGCCATCATTGCATATGTTTAGAGTTTTGTGTTTCATAAAGTTCTTTGGAAAAAGTGGATTTCAAATCAATAAATGTTCTCAGCTTTAGGAATAAATTGCTGTGTAACTCTAAAATTGATCCTGTTAGCCAACAGGAAAAAAAAATTAAGCTGGGAATAGTGGTCCCCTCTCCTAAAAACCTGTCTCTGGTAGATTGTAAGCTGATAGACAAAGGGCTTAGACCAGGGATGGGCAATTCCAGGCCCCGAAGGCCGGTGTCCTGCAGGTTTTAGATCTCACCTTGTGTTATTGGGATGGTCCAGTGGAGGAGGATTATCTGGAATTTTTTATAGTCAGTAGGTGGTAATGTTGTACATGTTGTTTTCTTATCAAACATAACCTGTTCCTGCACGTGTCAGGTGTAAAACTAGGTCATAGTAATCCTCCTTTATATTTCCCAAATTCAAGTTTACCCCATTAACAACCAGCCCTTGCCTCACGGTTGGGGTCAGCAAAACCTTAAACTAATTGAGCTGTTTGAACACTTGTCCAGTCCACTGTGCCTAATAATTACAGTTTGCTAACACACATGCATACATACCAGGTGATGCCAAAAACAAAAGAAAATGATTCTAATATGCTGGCATCTCTCTGCTTCCATCTGTTCAGTTATAAACTTGAGTAACAGTAGCTTATTTTTCCCTCAGTAATGTGGTGGAGAAGTGTGTGATCCACTCCTCGCGTGCAGAGAGAGCTCTGCTGATAGATGAAGTGTGCTGCCAGAAAGACGGGCCCCACAGCGCCTTGTACACCATGATGAAAGACCAGTACGCCAACTACGTTGTCCAAAGAATGATCGACATGGCAGAACCTGCTCAGCGTAAAATCATCATGCACAAGGTGAGTCGCCTACTAAATGTGCTCATGTTAGTGTTAATGATAGTGGGTGGATCGTGGTCCATTTGATCCAGTGAATTCTATCAGTGTTCTGTAAGGTTTAGCAAAGCTTAAAAAGTCTAATCTGTTTATGTCCATAGTTTCTGACAAGTGGTCAAATCGACTTGGCTGGTAAAAGTTTAACTGTTAAGTTTTATCAGTGGTATCCAGGGCGTTGCACAGCTCATTCAGATCATGAAACAGCCCAAGTTAAAACAAGTGCCTGCATTGGTGCTTTCAAGGACCCTTGATATGTGAAATATGACCAGAAAGACCTGTTTTTAGTCATGTTATCAGTGCCATTATGTGTACAGCGATTGTATTTTGCATGAAAACAAAGTAATAACTAGGGCGTGCACTTCCATATCCATCTGCCAGCATTGTGTCCATTGTTTACATATTTTACATTACTCTTTTTGTACATCAGTGCAGGCTTCTGTCAAGGCGCTTGTGTTGACATCAGACTAGTTAGTGCTGTTTTTGTTTTTTAAAGAACAGTATAGCGTGGGTGCCAAAATATCTGCATTCTTTCTGCTGGCCAACAGGGGGCGACTCCTGTGGTTCCAAAAATAAGAAAATTTTGTAGACTACTGCAAGAAAATCACTTAACTCATGAATTGAGTAACCCTTTTACATACACAATCTCCATCAGCAGTTTCAAGACTTACTTAATGTAACATGATATGCATTTTGTAAATTATGCTACCCATAATTAAAAAGCATGCTCATTCTTTACCCCTACTTCCAAATTTAAAATCATTTGAGCTTCTTCAGATTTTAAATGCATTTATCTTCTTCTCTTCTTTATTTAGATCCGGCCTCACATTGCCACTTTGCGTAAGTACACCTACGGGAAGCACATTCTAGCCAAGCTAGAGAAGTACTACATGAAGAGTGGATCTGAACTGGGTCCAATCGGCGGTCCCGCGAATGGTCTGATGTAGTCACATTCACATCCCAGGTCCTCTGAACAAGTGGAGGAGTAGGAGCCCCAAACCCCCCGTTCTGTCTGAGATGTGCTCCTTAGCCATAGGGGTTAGCCTTTGACGCCCTCTGTTATCCCATCATTTGGGGGGGCAAGTTACCAAAAAAACAAGACAAGTCAACTTCACCTAAGAACGCTGTGACAACTGACCCCTGCCACTCTGCCACCCCTGGTGCAGGTCCCCAGCATGGCCCCCAGGGGGCGCACAGTCAGCAGGCTGTTTATTCATATTTGTTTTTCTTTTCTCCTTTTTTTTTTCTTTTTTTTTCCCTGGGTAAAGCACAAGCCCATTGTTAATGATGTAATTGATGTATTTGACTGGTTTTCATATTATCTTGTACATTTAGTTTTTTACCTTGTAAATTCTCTGTAGAAAAAGAAATTATTACACATTTGCTGAAATTTACAGTTCTTACAATTAACACCAGCAAGTGACTTTATAAAGGCTAAACTGAGTGATCCTTTTAAAACACGATTCCATTTGTTTTTGTAAACAGACAGCTGTTCTTATTAAGCTTAGGCAATTTATTATAATATTTGTATATTATCCCACACACAGTTTAAAAAAAAAAAAAAAAAGGAAAAAAAAAGTGTTTTCCCATGCCAAAGCAGCTGATGGATTAGTTTTCAAATAGCATCACATAGTATGGATGGACAGAAATCCTTCCATCCACAAGCGAGTACTATGCGTCACGTGCCACAGTCACCCAGAGGTCTTTGAGGCCGCTTTGCCAGCTCGGGGTTTGGAGATTGGTGCTTTACTCTAGGGTAGCGTTTGCCAGTGGTTTTTTTTTTTTTTTCTTGCCTCGTTTTTTCTTTTGTTTGTTTTTCCCCCACCCTTTGCGGGAGTGTGTGCATGTTTGGTTACTCCAGCAGCTTGTGGCCTGCATTATGTTTTGGTACTGACAGACTGAGCTGCTACATCCACCGAGCACCATTTGAGCCGTCTTACTCTCCCCTCATGCAGGCGATCACTTGATTTATTTTTTTTTTATGCAGGAGGAAGTAAAACGCTACCATTTAACTTAAAGAAGCAGAGCATGAGGTTTGGTTGTACAGCGGGCGTATGACCTGGTTTAATATTAACATAAAATGACCATAGCTTTGGGTGGGGTGGGGTGGGGTGGGGCTTTTTGCAGGGATAGCAGGGTGGGAGTGGGGTACACGTTGGCATGCTGTAATAGGTTTTAATCCTTAGAATGATTTTTTTTTCCTTTATGTTTTGTGTAACATCTTATCTGTCTTGTAGTTTGAGATGAACACTGCCCTAGAAAACAGTATCTTTATGTACTGAATAATCATCTCTTGTGTAGAAGTAGTTGAGCAATGTATAGCATCTTTATGTATGAGAAAATTGTTGCTCTTTTTTTGGTTGAGGGGCTTGCAGCAGTGATGGGAACCCCCACCGCCTGAAGGTCAGAGCAGTCCAAAAAATTATTATTATTTCTGGAATTTGGTCAGTTTTGTACATCTGAGGTGAAATAAATTAGACGTAGCTGAAGAAAGGGATGCTTAAAGAACCTTTTTCTTTTTTTCTTTTTTTTCTTTGGGTATGTAAGTGGATTGGCGGAGGCCGGTGGGGCCATCAAAAGCTATACAATTCACCTGTAACGCTCGTAGTGACGGCTTCTTTGCTTCATATGAATTGTAGAATAAATGTAGTATATGTGCAGTTAATAAGTGTAAGATTATTAGTTTCACTAAAAAAAAAAGTCTAGTTGTGGTGTTTGACAGGCCTTGCTCTAAATTTGTAGTGATGCTTTTATTTGTCTGTACAGTTGTACATTTGTAAACGTTTATGCTGTAAATGGGATGTCTTTTACACTTTTTCTTCTTTCTTTTTTTTTCCTTTGGAGGGGGGAGAAAAAGGCTAATGTGCATTTAGATGTGTGTATATTCATCACTCCTTTCCCCTTGAATATAATGTATACAGGTTTTATTTGATCAAGTGTTATTTTAAAGGAAATGAAAACTTAATGGCTTCACAATCTGGCATGGTTTTTGTTTTTAAATCTGTTCTGGGCCAGCCTCTATTTGTACTGAAGCTGTAACATCCACTGTTGATAGTCTTTCTGATGTGTGACAGTTTAAAAAAAAAAAAAAAGAAAAAGGAAAAAAAGAAACACTCTGTACTAAAATCGAGGCTGCATTTAGTCCTCTCTGCTACCATGGAAACTTCACAGGATATGACGAGAATTATTTTTGTACAGAAGAGTGCTGTATTTTGAAACAGCTACTACCTTGTAAGCAAAAGCAATGTAAAATATTGTCAATTATATAAATATGAACATATGAGTTTTGTCACACTGTCAAAGTCATGTACATTTTCAGGTGGCCTTATGTACATTTCCAGATGTTAGATGAAGAAAACGAACTCCTTTTTCGAAGCAGAATTGTGACATTGTACGATTAAACTGTTCTTCTAACATTTGACCTTAATTATTGCCGAGTTTTTTTTTTTCCAACCTCATATGTTAATGATTTCTTAATCATTTCAAGACACTGGATTTTAAACTAATGGTGAAATAAGTGTCTAAAAGTTGGTTTACATCCATCTATTTGCTTCCGCTTATCCTTTTCAGGGTCGCAGGGGTTGCTGGAGCCTATCCCAGCTGTCATAGGGCGAGAGGCGGGGTACGCCCTCATCCACTTGTATCAGTATGTGCCAGACTGTGTTGGAAAGATTAACATTAATTTCTGCTTTCCAAAACAATTAAAAAGCTTTCACTTCACTGAAAACGCAGCAGCTGGAACAGAAGTTAAAAGGGAACTTGTACCTCTCCTGTATTTTTCTTCATCAGCTTTGTGGTAAATCAAAAATTACATTTATGTTCCTCGTCACATATGAAGTGCTGAATGACTTAAAGATATCTTGGCATTTATCTCAGTTTCCAGCCTTGGTCTTAGTTGCTACAGTTACAAGTGTTTAGGTCCTTTTTATGTAGAACAGCGCCCACTCTGAATCCGGTGACCCTGAACAGTCCCTTAGTTATGCTGCTATAGTCTCAGATTGCTTATGGACTTCCTATGAAGCACTGAGCACTTCTTTTCTGAGGTGGATTGATGCTGGGGCAGCTCTAGCTAGGTAGAGAAGAGTCTACTATTTAGTGTCCCTGGGCTGGACACTCAATGCATTCATCATTTAAGAGCACATGAATGTTTGACAAGGAGTTTAGGCATGAAATAACAGAATAAATGATGCGTGGAAGTACAACCCCAGGCCCCAAAATGTTTAGATGTTGTGTAAATTAAAGTAGAATGCAATGGTTTTTAAATCTCATAAAGCCATGTGTTATTAATAATAACTGGAAACATGTCAGTTACATGATTGAGTATAAAAATCAATCAACGAAGAGTTTCTCAGAAAGGAATCTGAGCCGAAACTCGGTGTAAAATTGTCAAAGTCTACGAAAAGTTTAGGTAAAGTAGAGGTATTACTGTAAAAATCTTCTGAAAGCAGGTGACTCATAGTGTGTCATAGTATTTACAGCAAACATGTTTTTCAGTGACTCATTAGGACTCATTGTAATCAATGTTTTTAACAATCAGACAGATAGGAAAAGTAGCGATGTTTCCCTTACATTTTTATTTTATTTTAGTTCGTTTTTCGAGTTCAAAAAATCATTTTAGTTATTTTTTTTTTTCAAATTTCTTCTTATTACTACCATTTTAGTTAACTAAAATGTTTTTTTGTTTTTTCGTCTTTTACATCTAGTTTTAGTTTTAAGTTTAGTTTTGGTTAAATAGATTATTTCTTTATACAAAGCCAACAGGATCCTCACGCGATATGATATAGATAAAAATATAGTTTTAAGGGTCAAACTACAGCAAGAATAAACAAATTACGGTTTTGCTTTTATTTCCTCCTACGGTAAGTTAATTTATTAATTAACTTTTTATCCATTTATTTGCTCTTACCCAGGGGTCTGACTTATGTACAAACTCCAGCGTATGAGCCCTGCCACCTGTAATTAGCTACAGTTAACGCGTGTTTTATTGGTGGGCGGGATTTGGACACCGTGACACCGGGAGAGGTTGGAAGTTCAATAAAAACACCTTCGCAGCTCCGGAGAAGAGCAAAGCGGACACCAACTCAGCTGAAGCATGCGGCTATCTTTGGCAGCTTCTTTATTTCTCTCTCTGGGATTAATACATCCGGTGTGGACGTCGGTAAGTCATTTTTATCTTGTTCAACACTTTTAAAAAGCCATACAAGACACTAAAGATCTCGCGCTCACCTTTCTCACTTCCTGAAGTTAGTTAGGCTGCATTAGACTTTCGAGCAAGAGATATTAATGTGTACATTTTCAGCTAAGAGTGTCTTGTGGTTTGTTTTTATTTTTAGGAAAAGTCAACTGAAGATAATACCAATTAAAGAGCAGTTTCTGTCTTTTGTAGAGTCACGTGACTGCAAAAAAACAATAGCACACACCTATTATCCACCATATTGTTATCGGTAGCAGTGATGAAGTAGTCTAATTCTTTTAATCAAAGCTGAAATTCTTAACTATAAAAAATAACATAGAAATAATCAAAAGTATAAGGAGGCTTCTCGCTTGTTTATAATGGTGTAATGTAAAGGCCGTAAAAATCAGATTATTGCATCTGGAAAGCAGGTTTCAATAAATTGTTCAAACCTAAGAAGCCGAAAATATTAATTAATTATACAAGAAACCGTTTTTGAATCAGTCGAAATTTCTTTATGAGATATGGTTTGATCTTTTCATGTAAGCCTCGTTAAAAGGCAAACTTGTGTCTTCTTCAGGGTTTCAATTGGAGCCTTTAATCCTCCCTGAAACGTACACGATGTATGATCTATGAGGCCTGTTATTACTAAGGCTATAAGCTTAAGTTGGGTTAGCGTCACGACTCTGATTTGGCCTCCATAGCATTAGTTTTCTTCTTGTTCAACCATTCTGTTGTTGATTTACTTGTGTTCATTATGTCTGGTTTCAACATCCAGCCTCTCCTGACCTCAAGGCATATACACCTGCTGTGACACATGACTGAAAAATATTTTGATGCGGTCTTAAAATTAATTATGATCTCAGTGATTGAAAGCCCTCCAGACCCTGAGCACCTATTGTGCTTTAGCAGGATTGTAAGACTGGTTCTTATACAGTGCTTTCCTACTCCAGTTGAGCACTCAAAGCACTTCCTTCTATTTTTAGGTGTATGCAAGCGTCCGGAGCACTTTGGGGTTCAGTATCTTGCCCGATCACGCAGACAGGGATCAAACCATGAAACCTTCTGATTAGTAAACAGATCCACTTCCTGAGCCACAGCCAGAAAAGATGGCTTTTCTTTTTGCCAAAATGTTAAACTTTAGTGTCATTTCTTCATGAGCATTGTCATAATGGTGGTCTAGAGGCTTCAACAAGTATTTTTCTCATAACCTTGGGTTCTGTTTACTGCCTTCTTGAAGGGCATCCACAATCTGGGAGAGCATCAAGGGTTCTGATTCCATCCATAATAATACTGTCTGTCATACTCAAGTCATTGAAAATGGTTTATTCGGTGAATGTTGTTCATGGTTCAACCAATTTTCTTGAGAAAAGCAAACTTTCCCAGTACAGACTCTGTATGGTGGGTCATGTTTACAACCCACGTTCCATATCTCATCTCTAAAACTGGAACACATGAATTCAAGTAGCTTTTGGAGGCTGTGTTATGACTCAGTGGAGCCTCGGTTTATTGGCTTAGTATGACTGTGTTTGCCTGTAACTGTAACAGAGCACATTTTATTGGTGATAATGCAGAATACCGGTCAAAGAGTACACGAACTCTTTCTTGCAGCTGTAGAATGGCTTCCTTATGAGGCCTGTATCTGTTCATTACACATAAACAACAGATTGTATATGTTTTATTGTACTTTGGGTTCTGAATTAACTGATTATGAGGACTAGACATTCCCATCTGATTGTTCTAGCTAAAGAATTAAACTAAATGTCACCTGTATTTATTATTACTCCCTGAAGTTGTATTTGGTTAAGTTTAATTACTTGCCAAATGGGTGGAGTTGTATTCCCGCTTAAAGTCATCTATTTGACACTACATGCCAGTAACAATCTAATCACTTGTGCCATTATGGGCTTGTCAGCCACAGTGTGTGTGTTTCAGGTTATTTGTTTTTTTGTGGGACTTTGTATCCTGGACATGATTCATGTCTTTATTGGCTTCTTAAGGAAAGTACCTTCGTTAGCTTCCTTCACCTCTTGTATGTTTTCATATCTAACAATATAACAGGAAGCAGTCAGCATGTTTAAATACCCTCTTGTGGGTTTTTTCCCCATGATTAGCTTTCTGTCCCTCCAGAGGAATTGGAGGGATCAGGCTATGACCTGGATGGTTCTGGTTCCGGTTCTGGAGATGGGTCAGAGGAGGGTAATTCTTCATCTATAAAGTGTTAATGACCCATTTTACATAATGTACATGACCACTGTATGTTTCATCCTCTCTAACTGCACTCTTGCCAGGTGTAACTGAAGATCAGCACAACAGCAAAGACGGCAGAATTCTGGCAGAAACCAGAGACGAGACCAAGATTACTTTCCATGTATGACTTACTTCAATCAGTCCCATGATTTCTTCACCTGTTGATGTTGGTGGTGTAACAGGAAGTGATCGTGTGTAACTGTCTTGTCTTTTGCTTTAGGGCTTTTCAGACAAGACGTTTGGCAACACGCACAGGTCAGCAGCAGACGATGACTCTGGACATGTTGTTATAGCAAACAGCAGGAGCTACTTTGAGAATAGTGAATTCCTTGCAGGTACTTTGCAATATGGCACAATGAGAAAGCTATAAGCTGCGACTTTCTAATATAGCTCACCTAGGTTTATGTTTACAGGTGTTATTGCAGGGGGAGTAACGGGATTGGCTCTCGCAGCAACTTTGGCAGGAATATTAATCTACAAATGGCAGAAGAAAGAGGAGGAGGACAGTCTGGGCCCGGAGAAGGCTTTAGATCATAATTATCAGAAACCAAACAGGGAAAAAGTATTCCTTGTTTAACCACACCTGCATCTGATAACTGTAAAGCCGTTGTTTGATAAGTTGATGCTACTTGGCAAATTATGTACCTCAAAATCTACTGTAAATGCATACTTTACTCGTGGTCTCTGGAAGGAAGGTGGGGTTCATATTTCTTATGCACTTAAAGTGAGATATGTCTATTGTTGTTGAATGTATTTATATTTAAGATAAAACATGAAGGATTTTTTTAGTCGATGATCTTCCAGGTGTCCGTCTTTTAAAAATAATTGTGATTCTTTCATCGTACACTGAGTAGCTGTAGCACTGGGGTCGTATCCTCTGAGTTTTGGGTGATGTGGGATTTTGTTACGATGTGTAATTTTAATTGCCTTCAGTGTGTTTGGTTGAATGAAGGTAAAGCAAAGATGCACCGTTTAATATGTAATTAGTTATCATTATATGAAAGTTTCTGTTTAATTGTTTTGAAGAGGTAGCTTATTGTAGCATTTATATTTTTCTTTAAATGGGCAAAAAAAATATCTACTGCACTTCTAAAGAAAATGGAGTGAAGCAGGCCTGTCCACCAGACATTTTGACAAATCACAATGCAATAATAAACCACATAAAGGCAGGCAAATTAACATTTTTTGTAGAAACTTGGCTACTCTGTCATGTTTTACAGGGATGGGTGAATAAATAAGAATCATTGTTAAGTTGCCAGAGAGTGATAATTAAAATTTCTGTAATGTGGTGACCATTGATAGGCAGGAAAATCTCTGTCGTTCACCATTACTTTAAGCTATGTGACCCATGTGATATAAGATATGAATTGAAGGGGCAGCTCATTTAAGAGTGCATAACACTGCTATAGCTGCTGTAATGCAACATGTTTTATGTTGTGTATATGTATGTCTATATTTGTATGTAATAATCAATAATAAAATAACTTTGTAACAATTAAAATCAGATTTTCTTTAATGTTTTCTGTGCAGAAGTGGTTTCTTTGAACCACACAGTTTGCTTATATGTGCATATGACTGAGAGTTTGTGCATTTTATTGCATGGCATATGTTACTACTCAAAGATGATCAGAACTGCAGAGCCTTGTTTAAGTAGAAGGTTGTTTTATACACTGTATCCTGTAGGCTCAATATGAACTGAAAGGCTTTAAATTGTAATACCCTAATGGGTAAATATTATCTGTAAGATATTTTGTGTTAGTGAGCTTCCTTATTTGCAGCATGGTATTATTATTATTTTTTGTTATTATTATTATCGAAGATATAAGAGCGACAGTGACAGTAGTGTGGTGTGCAGTAGTAGTGATTTAATTTACAATGGAGATGGACTGTGGACTATGATGTTTTCAGATGACAGAGACCAGGTAAAAGAGAGTGTGGGAAGGTGGGGATTTGCTCTGGAGAAAAGAGGAATGACAGTCAGTAGAGGAAAGTCAGAATATGTCTTTGGAGGGGGAAGATGAAGGGTAGATGAGGCTCTTTCGGTTCGGCTCACTAAAAAGAGCCGGCTCTTTCGGCTCCGAACCGGCTCTTCAGGTTGTTTTGTTGCTTTAATTAATTTATTATTAACAATAATATAAAATTATGCACAAAAGGAATTACTAACATAAAAAAAGTGGTTTTATTTATATATGTTTATATATAAATATATGCGGTGGCCCCTAGAGACAAAACACGTACAAACTCCAAATCACACATTTCTAGCATGAACTGAACTTCCAAAGCAGAGCTACTAGATCACTTAAATTACACAATTGAAAGCATGTGTGTATTGTTTGTGTATTTATACACAAGCACTCATATATATTCAAATAATTTTTAAAAAAAAAGTTAATTTACCTGTTACTACCACAAACCAGATCTGGTCGTTGGTACTTGCCGGCTTGTGTAGCCACTAGGTAACAAAAGCTCAACACTGCGCCCTAGCATCCTGGAGAACTTCTGTTGTCTTTTGTACGTGTTTTGAGTTTTTACATGCTTCGGAGATTGTACGTGTTTTTACGTGCTTCGGAGTTTGTACGTGTTTTTACGTGCTTCGGAGTTTGTACGTGTTTTTACGTGCTTCGGAGTTTGTACATCTTTTTACGTGCTTCGGAGTTTGTACGTGTTTTTACGTGCTTCGGAGTTTGTACGTGTTTTTACGTGCTTCGGAGTTTGTACATGTTTTTACGTGCTTCGGAGTTTGTACGTGTTTTTACGTGCTTCGGAGTTTGTACATCTTTTTACGTGCTTCGGAGTTTGTACGTGTTTTTACGTGCTTCGGAGTTTGTACATCTTTTTACGTGCTTCGGAGTTTGTACATCTTTTTACGTGCTTCGGAGTTTGTACGTGTTTTTACGTGCTTCTGAGTTTGTACGTGATTTGAAGTTTGTATGTGCTTTGTCTCGAGGGGCCACCGTAAATATACTTTTATTTATTCACTCCACATAAAATGTAATAAATAAATCATAATACAAAAATCAACTATTCACATTTCAAATTTTAACTATTTAAATTTTCAGCTTTTTCCTTTTACAAATTTAAAGTGAAACAACACAAAACACTGCAAACCACAACACAATTAAATATAAATTAAAATATGAAAACAAAAAGAAGATGCATATTCTCTGTCATATGGACATAAACTTTCTGAATCCTTTATCATCTGCAACTAGGGTTGCCAACTCCCTGAGAAATAAATAAGGGACACCTCGTGGCCAGGGCCGGGCGACCCAGTTGTCTTCACCCTTCCCAGTGTGGTGAATTTTTTAGCTCTTTTTTTGTGTGTGAAATTATTTTTTTTAACCATTTGACTTGAATTTGATTTAAGTAGATGCGTATTCTTTGTGATATCAACACATGGGAAACAAAAATCATTTAGCCATTTATTTTTAGCTCAAAATGACAACATTAACACAATAAAACAGGTCTCTTTCTTAAACAGAAGCCTGTCATGCTTAACTTTTGATAATAAAAGTAAATCTTTCTTTAAAAGAACTCTGTCCTGCTTAACTTAAAATTATATAAATTAATAGAAAACAATAGAAAGAAAAATATTCTTGTAACAGTGCACATTTAGTGCATTTAGTGCAATTGGCTTCAGCAGAGGCATTATTTCAGCTTTTGCTCCCGTTTGTAAACCCACTTGTTCCCATGATTACGCGTCATAACTCATCATCATTATTCATCTATGTATTACTTTTATGTATTACTCATCTATTTGTTGTAATCATCTATCCTTGCAGTTGTTTATTACACAAAATAAATTATATTATCACACTTCTGGCCACATAGCGCTGATATTCACTGCACATGCCCATTTTAACCTTAACCAGAGGGTTTAAAAACAAACAAACCAGTGTTTACCATATCTGGTTCTGCCGTGGCCTGGTAGACAAAAATTGGTTAAGGGTTCCCCGAGCTTTCACGCCCCTCATGTTCTTCATGTGCCCACCATTAGAAGCACGCCTATGGAAAAAGTGCGCCGGCACACAGTGCAGTGCGCTTTATAGGTGTTATCGTGCACTTTTCCAGCCAGGTGTTTTCCTTTTCCCATTCTTCCCTGCACTTTTGCAGCCTTTTTTTTCTTTCTCTGAGAGGAACAAACATTGCTGGTCTAATGCTGGGCTCACACTGTGCGATTTTTGGCCCATTTTGAGCCGATTTTTGAGTCGTGCGACCAATTTGGTGATCGGCCCGATTTTGGCCTTCATCGTGCATCGTGTAGTATACGTGGGGTAACGAGAAGCGATTAACACCTCATGACCAGCTCCCGATCATCAATCGCTCGTGAGGGTGTCACCGCAGCCGCTCACACTGCTCACGCGCAAACACGTAAACGTCGGTGAAAAAGACGGAGCAGCACGGCTGTGCAGCGTGTGATCTGGACTCAAGCGATGGAGGCACAACTTGTAGAACTTTGGAAAGCTCATCCGAGCCTTTTCGATGTGGCATCACCAAATTATCACGACCACAACAACCGTGAAAATAGTTGGATTTACATTGCTGCTCAATCACAGCTGCCTGATCATGTTTGTCATTAGTAATTTAGCAAAGTTGATGGTGGTGTGTGTCTGTGTGAGTGAAAGACAAAGAGGGAGAGCGAGCGACAGATTTTCTGTTATAACCTTCATTTTATGGAGGCACAGTGTGACTCAGGTCGCATCAGAGCATCGGGCGGTATAGTGTGAGACCTGCATCGTGACCTACGAACTTATAACCCATGCGAGCCAATCGTGCAGTTTGAAAATCGCAGTGTTTGCCCAGCTTCAGGTGTACTGTCGTCTGAGACTTGCACCGCAGTGTCGGCGTTTGTTTCCCTGTTGGCCATGCTTTTTGTTGTGGTCATCTGTTGTCTTCCGGTATTTTCTCCGCAAGCGACCTTTCCTCAACCAATGAGATGAGCGGTAATCTGAATTGTCATACTCGAATTGTCATAAGTGTGCTGTCAGCTCATTGGTCACAAAGCAGGGGCGGGGCTGGGAATTATGTTTTCAAACAAAGCGTTAATTACATTAAAACTTATAGACTACTTTTGATTCTCACTGTATTACGGGACAAAGTGCGTCCCTTATTAGCTCAATACGGGACGTGTACTTTTGTTTCTAAATACGGGACGATTCCGTTTTTTAAGGGACGGTTGGCAACCCTATCTGCAACCGAAAATAGTTGTGGATGATTACTATACCTTTCTAATGTGACGTTGTTGTCCCTGGCTCTCTTGCTCTCTCTCTCCCTCTGTGTCTGTTCCTGTGCTACTGAGTGTAACTACCGCCCCTCCCCCCTCTTCCCAGCGTAAAGCACAAGGCTCCGTGTGGAGTGAAGCGGAAAAAAGTGCGAGAGAGAGGGTGAGAAAAAACAAAAACAAAACCACGTGACGGCTCGCGATAAGAAGCCGGCTCGCGTCGTTCACGTCAAAGAGCCGGCTCTAAGAGCCATTTCGTTCGCGAACGACCCATCACTAATGAGTTTAAAAACCTGTGATCAACCTTCCAAAGTGAAGAAAAGAACGCAGGCAGAATGGAGCGGATGGAGATGTGCGTTAGGGATAGCAGCAAGTCTAAAAGGTAAGGTTTACAAGATGTTAGTGAAACCTATCATGTATGGTTTTGAGACACTGGTAGGACTGGCAAAAACACGTGAGGTAGAGCTGGAGGTGGCAGAGTTAAACATGCTGAGAATTTCAATGTGAGTGACGTGGATGGGCAGGATCGGAAATATGTGCATCCGAGGGACAACTCAGGTCGGGGAGTTTGGAGACAAAGTTAGAGAGGTAAGACTGAGATGGGTTGGAAATGTACAGAGGAAAGTTATTGGATCTTCAAGATCGAGCTGAGAGGTAGGAGGTTTATGGATGTACTGAACGAGGATATACAGGGGTTGGTATGGCAGAGGAGGATGCAAGGGGAAAAAGTGAGGTGTGTGCAGATGAAATACAAATAACAATTTATGAACATTTTTGCGTTGCGGAATATTCAGTAAAGCAAATCTATTTAGGCCTATTTTTTTATTATTATTTCTTTGCGGCCAATGGTTAAACCCTCTGTCAATCAAACCTTGGTGTCCCTGCCTTTTCTATGGAACGCCAGGACTGCCATAATGAATTAATTAAATACACCATTAAATAATTAATTAAATGTGTCAATAATTAATTAAAATGGGAAATAATTAATTAAATAAATAGTTATGACACATGTAATTAATTAATTATTGACACATTTAATTAATTATTTATGTATTTCACATTTTAATTAATTAATGACACATTTAATTAATTATTGACACATTTAATTAATTATTTATTGACACATTTAATTAATTATTTATGTATTTCACATTTTAATTAATTATTGACACACTTAATTAATTATTTAATGATATATTTATTTATTTCATTTTGGCAGTCCTGGCGCCTGGCTCTCATCATGAAATAATTTTATCTGTCAACCTCACCCATCAAACTCAGGGGGCGGGGTTAACGCTGATCGACTCAAAACCATTGCTTTGGCCTGGTGGCCATTGTTTTTAGAACACAACAACCAGCATGTGGAAACTAACAGAACTGAACTTTGAAAAACCCTGTTTGTGTGTGTCACCAAATACAGTTTTAATATTTTTTTAGCCGAGAATGTAGTGGTTTAATCTTCATGTGTCTGGTCGGTTTCTCAAGATACAGCCTCTTTGCAAAAGTGCTTCGATGATTTCGGAGATGTCTGCCCAGTCTCACGGCAAAGCGTGGATAGACCCGCTCGCCTCGCAAGCAATCGAGCTGTTATTACCACCGAAAAGGCTCAGGCCCCGGTACACAGCTGTAATAACCCCCGCTGACACGGACTTCTTTTACTGAGGTTATATTTATCAGGGTTTTATTTCCTGATGTTCTTATGTGTCCTACGTGTTTCAGTCGCCAATTCTGAATTATAACTAACATTAAAAACATGTTTAAGGAGGAGAGAGAGCAAATAAATTCGATTAACAGCTGATCTTTGGGTTTTTGTTCAGTAATCAGCGTGACCTGCGTATAAACGCATAAAAGAGATAACGTTGGTGTTTCCTCATGTAGTAACTGCTGGCTTTAACTGTACAAAGGTTGTTCGAAACTATGACACACATACAGACTTCATGATGTTCGGCTAATATTTTTATTGTGAATATTAATCATGAGGGTAAACGGACCTGTACACCACAGAGCGAGGTCAGCATATCCACGATATCTTCAGCTCTCTGAGGTAACACAGAGTTTCCCAGCCTGACTAATCTAACTGTCATCTACGAATAATTCACGGGTCATATCAATATGATTTTACAGAAAAGCATCCTTAATACTGCCAACTATTCCAGAGACGTGAAAATCTACAGCATAAAGAACACAAAAATATAGCAGTCTGACGCAACACTGTAGATGAACCGTCAGTTTGTCAAAGTGGAATGAAAGCGATTGGTTGAACAGGTGTTCGTGATCTGTGTTTTCTGCATTTTCATCAGCGTAAGAGACTCAGCAGCAGATTAGAATAACAGTTATACATTTAATAAATTACCAAATGAACGCAAGAAACGAGCAACCCTGTTCCGACAATTTGAGTTTGTGTTCCCTCAGCTGCAGACTGTTTAAATGTTTGAGAGGAAGATTAGATATAAAGCAATCGTCAAACATAGACTCAGTCTGCGTTCACATTTGATATGAGGCCAGGACGGATAATGGCTGTGTCCTGTTTTAAGATCATACATGTAAAATTGTTGTCTGACCTCCGTCGATCCAGCCGCTCAGAGTTAACTGAAGTTAACCTGGATAAATTATAGTTAAGGAGTATCACAGATAACACCCACGTGAGCTGTGTGACTGTTCACTACTACACTGAAATCAGTAGGCTATTACTGAAATACACGTGCTATTTCATAAACTATGATGTAAAGTCCTACTAACATGTTTAGTTTTAAAGGACACCTTCCTGCCTTATTAGCAGTATTAGTTTTCTTCTAACATCCAGAAGTCTGCACCATGTGTTTCATAGTTTGTAACAAACCTTTGACAGTTAAACATAACATGACCGAAAAAGCAAAAAAATGAATAAAGAGAGAGAGAGAGAGAAAAAAAATCACACAAATTATATGTTAACCTCATTTATTTTTAGTTAAGTAAACTCTAAAAATTCTAACAGATCGCTGGTGCTTAGAAAACCTATTAAAAAACAGATGATATAATATTTCTGTCCAGGTTGCAGTCTGCATTATGAACATGTAGTTGGAAACTCTGCTCCTCTCGGTGGAAATGCGCCTTCTCTTTCCTCTTTGTATAAAAACATTTTAAAAGTCAGTTTAATCTCAAAATTTACTGTTAAATCCAAAACACACCAGATAAAGAAAAGCGAATGGTTCAGTCTAACACAGTGAACCATTAAACGTCTGTAAAACTGTGCAGTTCTGAAACGTAACTTTAACCTCAGCCAAACCGATTTGCTCAGTTGTAAATAAAACAGCGAAGTAAACGTGACCCGACAGACAAAACCTGAGTGAATTAAGTCCAGCGTTTAACACTGAGAGCTAAAACTCAGCTCAGGTTTCAAAGCTGTGTGCCGGTGATTGGACATCAGCCGCTGATAAAGTGGGTTCGTGCTCTGTTGGGAAACAAGCTCCAGCAGCTCTGCGCTCGGGAAAAACTATATTTACTTATCTTGTCCAGAAAAATGTGCTGAGGTTGCGTAATATCTAGCACCGGCTGCCCAGTTAAACTGTGACTATCACCAGGTAACGTGGGCGTGTTTCTTGAATTAGCAGCAGGTGTTAAACAGCTGACAGGTGAGGAGGAGGATGCATGCAGGTAAACTGAGGGCCTGTTGAGCTGATCGCTGGTTTCGTGAGAAAAATGTCAGCTCGTCCTTTATGTTACAGAAGCACAGAGACACAAGACCAGGTGGAAAGAGACGATCGTTCGGTGAAAATGAGAATCTGCGAATGCAACACATGGAACACGGAGAGTGGAATATGTAAACAAACCGGTTAACGTAACCCCCTCGGTGCACTCTGCATGCTGACTGTTAGCAGAGCTACTGAAATCTCTGAAAACATCTGAGCACCTTTGCAAACATGTTCTATGTTGACAACCTGACCCATGTGAAGATTACAGCGCGACATTCGCAGCTAAAACACAGTTAAAAGTGTAGTTGGTGACAGAAAAACGGGGTATTTTAAAACTACACCACCAACATTGCTGCCTGTGATTTGAAATGCATTCTGGGATACCTGGCTGCCCCAAGTCTACACAAGCAATCGATTATCTAGGATCGACCTGTTTTGACTTACTTTGCACGGCAACCAATCAAATGTTAGAGAAGCTGCATGGGCAGCGTTAACCCCGCCCCCTGCGTTTGATGGGTGAGGTTGACAGATAAAATTATTTCATGACGAGAGCCAGGCGCCAGGACTGCCAAAATGAAATAAATAAATATATCATTAAATAATTAATTAAATGTGTCAATAATTAATTAAAATGTGAAATACATAAATAATTAATTAAATGTGTCAATAAATAATTAATTAAATGTGTCAATAATTAATTAAATGTGTCAATAATTAATTAAAATGTGAAATACATAAATAATTAATTAAATGTGTCAATAATTAATTAATTACATGTGTCATAACTATTTATTTAATTAATTATTTCCCATTTTAATTAATTATTGACACATTTAATTAATTATTTAATGGTGTATTTAATTAATTCATTATGGCAGTCCTGGCGTTCCATATTTTCCTGCCCGTCAGAGGGTTTGTTTTCATGCGCGCTGCGCTCAGGCCGTCAGGGAAGTGGTGGGCGTTCCTCTTCATTCGCTCGTTGACTGTTGATGCTGAGAAGAATTTCTCCTCCGCAATCAGCTCTTCAGATGTTTCTCCCTACGCTTGTAGAGGACATGCATCATTTTAAACCCAGTCGAGACAGACTGTACACCACCAGGTGTTGCGGATGTTGCCACGTCCGAACGGGGACGATCATCCTGGGAACATGGTACATGGTACGTACTGTGGTTCGCAATGATAGGGGTCAGTAAGCTAACGTTAGCTAGCACTTTACCAGTTCCGTTAAGTTCCCCAAAGTAGGAAGTTATGCAACGAAGGATGTTAATACAAGGTGAAAATGGCTCTGAGAGTTTGTTGCAGTAGTTTTTAGGGACTAAAATATGAAGTAGCTGTTACTCTGGACTCTTTATTCGTCGAGTTAATGTTAACAGAAAGCTAGGGTTAGCAATAACCCGCTACCGCTGTCATGTCGGATTTTGCTTTCTGTTAGTCTCAAACTCGCACAAGTTTGAAAAAAAAAATCGGTTAGAAAACTAAAACAGAGAACACGTAGTGGTTCATCATTTTTTCGAAGTCATCAGCAGCTGGTTGGTTATTATGCGTATTAAAATACATGAAATTTGACTTGCGTAGCTGACATTTCGCTAACTTGCTAACATAGCGTTTATCAAATAGTGGCCATAATAGCAACCCAAAAAGGCAAAAACGCGCATTTAACACAATGACTACTTATTGTGTCTCACATATGTGGTGATGGTGATGGCAGTTCTATTAAAGTAGTCAAAAGTAAAGTAATTGGGCATGCCCACGTAGCTAAGGTTAGCTAACTGTTTTTTGCGCATCTTGTTGCTGCAGCTCTGCTGGCTGGTTAGAGTTAAATCGCTCTCTGAATTAATCCCCTTTTCCTTTGCCCCTACCACGTAGCAGATGTTGCATGCTTTGGTTGCGTATGTAAATCCCGTTTTGCTTTTTTTAATCCCTCTGCAGCTGCACAAAATTTGCCTCGTTTAATCACGTGAACTGCGACTCCCAAATCACTCGGTCGTGTCCATAATGCTCTCTACTGCAGTCGGATAAATGAATAACAGTCGTAATCGACCGGGGTGTCATTTTTACATTATTAAATCCCACCGTTAAAACGTATCAGATGAATGTCGGGTAGATAAATAAATACTAGCAGTTACACACATTATACCAAGCTTATTTTCTCAAATTAATATCCATAAATACTTCGATGGAGTTTATAAAGTTAAGCCCTCCACTCTTTCCTTTGTTGTTTTGTTATTGTTTTGTTTTTGTTTTTTTAGTTTTTTTAGCCCAGCTCAAGCCGTACATTTATATGTTTGGTATTCCTCACTTTTTCGGGTGGGTGATATAGCCTCAATATTACGTCGCAGCATTTCAAGAAAATTTGCAATAATTATATTTCTGCCAATATAGAAAAAAAATACTAAACAGTGTGTTTTTTATATTTGCAGGCAGCTGCATTTGTAAGTTGATGACCCATTTCCTAATTTAAGGTGTGAATCAAATAAAACAAGACGCAAACAGCAGGATTATAGTTCAACATTTGTAATATATCTGGTGACAGCATAAATCAAATGTCAGCACAAAAGTAGCCCAGGTAGTTTTCTCTTGGGATATTTCAAGTAAAAATAGAAAATGTCTGCTTAACACTTTAGTTTAAATACAGTAGTTTAACCTTGTAATACTACAGGAGCTGTACAATATTGTCAGCAAAAAAAAATCTACCTGAGATGTTGTATCTTGGATTGAGCTTTTTAACCAGCTGTTGAAGCCCTACTACAAGGTTAACCACACGAGTAATTTCCAGCCACTGTTTGCTCTTCCTGTAATGTGTAGCGCATCTAACAAGTTGCAGTGGTGCTTGGTGGAGTCATTTGTTTATATTTACGTTGAACTTCACCAGCTGTTAGTATCTCCTCCTTTCCAGAAATTTGATTCCGTTCATTTGGATTTTAGTAGGTGAAATGTTTAGTCACTCATCCAAGTGAGTGGATATTATTCATCCTTACCTGGATGATTAAGCTAGCATCAAGACATATATCCTGCCTTGTAGCCTGGTTGTACTCGACTGTGTATTTTTTATTTTTTTTATTTTTTTCTTTTGAAACAAGTTTGTTGTTTCCACCTTTAGCAGGACCATTTTTAGCAAGTACTAGCAAGTACTGCACTTTGTTGGAGGATGTTGAAGTAGCTTCCTTTTGAGTAATACACTATCATTGGACCCGTGGCTCTTGCTTTCATGTTCAAGCTTGTATCCTTGTTGCACACTGGGGAACTTTAACACATGATGTTGCTATAGCAGTGATATTGTGATATGACACTTTTATAACACGTGGTAAAAATTATTATGGCTGTTATAATACGGAACAGCCCTACTCAGTGTGCATTCAGACAGCGCTACACAACAGCAGGTTCTATAATTTTCTATACAGAGTATGTACTAACATGGTCTTTAATGTGGTCTAGGCGTCTCAGGCTTGTTTGTTGTTACCATTAATGTAAAAAGCGGAAGTAGAGTTCCTGAGAGAGGCGACATGAAGACGTACCTACTAGCTGGGGACTTTATTATAGTTGATGCAGCATGGTGGTGCAGCAGTTAACAGTGTTGCTTCAGCCAGAAGGTTCCTGTTCTGAATCTGCTGGCCAGCTGGGGCTTTTCTGTGTTTAGTCTGCAAGTTGTCCTTTTGCTCGTTTGGATTTTCTCCAGGTATACAGACTTCCTCCTACAGTCATGCATGTTAGGTTAACAGATCCTAAATTGCATGCATGCTGGTGTCAGCAATGATAGAATGATTTAAACTAAATATTCACCTCTTTGTCAGTAATTTTGATCTAGAACATAGGTGTCAAACTCTGGCCCGCGGGCCAGATTTGGCCCACAGCCTAATTACATTTGGCCCGCGAAGCCATACCAAATTACTATTAGAGCTGGCCTACTGGTATTATACAGCTAATATATATATTGTTTAGTATTAAGCTTTGCTTGTTCCATATTCAGTTTTCCAGCAAAACTTATTTGAGTCCATAAGAAAAGATTCATTCTTATATCTGGAGGAAGATTTTTTTTTCAATAAATATTAATGTTAGCCCACAACTTTGTTCCAGTTTTGAATTTTGGCCCACTGTGTATTTGAGTTTGACACCCCTGATCTAGAAAATTTAAATATTGTGTCTCAGATGTGTCAGAGTCTTAGCAATAGATATGTGGTCACATTCAGTAAAGAAACATTAGCTGCAAGTAGAGATAGCTGGTAGTACTAATTGGTAAGCTAGTGTCATACATTACAGATTTTAATTATTGAAAGGTGTACTTAGTTTTTTGTAGTGTTTCTTTTTTAACAATTTTGAACAGTTTCTGCTTAAATTGTGCTACTTTAGAATGTTTGGGGATATTTTTTTACTTTCAAGCTACAATTTTCTCAAGTGCTTATCCAGCTGGGGCTCCCAGTTGTCAAATAGCAGGTGGAGTTTATAAAAAACAGGTTGCAGGTCCATGATCAAGTCAAACTAGTTGAAAATGACTTTGATCACTTTAAGATAAGGAGAGTGTTTTCCTGTTTCACTGTCCACAAATGAGTCACCAAAAACATTTTTAAAATAGTGTTTGGTTTAACCTGTCAGTATTTGGGCTGGTTTTTCAAAGGCACCGGGTCAGAACTGGTTCCGTGGCCCATTTGTGGGAAGTCGATAATGGTGTGTAGCAGTGATTAATTCGGGCATCCACGTTTGGCATAAAAATGATTTTTCAAGCAGATGATATCAAAGGAGAATTTGAAGGCTACATAACAGAGACCCAGTGTAGGTTTTATTTATGTCAGTGAGTAATTGGAGCATAAGTTGAAGGGCACAGGTGTAAGGGGGCTTCCAGATTAGGTTCACTTAATGTCTTTGGGCTTAAACAGTATGTGCTAGACTCCTAATTTTGAAAGCATTAAAAAAAAAAAAAGATATTGAAAGATATTGTTGTGCCTTCTTGAATCATGGAACAAGATGAATACCCAGATAAGGCAAAGAAGAAGGTTTTGCAATCTTGTTGTGATCTTTATCTGATCATACAAGTTTACTTCTCTTCCTTTTACGTAACCAGTGGTTTCAGTTGATCTTTTTCAACAATAAACTTGTTGCTGTGCCTTTCAGCTTCAGTGTTGGCATGTTTCTGGAATCTAAAATGTGTCCTGGTAATTGTATGTTCATCTACTTTTGGTGAAGGAATACATATCTATGTATTTTAAAGCCCATTTTAACCTTCTCTTTCCTCCATTCAGGTAGTGAACCTGTTGATGGGCATCCTGCTCACTGTCGCTGTGACCCACCCAGAGAACGTCCCCACTATCGACCTGCAGTATGAGGTCATTGACCACTATTTTGCTTCTGACCGGATGTCTGGTAAGTAAAAACAAATTGTCATAAAACTAATTTCATAACAAAAAAAAACTGGATTGTATTCTGGTTAGTGGATCATACACCAGTATTAACTTTCAAAGGTTGGTCTTTGAATTGTGCTGTGTCCTATGACAGTAAGGGCTTGTGCTCTGAGGTAGAATGAGTGAAACATTAGTTCACTCCATTGGAATAAATAGTGGAGCCATGCCTTTTCTTTTCAGTGCTTTTCACTAACTCATGAGTCGCTTTTATTCTGTGGTTGATCATGTGATTCATTTTCCACTGGGAGATCAGCTCCACACTGACTGCAAAACAAAATTCACAAGGACAGCAGAACACTGTTAAGTTGTTTACGTGTCATCTTAAAATGTAGTTTGGGGTGTGGTGCCACTGGTGCTACTTCCTTTGTGACTCCTCGAGGATTTATGTTTGTTTAGATATTTGTGTGTGCGCGACAGGGCAGGGCTGGCAGGACTGAGTGCGCGTTCTGTTTAGCTGGCAGTTGTTTTGTTGGTTGGCTTGGTGAAGGCCTCTTCATTTTTCTAAAACAGTGACTCAGCGAGAGAGGAGGGGCCACATCGGCCATGGGGTGACCTTCCCATAACAGGCTTGTGCCAGCACACAGGACATTGGAGGATGTCCACTGCTGGATGTCCACTAAAGGCAATCTTAATATTCAGATGGGTTAAGTCGTTAAAAGTCATGGCCATTAGGGCAGCTTCATCAGCCTCCACTCATTCAGCAGTTGAAGTCATTTTAAAACGTTGTGCAGCTGATAGAAAGAACAGGTGAAAGTGGCTCTGTGGGTTTGAGGTTAAGGTCATTTCTTTAAATACTCCTTTTAGATATGCTGGTATAAATAGGAAATCCTGTGTTAATAATATCAGAATTATGAGTTGATGAAATTTTAGCTATTCGTCTTCCTGCTTTAAAAAATATATTATTGCGGTGCGTGCATTTGCCCCTATCAAATTTATTTTTCTTGAGCGGCAGTCCCCTGTCAGGTTCATGCATCAGTGAACATGTTGTTCTGCCTGAGCTACTGAATAACAGAAGATTTTGTCTGGACCGCATTGCTGTAGTTGCTCACTCACAGCATCTCCAGTGCAACAGGCAGAAGAGTTCAGTATGAGAAAGACTGAGTAAGTGATGAGGAGAGAGGAGGATATGAAAGGCAGACCTTTTAATTATCCCAGACTGAGTTTCATTACGTCTTTACTGACCGAAAGCGAGAGGCTTAATGCTCCCCAGAGCTGGCCTTTAAAATGGAGTGAGCTGGAAAGAGAGAATCCCTGGAGACTGTTCACTTAACACTGAATGCAGCTGCCTCAAAGACCACAGGCAAAAATCCATTCTTCCTCACTTACTGTATGTTTAACAACAAAGCCAGTGCTGTAATAAAATGTAGTAAAATCTTTAACTGTATTCATTCAGTGTATTCCTTCTGTCTTTTTCCTCATACAGAAAATGCCTGTGTTGGATTTGCCATCTCTCTCTTGATGCTCACTATCAGTGCCATGATGGTGTACGGAGCTATTACTGTAAGTGTGCACTGTAAATAATCTTTTTTTTTTCTTTTTAAATCTCTTTGACAGCATGTAATATATTTAAAGTGTTGTCGTGTTTTTTTTTTAAATGCAAAAATGTAATCCCAAATGTCGTGTTTAAAAGTGTAAAAGAAAAAGAAGCAGGATAAGAGGTAACCAAAGGAGAAAAACACACCAAATAGCCCTGATGTCATGGGGCTGAAGCACACAATGCTGTGATCTTATTGCCTGTCGTCTTTACCTCACAGGCTTGCCTGATGGCATCAAGACTGACAGGTTTGATAGCGTTTTGACGTGGACCTGTATTTAGCTGCTAGTATGGATGACTGCACAGTTAAAAGTATGACACCCATCTGCAGGCTGGGTATACTGTGCATGCTGATTACTGTGCAGGTAGAAACCCAGAGACAAATGTGGCAGATACCCTTTTCCACTGTAGTATACCAGGTACCCCTTTTAGATGCCACCCTCCCCATTATAATAAGTATTTAATTATAGTGTACCAAATCCAAATTCCTACTTAATGTTAGCAGTGAAGAAGATTTTTGTCAGAACCTGAGTACACTGTGCTTTGGTAGAAAGAAAATGTATCAGAAAGGACTGTTTTGCTGATTTAAACCTTCTCTATATATATTTATGATAATGCCTGTTTATATCTATGGGTGCTCATTGTTAGCTGTTTGTGTTTTGTTTACCTCAAAGCACATCTGATATTTCAATCTGAGCAGTGGAAAATCTCAGAATCGTTACGTTTAAAACTTGGAAGAAGACTTCTTAAGAAATGAGTAGTGCACCCACAGCTGTAAGATTTGTAGATCTAAATAAACCCTAAACATATTAATGTTATCATAACGTTCATAATGTTATCTTAACTAAGACAAGTGTTTAGAGATAAGGTTTCAATCTGCACTATGGTTCTTCCAAAATTATAAAAGATCTCCCCAAGTGATTCATTTTTTTAATCTTCTTTCTTTCTTTCTTTCTTTCTTTCTTTCTTTCTTTCTTTCTTTCTTTCTTTCTTTCTTTCTTTCTTTCTTTCTTTCTTTCTTTTTTAGCATCGTGAGGGCTGGCTCATCCCATTTTTCTGCTACCAGCTGTTTGACTTTGCTCTGAGCTGCCTGGTGGCCATCAGTTCTCTCACGTACCTACCCAGGATCAGAGACTACCTGGACCAGCTGGTCAGTTCAAAGTCCGATGTTATTTTTCACAATATCTCAATCTGACTACACCCTTTCCATGACAGTATCTTTACAACTTCTCACTTGGCCCTCATCCAGTATCGCCCTCTTTGCTCTCTCTAAAGATTTAGTGATTCACACCATGCCCAGCTGGAAACTGAGATTTTGGACACTTATTAGTCATCATTTTCCATAAGTGTTGTTGCATAAATGCAAAAGTTGTTAAGGAGGTAGTGTACTTTTGTGTCACACTGAAAGTCTCATGGACACTACAGCGTATAAATGTAACTGGCTCTCTTCCACAGTCTGTCTTTTAACCTGTCTTCCTCCCATCACCCCCAACCGGTCGCGGCAGATGGCTGTCGCTCCATGAGTTTTTCCTCCCCACTGTCGCCAAGTGCCTCTTCAAAGAGCGTTGTTCGATTTTCTCTCCATTATTGTAGCGTCTTTACCTTACCATATAAAGTGCCTTGAGGCATCTGTTTTTGTGATTTGGTGCTATATAAATAAAACTGAGTAAATGTGCACATTTATACATCAAACACTCAATTAGTAAACAGTCAGTATTTATAGGGAGTCCTTTCAGATGCAGCCATGACCAATGAAGCAACAGTCAACAGTCACTGTATCCACAACCTAAGCTTTTCATGCTTCTAACGATAATAAGAGAGAGAATTCTGATTTTACCATACGATTTATCTCTACACGTACAGAGATTATTTCCTAGAGGGAAAACAAATGTAAGAAAACAGATGAGCTCATTGTTATTCTTTCAGTAAGGGTGCTTCAGAAGAAAAAAAAGAAAACGATAGTTTGACAGTAAAGTGAGTAAGAATCAACATTTTGTCTGCTTTTCTTCCTTAGCCGGATTTCCCATACAAGGATAACCTCCTCTATATGAACTCCAGCTGCCTGCTGCTCGTTGTGCTGGTCTTCTTTGCCTTCCTCATCATTCTCAAGGTGAATCTATCAATTATTCACAGTCAGACACAGTTATATTAGTATGTTTGTTTGGTTTTGGCATATTAGGAGGAGGAGACGGGAAGCTGTCGACTGTAACGATACAAATAGTTTTCCCTCTGCTTTCCAGGCTTATTTGATCAACTGTGTGTGGAACTGCTACAAGTATATTAACAACAGGAACATGCCAGAAATCGCTGTGTACCCTGCCTTTGAAACCCCTCCCCAGGTATGCAGGCCGCCTCAGCATCTATGAACAGAAAGTATTGAGACACTGGCACCGTGATGCTGTAGTTGAGGCAGCAGGCGACACGGTGTCTCCACACTGAAAGCTGACCTCTTGAGAGGATAGTCTCACTCCAGATATTCTTTATGCCATCTTTAAAGAAACATTTAATATTAGTTATTATTTATGTTGCACTATAACATGCTTCTACTATGGTAAAATTAATTCATAACTCAAGCTAAAATCAACAATATAAATGATTTAATTTGCCGGTTACCTTCTCAGTTATTAGACTGAAAATGTGTCTGTAGACAAACAGAAGTTGCCAGCATTCACATTTAAAAAGCTCCGATTCACTTTGTGCATTTTCCTTTATTTTTAATCGAGTTTCAGAATAATTTCAAACTAATTTTAACTTCACTGATGCTGCTCTGCTCAGAATGTGCTGAATACTGCAGATGGGAGTTCTGATGTCATCACAGCTTAATTTCATTTATTGATGTTGAATTCAACAAAGGAACTGAGAGTCACAGAACATGACTCTCAATTCTTTTTTTCAGAGACATGCTTGGTTGGGTTTTTGGTTTCATGTTGTCTTTTTCCCCCTCCCTGTACAATGAGCCCTCACTACTTTAAATGTTTCTCTCTCTTCTTTAGTACATCTTGCCTACTTACGAGATGGCCATGAAGATGCCAGAGAAGGAGCCGCCTCCTCCTTACATGCCAGCCTAAACACCAGCCCTGTTGCCAAAACACACACGCACACGCGCACACACAGCCATCATATGCATTCCTTCTTGCCCTCACCTCATCCCCGACCCCTCTGACCTGTTGTGTAAGTGTAAGACCACTGAAGATGTTTAGTTCAACCCTCCCACCCGCCCTCAGCCGCTGTATTTCTATAGTGTCTATAGAGAGCGTTCTGGAAATGAGAGGAGAAAGGTGGCAAATGAGAGCATGACTGAAAATAGATGAATGAATGAATGTGTTTAAAAAGAGGCACAAGTGTATCCCTGTCCCACCCCCAACTTCTGCCATCATTTTTTTTGGTGTCTTAGTAAAAGGGATATATGTGAAAGTTAAACTGCTTGAAATGCTCTTATCAATCCAGCACATCCCATTAATAGATTGATATATGAAGTTTAAAAGAAAAACAAACTGACAATCCACTTATTATAGCACTTATTTTTGCATTGTGTTACAGTTTTCCCCTCAATCATTAAGAAGTAAATGATTCTATCTCAGTCTTGAATGGAGTCTGTAGCATTTTTTTGTCCGTTATTTATTTAGCTTCACTGTAATTAAGTTTTACCCCCACCTTAGACATTATCACCACTCTCTGCTGCCCCTATGTGTTGGCTAAGGTAGTAAACTGTGTTCCAGCTAAGATAAACAGTGTGGGGGCAGAGGGCACTGATGGTGGATCATTTTCTCTGCTTTTTCTTTTTAACTTTTACCTGGTACCTGTAGAAAACGGCTAGTCTTGTGAAAATTAGTTGTTGCATGCTTATCGGCAAACCTTACCCTCGTTCCTATATTGGTCATATGATTTATCCTAGTAGAAATACATTTGACTTCAATAAACCTTTCAAAACTATTACATCTTAGTTCTCGTCTTTTTTTTTTCTCATTATAAATAAACTGAAGGAAAATCGAGAGATATTAAAAAGAAGGAGCTCTCACTACAAGTCTTGAAATAGCGTTAAGGACAAAAAAACAACCACATCGTCTCATAGACTCATATGCTGGTGATTGATAATACTCATACGCCATCTAGTGTCAGCAGGTAGTAATACAGTTAGTGTTTAGGGACGACCTCAACCCAGCCCTTATTTCTTTATTTTGTTTCCAAGTAGCCAGACTTTCTATTAATTTTTGAAAGTGGTCTTAAACAGTAATTCTTCAGAATTTTTTAAGGTAATGTATTATTGTCTATAGCTCCACATGTTTTATATTAAGTTATTCAAACTCTGGACTTTGTTGGTAGAGTGTATTTCAGACAGCATGTTTAGATCAACAAAATCACATATTTACCACTTTATTGTCCCAAATGTTTTTTCATTATGCTAAATCAAGATTTGCATATTTGCAGCACTGTTGCAAAACATTGAAAAAGTAAGAACAAAGAAACATTTTTGGCTCTTCTATACACCTTCTCCTGAAGTTCATGACCCACCTTTTTGGGGCAGACACTTTGACGTGTCTCACTCAGGTCTCCTCCTACTCAGTGGCGGTTTGACCCCCTGATCCTCACAGACAAAGTATTCAGAGAGGTCAGACCACAGAAGGCGCTCTTCACACTGAAATGATGAAGGCTTTTCACTGGATCCTCCTGTACTGCGCTGCACCCCTGCTGTCTGATGTACAGGGCACATACCACCTCATGGCAGGGGATCCCGAGCTAATGGCTGCTCAGAGTTACGCTCAAACCAGAAATAATGGGCGCCCACTGCTCAGGACCCAGAATCCAGCAAGTAAGTCTTTAATTTTTAGTATTCTGGTTTTACACAAAAGTCTAGCAGTGGTGGAATAGGTAGGCTAGGAAAAGAAATACAGCAGCTTAAAAACATTTAAGACATTTAAAATATCAGAGAGCAGAACAACTAGAATTTGACTCCCAAGTTTAGTGGAGTTGACAAAGTACAAGATACTTGAGTGAGCATACTTTGTCCACCGCTCCTTTCTAGCAGTATTGTTTTGCTTTTTTCCACAAAAAAGTAATGCACATTTTTTGTAGTTAAAATCATTCATTTTTTTTAATATTACAGATATTTCATTCATAAAAATTCATTCTAACAAATAAATTTTACACTCTTCTCAAACACATCCTGCATGAATTCTCAGATCTTGGCTGGGGGTTTCACAAGCTCTGTGCAGACTATAGTAGAAGCTTGTCTGAAACAGCCCAGATGGCTGAATGCACATACTAATAATTTGTCTGTGATCCTAAGTAAACAAAAGAGATTATTGCACAGTATATTTTACTTACTACACAATGTCAACTTACACAACTTTCCTGTTTACCTTCTACCAACCTACTAATGTTCTCATCACTTTTCCTTTCTGGTGGCCTCGTAGTTCACAGAAGTGACTACACGTATAGAGGAAGGTATCACTACCACTACCAGCCACCAAGGATCCCTCCACCGGTAGTGTATCACCCCATTCCTCTATCTCCACCAGTGACTTACCACAGACCCCCAGTCCCCATATCACCTTTTCACCACACATTCAAAGGCCCACATATGCATCACATACACAAAGCTTTCTCACCACCACTGGTTCGTCATCCCCAACATGGGATCAAAGACCCGTTCCCTTACAAAGTGAAAGGTCTATGCCCCTCACTTGTGGTACGCCCTCCAACTGAACCAGAACCGACAATTCTACCAACCCTGCCAGCGAGTACAGTGCCACCAGTGACCGCTGTGCCGCCAGGGAAGACCACTACTCCTGTGACGCTACCGGTCAGTACCCAAAGCGGCTTCATCACCACCGTCAGTCCTGTGCCGACAGGTAGAATATTACCAGTCAGGTTTGCTTTCCAAACCAACCAATGCTCTTTTTTCAGGTCAGATATTTTAGTTCCATTTCATCAGTGATGTTTATGTAAAGAGGTAAACACTCCAGAAATTATCTAGTTTAATGTATGTGTGTAAAACCGGACTGGCAGGGATTCTAACTGCCATTGACATGCCATTTTTCATGTGTTGGGCATAGGGCATCCTTTTCATTCAGGAAAATGACATGAAAGGATAAAGCATGTCTCTGATAGACTGTTGAATCCCTGAAATGATGCATAGTATGTCAAATAGCATACAGTATCATTTTAGAGGAACCACCGCGGCGATGCTCAATTGTTTCATTGAGTGCATCCCAAAGTATTCTTTCTTCTTTTGTGGATGAATAACTACATAATGACCTCAGAGAAAGTACAAATGTTTGTCTGAATAACAAACTGGATTTTTTTGGTATTATATCGATTTAATCCTGCCATGGTTTGATCACAGAGACAGACTCTCAGTGCAGAAGCCGTTCCCTGGACCTGGTCTTCATCATTGACAGCTCTCGCAGCGTGCGTCGAGGAGAGTTTGAGAAGGTTAAAATCTTTCTGGCCAACATGGTCGACACCCTCGAAGTGGGCTCAGATTCCACCAGGGTGGCTGTGGTCAACTACGCCAGCACGGTCAAGACAGAATTCCTGCTCAAAGACTATTTTAGCAAACTAGACTTGAAGAAAGCCATCTCCCGCATTGAGCCTTTGGCGACTGGCACCATGACCGGCCTCGCCATCAAAACTGCAGCGAATGAAGCTTTCACCGAGCAGTCTGGAGCCCGGCCTCGTTCTAGGAATATCTCCAAGGTGGCCATCATTGTGACAGACGGGAGACCTCAAGACCAGGTGGAAGAAGTGTCTGCTGCAGCCCGGGGAAAGGGTATCGAGATCTACGCTGTCGGGGTAGACCGTGCAGACATGCGATCCCTGCAGCTGATGGCCAGCACCCCTCTGGAGGACCACGTCTTCTACGTGGAGACCTACGGCGTCATCGAGAAGCTCACGTCCAAGTTCAGAGAGACCCTGTGCGGTAGGACAAAGAGGGCCTGCAAGACCTTTTTCCATCATTAAGTCTGGTTCTAGTTCCTCAGTAAGGGGCACCTACAGTCCACAAGGGGGAGGCTTTTGTGGGTCATTGACAGTTATTGGTAAAAATGTGAAAAAAGTATTAGAACAGATGGTCTCAGCCCCCGTATGGACTGCAGATGTCGGCTCTAGAACGTGCTTGTAGTCGCCAATTTAAACCCACGGAAAGTCTTAAGACTGTCAGCTTCTCTTTAAAAAGCAAAAAAGTTTATATGGTGATCATAGATTGATTATTTTTGCAATCAAAGCGTCCTGATTCTCTGAATTTTTCCTTAGTATGTGTTGAAAATAATTCAAACGTAGAGTAAAACCTCTCTACAAAACTTTTAAACATTTGGAAAACGGATTAGAAAGCATTCAGATGAACATAACATGATAAGTGAAATCCATCCATATAAGCTGATTTTATTCTTTTTGAAACATCAGCTTGAATAATAGAAACATCGAATTTTCAAAGTAAATTTATCAGACACAATGATCAACAATCAAAAAAACAGTTTGCTAACTTGTGTGACTGCTCTTCAATTACGTTCGTGTACTAAAAGACAGATGTTGAAGGTTTGAAATGGATGTTTTGCTGTATTGTTTCTCCATATGTGTGAATTTGTGTGCGTCTGTTCGTTAACTGTCCAAACTGATGTGCTTTGTTATGTTACCTCAGTTGTCCAACACACAGCAGTTCACAGATGCGGTGAAGGTGTTTCCGCCATATGTGTGGTCAACTACAAATATCTTCGAAAAGTTTCCAGTCATACTTTTTTAACTCGTGCATGCAGAAAAAAATCGTAAAATTCCAAAATGTGAACTAAAAAATAGCTTCTATCTTTTTTAGCATAGTCTTACGTTTCACAAGCTACCCACCTTGCTTGCACGCAGAAAACTGTACCCATGCTGCCATCACTTAATCCTGGCTTATTCTAGGTGTGGACCCCTGCTCCATGGGACACGACTGCGAACACATTTGTGTCAACAGCAACGCCTCGTATTACTGCAAGTGCCGGAAAGGTTATATCTTGAATGTGGACAAGAAAACATGTTCCCTGAAACGTAAGAACATACTGTGTGGATTTCTGCAGCTCTTTGGTGTCATACTAATGCTGCTCAACAGTTTAAAGACATGTGTAGATACCCAGCTTGGATTCTGGTCAGGGCTTCATAACACTGCAAAAATCCTGAATCTGTAGCAGATGGTTTTGTTTTTTTGGACAGTTTACATGAAATTTGTACTTTTCTGCCTTAAAAAGCTTCCATTGATTTAAGCTTTGTTTTGTTCTCCATCAGCAGTTTAGTGGGGGAAAGTGGTGTGGGTGGTGCTCTGTGTGCTTTTTCACTCTCTGCGTGATCTGTTACCCTGATGTGAAATTTGCTTTCTCCCGGCAAAGAGGTGAAGGTCGAGGTGGTGGAGGATCCCTGCAAATGCGAGGCTAGACTGGCTTTCCAGAAGCAGACGCAGGCAGCCATCCAACAGCTCACAGCCAAGCATATCCAGTCTGTTGTTTCAGATGGACGACAGTTTATTATGAACAGTCTCTGCAGCTGACATCTGATGGTTTCTTCGTGTTATTATTGTTACTGGTGTTATTGCTCCATTGTATAATTGTCAAATAAAAGTCCTTGACTCCTCAAACTTGCTGACGTGACTGGGAGAATAGAGCGTCTTGAGAACACGGTGGGCCGTGCCTGAAACTTTGCACGTAAGTAAGAGTCAGCGGCTTTTTCCTCCATGATTGGTAGTAAAAGGTTCCCACCCATTGGGAGCAATCTGACCTCCTGATTATTTATTTTCTGCAGAGCCAGATGACTTTTGTTGCTCCCACAGACTACTGCATCATGGGGAGGAACTTCCTGTGATCCACTCTAACTTCAACCACAGACTGAGAGAAGCGATGACTCACAAATCAACCCCCCAGGTTACTGACTGCTGAGCAACAATGTCTACAAATAAACTTTATTTTAACTTTTTATTGATGATTTTTCCCCCAAATCTACTGTAAATGTTACTTAAACTAAACCCCCAGGAGCATATTAAAATATATAGTAATCCAACATCTTTTTTTTTTTCTATTTTGTATAAATGAATATTGTATATATTAGCCTCATGCTGAATTAAACGTAGCCTTAATAAATGTGTAACTTGAATTCAACTAAAAATACAGAATAATGAATATTTTCCCATTTATCAGGTGGTGACACAAACATGTATCATACCATATATATAGTAAAAAATTCCATTAAAATTTAATCTAATCTCATATTTGCACATTTGTTGTTGTATTATTTTTGAAATAATATTACATGATGCCCTCTATAAAATACATATTTAAAAAAATACAATTACTATCTAAAGATGTAACAGCGTTATAGTAAATTCTTTAAGTAGTAAAATTCTAGCTGATTGACTGAAATATGCCATTTATTTTGTGAAAATATTTAGGATTATAACTCTGCATTCCAGAATTGTTACAGTTTTTGTATTTTTTTTTTTTTTTTTTAGTTTAGTTTAATTGTATTTACTTTTCAGTGTATTTTTCCTTGTTTAAGCGAAGCTTTTATTGTTTGGAAATGATTAGTTTCATTGGTTTTAATGTTAGTTTTAGTCTTTTGTAGATGTTACTGTATGGAGGGAATATGCTAGATGTAGGAAAATGAACACAAATGTTACCAAAAAAACCCCAGAATTTCTTTGAAAGCAGGTATCTTCATTAAACGTGTCTGTTTAAGCCTCACTGCCCACTGCTTACCCAAAAAGATTACTGTAAATGAAGCCTGGCACTCAATGATTTTTCAAGTTTAAATGAAATTAATATTAAATGTATCAAACTGTCTCGGCAACTCTTCTAAAATTCATTCCAAGTCCTCTCAATGAACATCTATCTTCAAAAACTTGAAGGTATTTGGGAAAAACGTGTCTGCAGATACAAAAGAGTCTCTTACATAACTGTACATTTTTATGGCATACACGTATTTCTATGTCAACTTAGAAAGGCAAATATGAAGGTAAAGCTCTAACATTTCTGTTTACAGTGCGCTGTTACACCGTTTGGCTTCACAGAACGATGTGTGGGGTCAGGGGGAAATCAGTTTTTAAACCTCTATTTTTTTCACTCAGAAACATCTTTGATAGTAACACAACATAAAGCACGATTAAAGTCTACAGTTTACTTCTCTGACTGCTCTGAGTTGAAAACTTTCTGGTTTTGTACCCTGCTATCTTTTACGCTTTGGCTGGTGCCAGAAAAACAACAGACATAGGTCACCGTGTCACCTCTGGAATGACTTGGCAGCACAGACAACAGAGCTTCTCTGTCTGCGCTGTCTGTGTGAGTCAACATGCCAATGTTTACCTCAGGTCTGCTCTGGATCCTCTCCCTCCCTCCTTTAAGCAGACAGCTGTTTTAGGTTTGTTTGCTATTTCAGTTCATAGTTACCACACACACAGGCACAGAGAGGTGAGCCCACCAGTGTTTCGGGGGGAAAAAGATAAATGGGACTCACATGCAACCGAGAAGAAGAAAAGACACTACAACGGATGTCTCTTCAGGAGGTTTAAATAGCAGAATCTTCTGCTTACATTCATTGATTACTCTGTTACTTTAACAGCTGCACATGTCCTCATTGAAATGCTTTTCTCTTGTCTCCTTATAATAAACCGTTTACCGTTTCTCACAAGTGTTAAGCTGGGAATGGTTTAAAGTAACCATATGTGCTCGTCAGAGGTGCAAAGCAGTGAACTTCCTGCTAGGTTTTTATTTTGGGAAGGGAAGTGTGAGGCCACTCTCATATCTACACACTAAATATTAAACTGCTTAGTATAAAACCTGGAAACAGGAAGAGAAGTGAAAATGACCATAATTTTCATGACCGAAAACATTTGCCATCTGTCTCAGGCTCCAGAAATCAAATGGGCCTCATGGAATATTTCTTATAATCACTAATCCAGACAATAACTGTTTTGTCATTCGAGCAATAAAATAGAAAATGGACTTTGACTTGAGTAACAGCCAAATCTCATGATAAACAGTCTGTTCTGTAATTGCGATCGATGTATCTGAATGTATCACAGTGCAGCTTGAGAGTTTTACATCAGTTGCACTTCACATGAGCTCCACATTGTCAGTGTTTTTCATCAGACAATTTATTTTAAATCTACATTTCTATATCATGTTTGTGTTGTATGATGTATGACAGAAAGGTTTATTTTTATGTTGTTTGTTGCCACGGTTGCATTCATTTCTACTTAATTTAAAAATCTGCCAAATATGTAAATTACTCATAAAAGTGTAGACAGCTATATGTACGAATGGCACATATGATTTACCTTCAGAGCGACTCTGTGCTGTAGTTCATCTTCAATAGGACCCTCTTATTGAAGGTGTGTCTTTCCTGGTTCTGTCAGTTCACAGTGATCTTGGATGTTTTGTGTTAATTCTCTCAGCAAACAGCAACATTTTGGGTGATGAGACTCAGCGCTGTTGAGATTTCTGAACATTATGTTTTCTTCATGATATAGGCGTCGAAATAAAACAGTTAAATCTTAAATAAAATGTGACAATTTAACACATAACCGCAAAGCCGACTTCTTCCTCTTGGATTCCTGTCATGTAATAATTTACAGTCACACTGACGTGAAAATTTGTATATTATATCCGTTTTCTCAGTAGTGTCAACAGACAGTGGCCTACATGCCCTTCCTCTGGTCAAAACTGTCTCTGTTTGATCCGTTTCAACTCATCCACACAGTCTGGAGATAAATGGGCTGTAAAAGGGAAGTGCACAGCCTCTGAATGACCTTTAGCTCTTAGGGTGTCATTTTTTTTCAGCAAGACAGTTGACTTCTTCACCCTGGACATTCCAGAGAGTTCCCATTGTCTTGTTACCGGTGTTTGGGGTGATTAATAAGCAGGTTTTTTTTTTTCTTTAAAATATGAAAAAATGTCTTTAAAGATATGAAGCCTCTTGTTGGATTTCCTACTCAGATGCTTTCCATAGATCAATATTATTTGCACTAATTGCATCATTTACTTTTTAAATCAAATCTAAGTCGAGTCTGACACCTGCTGTTAGAAAAAGAAAGCACCGTTTGGTTTTCACTCACATGGTGTTTTGGCTTCTGTAACATCCATCCATTTTCTGCAACATATCCAATTTAGGTTCACATTAGGGCTCGAGTGTATCCCAGCTGACATCACGGAAGAGGCGGGGTGTATCCAGGACAGGTTTCAAATCTATTGCAGAGCTAGTACATAGAGATAGACAACCACTCACACCTACAGTCAATTTAGACATACCAATAAAATCTAACAAGCATGTTTTTGGACTGTGTGAGAAAGCCAGAGTTCCTGTAGAGAACTCATGGAGACAAAGAGAACATGGAAACTCCACACAGCCAGCTGGTGGATTCAAACCCAGGACCTTCTTGTTATTAGGCGATGGTGCGGGTAGATAGTTTGCCCCCTAAGAGGCACAGTAAAACAATAAGAAGATAATCTCTCTTTCACAAATGTGTACACATGAAAAATCAAGAAAAACAGAGAAAGCTGGGAGATGCTTGATGTAGTTTAGTAGTTATTATGAGCAAAGAAAATAATGTAGGAAAGGTGCATTTCTACAACTAAATGAAGAAAATGGGAGAGAGAGGAGAACAGATGGAGAAAGGTTAGTAAGGAGGGATGGAAAGGGGACAGGCAGGTGGTCCTGATGGCACACCAGTGGATTTTTAACAGGTTGTTTACTGCAATTATTGGGAGAGATCGGATGCCTGAGGAATGAGGAAGGTGTACTGGGACCAGTTTTCAAGAACAGGGATGATGTGTAGAGCTGTAGTAACTGCAGAGGGATAAATGAGCCATACCATGAAGACATGGCAAAGTATTATTAAAGGTATGTTAAGATGACAGGTGACAATCAGTGAGCAGCAGTATGGTTTCATGCTGAGAAAGAGCACTAAGGATGCAACGTTTGTTTTGAGAATGTGATGGAGACATACAGAGATGGTGCTTCACTGTGGCTTTGTGGCTCTAAAGAAAGCATGTCATGGGGCGCCAAGAGATGAGCTGCGGTACTAGATGAGGAATTCAGGAGTGACAGATAAGTATGTCAGAGTGGTACAGGACATGTATGAGGACAGTGAGACTGTGGTGGGATGTGCAGTAGGACAGACAGGTTCAAGGTGGGGGTGGTATTACAATAGGGAGATGCTCTGAGAAGCTTCCGAAAGTGGTGATGGACAGGCTGACAGATGAGATCAGGCAGGAGTCTTTGTGGAGAGTATCTATTCTGTAAAATAGTCAGATGTCTATTCATAGTAATGTACAGAATTCACCTGCTTGCTGCTACTACTGCACATTCACCCAATGTATATACTATATATATATATATAATGTTCTTCCTCTACTCCCCCCCCCCCCCCCCCACCCCCATTTTTGCACATGTCGAGGAACGTGTCAGCATTAGCGGTTTTAGATACGGGCGACACGGGCGGTGGTCGGGGGCGGCATCACGGGCATCGGCAAAAAAAAAATAAAAAAATTGCTCGTATTCATGCTGCCCCGACGTCATGCCAGCGCATATTGGGAATGGCATAGGCACCGATCGGTTTTCTATCGCCCATTTGCTGGGAATAAGGGTGCCCTCCGTTTGCGAGGTGGGCCTGCTGCTTGCGGCACAGGGAGGAGAGGGCGGGGCGGCGGGGGATTCTCTGGCTGGCTGGAGCAGCGTCTAATAACCAACTCGCAAAATTAAAAAATAAAAATAAAAACAAAACAACAAACACGAAACACCAGACATTATGATACAGACTTATAATTTGCACCGATGTTTTTTCGAAATTCTATGAGCGAAAAGTGAGCGCGAGAGCCCTCGGTGCGCCTGCTCGCTGTTGAAGTCAAAGTAAACGTTATTGTCATCTCCGCTACATACAGTCCAGTATATAGAGAGGCGAGACGACAAACAATATCTAAGAAGAGTAAGAAAATAAATATACACTTTAGGACCAGGGGTAAAGGAATCAATAACAATTTAAAATTTATAATTTACAGTTTGATGATTTAAAGTCTCACACACAACCTGTCGAAAGGGGAGGAGGAGCGGCTGCTTCCAAATAGAGCACATTTCATTCATAATGTTGTAAATCCAAGCCCATTATGTATTCACGATCTGAATCCTGGGTTGTGTGAAATCCCAGAAATAAACCCTAGACAAAGTGAATCTGTGAACTGAGGTGTAGGTCTATTAGGTTGTGTTGATCCTTGGGTTGAGGGATTTGCGTTCATACTGGAGTGCAAAATTAAAACCAATGGAAGATGGACAAGAAAAGTTCAAAGCCATCAGGTGCTTAGTTTAGAAAAAATAGAAAAGAAGAGGAGGAGAAACGAGCAAAAGATACAGATAAGCAGATGTGTCATTGGATAATGGCAGGTCATCCTTTAACAATAAGACTAACCTTCAAACAATACATTATGTTACAGATTTTAATATTAATTCGTCATTGTCAATTGTTGATTTGTCCGCCAGAGGGAGTGTTCGCCCTGGGCGCCAAACAGGCTAGGACCGCCACTGCGTGTCAGGCTACATTTCACTGTGTGTTATACTTGTATAACTATGCATGTGACAAATAAAGAACCTTGAACCTTGAACCTTGAGTAGGGAAGAAGAGAGAAGAGGAATGAAAGTCAAGCAGAAGACCTGTTTGTGAATGAGAGAGAAGAGACAGCGAAAGTAAATGAGTTTCTATACCTTGGATCAACCGTCCAAAGCAATTATTAGTGCACAAGACAGACAAAGTTGATGGTTTGGACATGTATAGAAGATAGAGATTAGATGAAGGATGTTGGGTTTATAAGGAGCTGCCAGGCAGGAGGGAAAGAGGAAGACCATAGAGAATGGTGCTTCGTAGTATTCAAAACAATAAAAACGAATTTTTATTTTATTTTTTTCTTACTAATAAAGGTTTTAAAACTTTATTCGTGTTTAGTACCATGAACCCTTACTGATCTACGTCGACATGTGAACCACGCTATGATTGGACAGTTTGTAGCGCAACGTCACATCCGCAGGTGAAAAACGAGAAAACCTTTGGCACACATGGAGGAGAATAATTCCCAGATACTCGAAAACGCCCACGCTGAATTTAAAAGGGAGAATTTTAAAATGGCAGAAGAGCTGTACACAAAGTTTATTTCTTCCTGCTTACAGTCCAGGTATCGTCATTTTATTCTGGAGACGCTAAAGGCTAGCTGTTGTCGTTTATAACATGGTGGTGTTACGACACATTCTGTTACACATTAAATTTTGTGACCCGTTGTCGCTAACTGCTAGCTAATTTCAGTTTCCTTCCTCTCTCTCATGTTCACATTTAACTGTAGCCATGATTTTAAAAGGGGGTTTTAAACTGTGTTATATTTGAACAGGGAATGTGAAGCAAGCAGTTTAGCAACTGCTTATAACAACCGCGGGCAGATAAAGTACCTCCGGGTGGACTTTCGTGAAGCGGTGGATGACTACACCTCTGCGACACAAGCTGACAGCCAGTTTGAAGTGCCTTTCTACAACAGAGGACTAATTCATTATAGATTAGGTAAGAAGAAGCAACAATTAAGCGACAGACACAGCTCGCAGCAGCAAGCCAGTTCACATCAACAGCCAAAAAAAACCCCACCTCAGCTTCCGCCCATTACCTTCAAAATAAATGTCTTTTTCTCTGCTTCGTTTTTATTAATCTCTGTAGGTCCTATTTGAAAAGAGTCCACTAAAATGTAAATAAGAATCACAAATGAATAATGACAGAAATAATTCACCCATTGTATACCATATAAATAAATATAAGCACACACTGTGTATTTATATGTGTGAGGTCAACATATAGGTTGAACCTCTCCATTATAGCAGACTTGCCTGTTTCCTCATAATCATCATCTGAAACACAGATGACACTATGTCTATTAGAAGAATGACATTACTCCTTCCAATTGCGTTGAAAAGGTGTTTTAAACTATTTTGGCTAGACAGTATTTATGATACAAGTACAAGTCAGGTTTTTAGATCCAATCATAGCACAGAAACAGCTGTTATCAAAGACTCACAGAGAGTTTTGTGTTTCAGGTAGTACATTTAGATCTGCAAAAATAAAAAGCTTGGAGGTTCCTCCGTTCTTGGTCCATTATTGTGACATGCTCCTGCTTGGTGCTATCATGAAGGATGATTATATATCCTATCACTTTTATGCATATGATACACAGCTGTACCTACCTATTTATCACCATTTTCTCTGAAACACTTTGAAAAAGACAGGAGCCATGTTATCATTTTGATCTCAGTTTTGATCGTTAATTAGCATAATGTGCTTTCTACGTTTAAATATATATCAATAGTTATATATCAACTGACTCTTAGAAATGGGTCCATGCATTCATATCGAGGAGGTTAGACTACTATAACGCTCTATTTGTAGGATTATCCAAATCGGGCAGGGAAAATCATCGCAGACCCCTCACACCCTGGTCACAGACTTTTTGATCTGCTGCCCTCTGGCAGACGTTACAGAAGCCTGCAGACCAGGACCACCCGACATAGGAACAGTTTCTTTCCCCTCGTCATCTCCCTTCTAAACCGTTGACCTGTCACACTGCTCCCACTGCCAGACTGCAACTGCACCTTATGTACATTCTGCAGTATTCATTCCACCTCATTTCATTTCTGTATTTTATGTATATAAGTTTAGATTAGTTATTTATAGTTGGTTTACACAGCGTTGTGTATGTATGTATGTGTAATGTGTATATATAGACACGTGTGTGTGTGTGTGTGTGTGTGTGTGTGTGTGTGTGTGATTCACCATCTACCGGAACCAAATTCCTTGTATGTGTCTACACATATACTTGGCCAATAAACACGATTCTGATTCTGATCATTAGTAGGACAACATAAACTCATTCAGAATCTGGCAGCCAGAACCCTTACACGTATACACAAATTTTAACATATTGTCACAAAATGTGGCTTAAAAAGAGATGTGATGATCTGTGGATGGCTGCACCTCCACTGAAAACTAAAGATGATTACAAGAAAGGACAAAGACAGCAAAGACAAAAGACATTGTATATAAGAATAAACGCAAGACAGTAGAATCAGTAAAGGCTTCTGAAATCGTCAACTGTTATTCTGTAACTGTTTGGTGCTTTCTTTTCTATGACACTAGATGGAGCTGTGTATTTGCAGTCAAACTTGCCACAACCCTTGTGCTTTTACTGCCCAACAACTGCTGACTCTTTAAAATCCAGCCTAGAAGTTTATTATAAAAGATACCCCTATATTTAATATGTATTTACAATTTTTATTATCTTACAGGCTTTTTTGACAATGCCAAGAGCGATTTCCAGCAGGCATTAAAGCTCAACCCGGATTTTGAAGATGCCAAAGTGAGCCTTCAACAGACACTTCTGGACCAGGAGCACAAGATAAACAGGGGATACTGACAGCTTCTGAACCTACATGTCATGTGTAACCTCTAATCCTGCTGATAACAAAATGTACACCAGTGCACTTAATATCAATAATTGTCCAACTGTTTTTATTCGCTTGTCATTTTTTTGTTTTTAAATATAAAGTCATTTGCACAAAGAAAGACAGAGCTGAAAATCAAAGGATAATTGATCAGATGAAGCAGACGTCCCACTGGATCAGGGGCCACAGTTGATGGATTTTTTTTAAAGAAGAGCATTAATATTCTTTTTTCACACCGACTCAAGCTCCTCTCAGTTAGTGAAAAATTGATATCCCTTCATAAAGGGCCGTATAAGACTGTGACTGGACACTGCAGACTTATCGACCCATCAGGTGAAAGCCTGATAAATGTTGGAGCCCCCTGTTGAAGGTTGTAGGAGAGGCTTTGCGACTTTAAATGAACCCTAATCAGAAGCTGACATAAAATAATAATGAGGAATGTCTCAGCTGCATAAAGCACACTTTGTGTCCTAAATTGAAGCTCAGACACAGCTTAAGTTTTAATACAACAAGGTGATGTGGTTTTAAAGGAAGGAAGTCAGCAAATATAGAAACAACAAACATACACAGAAGACAATGTAAATATAATATAGACAAATGTAAATAGAATCACAAATCAATGACAATAAATTATTTAATGACACATGTCTGTCTCGCGCTTGCTTATTCACACAAATACAGATTTTGTGATGTCCTACGAGAAGCAAAGGCATCATAAGTGGAGCCTCCCCACAGTGAGTGAGGCAGGAAGCATCACTGATGCGTTTCACCTGTGCAGAGGTGATTACCTGCTGTATAAAACAGCTGCTGACGCCTGAGTGAAGCAGTCAGCTCTTTTGTGTTGGAGCTGGTTTGTTGGTGGTAGGTCTTGCTGGGGGGTTTTAATGCCAAGCTCTGGTTGGGTTCAGTAAATTTTTTGTTTTTGCATGGTTACATTGACATGCAACATGTGGCGGCTTAAAAACATGTAAGTTTAAGTTTAGTCTTGTGTAGTTTCCTGACGGTTACTCTAATTTTTCTAAAATGTGCATTTTTTTTTTTTTTTTCCCACCTCTTCAAGTTTATTATGGAACTTGATGGCTGCAGTAATTGTTTTGGGTCAAGCATGGCCAAATACGAAGCTCGCTTCACAGTCAAGTAAGACTAACTCATGTTAAATTACTCCAGATCAAATTAAGTGAGGCTACACTACCTGACCATCGTCTTCTTTCACAGGCAGTGGTTTAAAGGCAGACTGTTTAGGAAATCTAATGAGGCTGTCAATGGACGAGGCTCTAGCAGTGGGGAACCAGCTTGTAGTGGAAGCCATCAGTGAGTTAGAAGGTTAATTAGGAACAGGCTGTGTCATTGCTTTGAGACGTGATCCCTCATGTTTGCATGTAATCTCCAGATGGCACCCAGCGTGTCTTGTTGACACCCACCTTGGCTGCTCAGTGTGGGTACAGCATGGAGTCTGACCCCTGGGGTAACACAAGAATCTACACGTCTCTGATGGGCTGCTTTGTGGACAACAAGGTATGTTGAGCTGAGGTGGAACTTTTTTTCTTTCCAAACTTTACAAATTTAAATGTCACCTAGATTTTACTTCAACCTTCCATTTAATAGAAACCTTAATTTTAGGTCTGCAAGTTTTGCAATTAAATTTGCAAATGAGTACAGGTAATAGTGTGTCAGGAACAGACTTTCAGGGGGAACTAACTGCTTAAACTCTTCTCTTATAGGATGATGCAACATTTAACATTGGCTTGAAACTCCAAATGTACAGCCAGAGGCCATCAGATGTGGTAACTCATGAAGTGAGTCAGACGTGCAGCTACACTCGCTGGGCCCCTAAAGAGGTTCTCTGTGAAAGGAACTACATGGAAGTAGGTTACTTCATACTGCCAGGTTTACTTTAATCCTTATGCGCTTCAAACTCTTCAATTAGCTTTGTCTTGTCTTCTAGGTGTCAAACTACTTGATGAAAGCTAATCCACAAACTAAGCGGCCGGCTCACGATCAAAACGTTGACTCATATCTGCTTGAGGTGCCTAGATTATAGAGATAAGAAAATTACTAAATGCAATTCAATGAAGGCTCAAAATGTTCCATTTTGCTGCAGGACTCTGGTGCATCACATGGTATCTGGAAGATGACATTTTTCACCCCTGAACCAGTGGTAATGGTGCCGAGGGAGGCTGAACAAGCTGGCTACAGTGCAATGACTACCTCTAACAGACTGATTATGCGAAGCCCTTACAATACACCAGAGACCTTCTCAGAGGATGTAAGGATTACTTCATAATGGATAATTATTTCTGGTAATTAAAAATGACAGTAAAGTCCATATTTGTTTTTATAATTTTTCCTTAAGGTGGCTGGAATCCCCATGGCAGTCTTCAAGGTGAGCGTCTACAACAAGGCAGAAAGTGGTCTGGGTATTGTGAACTTGGCGGCAGCTTGTCCCACAGGTGAGCATCAACCCTTCACAGTAAGCATTAAAGTGTAGAATTGTCAATAAGTTGCTTCCTCTCTTCAAGGGGGCGTACTCTTCACTGAGAGTGTGATCTCTTGGTACATCCCTCGCCGCATGACCCCTCTAATGGACGGCACATTCAGAATTGTAGAGATGCACATGGGCATCAATGGGCAGAGGCTGGATGGGTCTCAGATGGCTGCGAGAGGGTACACACTATCCACCACAGACTTTCACATTGTTGCTGAGATCCCAGTGGGCTCACCCGATGGTTACTACAAGGTCTGGAAATCTACCTAAACATGCAACTTGTTTGTATGTACGTTTTATTAAAATGCTATAAATGATTGCAGAGTCATGCCCCAGAATACCAGTACCATGTCACCTACACTGTGGAGCCGATGCTTGAGGTACTCTGGAGGGCAGATGGGACTCAAGATGATATAAAATACAAGGTTTTGTTCCCCATTACAACGCCTCTGATGCCCAGACTTCCCCATGTGGAAGATTGTAAGTCCCACTTAAAGGTAAAGAACTGAAAGTCGAGCCTTTAGAAAAAGCCTAAATGCGTGGCTTGTTCCTCAGATACGGTTCCAGAGGACGGTGTGTTTAGTGTCAGGTTGGGGGACTTCTTTTATGATGTGGAGCTGAAGAACATCACCTTTGTTACTGGTGTTCTCACTGTGGAGGAGAGCAATGCCAGAGGCCTCATTGTCCAGGAGCACATCTACACCAATGGCACAAAGGGCTTCTCTTTACAAGTGGCCTTTGATGCCGATGTCGTCCTGAAGACCGTATGTGGCCAACTATTGGAAATTGCATTCAAGATTGTACTCAAACTGCCAACATGACTTTTTTTTTTTTTTTCCCCTTAAGAATCCCGAACCCTTGGTTACAACCTACTCTCTCCCTTTGACCATTGGGTTGCTCATCCTGCCTGATGGAACTTCCTTTGCTCATGAGGTGACACTGCAGGCGTCTCTGCAGGATGTTGGTGAGACTCTTTTCTAGAATTGAACATTGAGCTTTGAACTCCAGATGGTTGACTTTTCTTTCCCTCGCAGTGCTGCCTGCACTTACTGGCACCTGTGATCAGAAGCACTTTTACATCAGGGTGAAATATGGCAGTCAAGGCCGTAATTTTGAGACCACGGTTGGAACGCGACAGCTAACCCCCGACCTGGATAAAGCCTACAAGCTGCAGGAAAACCGCACACACTTGCACCTCAGAGTGCCCTACAATGCCCAAGACTCAAACTTTGAGGTGTGTGTATAATATAACTCTTTGAAAACCTTCCAAGCATAGACCGGAAAAGCCCTGTAAATGCCACTCTCCTCAGGATCAGAATTAAATGTGCTCTGAACATCTTCTTGCAGCTGGTTTCCTCAGTTTCCATCCAAGCCAGACTTGACATCGTGCTCTGGGAACCAAACAATCAGTGGGTGCTTGGTGACCTCTCCCTGGCCTGCAGCTTCCCCTTGATGACGACTAGTAAGATTTGATCACTTAAACTACTCATTAAAGTAACAAACAAAATCATAATAATGTCTACTTTCTTCAGAATGCTATCCTAATGGAACAATAACAGCAGTGGCTGTGAAGCTGGAATCTGTGCCCAGTCTCGTCCCAAGTCAGCTAACTTTGAAGGACCGGTCTTGTAGACCAGTTTTCAGCAACGATCGCTTTGCCCACTTTTCTTTCTCTGCAGATTCATGTGGAACAAGTAGAACAGTACGTTTACAGACCTTTATCAGTTGAAAGTGCCTTTTGGGAAATGTGTTAATCAACTTGGGTTTTTTTTTTTTTGGTAAGTTCTTTGACAACTACATGCTTTATCAAAATGAGATCAGCCTTTATCATAAGGTGACAGCAAAAACATCACCTGCTGAACCTGGGTACAGGTAGGTAGACTTGACCAGTGAGTTATCCTGATGAACTGCTGATTCAAAGTTTAAAATGTGTTTTTTTTTTTTTTTTTTTTTTTTTTTTTTTTCCCCCATCCTGTTTAGGCAAACCATCTACTGCTACTACATGGTCAACAAAACGCAAACTGTTGCATTCAGTCACAAACCAAGGAGCTATGATCCTAAAGCAGAAATTGGGACAGGGCTGCTAATGGTGCAAATGAGGCAAGCCCAGGGTAAGTCGACAGTCGGTTTGCTAAAAGGTGGCGAATTTGACGTCTGTTCTCTTTAGGTGTATACACCACCTTAGAGTTCTAATTGAGCTTCTCTTCCAGATGCTGCTTATCAGCACTTTTACAAAGCTGAAGATTATCCACTGAAGAAATACCTGAGAGACCCCCTGTTTTTTGAGGTGGTGCTGATGCAGTCAACAGACCCCCAGTTGGAGCTCATTGTGGAGAACTGCTGGGCTACTCTTCAAGAAGACAGGACATCTGTACCCCAATGGGACATCATTGTGAACAGGTGATGGCATTAAGTAGACTATCTCAATACTTCAACTATGTAGTCCAGCTAACTTTGCCATAGTCTAGAGTGGGAGGTTAATTACTTGGAAAATGAGTCTTCATGGTACATTTAAAAAAACTTTTTCCTCACTAGTTGTGAGAATCACGATGACACCCATGTGACAGTCTTCCATCCAGTTAAGGATAATATTGCCATGCCATCCCACGTTAAACGCTTCTCTATGAGGATGTTCACCTTCACCAATGACAACGAAGTTCTGAGAGATCAGGTGATTCAGGCAATCTAGTCATAGGGCTGTCTAATGCAATACTGTATCAATGTGTATTTAACCTTCCAGTCTCCCCACAGATCTATGTGCACTGTGATGCAGTGATTTGTAATACAAATGGCCCACCAGATGGCATCTGCAGAGGCCAGTGTGTGCATCCCACAGGCGCAAAGGGCACTAAATTTCAAGGGCTAAAAGGTGCTAAAAGGGGTATGTGTTAATAGTGTAAGTAAGACTGGGACAAACTTCAAGTTTGAAGTGCAGTTGGTGACTTTTTTCTTTCCCATTTGCAGAGCAAAGAAGTACAGAGTCAACCCACCAATGGCAGCTCTCCTCTGGACCCATCCTACTTTCAAATTGATCTTTCAATAAAAAAATCTTAAGCTATATGGTGTCTAAGATTTTCAATTTGTAAGTTGGGTCATAACTGTAATATAGATGCAGGCCTCAAGTTCTAAACTGTTCTGGTCGACATCTTTAACTGGCTATAACGAGGCCTCAAATGTAAACATCAGTTTAATTAAAATAATGCCACTTGAATTTGCATAATGCACTTGTCTGAACACTGGGTTCAGACAACAGGGCATTGACATGTGAAGTAAACTGCATGGTGTAGAGTCATGGGCTGAGCTTCACATGAAGCATTAGGCTTAAATTACTTGTACAACATTGCTAAAACTTTCAAAGGGGCGTACTGACTGTTTATAAATGCAATACTCTGTGGCTGGGGCTCAATTCACAACCCAGTGTGGCTGAGTTGTCTTTGTAGCTGACATCTTGCTGTTTGCCAAGGCTCGTAAATGCTGAGTGATTCTTAGTGACTGTGAAAATGGTACTGACTGTGGTTAATGCAGAACTAAGTATTAAAATTAAATGTCTATTCTGGTTTATACATGTAACTTTACAAACAATTCGTGCTACTATGGCAAATTGCAGAACTTCTGTAGTTGAGCAAGTTTATCTAACAGACTACTCACAGAGTTGCTTCTCCTCATAATCATATTTTAGTGACAATGAATTTGTGCACCTTCATAGCTTAATTTGTCTGTGTAAACTTCTATACTTTAAACTAATCACCTGTAAATTATTATGGCAAATTAGCTACAGTTTTGTGGTTCAATATTTTTTCTAGTCTGTTTAATCCTATAGTTTAAGTGGCTTGGAGGGGTAAAAAAAAAAAAAAAAAGAAATCTTTAATCATTACCAATAATCATCCCACAGATCTAATATTATCTACAGCTACTTAGTTCCATTGATGTTAAGTTAGACTCTTTTTCTCCAATCGATCTTTCTGAGTTAACTTCAATAATTACTTCCTCCAAACCATCAACGTGTCTTTTAGACCCCATTCCTACAAAACTGCTCAAAGAAGTCCTGCCATTGATTAATTCTTCGATCTTATATATGATCAACCTATCTCTAATAATCAGCTATGTACCACAGGCCTTCAAGGTGGCTGCAGTTAAACCTTTACTCAAAAAGCCATCTCTAGACCCAGCAGTCTTAGCTAATTATAGGCCAATCTCCAACCTTCCTTTCATATCAAAAATCCTTGAAAGAGTAGTTGTCAAACAGCTAACAGATCATCTGCAGAGGAATGGTTTATTTGAAGAGTTTCAGTCAGGTTTCAGAGTTCATCACAGCACAGAAACAGCTTTATTGAAGGTTACAAATGATCTTCTTATGGCCTCTGACAGTGGACTCATCTCTGTGCTTGTCCTTCTTGACCTTAGTGCAGCATTCGATACTGTTGACCATAATATTCTATTAGAGCGATTAGAACATGCTGTAGGTATTACAGGTATTGCACTGCAGTGGTTTGTATCATATCTATCTAATAGACTCCAATTTGTACATGTACCTCACACACTGAGGTTAATTATGGAGTTCCACAGGTTTCGGTGCTAGGACCAATTCTGTTTACATTATACATGCTTCCCCTAGGCAGCATCATTAGAAGACATAGCATACATTTTCACTGCTATGCAGATGACACCCAGCTCTATCTGTCCATGAAGCCAGATAACACACACCAATTAGTTAAACTGCAGGAATGTCTTAAAGACATAAAGACTTGGATGGCCACTAACTTTCTGCTTCTTAACTCAGATAAAACTGAGGTCATTGTACTCGGCGCTGAAAAGCTTAGAAATATGGTATCTAACCAGATTCTTACTCTGGATGGCATTACCTTGGCCTCCAGTAACACTGTGAGGAACCTTGGAGTCATTTTTGACCAGGATATGTCCTTCAACGCACATATTAAACAAATATGTAAGACTGCGTTCTTCCATTTGCGCAACATCTCTAAAATTAGAAATATCCTGTCTCAGAGTGATGCTGAAAAACTAGTTCATGCATTTATTACTTCCAGGCTAGACTACTGCAATTCATTATTATCAGGATGCCCAAAAAACTCACTGAAAAGCCTTCAGTTAATCCAAAATGCTGCAGCAAGAGTACTGACAGGGACTAGAAAGAGAGAGCATATTTCTCCTGTTTTGGCTTCCCTTCATTGGCTTCCTGTTAAATCCAGAATTGAATTCAAAATCCTGCTCCTCACATACAAGGTCTTAAATAATCAGGCCCCATCTTATCTTAATGACCTTGTAGTACCATATCACCCTATTAGAGCACTTCGCTCTCGCTCTGCAGGCCTACTTGTTGTTCCTAGAGTATTTAAAAGTAGAATGGGAGGGAGAGCCTTCAGTTTTCAGGCCCCTCTTCTGTGGAACCAGCTTCCAGTTTGGATTCAGGAGACAGACACTTTTAAGATTAGGCTTAAAACCTTCCTTTTTGCTAAAGCATATAGTTAGGGCTGGACCAGGTGACCCTGAATCCTCCCTTAGTTATGCTGCAATAGATGTAGGCTGCCGGGGGATTCCCATGATGCATTGAGTTTTTCCTTTCCAGTCACCTTTCTCACTCACTATGTATTAACAGACCTCTCTGTATTGAATCGTATCTGTTATTAATCTCTGTCTCTCTTCCACAGCATGTCTTTATCCTGTCTTCCTTCTCTCACCCCAACCGGTCGCAGCAGATGGCCGCCCCTCCCTGAGCCTGGTTCTTCTGGAGGTTTCTTCCTGTTAAAAGGGAGTTTTTCCTTCCCACTGTCGCCAAAGTGCTTGCTCATAGGGGGTCATATGATTGTTGGGCTTTTCTCTGTATCTATGAAGCGCCTTGAGGTGACATTTGTTGTGATTTGGCGCTATATAAATAAAATTGAATTGAATTGAATTGAATTTAATCACAGATCTTAGTGAAATAAAATTGCTCTTGATATTCCCTAATTTGAGAATCAACTCTTCAAGGGTTAAAATTGCACCACAAATCAAACTGGTTTCATTTTTATAATCCAGTTTTCACAAAAGGCAGCTTATGGTTGCCAAAGATCAGATTGTCCTAGCCCTTTAATTTATGTAGTCTTGTATAGATGCACCATAAAATCACACCCTCACCCATAAACTTCCAATTGAAATGTCAGTGTATAGAGCACAACTCAAAATGCATGTGGAATAAGGACAATCACTGGCTACAGGGAAAGCCATAAATCACTTTGACAAAACTTTCATGGACAAACTAAAATACTTTGCTTGCTCTGACTGCCAGAAAGTGGAGTCAGCATCCATCTTGTGCTTCCAGGGAAGAAGGAGACGACACATTTACAGCAACACCGGCTCAGACTCCCAGATGGAGATAATAAATGAGTGCTGAAGGAAAGCATCTTCTTTAACCTCTCACTAAGGCAGGCAGCCGTTCTCACCTGGCTCAAGTCCGCCACGATTGTCCCAATTCCCAAGAAAATGGCAGTCAGCTGGATAAATACTAATAACCCAGTCTGCCCATCATCGCCAAGTGTTTTCCATACTCCTTCAAACCCACATCAAGGTTGCCATTTCTACTGCATCAGACTAACAGTTATAACACCCCTCCATACATCTCTTACACACCTGGATCAACTAGAAAGCATATGTAATGCTGTGATTTATGTTATGATGTTACAGTAGCTCTACATTCCCTAAGAAACAGACCCCCAAATGTCAGACCTCAACATGGTGTCTAACCAGATATTTTCTCTGGATGACATTACCGTGGCCTCTAGTAACACTGAGGAATCTTTTGGCCAGATATGTCCTTCAACATGCATATCAAACAAATATGTAGGACTGCTTTCTTGCATTTGTGCAATATCTCTAAAATTAGAAACATCCTGTCTTAGAGTGATTCTGAAGACCTAGTTCATGCATTTGTTACTTCTAGGCGGGACTACTGTAATTGATATTCTAAGGCTAAAAACAAACAGAAAAGCCTTTGGTTGATTCCAAATGCTTCTGTGAGAGCATATTTCTCTCATATTAGCTCTTATTCATTGATCCTTCAGCTTTCCAGCTTTTCTCTTCTGTGGAATGCTCTCTCTACTTTTAAGATTGGGTTTAAAACTTTCTTTTAAAGCATATAGTTAGGATGGGTTCAGGTGACCCCGAATCCTCCATTAGTTACACTGCTAATGACCTGGGTTTCTGGGGGCATCCCATGATGCTCTGAGTATTTGTTCTTCGCTCTGTGTGTTTATACGACACTTTGCATTTAATCTTTAGTTATTAATCTCTGGCCCTCTTCCACAGTGCGTCTTTCATCCCCCCAGTAACGACAGATAGCTGCCACTCCCCTAAGGCTGGTTCTGCCAGGGGTTTCTTCCAGTTAAAAGGGAGTTTTTCCTTCTCAGTGTCACCAAAGTGCTGGCTCATTGGGGATTGTTTGACTGTTGGGGTTTTCTCTGTATTGTTGTAGGTCTTTACCTTACAATATACAACACCTTAAGGCCACTGTTGTGATTTGGCACTGTATCAACAACACTGAATCAACTCCAATCCTTCTGTTGTTCCACCATTGAGAGCCTCCTGCTAGCACAAGATCAGAAAGATGTGCAGAAGATGGCAAAAGTGGCCTCATTGGAACTACACTACTATGGAAAGACACACTGGTTGACTGCTCAAGAAAGCAGAGTACTCCATTTAGTACATTTGATTTAATTAGCTTAGTCCTTAACCCAAAGAGGTACATTGAATTATGACTTTTCACATAATTTGATAGGTGAGGCAACATAACTGACTACATACTCAGAATTAGTTGGAAAACTCAAATTTCCACATGTAGCAAATCAGAGGAAAGGACAATAAAGGTGAATTAAAAAAAAAAACCAAACATTTTTATTGTATCAACTCATAATTACTGGTCCAAATGTCACAAAGGATTTTGAACTTTGTTCCTCTGAGATATGTCTTTTACCTGTGGAGAGAAGAGAATGAGGAAAGTTAACAGTAACCAATTTCAACAGGCTGAAAAGAAAATTAGTCTGAGACAGAAGTACTATGGCACACCATGTTCTCTTCTTTTTCTGGGTCAAACCCTTGAAACAAAGTTTTCCATTATAAAGGACCTCATACCTTTTCTGTACTCTGGGTCTGAACATTGCCCATTACAAATACCACCTAATGGAGTTCTGGAATCACAGATCACAACGTCACAGTGGATAAAGACCTAGAAGATGCAAGGGTTTTTATGAGTACTGATTTACATGTGCAGTTTTCTGAACCATGGATTTTTTTTAATTTTTTTTAAACAGGCCGAGTTACCTGAGGACTTAGATCCTCTTCATTTTCACTAAAGGCAAACATCTGGACCTCAAAGCGCTTAAAGTGAGAGGGATACTGAACCCTAGCATCAGTCCACACTGGATGGAAGACCACATGGTGTGGGTCTGTGTGTGGACAGCTGGACAATTTCAAAGATACGTTAAAAGAAATTAAATTTTGTCCCCCTACCCCATCCTTGCATCAGTATGAAGGAAGAGCTTATGCTAATACGTTAACACCAGCTTGGGCGTTACCCGTTTATGATCAGATCCCATCTGGGTTGGGACATCTTGTCCTCATCCAAAGTTGCCCAGCAGTTCTCCAACTCCAGTGATACTTGAGGATTTGTTGCACTCATGAGCTCCACCTCAAAATACAGCGGCTGCTGGAGATATTTCATGATGGCAGAGTCCTCGAGTCTGTAAAACTCTCTGAAGGAGTTGTCTAAGTGCAGAGCGACAGCATGGAATGACAGGAGGCTTTGAACAATATAATCAGCTCATGACATTGAGGTTTTCCCTCTCACAAGTGACATTTGCCTTCCCACAAATGCTGCATATACACCAGCCAATTATGGCCATGCACGGACCTACTTACTTGGGAGCTGCCAGCTCCCAGAACAAATTCCTGATTTGCTTCTTGCATAAAGCTCAATAACCAAATTTTCTGAGATGTTAGAATAAAAACTCAGATTTAGTGAAGGCTTAGCTACTTTAATGAGAGCTGCGCCTAGGGATGAAATTCAAAGTAGAATGACAAAAACGATACATTTAATACCAACTCCTTACACCCAATAAACAAGGCATTTTAGATTATAGGAGCTCCTGGAGTAAAAACCGTTGGAAGCTGATGGTCAACATTAAGCAGGAAAAATTAGCCACATGCTGATGACAGCAACCTTTAAAGTCTGAACCATCTAGTTGCCAGAATTTTTGATTAAATGTTTTCAAAAACTATTAGATCTTCTAGAGATAAAGCAGGTTTAGTTAGTAAAGGTAGTTAAAGATTAATGTAAAATTGCTTAATGATTTGAGGATGATTTCCAGTTTAAGGGAGTTTTGGGGAGAAGAATCTTAAATCTCTCCACAGTGCTGGAGTTGTATTTGTGTTGTGGAAAAAAATGAAATGATGCCAACTTCTTACCCAAAGAAAGTCTCATTGCCACTTGCAGCTGGCCTTTTGCATTTTCAGCATATGGTTCACTCCTGCGAGGTCTGGTGTGGAAGGACACAGCGTGGGTTGTGTTGAGGTCATAGTAACATGAAACCTTTAGCCTAGAAGACAAGCCATGAGATTTGAATGCAGTCAGAGGTGCAAAGACCAGAGAGAAAATTCCTACAGACATTCATCTTTGTCTCAGTATCAAAGATTGAATAAGGGATAACGCAAAGCTGAAAGAGTCCATTTAGTCCAGAGATTCAAGTTACTTTTAAAAACTTTAGTCTCCTAATAAAGACACTCACGCAAATTCTGCTTCCTCGGAGTCTGATGTACTTTTTGTTTCAAAGTCATGTGGCACAGAGATGTCATTTTCGTAAAGCATCGCATTGGGCAAAAACTAAGGGAACAAAGTTAAAGACAGTCAGATCAGCCTCAGCATTAGTCATCAAGTTGTGCAGTGACAATACCTTTCTGGTAGTTCCACAGGAGTTAGCAGTGAAGACAAAGTAAGCGTAGCGGTCATCACTGTAGACTGGACCGCAGGTGGGGTCGAGCAGCGTGAGCTCACTGGGGTTCAGGCTGGGAACAGACTCCAGTTTCACAGCCAGAGTGGTTATGGTACCATTAGGGAAACACTCTGAAAAGAACAGTTTAAACACTAGACTCGAACTCGCCAAGGAAAAGTTATTTAAACAACAAGAAACCCAAACCAACCAGTGAGCGGTGAGAAGAAATTGCAAGCCATCGAGAAGTCACTGATGGGCACGTTAGATTCTGGAGCCTTCAGGATCACGTCAATTCTGGTCCTAATGGAAGTTGGTGTAATAGCCTGAAACATTGTTCAAGTTAGAGCAAGCAGGACGTTAAACAGAAGATTCTCATCTACAGCAAAGCACAAAATACCTCAAACTCAACATCAGGGGCTGCAAACGGCACAACAAGATTGAAGTGAGTTGCGTTCTCCATGTAGCCATACTGCTGAGCCAAACCTGGTGTCAGCAGTCGCTTTCCCACCATGGTCTGAAAGTTGAAGTGTGAGGTTCCATGTTTCACAAGGACATAAAAGTTCTGGTAATCACAGCTTCCAGAGACCGAAGGAGGAACTGCAGAGATTAAAAATGCATCAAGAACCCTGGCCTGCAGCTGGTGCAAGGTCATGACAAAAATTTTAGGCTTGTGTTTACATTTGTATATAAAACATCCATACAGACCCCTGTCTTCCAGTGTGGCTTCCAGGTAAGCCGTGTGAGAAAATGGAGCAAACTCATTCAGCACCAGCAAACCAAAGGTCAGGTGAAGAGAGTAGACTATAAATCCCATTCCCCTCTGTAGGGAAATGGAAAGATTAGCAGTTAAATTAAATATGCATTAATATTCTGCCCTCAAGCTGAAATTAAATCTTACCGATTGTAGCACAGCAGGGTCTGTGAAGGGCACTTCAAGTGTAAAGACTTTCAAGCTGCTGTTAGGGGACAATTGCTCTCTGATGTTAAAGCCTCTGGCACGGCACTGTGCTATAGTCAAAACCTCAGAGGGGAAGGTGATGTTCATCAGCGCCACGTCAGGAGCAAAATGCCCAAGCACCAGTTTAAACACTTGCTGCTTTGGAACAGTCTCTGTAGGGACGAGAGAAGAGGAATTCAGAGAGCTTTCACTTTACACAAATAATCATAATATATGATAAGTGGGATGGTGAGACTCGCCGTCAAAAACTTGAAGATTCAGTGACAACAAAGGCGTCGTGATGGGAAACAAGACTTTGTATCTTGTGTCTTCTCCATCTTCAGTCCAGAACAACTCCAGCATGGGTTCGATTGTGTAGGAGAGGAGATACCGATTTCCCTGGATATGGCTCTGTTTATCATTTTAAAACCAAGAATTTGTCATTATGACTACTCCTAATGGAACATATCTAAAAGCAGAACAAAAGTTGTAATAATTCTTTATAAGATTCCTGCTTTAATGCTTGTAGAGCAACTCTTTTGGAGGCTCCGCTTTGGAAATGGGCCCTCATTTCACAGTGAAATGTGGCTTTTACTACTTTGCCATCTTAAAAGGCCAAGGAAGCCATTTATCAGTATATACTTGATACAAATCTTGATTTCTTATAAAAACAACTGCCTTTCACCTTAAAGTATCCACCGTCAGCCCCAACAGGAATCTGAACAATGATGTACGAGTCGTCGGCAGACAGCTTGGCCGGCATCTGAGTAGGATCAAGCCTCTGACCGTTGATTCCTAAGTACACCTCCAAGAGCTGAACCCGCCCAGAGGACATTAAGGGGTCAATGCGTTGGGGCAGGCGCCAAGTGATCATGGTGGGTGTGAAGGAAACACTATGACCTGCACATAAGGCACAATCAGAGGCCAAAACAGACACTTTACTATAGAGGATTTAGAGGCTACAAGGTCTGCTGACAGACAACTTTGTTAACAGCTTAGCATTTCTAAACCACACATTGCGGGTTTAACTGCTAAAGCCTTCAGGTTTTAAACACTAGATGACACGAGTTCCCTGCAACTTTCACATGGTTAGAGTTTAATTACCATCCAGCACTGGACAAGCAGCTACAGCATCAACTCGAGCAGTCAGCCACTGCTTCTCAAAGATAGTCGAGGTTTTGAAGACCTTCATGGGCACCCCTGCTACCTGCAGGGTGAGATAACCATTTAATACATTGATGATAAAGCATGTGTGCAAAAGAGCAGTTTGTTAGCACGTGGAAATGCAGGCTAATGGGCCATATGTACTTTATCTTGTCAAATCGCTGTGAGACCGTAACAAGTTTAAAAAGGTAGTCTGATCATATGATTTAATCTAAATCCAATTGGTTACTGACTGCAAGTGTGAGCCATCTAATGGGCTGCAACTACTTTAACCAGAGGCTGTCTGTAAACAAGATGCCAGGTCATGTCAGGCATGTATGAAAAGCATGCGATCTGCAGTTTACTCACAGTCTGGGTGTACGTTGCCAGTGCAGACTTTGAACTCCGGAGAATCACCCTGGTGGGAGTGTTTCCTACCCCGTACCCCCTTTGGTGGGCCTCAGTCGCCTTCATGATCCTCTCCTCAGGTGTGAAGAACACAACTGTTGTGATTATGTATCCTGCGTCTATGGGGCGTTTCTGTAAGGCAAACACCAAAGCGTGACTTTACATGCAGAGATGGTTTCTGAGAATAGACGAGAGGCCAAATGAGCTCCTCTAACCTCTGCGGCTCGTCGAGTATAAGCAAACTCTGGACTGCCCTGTTGCTCGGAATATGCAGGAAGGCCGTAATCATCTGCAGCTGCCCTCTTCACAGACACCTAGAAACGAGACCCTTCGAGTCAATGATAAGCCATCTCTCACCTCTCCAGGAACTGTTTTAGCCTTGATGCTCTTATGGGCTATAGCGCCACTATCATATAGATGGGAATATGACCAGAGAAGGTTTTGCTGCAGTCACTTGCCTCCATATAGTTGTGGTCACAGATGATTTCCCTGAAGGCCCAGGGAGTGTAGCGACAGGTTTTAACCACCTGGTACACCTCGTCTTCAAACAACTGGTTTCCATGCAGTCGAAGATGCAAAGCAGTGGTGAATTCTTTATCATCCTACCCCAAAAAAAAAAAAAAAAAAAAAAAAGAGTTAACACAAGCATAGGACACACATTGGGTGCTTTGAAAAAAGAAAAAGAACACAACAACAACCTCTAATAATTCTGTCTTTATCTTTGTTACATTACCACATTGTGAACAAAACAGTTTTGAAGAGAGGCATAAATCAAGGCGTTTCCCAGCAGATCAATCTTCACACTGATGCCACACTGCGAGGCTAAACTTGGCGTAAGAGGAATTGCAGTGTTATCTGAGATGATAAGGAACACAAAAAAAAAAAAAGTGAGAAAAATTAAGCTTTAAGAGGCAAGAAGCCAAAGAGAAATAATTTTCAGCTTACTCATGACGGCAGTAATTTTCATAAGATTTCCTCCAAGTGGACCAACATCCACACGCATCACATTCCCCAGACACTGAGCGGTGATATCTGGAAATAAACATTTATGCGAGTAAGTAAGCAGTAGTTTGATTAAGTGACATTTTTAGGAAAAACTATAAAAAAAATAAATAAAACTTACTTAAAGGGGGCCTCTTTTGAGCCTCTGTGTTCATAACAACTATCAAAAGAATGAACCACCTGAAAAACAACTTAATCAGTTAAAGACAAAAATCTGAAAGTTTAACTGAAAAGGTTCTTAGAAAAATAAAGCTACAAACCCCAATCCTAATGAGTGACCCATGGCACAAGAGGTGGGGAAGCGGTAATTTTAGCGTCTCTGTTTTTGACGTTTTTAAAGAAGTTTGTAGGGGACCTAAAGGTTCCTCTTTGGGTAAGATGAGGGAGGTTGCAGCCACACACAGGTGGATCTCGTTGGAGCCTGATGAGGTTGATTGGGTGGAAGTGAGTTTTACCTGAGCTGCAAAAATGCTGACGGCACTTGTACTGGAATTAAATTCAAATATGCTTGTCCAACCAAATGAACTGTTGTAAAGTAAATAATTAATAAAATGAAGCATGTGTGTTTGTTTTGTTTTATTATATACTGAGAATTCATCCAAACTCTGGACAGCATTTAAAAATTAAAAGTTATAGTACAAAACCAAAGCAGAAATTAATTTAAAAAAGGCAGCAGTGTTTTGTAATAACTGCTGGTTTTACGTTCTTCAGTTGAGGGAGCAAGTCTATGTGAATAAAGTAAAATAAAAATGAAGGTGTGAGATTTTTCATACAATCTTCCAATAACCCACCTAAGTTGAAATGAGTGGTGTAAATTCAAAAATGTCACAAATTCACAGTAAAACCAATTAGAAAAAGTCAAAATGAAGTTGGGGTCTTGAGAGGTGCCACTGGGGTCAGAAGATATCAATAGAATAACTATCAACAACCCTTGTGTAGCCCTGAAGATTTGTACACACATTTATTCAGAAAGGACATAGATATTAAAATGGCAAATTGAGTTTTTAAGTCCTAAAGAGCAGGAAGCACTCAGGAAATCCCCTGTGCTTTTAGGAAGTGAAGACAGATTTTATGGAGGGTCAAAACTGCTAAAAATCAAAAATTAAAACAAACAAAGATACTTCAGACAAATTATCATCAAATACACCATAAAATATTATTATAGTTAATTTAGAAAGCATGAAGTAATTTCATATTTCTGTATTATTTAGGTTTTCATCAATCCCCCTATTTATTGTTTAGTTCATTTTATTTTATTATTTATTTTTCCTCCACTAAAACATTATTAATTAAACTTTTAAAAAAAATACAATATACTTTAAGTAAATACTTATACAATCCAGCAATAAAAGCAAACAAAATAAATTATATCAGTTTTTTTTAAATGCCTGCATTAATTTATTTTAATATTTTTTTTATAGCATATACATTTATTTTTGTCAAATTTTTTGTGCTTCTTAACCTTGGCCGTTTTGGTCTTCCGTATCGCACACAGAAGTTGTGGGAGATGCTGAGGTTTCTTTCTTTGAGGGGATAAAAACACGGAGTTTGGTAAGTTATAAAACCTGATTTATAAACGTTGAACAGCACCTGTTTGATGAGTAGCGTTTTAGAGTCTGGTTTGGCAGTTCGCCTCCCGGCAGCGCTTTCTCAAAGTGGATTAAAATGTCATTTATTAGTTACTTCGCTCTCTGCAGCCAGTGCGCTGTCTCCGCGCAGGTTCAACTGCAGCTGTTTCAACTGCAGCTGTTTCACTCAAATACAGAACAAGAGAGGTTTGTAAGGGACATTGAGCACATCTGAAGTGACATTTAAAGAGGGAGTAAGTGATAGCCCAGGACAGAAACATAATCATTTTGGAGGCTCTTTTAAAATAAAGCGACTAGGTTACATACGTTATAAATTTCTCAAGAGGTGTTCCCAGTCTCTCGCTGCCCTCTCCTCTCCTCCCTTGCCCCTCCCTGTTCCCTAGAAAAGGGAACAAACTGCCTCCGCGCTTCTGTCCCGCCTCCAGCTCTTCTTGTCCCGTCCGGGGAGCTGCGGCGCCTCACTCCCTCCGCTGACCTGCTCTGTGCGGCATTTCAGGAGAAGATGAAAAGCAAAACGACAGGATAAAAGTTCTTTTTCATGGAAAGAAACGCTCCAAATACAGGTATGTTTTTCAACCTTTGCATCAAGACCCTATAATTGACAGACTTATCAGGTCCTTATTAACCAATTAAAAAAAAACAAAAAACTTTAATTTGAAAAACTCAGCTTCACTTAAACCAGCTTAGTGTCTAGAATTCAACTGTTTAAAAATATCTACACAAAAATGTAGACGAGGGCTGGAAATCAGTTTGTAAAATGATATTTTTCTAGTGGTAATCCTGTACATGTGACAGCACCTCATGCCTCTCTGCTCACTCAGTATAAGCCATTTCCTGTGTGTGTGGTATTGATCCCCCTCCCTCCTTCCGAAGACTAATGTATTCTACAAACAGTGCAGTCAAATGTGTCTTGATAGAAACCATCCATTTAAACGTTACGGTTACTCTTCACTGGGAAATCCTTGTGGACATTTTAGTTGTTATAAAAAAAAGACACAAAAAGTCTGCTAGAATGAACTGACTTCACTGTGAATGTGTTTTCAGGATCATGGGGTATGGGCAAATCCTCCACCGGCGAGGGGATGAGGAGGACCAGGTCCACCTCAATGTGGGAGGGGTACGGCATGAACTGGATCCTGATATGGTGCTCCGCTTTCCTCACACGCGTTTGGCTCGTCTGCTGTGCTGCCAGAGCGAGACGGCAATCCTGGAGCTGTGTGACGACTACAGCCCGGCTGAGAAGGAGTACTACTTTGACAGGAATCCTCGGGTTTTCCTCTGCGTGCTTAACTTTTACCACACGGGACAAATCCACATGATGGAAGAGTTGTGCGTTTTTTCTTTCTGCCAAGAGATTGAGTACTGGGGTATCAAGGAGCTCCACCTCAGCCCCTGCTGCAGCAACTGGTACCACGAGAGGAAGGAGTACATTGAGGACAGAGACTGGGACGTCAGGAGCGAAGACCAGCAGGAGCCGAGTTTCGACTCCTCGTTTGAGGAGCTCTCTGCTCTCGATAAAGACCTCGCCAAGTTTAAAGGTGCCTGGTGTGCAGAAATTCGCAGCTACGTGTGGCTCAGACTGGAGGATCCGGGTCACTCGAGAGCCTCGAAGATCATTGCTGTGGCTTCCCTCAGTGTGGTGTTGACCTCCATCGTTGCCATGTGTGTTCACAGCATGCCAGAGTTTCAGCGTGTGGATGATAGTGACAGGCCCATCGAGGACCCCGTGCTCACTAGACTGGAGGCGGTTTGCATCGTCTGCTTCTCCGCAGAGTTCATAATCAGGTTAATTGTCGCGCCCTCCCGACGGAAGTTTCTCGGAAACCCCTTGAACATAATCGACGCCGCTTCGATTTTGCCATTTTATGCCACCTTAGCTCTGGAGACCGCCGACGAGGATAGCGCAGAGGAGAACGAGGACCTAGAAAACGTGGGGAAAGTGGTGCAGGTTCTGCGCCTCATGCGGGTTCTCAGAATCCTCAAGCTGGCTCGCCACTCCATCGGACTGCGAGCGCTGGGGGCCACCGTCCGCCACAGCTACCAGGAGGTGGGCTTGCTCCTTCTCTTCCTCTCGGTGGGAATCTCCATCTTTTCTGCTCTCATCTACTTCGCGGAGAAGGAAGAGGACACCGATTTGGGGACAATACCTTCAGGTTGGTGGTGGGCCACAATCACCATGACCACAGTCGGCTACGGGGACACCTGCCCCGTGACGGTGGCGGGGAAGATTGTGGCCACCGTGTGTATCATCTGTGGCCTGCTAGTGGTGGCTCTTCCCATCACCATCATCTTTAACAAGTTTTCAAAGTACTATCAAAGAAACAAAGCCATGGAGGGACAGTGCATCACCAAGCCCGAAAGACAAGATCCAGAACTCCCTCATTACAACATCAGAGAACTGTTAACGGGAAGCGTGTACCCCTTTATAGGAAGCATCGCCTTTAGGAACAGTGGGAGCAGCGGAGGGGACGATACGGACGCCTCTAGTCTCCAGGACATCGAGGTGTACGATAATGATGCTTGTGAAAATGGAGCAGCCAAATGAGATTTCTGCCATTTCACCGAGCATCACTCCCTTTATGACTGCGAGTCAGTCTCTGCCTCTCGGGGCAGAGTGCTCCATCACTGACCCTGCCTTCCTGCACTGTCTTCCCCCTGCAATTTGACAGAGAAATATTGTGGCCATGAAGTTTTTTCCCTCCTCTATCTCTCTCTCTTTCTCTCTCTCTCCCGCTCTCTGTCTACAGGGGGAATAGCTGTGGCTGAAATATACAGCGTCGCTAAAACCGGGAAATCTAAAGGGAATTATCTGAACCTTGCTCAGAGGTTTGAAAGCCCATTTTCTGCTTGAGAAAACTGCAATGATGCATGTAGGAGGCCATAATGTTAATGTTTTTCAAAGTAATGTCCTTTATTGATTTCCTGCTTGCTGAAAAGTTCAGACAGAGAGTTTGCCAAATGCAAAAGTCTAGGATGACAACAGCACAGTTTGATGTTTAAAAATGGCGTTATAGATCTCAACGTTGGCTGCATGACCAAAAATAAGTGCATTTTGAAAGAGAGTAATAAAAATAGTAGAATTAGGCACAAAAATTGATGAAGAGAGGTGTCACATTCCTCTCAGAGCACCGTGGAAGTCGCTGATGTGCCGGGTTTTTATTTCGCTTTTGTTCATTTTGGACAGTTCTAGCATCTCGGGGAAAGGAGAACTCATGTGGACATGAAATAAAACTCACAAGACAGGTGCTGCTCATTTGTGCCCGTTCAGATAAGCTTAAGATTCAAGCGTTTGTATTTATTTCTTCTCGCGAGTTTAAACTCACATCAGGTAATCAATGTGCCGAATGTACTTTTTGAGGAGTGCAACACTTTGAAAATGCAAAGAAACCTTCTTTTTTGTGGTATTCTTCAGCCTTATCTCTCCCTGAATGTATTGATGTCCTGTCCCCTGTTATAATTTCTGCTTGGATGGACGCTGCCCTACCAAACTTTTCTCTGCAGGCGTCTAAAGGTGCTCATGCAGCTGACCGGAAACAATTCAAACATGAATTTGATGGCGGTTGAGGAAAAAACATTTAAAAGCACCTTAAAAGGCTGCACGAGAAGCCGGTTTCTGTTCAAACACACAGACTAACTGAGGCTTAACCTGAACAGATAAACGGCATTACCGTCTGATTATTCCTTAGAAGTAACAAATGAGTTTCGATCACTTGGTTTCGTGTATCAGGTGTGCTCAGTAACCAGATTAGCATATTGCTTATTCCACACTTTGGGTTTATTGCCTTTGTCAGTTGCATTTTATTGTAATGACAGAACTGGCGCAGACACCTACTGATTATCAATAAATTTACATGCACAAGTGAAGAGCACAGTTGATGGCATACAGTACGTGACGGTGATTTTGCAGGCATGCATGCAGTGTGCATCTTTCCAGAGGCACGACTGTCCGTATTTGTCAGGATATCTTTCTAAAAAACAAACAAAAAAATAAAACATGTGAGGAGTCACCACATGAATAAAGGGAAATATTGGACGATTTCTGCTCTCCATTCAATTCTTGTTTGAACTGCTCGCACCTCATGCCCTTCACTGAGAGGTCACAGTTAGACATCATTCACGTTGAGGCCCCGAAGCATCCGCTGCAACAAAATGAAAGGAAGTAACGATCTCATACATTTGAGGCACTGTTAGAATAATGGTTACAATAAAATGGTAGTGCTGCTTTTCTGAAATGTAGATTGCTGTGAATATTGCGCAGTGATAATAATAATAAGGCACAACACCTCTCAACAGAGTAAAATACTAAAGTCGAGGTTCCGTTATTCGGCCACGATACCATTTTTTATGACTTCTTGATGCAGATAAAAATGAACATCAAAAGAACACTAAAATTTTTTGTAAAAAAGACTTTTTATACAACTGAAAAACCTGTACACACTCATACATGTCTTTACACTTAGTCGGTGAGGACAATATTTAATTGAAAACCAAATCTGTAATCTTTATTCAATGTGAACATTTATTTCTCTGTATGTGTTAAGAAATCTGCCCCAGGACATTCAGCTGACAATGCAACACAGTTGGCAACAGATAACTGCACAGATATCTGTTCCTCACCAGTACTCACAGCCCTGTGGCTTCTTGTGCTTTGGTTTTGAAGAGGAAAGTGGATTTCAATATCTTGTATAGGCTTCCTATATAGCCCATTTACCATAGCAGGTGGTGTCTCTCATCTATTTATTCTTATTGTAGCTGTTAGATTTAAGTTTGCACTGTAGCATGACAACAGTTGCACCTAGGTTCAAATGTTTAGTTGATGTTGCTCTTACGTTGCACATATTCCTGCAAGCATTTCCATTTCCAGTCCTCAAATAATTCAAATATTACAGTTTTTTATTTTAGTGTAAATACCCAGATGCCAGAAAGTTTCACAAGAAAGAACCAGCTGCCAGAAGCCAAACAGTTTATTATTCGGCACCTGTCTCATAACTGTTTGCAGATGCTTCCATTTTTTTTATGTAGACCTTTATACTTCTGTATTACTATTTGGACTTCTTCCCTCAAAGGTCAACACAGTAAAGATGAACAGTTATAGAGACAGAGTGCAGTGGAGTCATGGCTTCTACTGGAGGAGAAAATTGCATGTGCTGGTAAAAATGATGGATACCTCAAAACTTCTGTGTGGTGAGATCAAGTAAAAACAGTGAAAAGAACATGGAATTAATTGTTTATAAGCTGTTGAACAGAAAAAGGAAGCCTTTCATGAGGTGACATCGGGTGATTTTCAGGTGGGATTCAGAGGGATTCTGATCTACTGGATTGCTACTGATTGTGTAGCAGAAAGCATTTTATCCTCAATAAGCCAAAAATGAAGATTTGTTAAAAGTGCCTTAGTTAACTACAGTAGTAATAATAGGTTTCATATATATAGTTGGATGTCAGCTAACTATATATGAAGGGTGAAAACAGACTGGCAGCAATGTGGTGATGAGAAATTTCAATGAAATTCAGCAACTTATAGCAATAACAGACAAAACAACTGACCGACAGACTTAGTATAAGGTGGATATATCAGCCATCAGTTAGTGCAGACCTGTCATGAAGCCCTGACCTGAGTGCTTTTGGTGTTTTGAAACCAAAGGATGGATTCATGAGTGCCAACCCTGGCTATTCCTCCTTTCTGACTCGTCATGATATACAAAATGAACATCATGCTTTATTCAGTATGACCTGAAGGTAGCGACTGAGCCTGTAAAGTTACTGATATCACAGAGCAAGAGAGCTGCAGACGTCTATACAAGTGGAAGTCTTTCTGCAATCAGAGCAGTCGAACTCTTCTGGCCATTGTTAGGTGGTTGCTCAGCAACGTGATGATAATACGTAGGGATGCAATGATACCAATTTTTTCAAACCGATACGATACCGATACTTGGATCTGAGTACTTGCTATACAGAGCGATACAGAGTACAAAAACCGATACTTCTACCACACACACACACACACACACACACAAATACAATGAATTGGAAGACAGGTTTTATTTTATTCTCTGCCGATAAAAAATAAAATCTTAATAAAAATGACCACAAAAAAATTTCAAGTGAAAAATAAGCACTTCTGTTAAATTATTGCAGAGTCTCCACATGTCCCCCTAGTGGCCAATTTAAAAAAAAACTACAACAGAAATGACATGCCACCCTCTGATTAATGAAATAAGTTAGTATCGGTTCATGGTATCGGTTAACTTTTACGAGTATGAGTACACACACATTTTACAGTATCGGCCCCAATACCCGATACCAGTATTGGTATCGGTGCATCCCTAATAATACGTCATGCATATTTCAAATTTTGTGGATATAAATTAGATGTTAGTGTTGTGACTATAGTACATGCTTAGAACCTACAAATGGGTCATTTTAGCCTGTTGGTTGGTGGTCGTTTATGCTGCCTATCCTGTGAGGTGAGCTGGTGAAGCTACTACCACTGGGAGCAAGGAGAACCATTGACTGACATATGATGGCGTGCTGAACATTAGAGTTGAATTTGATGTTCATTAGTGGCTATATGATATATGATGATAAGCACTTTGCTTTATAAATGGACAGAGCTATAGGCTGACAAAGCAAAACATATTTTTTAGCCTGTTAAAAGGTTTGTTTGGGTTTTTTTTTTTTTGTTAGAATATGAGCCCTCGTTTCTGAAACTTGCAGCTCTCACTCTGTTTTGTTAGTTAATCTTCGGCTGTGATTCGATCCCTGGCTGCTCTAGTCTTTGTGCCAAAGTATTCTTGGGCAAAATACTGAACCCAGTGCATTCATTACATTGAGTGAATGCGTGTGAATGTTAGATAGAAAGCACTTAGGCATAGGGGGAAAGTGCTTGTATGAATATGTGTGTGTAAGTGGGTGAATAAGACATGTTGCATAGAGTCCTTTAAGTGATCAAGCAGGGTACAAAAAAAAACTACAAAAGAAGCAGTCCATTTACCATTTACAAGAACAATCTATGGTGATCTGTTATTCTCATGGAATCAAATAAATCAATACAACTTTATTTTGGTATTTAAATATGCCTACAGCCCATTTATTTTAAACCGCCTTGGCAGGTTTTTTTTTATAACTGGCACTGCATCCAGTCATTAAGTAAACCTTGAATAGATGTAACTGTGTTACTTTCACTCCAGCAGAACTCTCTAACAGGTACTAAAATTCTCCACTGCATGCAAAAATGCATTTACTACAGGAACATGTCATTTTGCAGGACAGGGTGACGTTGGCCGGGGTGTTGCTGGTGTAAATAATAAATGCACTTACCTGTTAAGGTCACATCGAATGTGTCAGCAGAAATGTCACAGTGAGTTTCAGGGAGTTCCAGACTTCCCCGTTAGGCTTTTCTTTTTTTAATTTTAAAAGAAACAACCACCTTCATTACATTAAGGCTGAAGTGAAACTGCTTACTACAATACTTCTGTTGGGCCAAATAAAACCTTAATCCGAGTTGATGTAGAGTATTAGCGTACTGGGATAAAAGGTGTCACTGGACAATTGAACTCCTGTCAGAAACACTGTGACTACTTTCATGAGCTGAAAAATAAAAGCAAATCAATAAAATGTATTTAAGGAGCTTTCCCCCCTCCTCTGGATTTATGGCCATAATCGCCAGTCAGCACTTTGATCTTAATTTGAAGTGAGTTGTTTGTGCGCAGTAGAGACAGTGATGTCTTTCAGCTGGCAGTGCTGTCAGGAGGGGATACTTCAGCAGCGTCTGGTGGACATTAATGTTAAACAAAAGTCACCGAAAAGAATGATGGAGGGGGGAAAGAAGCATTGCAGGCTTTCACGCTTATCCATCTGTGTGGCTTCAGTGTGTTTTGATATTTCAAAGAGAAAAACAGAAATCTACACTTGAAATATCTGACATTTGTTTTCAGGTATGAGTTTAAATCTGTATATTTAAAAACCCTCTGGGTCTATAACAGCATCTGTCAGTGAACCTCTCACATGAGGAAAAGGTCATTGCATGCAGTGATGAATGTGCAAGAGGCAAAGGGGACTTTTTATGTGGTGTGAAATTCTGCTGAGGCATGCTGCACCAGCCCACCATGCATTAAGGTTAGCCTAGTATAGAAGTGTTATAATATATATAACAGTGTTATAATATAAATAACAGTGAGTTAAGACTTAATGAAAGATGGTCGACGTGCATGTGGGCTCCAAATTAAAAGAAAGTCCAGATTTTTAGAGCCTAACATGTTCACAGATGATGTCCTTAAAAAATTAAGTACATCTTGTAATTCAGTAGTTCATAGAACCACCTTTAACAGGAATAACTTGAAGTAATCATTTTCTGTATGATAATAACAAAACATGAGCTGCTTATTTGGCTGATATAAGTCCCAAAATACAAATACAAAACACAGCCAAAGAGACCCCCGAAATACAGAGTAACAAAATCCAGTGGCTCGTGAAACACACGAGGAAACAGTACAATGCAATAAAGAAAACAAATAAAAACTGAAGTTTTAAATACACATAGAAACACAGAGGGCAATCAGAGAGGAGTAGAAACCTAGATAACAGAAAACAGCTAAAACTAATCAAAAACAGTGAGCTAGGGGAAGTAAAACTACATGACACAGTGACTGTCAAAATAAAACGGGAAGAGACGAATACTTAAAATTTTGTGGAAGACACTGGGACGACTATTAAAGTACAAGCGATCAAAAATATAAACAATACCAAACACTAACGGAAACCAGGTATAAAAAAAAAACATAGTAATAGGTGCCAGCTGAACTACCTCCAAATCAACACTAATAAAACCAAGGAGCTGGTGGTAGACTTCCACAGGCACAAACATCCTACACTGCAACCACTGAACATCCAAGGTATGGACACTGATGCTGTGGACAGCTACAGATACCTTGGTGTTCATCTGAACAACAAACTGGACTGGACTCATAATTCAGACGCCCTCTACAGGAAAGGTCAGAGCAGACTATACCTGCTGCGGAGACTCAGGTCTTTTGGAGTGAAGGGCCCACTCCTGAAGACCTTCTGTGACTCTGTGGTGGCCTCAGCCATCTTTTATGGTGTGGTCTGCTGGTAAGAGACAGAACAGGCTGATCCACAGGGCCAGCTCTGTTCTAGGATGCCCTCTGGACCCAGTGGAGGTGGTGAGTGACAGGAGAATGGTGGCTAAGCTGTCATCCCTGTTGGACAACATCTCCCACCCCATGCAGGAGACTCTGACAGCACTGAGCAGCTCCTTCAGTAGCAGGCTGCAGCACCCACGGTGTGGGACGGAGAGATTTCACAGGTCTTTCCTCCCCACTGCTGTCAGACTCTACAACAAAGACTTTTGCAGCTGATCAAACACACACAAACTCACACATGTGCAATAAGACTAAGTGCAATACTCTTTTTCTGACAAAGTTGTATTTTTACTCAGTTGTATATAGCATTTGTATTCTATTTATATTCCATTGTATATTTTATTCTATTCTATTCTATTCTGTGCAGTTGTGTACAGTATATTATTATTATTGTACTCCAGTGTTCTCTAATTTTTGCTATATAACTTTGCACTGTCCACTTTCTGCTGTGACAAAACAAATTTCCCACGTGTGGGACTAATAAAGGTTATCTTATCTTATCTTATCTTATCTTATCTTAAGAAGACTAAATATGGAGAAATTATTAAATTAAAGAAAAGCCTGAAAGTAAAAAACTAGAAAATTCTAAAAAAAACTTTTCAGTGACCTGTTCCTGTAGGGATCTAACTGGATTCTAATCACGGCAGCAAAATGTCCCTCGAAGCATAAAAGAGCCACTGAATTTCCTCAGTGTAGGCGTCGAGGGTTCTTGCTTTCCCATTTGTCATCCCTTCTTTATTTTGTCACTTTATCAAAGTGCTGCTCATAACAAGGTTAACAATGACTTTACACTACAATTCACAGGAAAATAAAAGTAGTACACAAACTGTAATCATTATGGTTGTAGCTATTAGATCAATTCATCAAGTTGGCATTATATTTCATTGTCCCAGGGCTTGTTCTTGTCTTCTGGAAACTTTTTTAATATTATTGATTGTTTTGTTGAAGTTATTCTAGTTCTGAGCTTGTTTTTCTATGATATAATTGTTTCTTGATTTTATTATTCTCCTCCTATCCCAGCTGCCATAAGGCAACAGGTTGCCAGTTTGTCTTAGGGCTAACATAGAGAGACAGACAACCAGTCATACTCACAATTAAGAATCACCAGTTAACCTACCTCCGCTGTCTTTGGAAATCTTAGTATCAACCAGGCCAGATGGTGGATTTGAACCCAAGACCTTCTTACCCTCCCTGACATTATGACATTATTAATAATGCACACAAATGGGTTTTTTTTGTAGAGGTTAGGAGTCCTGTGGTAGGAATGTTAACTGTTGTGTAGCTAATAGAAGTAAATTATTCATTCATATCAGTTTAGTTATAAACACATTAATAAACCTTGTATAGTGACAAAAATGCTCTGACAATGTGACAGAACATCCATTATGTCACGTTGTTGGGTCTGTTGACACATCGTTTTAAGTTTTAGTTTATTTGGATGTTTATGTTTATGTTGAACTTCTTTAGGTTAGCTAATTTCATTTGTTTATTAGATTCCCATTTGTCTTTTCTACCCCTGTATTTAAGTTTCCCTCACCTTTTATGTGTTTCATGCTGCGTGTCTTATGCTGTCAAGTTTGTGTTGTCATATCTGCATTCCATGCTGTTTTCTGTTTTATTGTGAAATTCCCTGTCCTATGTGTAGTGTGTCTAGTTTTGCTTCCCCTTGTCTCATTAGGTCTGATTTGTCCCAGCTATGTTCCCACCTGTTCCCAATCCCCTCATTATCTCTCGGTGTACTTAAGTCCTCTGTCCACCTTTGCTTAGTGTCATGTTGTCTGTTGTCCTTTGTGCCATGGTTCCATGTTCCCACGTCAGGTTTCATGTTTTGGGTCTTTTTTTATGTTTACCTTTAGTTTCCCCAGTTTAGGTTATTTTTTAAGCTTCACCTCTGCCTTTTGTTTTGTAATGTTTTTACCAGCCTTAATAAACAGCTCGCTTTCTGTTAACATTCAAGTTTTGTTCCACGTTCCTTGGTGTCTGCATTTTGGGTCCTCTTCGTCACTCTATACAGTCTACCTCCGCCAGACTGTGACACATTCATCCATGCGTTATCTTATCTGACCCATCTAAAGTGTTAAAATAGTCAACAAAAATAGTTTTTATATTGATCTTACATTAATTTTGTGTCTCTCATGTAAAGATCTTACACCTGTTGTACCTTATATAAAAATTCAAGCCTAGCTTTAGTTTCCAAAGTTTTATAAATTGTGCCAAAAGATGGGCTACACAGGGGGAAAGGGGTTTTATTTCTGGTCCTCCATATTCATTCAATGTTCTATCAAACAGCTTAAATCTCAAATTGCAGGTTTAGCCAAAATGGATTGTATCCATTAGTGATCTGTAATACATTTGATTACACTCTCATAAATGAATTTTTAAATTTGAATAGGAGTGTACTAAAAGAAATTCAAATTTAAGAAAAACAATTGCAGTGATAAACTATGTCCCAAATTTACAACGAATTATCCACTTAGGTTGTTACTGGCCTTCTAAAACCGAGGAACAGCTCTTCACAAACTGGATTCACTGGTACATTTCTGCATTTACTAACGAAAACATTACATTTAAATCTGTTTAAGAACATTTGTAATTGGTAGTGTTTACTAACAAAAAATCAGCTTGAATGCTGTTTACCCTGCAGGTCGATAGCCAATTATAAAAATCTATACTGGGAAAGAGATATTAGAGAGGCAAAGCTGAGGTGGTTGGGAGAAAGACACTCATTGGAGAAAGAGTGTTGACGATGGAGCTGCTAGGCAGGAGTAAAAGAGAAAGACCACAGAGAAGTGGACTTGCAGAGAGGGATGGAGTGAAAGCCAGCGATAGGATGAAATGGAGGCAGATGATCCACCGTGGCGAGAGCAGCCGAGAAGAAGAATGTAATAGAAATGTAATTTTTGGATTCGGTGGTATAGTTTAATGCAGTAACTTGGGCAACAACACCATAATGAGCCAACTCTAAAATAAATATATGACTTTAATGTTTCCACATTTGTGAAATGTTAATGAGCCGCAACATGATTTTGTCAAGAGGGAAATGAAGAGAGAAGTAGAAGAGGGTTTTTTTTTCCTTTTTCAGTTCCTCGTGTGAATCAGAAACTGCAGAGACGACAGCTTGGAGAAACTGTTTTAATACTTCCATTAGCCCTTGCACTTAAATGTATATATAATGTTTTGATCAATCATTACATGGTACAGCCAGCCACAGAGTACAGCCACATCACATTCACTCTGCGGCAGCAGTGGTTTCGGCTAAGGTCACAGAAACACTTTTGTTTATATTTCTCTCCTGCTTTCCCCTCTTGTGCAGGTTTACTGAGACTGAGTGAAAGTTGTTATTATGTAAGTCTATAATCATTTATTACACTGACAGAGGTTTAGTTTTTAACACCAAGACCCATAAATCTTCAGCAGTTTATTCAAAAAACAACTCAGGGGTTTTTTGGGGTTGTTTTTTTTTTTTTTTATCTTCAGTTACATAAATAACCATAGTTTCCTAAACCCACTTAATTCCAGAGTTAGAAAACCTTTATTGTAAACCACAAAAACAAACATTTTTACTTGATTATTATTTAAAGAGTTTCCATACCATGCGATTTGGGTCACAAATTCTTTCTGCTGATCTCCTGATTAGTTTTAAAAAATGAATTCTTCGACACATTCCCTCAGCCAATAGTTAGATTCATGCTTTATTCACTTAGTGCTGCAGTTCCTCGAAGCAACCAGTGCTGTTATGTTAATACCATTGGCGGATGTAGTTTGCTAAGCTGACATGAAGATGATGACTTTGAGGTCAGTCATTATTAATTTAGTCGCCATTAATAATTCACCCTAATGTCCATATTCAAACCCTACATGAATTTGAAATTGTTGAGCATTATAAATACTTTGAGCTCTGTCTGGATACTAGACTCGGTTTGAGACCAATGTGGAGTAATGTTATGGGCAGCTGAAAGTATATACTGGGCTCTCTGCATAGCTGACCCTTTCCTCAGTCAGCTCTTCTTTTGGTGACAGGTAAACTCACCTGTCACGTCATATGTTTCCACATAGACTTAGACATTTCTCTATCATACCTTCTTGTTGCTGTTTCTCACATGGGTATATGTTATTTATCGATGGCATTTGCACTATTGTTTGTTAAAATTCTCTTTTGCACAAGTGGCACCTCTTACACTGGGTTCAAATAGTTTCCTGTCTAAATATAGAATGAGTGCTTTTTTATTATTTCACTGGAAGGTTTTATAAGTAAGTAAGTAAGTGAGTGAGCTTCCTGGCAATAAATCTTATTTTGTTAAAAAGCCTATTTATTTCCCCTCAAATAGTACCACATTTGTAAGAAAATGCATTTGTGGGTTGAGCAGCAGAATTGAGTATGTGAGTTCCATCCATGAAAAACTGTGAGTGTAGAAAATTTGCATTCAACCAAGACTAGATGCCAATCAAACAGGAAGCTGAACATCATCTGCATAAAAATAGTAAAACATGTTGTTTTTTATAAAAATAAAAAAAAAACTAAAAAAGCAATTGAAAGTTAAAGACATACGATATATATTTTAAAGTTTATGGGTCCCAAAATTGTTCCCTGTGGAACTCCACAGGACTAGACAGCTCCTGACAAGAAATACTACTGCTACTACTAACAATAATAATAATACTAAGGAAGCTGCAAATGGTGAAGTAGAAGATCTTCATGACTCAACAAGCTTCCTTAACAGCTACAGTATATTAAACTTGTAAGCAAATGTGAACACAACTTTTGTTTTTTTAATCATCAGGCATGTAAAATTGTATTTCACATGGTCCTGGGTTCTTGTTTAGTTTCTCTTTAAATTTTATTGATCTTTTCTTTAATGTTTTTAACATTTTCTTGTTCCTGGTATTCCTGTCTTGTTTATGTCTGCATGTCCCAGTGTTACTATTTTGTCTTCTGGCTAGTTTCTGTTCCTGTTTCAATTCAATTAAAATGTATTTATATAGCTCCAAATCAGAACAACAGTTACCTCAAGATGCTTTATATTTTAAGGTAAAGACCCTCCAATAATACAAGGAAAACAGAGAAAAACCTGACAATCATATGACCCCCTATGAGCAAGCACTTTGGCAACAGTGGGAAGGAAAAACTCTTTTAACACGAAGAACCTCCAGAAGAACCAGGTTCAGGGATGGGTGGCCATCTGCTATTAATAGTTTCCATCTGTGTCCTCTCCCCAGCTCTTTGTCACATGTTTGTACTCTCCTGAAAGGTATGATGAAAAAAGTTCTGCATAAGTCTATCAATGCTTAAAACCCCAGTCAGAGATAATGGGTATCATGATAGTGGTTCTCACCTGTCTTTGTTAACTCAGGCGTTCTGCTTCAGACTATGTGCTCTCATGAAAGGGGGTGCTGAACATGCCATTTGACTCTTCTTAAACAGGAAATGGAGCAAAGGGGCAATCCTCACTTAAGACCGAAACATTTTTAGACAACCAGGTGATAAAGATCTTTAGAGAGCATAAAGAAAAATATTGCAGTATAATGTATTACTTTTGCTGCCAAGAAGACAAGAGCAGTTCTGTAGAAAATCATTAATCTTGTGAATTCATGATCATCACAAGCACAGCAAGGAAAAAAAAGAGAAAGATATTATCTCACATTACATTTTTTTAGGGCTTTGGGCGCTCTCTGTGGGGCTTCACATTAGAGATCTGAAACTTTTTGATACATTTAAACATTAAAAATTACTCAGTGTGTTAAGGTGTGACACTCGCCTAATAAAGGAGATGTGGACATCACTTAAGTTTGTCACCAGATCAAAGTGGAATTAATCATAATGATTAACTGATTAAGTGTTTAATCCAATTGCAGTCATATAAAAACAGGGTGTTTGGCAGAAGAAGGGAGCCGAACAAAAACTTTTATTTTCCAGACCATTTGAGTACATGTTAATTCCTGTGACAATGTGTGCATAGTTTGTGCTGCTGTAACTTTACAGCATTCATTTGATGGTTTTTATGGTTGATTATTTTAAAGCAAAATTCGGAACATAACCTGCTCTTGATGTAATATACCACTTCAGATCAATTCATGCTTATTTTGGGCTCCTGTCCCATTTTATTGATTTATTTATGTTTTACATGAAGCGTATACGAACGTTCAATAAGGAAAATCTGCAATCAGCCACCTGCCTGCTTTCCTGGGTGTTAGGTTGCTATTCTGTTCTTTACATCACTACCACTTTCCCACGCTGTCAATCTCAATGCTGTCATCGTTACTCTAGTCCAATAATCTTCTTGCACTCCTTCTTTGAGCCAAAAAGCCTCCACCCTGTGTGGTTTAAATCTGTGCTTGCTGACATTCTCCATTTCAAATACTCATTCGTAAAACCCAACCTCGCAGACACCTCAGTTAGAGCTCCATCCAAGCTTCAATCTTTACCTTCACCACCACGAGCTTTTAGACTCCGGGGTGTCCTGTCCTAAATCTTAAAAATCCCTGGAGTCTAATTGCCAAATACATGGATTTCTGTATCTCAATAAGTAATTTTCAATTCTTCCAAGTAATTTATCCTTATTAAAATATAGTATATCCAATGTAGGCTTGCTTTTTCTGTTATACTTGTTTCCTGTGTTCTACACTATCATTAGGATGCTTTTCCCACTCTGTTCACTACTTTTGCCTGTATTTTTTACATTGTGGATGTCAAATCTATCCAAAACCTAATGTGTTGTTTCCTCATTTTTAATATAGATTTTTTAAACTTACAATACTTTGATATTGGCTGAGCTTTGGAGGAAAATCACTCAATATAGAGCTTTTACCAGCAGCAGGCTTGTAACTTGTATGCAAACAGAAGCGGTGCTGACACCCATAAAAAAACAGAACTTTTATTATTGCACTCAGCACGACCTAATATCAATAAGAAGAATACTGAGTTAAATATCAAGCAAGTGACTAAGATATTACCTTCCTGTGTCATGACTGAACTGAATTTAATCATTAAAAAAATATATGGATTCTTAGCCACAGACAAACTCCCCTTCACCTCATCTCAGTCACTGCAGTGTGACTTATCCTATTTAGAGGTCGAGGAGACTGAAGCATTTCAGTAAGCCTTTTTGGTCATGCCTCGACTTCTCTACCCTTTCACTCATACCCAGGAAACCCTCAGTAATTACAAATGCAGAGATAAGCAGATAATCCAGAGTCCCATGTGCAGCCTGCTGTCCGTCTCAGAGGGGCCTGGCCTCAGTCCTCAGCTCCAGTTTAGCCCTCGCAGTGACAGTATTTGCTCCTCCAGGATCTGTGGTATTTGCCTTTGCACGCAGATACAATTTCTGTTTGTTTAGACAAGTTACCTGAGGTCAAAACCTAAACGCTGCAAGGTTGCTCCATAGCTTGAATCACCGTGATGCTCAGATGCACAGAACAGATTGTAATTTCAATCTAACCATAGGTTGCAGATTTCCCTTTTTTATTTCAACTTTTGAGATTTCAAGACTGTTCAAATAATCTTGTTCCACATTGTCTGCCAATATAATACATTTATTCTGCATTTGGCTTGTTTAGGTCCTTTGATGAGGGAATATAATTATAACAGAGTGTGATATTTTAGACCAACACTTGACCTCATGTGACTGATAAAGGTTTGTCTGCACAGCATAAGTTTGTAATGCTGATTATTATACTAAGTTTTTCTTTAGCCAAACTCGAGTTGAGAAAATTGTTACTCATCTAAAATGCAGTTTTACTCTCACTGTGCTTTGGCATTTTGTCATCCTCCCAATCAGCTACTCTGCCTTGCTTCTGCTTAGGATTTAAACGACTGGTTGGTGTGCTCAGGAATGTCCCACCGCTAATCACTCACAGCAGTTGAAACTAGCTCTGCAACAATGCACAATTACTCCTGAATTTGTTTTTATGGGGCACTATTACCAGTGGTCTAACTTCATTAATTACTCTAGTAAAAAAAAAAGTGCCCTTTTAAACAAATATTTCTTTCTCTGATTTTCTTCTACTGCAGGAAAAACGGGCATAATATAATTACTTATGAGTTTAGGACATAGTGTATTTCTTCTGCTGTTAATCACGGGCTCACAAGCATTATAAGAATTAAATTTACATTCCATTTATGCGCTCCAGCGCGACAGAGAGCCGAGCCAGGACGAGCTGGGCCAGGCCCCAGCACAGATAAAGTGAGGATGAAAATGTCAACAACGTTGCTGCAGCGCTTAGCCTGGATGATGAAGTGATCCACTCACGATCGGTGGAGAGCCGCAATGAGGAGAGCGAGGATTTAATGTAGGCAGTAAAAGAAAGCAGGTGAGCTCTGAGTCGTGGTAATGAATCAGTGGAAGAGAGAGGGAGAGAAGAGCAGCATTTTCACCCGAAATACCCAGAACTTTTAGTTTCAGGTGATGAAAGACATGAAAGCAAGTTCTGCAGAGATGAACTGATCCCCAGTCTACTACAATCTGGTACAAAAAGCCAGAGTTTGTATATTTGTACAAAACTTACCTGTTTAAACTTTTTTACAGCTGTGTGTCAGGAAGTGATTTGTTCTTTCATTTTGTTGCTGATCTTTGGTTCCCAGTGTTTGACTCATTACTCAATGAAAGAAATATACTACTACTGTAGAAACATGTACAGCTAGATGTGGAGGCTAAAATGCTCCAAGTCTGTGTCCCTTGTATTCCCATTCTTGTATCCCATTGCATATCACAGTGACTATTTCTGCAAGGAAACTGGATTCATTAAAGTCTAGACTACAATCTCTTCCTCAGTGTTAATTGTATGCAACCGGTACGGTAATGCGTTTACAGTTTAGTGCTTTGTTTTAGTTTTATGCATATTCACCCAACTTGATAAATTTAAGTTCCAGCTGTGAAACTTTGCTCAGATTTTCTGAACAAATACATATAAACAGCATTTAAAACACAGAAAATCCACAGTACCAATTTCACATGATATAAAAATAAATCCAGCTAAAGTACTGAGGAATCTGCCCACGCATGAATTTATAATTTTATTACTTGTAGCCCATAATCATAAAACGCAACGATGCACTACTAAAATCTCTCAGGACTGAGGCTGAAAGTTACTGCAGTGTGATATTCTTTCCCACGACTGTTGAAGCCAGCTGCCTGGACTTATACAATGCAAGTGCTTTATAATTATGTCTACTCAGCCTTTCAGCACATCAATAAATGTCTGAAAATTAAAAATCAATGGAAACCTATACCTTAATAGAATTCTATTGTAGCTTTTGCTGAGTTTGGAGTTAAGTTTAATCTCTTTCTAATCACCTGTGTTATTTATTGAGCTCTATATTTGCATTTGTATTTGTCTGTATTAGGGATGCACCGATACCACTTTTTTGGAAATGAGTACGAGTACTTGCATTTCAGTACTCGCCGATACCGATACCGAGTACTTAATAAAAACATGATTTAAATTTACAGGTAACAGCTTTAGTCCTATAATTTAACAAAAACAAAACAAAACAAGGGACTGGTTTGGAATTAAGAACATTTATTTAAAATGAAAAGCATGTTCTATGCAACATATTACAGAATAAATAATTATGAAAAAAAAAATTAAACAGTGACAGTGCAACTCAAGTATGTTTTTCAGTTTATTGTAAACTCTGCCACTTTGGACAACACAAGGGGCATTAATAAACATCTTTGCTATTTAGTGCACAATATTTGAATAAACTAACAACATCCACCGACATAGAACCGTGGCAGTCAGTGCAACTGAGGTAGGTATTAACATCAAGTCTAAGATGACTCACTTAATGGAGAGAAAAAGTGAGTGGCAGGGTTTTTTTAAGAAAAGTAGCTTTTTTGCATTATCAGCAGTCAGACTGTTTCTGTTTTCATCTATAATGTGTGACACTGAGCTAAAAAGCCTTTCACTTTCCACACTGCTACATGGGGCTAAGAGGTATTTACGGGCTATTTTAGCCAAAGTGGGGAACGTGATTTTGTTGAATTCAATTCAATTCAATTTTATTTATATAGCGCCAAATCACAACAAAAGTCGCCTCAAGGCGCTTCATAGATACAGAGAAAAACCCAACTATCATATGACCCCCCTATGAGCAAGCACTTTGGCGACAGTGGGAAGGAAAAACTCCCTTTTAACAGGAAGAAACCTCCGGCAGAACCAGGCTCAGGGAGGGGCGGCCATCTGCTGCGACCGGTTGGGGTGAGAGAAGGAAGACAGGATAAAAGACATGCTGTGGAAGAGAGACAGAGGTTAATAATAGATATGATTCAATGCAGAGAAGTCTATTAATACATAGTGAGTGAGAAAGGTGACTGGAAAGGAAAAACTCAATGCATCATGGGAATCCCCCGGCAGCCTACGTCTATTGCAGCATAACCAAGGGAGGATTCAGGGTCACCTGGTCCAGCCCTAACTATATGCTTTAGCAAAAAGGAAAGTTTTAAGCCTAATCTTAAAAGTAGAGATTATGTCTGTCTCCCGAATCCAAACTGGAAGCTGGTTCCATAGAAGAGGGGCCTGAAAACTGAAGGCTCTCCCTCCCATTCTACTTTTAAATACTCTAGGAACAACAAGTAGGCCTGCAGAGCGAGAGCGAAGTGCTCTAATAGGGTGATATGGTACTACAAGGTCATTAAGATAAGATGGGGCCTGATTATTTAAGACCTTGTATGTGAGGAGCAGGATTTTGAATTCAATTCTGGATTTAACAGGAAGCCAATGAAGGGAAGCCAAAGCAGGAGAAATATGCTCTCTCTTTCTAGTCCCTGTCAGTACTCTTGCTGCAGCATTTTGGATTAGCTGAAGGCTTTTCAGTGAGTTTTTTGGACATCCTGATAATAATGAATTGCAGTAGTCCAGCCTGGAAGTAATAAATGCATGAACTAGTTTTTCAGCGTCACTCTGAGACAGGATATTTCTAATTTTAGAGATGTTGCACAAATGGAAGAACGCAGTCTTACATATTTGTTTAATATGTGCGTTGAAGGACATATCCTGGTCAAAAATGACTCCAAGGTTCCTCACAGCGTTACTGGAGGCCAAGGTAATGCCATCCAGAGTAAGAATCTGGTTAGATACCATATTTTTCTAAGCTTTTCAGCGCCGAGTACAATAACCTCAGTTTTATCTGAATTAAGAAGCAGAAAGTTAGCGGCCATCCAGGTCTTTATGTCTTTAAGACATTCCTGCAGTTTAACTAATTGGTGTGTGTTATCTGGCTTCATGGACAGATAGAGCTGGGTGTCATCTGCATAGCAGTGAAAATGTATGCTATGTCTTCTAATGATGCTGCCTAAGGGAAGCATGTATAATGTAAACAGAATTGGTCCTAGCACTGAACCCTGTGGAATTCCATAATTAACCTCAGTGTGTGAAGAGGACTCTCCATTTACATGCACAAATTGGAGTCTATTAGATAGATGTGATACAAACCACTGCAGTGCAGTACCTGTAATACCTACAGCATGTTCTAATCGCGCTAATAGGATATTATGGTCAACAGTATCGAATGCTGCACTAAGGTCAAGAAGGACAAGCACAGAGATGAGTCCACTGTCAGAGGCCATAAGAAGATAATTTGTAACCTTCACTAAAGCTGTTTCTGTGCTGTGATGAACTCTGAAACCTGACTGAAACTCTTCAAATAAACCATTCCTCTGCAGATGATCTGTTAGCTGTTTGACAACTACTCTTTCAAGGATTTTTGATATGAAAGGAAGGTTGGAGATTGGCCTATAATTAGCTAAGACTGCTGGGTCTAGAGATGGCTTTTTGAGTAAAGGTTTAACTACAGCCAGCTTGAAGGCCTGTTTGTTTTGGTAGATCTCGGGTTTATATTAGCAGCACCATTAACAAGACTGGGACAGCTCTGTCTTAACGTGGCGACTCTGTTTATTGCCAAGCTGCAACAACAAATACACACGGCACAACCACCAGAGGGTGCTGCATGAACCATTGAATTAGTCCTTACCATAACATCCCCCCTTCTGAGTACATTATAAACTATAATGTTTTCTGTATTAATCACTTTTATGTCAATACTGCAATCACTGCAACTTAACTTGTAGCTGGATACTCCAAGGCTGTTACATTAACTCAAATCTGTAACAAACATTTATTGCCTTTATTTATAACAATTATTTTATTTAACTGTGTGAACTTATTCTAACTATGAAGGTGGGGTAGACAACCCAGTCCTTCAACTGAGTGAGGGGATTATTCTGCCCCGGGCTGGTCACTCAGGTGCTTGAGAGTACCTTCTACCTAAATCAAAGTCCTTAAGGTACCTCGGTGGGATTCTGTCTCTTGTAGGATATCTTCTTTCAGTAGTCTGGTTACTTGGTGGTATAAGACACTGTTCTTGCAATAGAGTTTGATTTGTTTTAGTGTTTCGTCTTTGTCTTGCTGCTCTCTTATTTGTTGTAGTCTCTCCTCTGTTGCAGGAAGGCCTGAAATCACCTGATGTGCATACAGGTCCATTTCGTCTCTTAATGTCTCGTCACAAACAGTTCTTTCTGGTGCTCTGGACAGCACGTCTGCAGTTGCAATGTGTTTGCCTGGGACATGTGAGATGGTGAAAGAGTACCGCATTAATCTCATTCTCAGTCTTTGTACTCGTGGTGGCAGTTCGTCTAAGTTCTTGGAGCCCAAAAGTGGTACTAAAGGCTTGTGATCTGTCTCAACATGGAACTCAATGCCTATAAGAAAATCAGAGAATCGCTCGCATGCCCAGGTTATGGCTAACGCTTCCTTCTCTATTTGAGCATACCTTTGTTCTGTGGGGGTTAATGCTCTTGAAGTGAAGGCCACTGGCTTGGTTGTGTCATCCTCTTGTTTCTGAAGTAGCACCGCTCCTAGTCCATAGGAGGATGCATCAGCTGATACTGTTGTTTGTGCTTTGGGGTTGTAGAGTGCCAAGTTTGGTGGTTTACTCAGTTCTGCCTTAATGTTGTCAAACGCTGTTTGTTGAGCCTCACTCCAACACCACATGTTTTTGGTGCTGAGTAGCTCTCTCAACGGCTGTGTTTTCTCTGCTAAGTGGGGAAGGTACTTGCCTAGATGATTAACCATTCCTAGGAATCGTCTCACTCCACCCACATCGGTGGGTGCCTACATGTTGCTGACCACTTTCACTTTTTCTGGGTCTGCTTTGACTCCTGTAGTGTCAATGATCTGTCCGAGGAACTTGATTGAGGTCTTTGCAAACTCACATTTCTCACTTTTCAATGTCACCCCTGCTTTTGTGAGCCGTTCGAGGACTGCGACCAGTCTCTTGTCGTGCTGGGCCTGTGTGTCAGCATAAACCAGAATGTCATCCATCTGGCAGACAACTCCGTCCAGCCCCTCCAAAAGCTGAGACATTCGTTTTTGAAAATGCTCAGGGGCTGAGGATATGCCGAAACAGAGTCTATTGAAACAGTACCTTCCGAATGGTGTGATGAAGGTTGTGAGAAGAGCTGACTGCTTGGACAAAGGTATTTGCCAAAACCCTGAGTTAGCATCGAGTTTTGAGAACAACTTTGCGCCCTCTAGCTGTCCTAGGGTGTGCTCAACTGATGGCAACATGTGTCTTTCTCTTTTCACTGAATTGTTCAGTTTGGTCAAGTCCACACACACACGCACTTCATCTCTGTTTGGTTTGGGTACTGGAACCATTCCTGCACACCAGTCAGTAGGCCGCTCTACTCTGGAGATTACCCCTAACTCTTCCATATGAGCAAGCTCTCTTTTGACTTTGGGCAACAGGGGAAGCGGGACCCTTCTTGGGGTTGACAGGGCAAATGGTTTAGCGTCTGCTTTAAGCTCAATTTTGTATTCCCCCTCCATTCGGCCTAACCCACTGAATAGTTTTGGAAACTGCTGCTTTACTGCCTCTACCGAAGTGAGTGACACTGCTTCTACTCTGGCTACTAACCCCAGTGCTACACTTGCTGAGCGGCTAAATAACCCTTGCATCAGGTCTGCTACTACATACACAGGCTGTACTGTAGTTTTGCTGGGAGTGCTCAGGTTAGCAGTAAATTTCCCTCTAACTGCTAATGGAGACATTCCCGCCCCATACAGTTTCAGATCTGTGGGATGCAGCTGTGGTTTTTGTGCTAGAGCGTTGTACTCTTTTTCAGGCAACACGGTTACGTCCGCTCCTGTGTCAATTTTGAGATAGCAGTCTACATTGTTAACTTTTATTTTAGTCAACCACGCATCCTCAGTTCTCTCTGAGGCTACTGTTCCCAAAAATGCTACCTCCCTTTCTTCACTGTCACCAACTGCTGCACGTATTTCTCCCACTGCCCCAGACCTGCACACTCTTGCATAGTGACCTTTCTTTTTACACTGATTGCAGAGTACCTCTTTGGCTGGGCACATGTTCTTGCTGTGAAAGGGTGTCTTTCCACATCGGTTGCACTGGCTTTTCACATTCCTCTCTGTGGTTTGTGGCACAGTCTTTCTTGGTTTAAAGTGTTTTATTTTTGCTTTAATGATGTCCACGTTACAAAGATTTTCTTGCTTGAAGTTGTTTTTAAGAAGATCCTGCTGCTTCTTAACAAGCTCACTTTGGCGAATCCGTATCACTGCTTTTTCTAATGTGAGCTCTGCGTCCATTTGCAGTTGCTCCGAGAGCCTCTTGTCTCTTATTCCGACAACGAGTCTGTCTCTTATCATTTCACTGTGCAGCGCCCCGTAGCCACAATGCTCAGCCAAGGCATATAGGGATGTAATAAACCCGTCTGCAGTCTCTCCTGCTTCTTGCTGCCTTTGGTTGAACTTTGCACGTTCAAAGATAACATTTCTTCTGACTACAAAGTGTGCCTCAAGTTTGTCTTTGAGAGTGTGGTACTCACTTCAGCTTCATCGCCCATTGTATATATCAGAGTGTTAACCTGGTTCTCGTCCGATTGTAGCTCGAGTCCGGATGCTATCCTGAACCTCTCAAAGCGTCGGATCCATTTCGGCCACTCTTCTGGCTTTGAAAAGTCGAACTTCGGCGGCGGTGATACTTGGAAGGCTGCCGGCGCGGCTGCCATGCTGCTAGTCGCGAGATGCTAGTTAGCGTTTGCTAATTTGTTAGCTTAGCTCTTACTGTGGCTGTTAATGCAAACTTGCAGGGCGAGTTCTCTCCGGTGAGAAAGCTTCCGTTTTCGTGACGTTCTCCTTCCCCCCAGAGTACTTCTGACACCATGTTTTGGTAGATCTCGGGTTTATATTAGCAGCACCATTAACAAGACTGGGACAGCTCTGTCTTAACGTGGCGACTCTGTTTATTGCCAAGCTGCAACAACAAATACACACGGCACAACCACCAGAGGGTGCTGCATGAACCATTGAATTAGTCCTTACCATAACACTGTTGACACCCCAGTACTTCAGAGGACTGTCTTCACGAGGGCTTGGGGCCTGTCCGAGGTATGTGTCGAGCTCAATGGCAGCACCTGCTGCCAGCAGCTGTGCTGCCTTGGGCTGCTCCTTAGCGATTTCGTCAAATACAGTGTCCAGACTGCTGCTAGTGCTGGCCTGGGCCTTGAGGAACAGTTTAGCAGGAGGTTCTGCAGTTTCTGCCCGACTCCCCTCTGCCTCAGCTCTGGACATCATCTGCAGCTCCTGCTTCAGGTGCAGCTTGGCCTCTGGAGCAGCGTTGTTGGAGAAGAAGCGATCTTTATACCTGCACAAAATTCATAAATCTATTAATATGTGGAAAAATAGGACTGATTTTAGTTTCCCCTAAACCACTGTGACAAATGCCAGCCATTTGACTTTCTGGTAATAATAAGGGAAATGTATTTCATATTATATATATTGCATACATTTGTATTTGTGTATTTTAGTTACAAATATATAATATTTCAGATGTAAAATAATCTTACATTTAGTACTGTAGCTATACTCATTGAATATCTATAGCACACAGACTTTACCTTGGGTCGAGTATGGTGGAGATGAAGTACAGTGGGTTGGTCTCGACGTCACTGAACCGCTTCTTGACAGCTGCCAGTATGGTTGCTTTCATTGTCTTGACGCCTTGGTCCTCGTCTGTTTCTCTGTTTAGAAGTCTCACTAGCGCAGTCACAGCTGGGATGACATCAGAGGCTAGTCCGTCGTAGCTGCTCACTTTTTTAGTTAGTTCCTCAAAGGGGGCGAGGATGGCAACAGTCGTCTCCATAAGAGCCCATTGGTGAGCGGTGAGATAGTCAGGGAGTTCGTGCTCGGACACATACACGCCCAGCACTTGCTTTTGCTCAATGAGGGACTGGAGCATGTAGTACGTGCTGTTCCAGTGCGTCTGTACGTCCTGCTGCAGTCTCTTTATTGACTGGTTGAGCTGTCCCTGAATGTCCTCGAGGCGGGAGTAGGTTAAGGCGGAATGTTTAAAATGCCCAACTATTTTCCATCCCACTGTTATAGCATCAGCTATGCTCCTCTGTGCTGATAAGCATGGGTAAATAAGCGTGGGTAAACTCTTTTTACTCGTTGTCGTGTTGGGATTTTAGGTGCTTGATTAAATTACTTGTGTTAAATGCGCTACCTTTTGAGCCTCCTCTGGACAATTTCGCTGAGCACAATTTGCAGTCCGCCTTTGTTTTCGCGTCTTCGTTCACTTTGAAATAGTTCCACGCAGCTGACTTGTACAGCTGTTACAGCTTCCAAATAAAGTCTTAACAATTCTTTAATGTTTTAATAAAGGCAGTTAACCTGATGGATTATAACATTTAGCCTATTAACTTTTAGTACTTAGCAACTGCCCTCACTAAAAAGAAAATCAAAAAGATTAGTTTTGAATGGAGGCAAAGTTAAATTATACATATCTGTTCAGTTTCTTGTTAATGCAAGTATCTGATCAGCCAATCACATAGCAAGATGTCTGTGCATTTAGGCATGTTGAAGTGGTCGAGATGACCTGGTGAAGTTTAAGATATGGCAAGTTCAGTTACTCTGATTTTCTTATATTTAGCATTTACAGAGAATGAAGAAGACAAAATATTCAGAGAATGGAGAATTGTTAGACTGCGTTAGACTGCCTTGACCTAAAACAGTGACTGGAGCCCTGAATTGCAACAGGGAACTAATCCCCACCCAGGATTACTCCAAAAACAAGAAAGGCAAAATAATAAATGGGTGCCTGAAGGAAGAACTTAAAAAGCTCAGATGGACACTCACCTAACTTAACTGGGAAGGTGTATTTCCTTTCTTCTCAAAAGGGAACATGACCGCTACAGAAAAGCAAAAAAAAAAACCCAAACACCACTAATTCCAAACTCCCTTCTCAATCATCCTGGACAAGCCCCCACTGGTTACGTTCCCCTGAAAGGGTCCAGGAGATGAGGGAAAGTAACATGTTACCAACATGGCTCTCTGGGACTAGAGCTCACCTTTCTCTGGCCTTAAATACCTTTAACAGAAACTCAAATAACCTCTTGTTGCAACCAAGACATGCAGAAGAGCATCTCTGAACACACAAATTACTTCCAGCCTTGAAGCAGATGGGCTGCAGCAGCAGAAGACCACACAGGTTGCGACTCCTGTTAGCTAAGAACAGGAAACTGAGGCTATAAGTCACACAAGCTCACCAAAATTAGACAACAGAACGCTGTGAAAATGTTGCCTCGTCTGATGAGGCTTCATTCTTGCTGCCACATTTGGATGGTAGAGTAATTTGATGTGAAGGATATAAAAACATGGATACATCCTGCCTTGTATCAATGACCCAGGTTGCCAGTGGTGGTGTAATGGTGTGGGGGATATTTTCTTATCACACTGAGGGCCTTTAAGTACCAGCTGAGTATTATTCAATTGCCTGAGCCTACACGAGTATTGTTGCTGACCATGTCCATCCCTTTATAACACAGTGTATTCATCTTCTGATGGCTGCTTCTAGCTGGGTAAAACATCATATTACAAAGCTCAAGTTTCTTGAATGTGACAATGAGTTTACTGTGTCCAAATGGCTCTACAGTCACTAGATCTCAATCCAATAAAGACCTTTGGGAGTTGGTGTAACAGGAGATTTGCATCCATCAAATTTGTAGGAACTCTGTGATGCTATCATGTGAATATGGACCAACACCCTGACGAATGTTTCCAGAAGCCTTTTTAGTCAGTCCATGAAGAATTAAGGCTGTAATAGCAAGGCATAGCTAAAAAAAAAGTGGCTGACAAGTGTAGGTTTATTCCATGGAAAAAGACAGCTCTACTGTTACTGAATGATAAATGTTGCACAATGAAAAAAACACCTTACAAATTACACAGCAACAATGCAAAAGTTCATTTACCTGACCATTTTAATGGTGACAAACTATATGATACATCTGCTGCATCGCCACATGCACTTACCACATTAAAAAAAAAGGGTGAATGGGGGTGAAATGTCCCATTATTTCCAAAAGTTTAGCCTCTGAATTACAATCTCCTTTCCTCTCGCTTCCTTTTGTGCTGATTGTTACGACACAGCCCTTTGCTCGTTTCAGGTTTCGGTGTGTCAGTAGTATTAGTATCTTTGCGTTGTCAATTTGGCATTAAAATGGAAATCGATTGTGCCGTGCTGTGAGATCCAAAGCACTTACCAAACACGGAAGACATTATTCAGCGAAATAATTGGCTGCTGCACTGCCAAGCAGAATTGTGCCCAAGTGATTGCTCTGATTAGCCGAAGATGACCCTGTGGATAATTGATTTACTTATTGTAGAAAGATTAATGCAAATATTAATTGTCTTACAAAGTAGAAAGTTCATCTTAATGCTGGTGAGAAATTGTGTCTCTTTTAAATGTAGCTTGCTTTACTTTTGTGCACTTTAAAGATATTTGTAATTTTTTTTTTTTTTTAGTAGATTTAATCTTTTAGCCTAAGGTAATGAAAACAGCAATGTCATTTAAACTAAAGCATGGGCTTCGTAGACTCCTTTTCTGGCCTGATGATCCATTAAATTATTTTGGGAGATCTTGCCCGAGTGATTAATCAGAGAGGTCCTGCATTTTTTTAAAGATAGAGCCTGAAATTTAAAGCAACTAGCCTGCATCTTCTTGGGTAATCTGATCAATTTATAAAAGTTTCCAATGAAAAACTTACAGCCAGATTTGAGGAAAGTGTAACTGAAATGAACAAGAATGAACTTTTTACCCCATAAAATTTGAGTTTACCATATCTTCCCTGTACAGGAAAGGACTTCCTATAGTAGACAGCCTCTTACTGTTGTTTATTATAATGAAATGTGTCAGGCATTTAATCATGAAGACAGTTAAAGATGTTGCTGGAATTGTGCAGATCGCTTCATGTCATCCTCACAGCATTAATAGTGTGTTACATAACATGTTTGCAGAAATCTATACAAAGATACAAGCACAAATCTGTGATAGCTGCGGAGAAGGAGCATCATTGTTTATGTTGGCGAGCAGATGTGGACGTTACCGGAGTTGTCAGTTCGATTTAAATAAGTGCCCAAGGAGCTGAAGAACAATCTCTGTGTGTAATGGACAGCGACAGTGTATTTACCTGAATATGTAAACAGAGAAAGCAGTCTTGGCCGAAGCAATTGTCTTGTTTAATAACACACAGGGTGCAAAATGTAGCCACCACACAGAGAGTGAAATAACAGCCTTATGCAGAGTCATTAAGAGACGATAAGTCTGATTTAGATCGTTCCCAGACACCAGAGAGAATGTTCCTATTGATCGATTGCACAATAAAGTGCAGCCAAAAGAAGATTTATGTGATGTTTTCTTCATTTCTGCATGCAAATGTGGCAAAAATAAAGAGATCAACAGTGCTTATGAGCGGAATGGTGGGCAATCAGTAAACTCCTGTCAAAATGTTATCCGTTACTTGGGGTGTTTATTGATTTTTAGTCCAGTGCAGCTCTTCTTTTTACCTTTGTGAAGCCACAAACTGACAACTCTGTGCTGCAGTGTTGTAAACCTTTCCAGCCCTGTCATGAGAAATTAGTTCAGCATAAGTTTCCAGCAACAGTTTCAGAAAACGCAACAAAGGGTACATTGCCCTTAAAATTGTCTGTCAAGCATTTGTGGGCTGTCACTGAAAAACAAGTTTGATTCATGGAGGGCCTGCAGGTATACCAGTCTGCAGGTATCCTGCACCACCCCTTTGAGTTCATCATTCAAAAGGTCAGAGCAGTTTCAGTGAAACAAGGCAGATCTATGCAATATTAATGCAGCTACTTAATGCTGTGGCTAGATTTTATAAATGCATGTACTATCCTATTAGAATTTTTACCTTTTAATAAAACAGGAAAAGCCCATATATAATTTAATAAAGGCATAATGCTACAGTAGAATACTGTACTGTGCTTATGCTTATATAAACAATGATGCAGACATTATTGTCAAATTGAGGAAAGTCCCTCTGAAACAGCAGTGGTGCCTGATTTAAATCCCATCATGTAGCTCTTAGTACAGCATGTCCACTAATGGAGCTTTGGCTGGATGCCTTGATTGATCACAAGACCGCAATGCTGAAGATGTCCTGATTTCGACAAATCGGGGCCCATCCTCCAGTTTATGTCCTGCTGACACTCCAGCACTCAGGATGCAGAAGGACTGCTTAATCATGGTTGCTGTGGGGTGGGGTGGGGGGGGGGGGGGGTGGGGGGTGCAGGACAGGTGCAGGCGAGACGGACAGGACAGGGAATCACGCGATGCATGCGTCACTGACATAAATCTGAACATCTTGGCTACTACATCACCTCCCCTGTGAGAGGAAAAGGCTGAATGTTGATGACTTTCTGATGGATGACTGATTCAGGAGCCATCGGATCCGATGATGGATCACAGCCAGACTGAACAGGTCGTTGGCCACGCTAAAACTGTCAGCTCAGGGGTTTGAGGGAAACGTCGCCATGCAGAAGGAAAACATGCTGATGCAGTTTGTGCATATTAACTGTGAGTTCAGTGGAGCATCGGGTTTTCTTGGAGGATTTTTTTTTCATATTTCTCATTTGACAAACATCTTTAAAATAGAATAGGACGTAAACGCCCCTGGAAGCAGAGGTTCATTCACCATACATTAAATTTTGACAACACATAAACCACCTGAATTCTGCCCAACCAGCATTTTAATTTTCAGGCTTCCAGAGTTTTATTAGCAATTTAACAGCAGCTTCAAGGAGAATGTTTTTATGGTATCACAGTGATTATCCATCAGTAATCATCAGTGGGAGGAAGATTAAGAGGGCAAGAAAGCCTATTTCTTTCAATGTATTTCATAAACAAATCTAAATCACCCCTCCAGTTACAATTTCTTAAGGAAATACAGTTCCTTTTTTGTGTCACATATAAAGTCACATCTGAGTTTTTGGGATTTCCTTATTAGGAAGATTCTCTACCTTAAGCAGCTCAAAGCACTATAACAAAATATACTGCAAGGTCACTATACTTTATGGGATTATTGGTAATTTTTTTTTTACTAATTTCAAGAGAAGTAATGCTGTTTTATTGCAGCATGAGCGATAAATAGCACCCTAAAAGGCTGTCATTGTTAAAGCCTGGACTTTGTGAGGATGGGCCAAAACCTCTTGTTCTCTCATGGGGAGACTGGCAGGAGTTGGGAAATGAGGACTGAATCAAGAGCACTTACACTGAGCGAGTGAATTTGGCAGGACTACAGCTGCCACTTTACTCACAGATCATTTCAAATTTCAGCAAGGTGGCCTCCCAAGCTGATCCTTTTTGCAGAGTCAGGCTGAAGGAAGACTCAGTAATAAACAAGAAATGGCTTTATTGAAGAGTACAGCGCAAAAAAGCAGCCCCTTCTTCGTATTATTACAGCAGCAATTTATAGCAAATAACTCCTTTTTAAATGTGCCCCACTATTCAGGCTAGATTAAATTTATATTTCCCTGTAAGATCTGCATATCTTCACCTTTTATTGCCACTGTCTAACTCAGCGATGTCATATATAATGGATTATTCTGACATTTTTATAAAACAGCCCTATTTCCTTTTTTATCCCAAAGAGGTAGGTCAGGAAATTGATGCCACTTTAATAGCGATGGGGTAGTTAAGCTTAGCACATAGATAAAGATGGACATAACAAGGTGTGATGTCACTGACTGGTTTATAGAGACAGTATAAAAGATGCATTTAGCTTCTAGACCTTAAAAGTGAAGGTGATGTACAAGAATTTAAAAGGCTGCTCACCTAATCTATGACCTTAGTAACTGTTGTCATAAGTAGTTTATGTTCTAGTTGCTGGTCTAAAACCTTATGGTCCCTTTTAGAATGAGAATAAAGGAGTAAGTCTACAGTGCCCGAAAATTGCTTTTAAAATCCTGTTTTAATCCTCAGTCATCACTTGCATTATTATTAACCCTAAGCGAGGGTGTAATTTTTGCTTTCATTAAACTGTTCTATCAAGTCTTGGCAATTAGGGAACAAAGAAAATCATCATTTTCACTCACAAGTTTTGCAAAAAATTCTGATTTGGCCTTCTCCAGAATAGAGGGTCGGGGCAGGAGTAAGGTTACGATTGGCACCTATGATGATTTATGGTTCATTTATTTCTGCAGTCAGTGCTTGTAGAGTTTATGATGCAGCCTGAACTGTTGCCAGCATCTATACCTGCAGGCTGCAATGACTGCATAGGTTACTGCACAGGGTTTCAGAAAGCATCAAGGCTCTTAGAAAGACACATTCTGCACAATAAAGCAGATTTTTTAGGAACTACTTTGTAAATATGTCTTAGTGTATTTATGAACTATGTGACGGCCAGTGGGCTGGCCTTGTGTTTTGCTTTTTCTGTTACCTGTTTCTTGCAGGTAGGTGGAGCTGTCCCAATTATTGATGCAGCACACCTGAGAGGCCAGTCCCAGTGTATATAAAGACACCTTGACTGAACCAGGGGGTGGCTGGCTTTGGGTTCTGGCTCTCTCTGTCTGGCACCCATCATGGAAGTTTCAGTTATGGCTGTTATGTCCTTTAAATGGTCTTTAAGTTGCTTTACCTAATTTCATTAAATATGTCTTACAGCCTTTAAAAGCCTGTGTGTGGTCTCCCTCTTGATTGTCACTTCCTATGAGCCGGGTTGTGACAAATGGCGGCTCGTCCGGGATCGTCTGTGCAATTGTCCTGGTTTGGTGAGCTTTCTAACATTTGATTGAGAGCTGGTCTGTTTGCAGCTGCTTGTCTAGTTGTCTTGGCTAGGGCTTGTCTTGTAGGCAATTGTTGAGTTGATTGCTGATCAGTTTGGTTATTGGTGGTGCTTTGATATTCTGGGTTTGTGTATTGTGTTTGGGAGGCCATTTGGTTAGGCAGATTAAGTGGAGGCAGTCATGTTAACACTGTTGTTTTGCTGTAGACTTAAGTTTACTGGAGCTACTGTTGGTGTGCTGTCTTGTGTGAACTTTGTGTGAGCTACAGCATGCGTTGTGTTGATTATTGAATGTGCATGAGTTAAAATCAGTGCTTTCCCTGTTAGGTTGAAGGAGTGTTTCTCTCTTGAGAATCATTCACTGAAATTTCTGTTGCGGTGAACACTGTTAGAGCAGTTGTCTCGGGAGCACGTCCCCAGGTTTGAGGGGGTCGCTGTTTGTGCAGTTGCTTTTCTCTTTCTGGTGGTTTTTAGTGCACAAGTACCCACTGTAAGTAACTGCATGAAGACTAGGCTTTAGTCAAGTAGATTTTGGTTAGGCAGTTAGTGGGAAAGTGCTGTTTTCAATTGCATGTCGAGAATCAATACTTTGCTGTTATGGCTACGGTTGATGCTTTTGTTTAGTCTCCATCGGAAGAGCTCTTGAATAGTTGTACTAGGGAACAACTCTTGAAACTTGCTGAACATTATGATGTCGACGTTGGAGATAAACGGTTGAAAGATGAGATTAAAGGAGTGTTGAAGGCTGCATTAGCAAAGAAAGGCGTGTTGCCAGGTAAAATGCAGACCTTAGTGACTGAGGTTGATCAGTCTGTGGTCTCAACTGCCGTTGCTTTGTCTTTTGAGCAGCAAAAGGAGTTGTTACTCTTACAAATGGAAAGAGACAAGCTGAGCATTGAGAAAGAACGTGTAAGGCATTCTTTAGAAAAGGAAAATTTGGAGCTAGAGCAGTATCGGCTAGACCTAATCAAGGCGGGCAAGTTATCAGGTGGTGTTGAGGCTAAAGAGTTTTCTCCACAAGGACTTGAAACTTTTGATATTGTGCGTAATTTGCGCTTGGTGCCGAAATTTGATGAAAGAGAGCCAGATGCCTTTTTCTCCCTTTTTGAACGTATTGCCGAATTGGGAGGGTGGCCAGAAGCTGACTGTGTGATTATGTTACAGTCTGTTTTGACTGGAAAGGCTCAGGAAGCTTATTCAGCACTCAGTGCAGTTGATTGTCGGAGTTTTGCTACTGTTAAAGATGCAGTTCTGAAGGCGTATGAGTTGGTACCAGAAGCTTACCGTCAACGTTTCAGATCATGGAGGAAGTCTGATAAGCAGTCGCATATAGAGTTTGCGAGGGATTTAACTAAACACTTCAACAGATGGTGTTCTGCACTGGGAGTGACAACTTTTAAGGATTTATGTGAGTTAATGGTATTGGAGCAGTTTAAAAATTGTGTTCCTCCTGAGGTTGCCACTTACATTGCCGAACGGGAAGTGACAACAGTTTCTGACGCTGCTAAATTGGCAGATGAATATATCTTGGCACATAAGGGGCAGGTTGGTAGAAACTGTTTTTCAGTGGGTGCTCCTGCTAGAGTTTTTGGTCAAACTAAGTTTATGTCATCGGTTTCTGCGAAGGCCATTGGTGGTGTGAAGCCCAGTAAGTTTGGTCAAGCATGCAACTACTGCCATGGCGATGGACACTGGAAAGCAGAATGTCCCTTGTTGAAAAGAAAGTTGGCACGTACAGGCAAACAGGTTAAGCCTGCGGCTCTTACCATTCCTGCACGGGAAATTTCAGTGGTCTCTCGAGAGACGCCAGTTTCGCCTAAGTCTGACTCAGAGAGCTATTCGGGGTTTGAGGATTTTTTGTCAGATGGGTTTGTGTCACTCCCGGGTGATGTTCATAAAGTTCCTGTAAAGATTTTGCGTGACACAGGAGCGAAGGATTCTTTTATCTTAGCTTCCATGTTGCCATTTTCACAGGTTACTGATACTGGTGAGTGTGTACTTGTTCAAGGCATGGGTTTAACCACTATCTGTGCCCCATTGCATAAAGTCAGGCTGGCACGCAGTTTTGTGGATGATGATATCTGCCTTGGTGTTCGTCCTGCTTTGCCACTTGAGGGCGTACATGTGATTTTGGGGAATGATTTGGCTGCAAATCGAGTCTGGGCTGACAATTCTTTACCTGTTAAATCTAGCGTTCTGGCAGAGTCCCATGAGTGTGAACAGGGTTTTTCTGACTTTGTAGCTTGTGCTGTTACAAGGGCTGCAGCTAAAAAGGATGCAGAGCCTGTAACTCAAGCAGAAGAGTGTCAGGTTGAACCAGATTTGATTGTTCCTGAACATTTGTCAGTTTCCCAGCAAGAGTTAATTCAAGCACAGCGTGCTGATGCTTCACTGACTGAGCTGTTTCACAAAGTGCAACCTAGCCATGACGCTAGAAGTGCAGCCTCTGGTTATTTTCTACAGAAGGATGTACTAGTCCGTAGGTGGATTCCGCAAGGGTTGGACTGTGTTGGAAGTCCAGTTGTCCAGATTGTGGTTCCAACTAAATACCGTGACGAGGTGTTGAAGTGTTCTCATGACAAATCTGGGCATTTGGGAGTGACGAAGACTTATAATTACATCTTGCGCTACTTCTTTTGGCCACGTCTTAAGCGTGATGTTTCAGCTTGCATTAAGACCTGCCATACTTGCCAAATTGTAGGTAAGCCAAATCAGTCTATTAAACCTGCTCCACTTTGTCCCATCCCTGCTGTGAGTAACCCATTTGAACATTTGATCATTGACTGTGTGGGTCCTCTTCCTAGATCAAAATCTGGTTCAGAGTATCTGTTGACTGTAATGTGCCAGGTTACGCGTTATCCTGCTGCATATCCACTGCGTACCATCACAGCCAAGTCTGTGGTGAAGGCTTTGACACGGTTTATTTCTATATTTGGCATACCGAAGATTATTCAGAGTGACCAGGGATCAAACTTTTCGTCAAATCTATTTGCACAAGTTCTTAAGCTGTTGAATATTGTACATAATAAAGCCTCTCCTTATCATCCACAGAGCCAAGGTGCTTTAGAGCGCTTCCATCAAACACTGAAGTCCTTGTTACGTGCCTATTGCACCGAAATGAGGAGTGACTGGGAGGAAGGTTTACCGTGGCTTCTGTTGGCAGCGCGAGAAGTGTGCCAGGAGAGTACTGGGTTTAGCCCAAATGACTTGGTCTTTGGCCACAAAGTTCGGGGACCATTGACAGTGCTGTGCGATAAGTGGTTGTCAGGTGAACCACCAGTGAACTTGATAGATTATGTTAATGGTTTTCGGCACAGACTGTATGTGGCAGGTCAGTTGGCAAAACAGAACCTTGAAAAGGCTCAGGTCAAGATGAAATATTTGTATGACCAGCGTTCTGAAGAGCAGCAGTTTAGTGCGGGTGACCAGGTTTTGGCTTTATTGCCGATTGCAGGGTCACCATTCCAGGCACGGTTTGCTGGGCCTTACACCGTGGTACAGAAACTGTCTGAACAGAATTATGATTGCTACCCCCAGATCACTGGAAAAGAAATCAACTTTGCCATGTTAATTTGTACAATGGGCAGTCAGATTGTGGGGGGGAGGATGTGGCAGCACCTGATGATCCTTTATTGCTTGGTCATCTGAAGAATTCAGAAACTCTTCAGAGCTCGGATGTGCTATTGGGCCATTTGCCTGCTGACAAATGTGCAGAACTGTCTGCATTAAAAGGTATCCAACCTTGTTTAGAGACACACCTTCTAAAACAACTTGATAGAGCATGATATTGATGTGGGTGATGCAAAACCAATCTGGCAGAGGTTCTACGGGGTCTCTGAGGAAAAGAGGAAAATAATTGATAAGGAAGTTCAGTACATGTTGGAAAACAACATTGCAGTGCCGTCGTCATCAAGCTGGGCTTCCCCATGTTTGTTGGTTGAAAAAGCTGATAAATCACCACGTTGTTGCACAGACTTTCGTAAAGTAAATGCAGTGACCAAACCCGATTCCTATCCCTTGCCTCATATTGACGACTGTATTGACCAAGTTGGTGCAGCAGAATATGTGAGCAAGTTTGATCTGTTGAAGGGATATTGGCAGGTGCCACTGACTCCCAGAGCTCAGGAAATATCTGCTTTCATCACACCATCTGGTCTTTATTCATATACAGTCATGGGTTTTGGTTTAAGCAATGCTCCAGCTACATTTCAGCGACTCATGAATATGGTTGTTAATGGGCTGAAAGGCTGTGCTGTTTACCTAGATGATGTGGTGGTATATAGTAGCACTTGGGAGGATCATCTGGATCGTATTCGCACTCTGTTTGAATGACTAGTTTGGGGAAATCTGACTATCAACCTGGCAAAATGTGAATTTGCAAAAGCAACTGTGACCTATCTTGGTAAGGTTGTGGGCCAAGGTTATGTGAGGCCAGTTGATGCAAAGGTGTTGGCCATCAAAGAGTTCCCTGTTCCAGTAACCAAAAAAGAACTCATGAGATTTTTGGGTCTGGTCGGTTATTATCGCTGTTTTTGTCGAAACTTCTCAACAGTGGTTGCTCCTCTGACTGATTTGTTGAAGGCCAAAGTAAAGTTTATTTGGTCTGCAGCATGCCAGCAAGCTTTTTGGGATGTAAAAGCTTTACTGTGCTCTGAACCTGTGCTTTTAGCACCTCGTCTGGATCAGCCCTTCAAGCTGTATGTGGACGCAAGCCACATTGGTGCAGGTGCTGTTCTAGTCCAAGCTGACAAGCAAGGTACTGAACATCCAGTTAGTTTCTATTCCAAGAAGTTCAACTCCCATCAGCTGAATTATTCGGTCATTGAAAAGGAAGCTTTGGCATTAGTCTTGGCCTTGCAGCATTTTAGGGTATATTTAGATTCTGCTCGGCCAATTGAGGTATTTTCTGACCATAACCCTCTCACTTTCTTGAACTCATTGCAGAACCCAAATCAGAGGCTCATGCGGTGGGCCCTCTTTTTGCAGCCTTACAATTTGGATATCCAGCACATTAAGGACAAAGATAATGTCTTGGCAGATGCTTTGTCCCGTGCCCCTTTGTAACCAGCAGCTTCACTCCTCATATACTTTTAAGTATGTCCTCTCCAGTATCATTTTCCTTCCTCTTAAATTGCTCCTAGGTACCAAGGTTGCTGATGTTGGAGTTGAGCTGAAGATGACTTTTGAGCATACAAAAGGTGTTGAAAGTGAGGTTGCGTGTGTGTATATATGTTATGGATTTAAAATGTGCATGTTCTTCTAGTTGCAAATTCATAATGTAAATGTGTTTGCCAATTCAGGGTGTGACCCTGTTCTATGGGGGGGAAGTGTGACGGCCAGTGGGCTGGCCTTGTGTTTTGCTTTTTCTGTTACCTGTTTCTTGCAGGTAGGTGGAGCTGTCCCAATTATTGATGCAGCACACCTGAGAGGCCAGTCCCAGTGTATATAAAGACACCTTGACTGAACCAGGGGGTGGCTGGCTTTGGGCTCTGGCTCTCTCTGTCTGGCACCCATCATGGAAGTTTCAGTTATGGCTGTTATGTCCTTTAAATGGTCTTTAAGTTGCTTTATCTAATTTCATTAAATATGTCTTACAGCCTTTAAAAGCCTGTGTGTGGTCTCCCTCTTGATTGTTACTTCCTATGAGCCAGGTTGTGACAACTATTAAACGTATTGAAAGTCTGGGGGAAAGAAAATCTCCAGAGAGGCTGTCATGCTACACTTACAGTAAGTCAGTAAGTACATGTGCTCCTCTACGTATCTGTTTACTCCATTTGTTTAACCCAGGGGTGGCAACCTGCGGCTCTGGACCCGCAGGTTGCCACCTTTAGTCATCTTTAGTCCTTATAGTGCGGCTCTGCGTGGTTTGGGAAAATAAATTTTATTTATGTTAGTTCTTTTTTTAACTTGTAGTTCTAAATTGGAAGATTATTGTGATTATTGAAATATAAAAAAATATATATATTTTATTATTTTTTTCATTATTCAAAATAAGCGTCATACTCGCGGAAGCCGGTGTACCTGCCGAAATGCCGTGCATTTATCGAGACTTTCAACCCCAGGTAGGCCAATTATGGATCTTCGGATCCACATTATGTCAGCAGCTATTCTCCTCCGTGAACTATGTTAAAAACAAACACCGCTCACGCCTCACAGATGACAGCTTACAGTCCTGCGTAAAGATGAAAGTGACTTTGTACAGCCCCGATTTGCAGACGCTGTGCGCAGAGGTTCAGGAGCAGAAGTTTTTTCCAATTATCTTTTAAAAGTCAGGTCAAGGCTCCAAAAGCCCGAAGGCGATATAAGGGTGGCGGCTCACAACAGTTTTTGTTTGCTACATTGATCATTTTAGTTCAGCTGGGTGTCTTTCCTTTTGTTATATTTCTTTAAGAGTTCAAAATGTCTTCATTACATAAATGTAATTTTCTCTGTAGCACTTCATGGATTTAAGCAACACACCTTAGTTGTTCACACAAAGCATAAAAGTAAAAAACAATATATAGTGTTATCTTCATTTTAGATGTCAAAAAGTATTTGCGGCTCCCAGTGTTTTCTTTTGCATGGAAACCGGGTCCAAATGGCTCTTTGGGTGTTAATGGTTGCTGACCCCTGGTTTAACCAAAACACTCAGTTATCTTTGAGTGTTTTTAAAAATCATTTTTTATTTTTTTTTTTAAATTTAAAAGATTTTTAAAAGATTTGATTTGAATTTGTAATACTTGAATCTCTTCATCATAGATAAAATCCAACTATAATAAGAAGTAAAAATTACTTTCTTACTTATGGTGTAACTTTATATTAGTTAGTTTGTTCGTGGCATTACAGGGGAGAGCAGCCAGCTGACAATCAGCACTGTGGCTATTCTCCAGAGAGTAGGTGGAGCTTTCTGACTGGGAATCAATTTTTTTTTTTTTTTTTTTTTTTTTTTTTTTTTGCTTAGCATAATGAGTGAAATCATAGTATAAATATCTAGCCTGGCTCTGTCACAAGGTTAAGAATTACTCCATCAGAAACTCGAGAACTCAATATTTATAGAGTGTATTAGTATGCTTGTGAAAGTCTAGAAGGTTTAATGTGGTTAGTATACTCTCAGAACACCAAGCCTTATCATTTCCTTCTCTTTATTTATGGCTGGTGTTTCCAATCTTCCCATCTAACTTCTCACAAGAAAGTAAATTCACATATTTACAAATGCAGAACTTTTTGTTAAAGATATTAAAGCACAAAATATGAGGATTAAAATGTAAAAATATGAAAATAAGAAGGGCCTCGAGCAACAGAAGCAACAACACACGATGCTGTTTGAAGGTACAGTCTCTTTTCTATTAATCAGTCACAGACACCTCATAGCTTTAATGCACCAGATCTCAGTTGCACTGGAGACGAATGGAGTCCAGTCAAAGACTATTTACATAACCGAGTGAGTAACGCTGCTGACTCTTGCTAAAATACAGACAGATGGGTTTAATTCCATTAAGTGAGCTACTGTGTGAGAGTAGAGTAGCAGCTGATCTACAGCATAGCACGAGGCTCTAGACTGTAAAACGAAGCCGAGCTTTAGGTGGAGATGACACGGGTGCAGGCAATCAAAGTGAGAGATGACACAGGGCAGGAGGTCAGCTAAGCAGATTACATCTCTCAAGGCCACTGACCAAATTTCCACTGAGTGGTTTGTCAGTTATATGGTCAATACGATCATTACATGAAGCGATTTCGTTTCAGCATCAAGGGCAGCTGGATGTAAGCAATGCTGCAGAGATTATGTGTAGTACATAGATCATAGCTTCAGAGGAAGCTGGAGGCACACGCTCCATCATCATGAACAAGCTGATTTATAAATGCTTCAAATTATTTAATGGAATTTTTTGGAGTGTTTTCAAGCAAAATACAATAAATCAATGTACTCTACAGCTTTCTGCTTAATAACATGCACTTCCAACTTAACTTTTTTTGGTCCATTTTCTGATGAGAAGCTCTGTTTACCAAATGTGTAAGTTGTAACTAATGGAGTCATAAATCGTTTAAGCAACTTGAACTTTTCCATTTGTAGGCTCTGAATAATATCCTTGGCTAACATCAGTGTGACCACACACCTGCAAAAGACACTAATTAATGGTGATTAGCTGACATTAGTATGCTTATGAATCTTTAGTAGAGCAAACCTTTAGGTTTTAGATGTGTCATTAATCCAACACAGCTGATTTAAATGGCTGAATTTCATCCTCAACTTGTCTTGAAGTTCTCCAGAGTCATAGTAATGAACTAATGGTAATGAACATTTGATTCAGGTGTGTTGACTCAGGGTGATATCTAAACTAGAGATGACACGATACCACTTTTTTATGTCCGATACCGATACCGATATCATAAATTTGGATATCTGCCGATACCGATATGAATCCGATATAGTGTGTTTTTTAATCAACAAAACGTTTTTTTAATATCTTGCTGCATTTTGTATAAGTTTATTCTCAAGTTTAAATAAATAACAACACTAAAGCTATTCTGTTATACCTGTATGTAAAAAATACACTGCATCCAAAATATGTCATAGAATAGAATAGAATAGAATAGAATAGAATTCAACTTTATTGTCATTGCACATGCACAGGTACAGGGCAACGAAATGCAGTTTGCATCCATCCAGAAGTGCTTTAGTGATATAGATATATTACAATATATATTAGCAATAATATAGATATGTAAGTATGTTACAGAAATGGGTCTATTATGGTATGTTATAATGTACACGGTATGAGGTATGTTATGAATATTCTATAACTATAAGTATGTACAGGCTGTAGTGAGTACAAGCTATGTACAGGCTATGAACAGGATATAAATATGAAATAAAAAAAAACTATACAGAAATCTGAGATATACAGTTATACAGAAATGTGAACTATGCAAGTTATAAACAGTTGTAGGATTAAAAATTATCGTATGATTATTTACACAGAACTATACAGTAGTGCAGTTAAGATAAGTGAGATATGTGGATAATTTCTACAGAGGTATATAAAGTGCTAGTGATTGTGAATGGTGGTTCAGTCCATGTTATTATTGTGTGTTTGAGGGTACGGTTGTCCATTGTGTGTGTGTGTAGGTGGTTGTGGGTGTGTGTATGTCCAGTCCATGAGTTTAACGTGGGTCAGATGTCAGGAGGCAGAGTTCAGGAGTCTGACAGCTGTGGGGAAGAAGCTGTTCCGGTACCTGGTGGTCTTAGTCCGGAGGCTCCTGTAGCGCCTCCTAGAGGGTAGGAGGGTGAAGAGTCTATGTGATGGGTGACTGGGGTCTTTGATGATTTTCCCAGCCCTTTTCAGACACCGCTTCCTGTATATGTTTTTTATGGCAGGAAGTGGTGCTCCGGCGATGCGCTGGGCAGTTTTCACGACCCTCTGCAACGCCTTCCGGTCCGAGGCAGAGCAGTTCCCATACCAGACTGTTATACAGTTGGTCAGGATGCTCTCGATGGTACAGCGATAGAAGTTCACCAGGATGTCTGAGGACAGGTGGTTTTTCCTCAGAGTCCTCAAGAACAAGAGGCGCTGGTGAGCCTTCTTGACCAGCTTGGAGCAGTTGGTCGTCCAGATGAGATCCTCGGAGATGTGGACTCCCAGGAACTTGAAGCTGCTCACACGCTCCACAGCCGCCCCCTTAATGTGGATGGGTGAATGTGGGTCAGCATTCCTCCTGTAGTCCACGATGAGCTCCTTGGTCTTCTCTGTGTTAAGCAGCAGGTTGTTTCTGTCGCACCACTCAGCCAGACGATCCACCTCCTCCCTGTAGGCGGCCTCATCGTTGTCACTGATGAGGCCAATCACCGTGGTGTCATCTGCAAACTTAATGATGGTGTTGGAACCATCAGCAGGTCTGCAGTCGTGGGTGAAGAGGGAGTAGAGGAAAGGGCTCATCACACAGCCTTGTGGTACACCGGTGTTCATTGTGATTGTAGATGAGCAGTGGTTATCCAGCCGGACATGTTGGGGGCGGTTGGTCAGGAAGTCCAGTAACCATTTGCAGATGAGGGAACTGATGCCCAGGTTTGTCAGTTTTCTGATGAGTTGTGAGGGGTGGATTGTATTGAATGCTGAACTGAAGTCTATAAACAGCATTCTGGCGTATGTGTTGTTGTTGTCCAGGTGTGAGAGGACAGAGTGCAGTGCGATGGAGACTGCATCCTCTGTGCTCCTGTTCTGGCGGTATGCGAATTGGTGGGGGTCCAGGGTGGGGGGGAGACAGGATTTGAAGTGTGCTAGGACCAGCTGCTCTAAGCACTTAGTGATGATGGGGGTGAGTGCTACTGGGCGGTAGTCATTGAGGCAAGATGGGTTGGAGTTTTTGGGTATCGGGACGATGGAGGTGGATTTGAAGCAGGCCGGTACCGCAGCGTAGGCCAAGGACAGGTTGAATATGTCTGTGAGCACTCCTGCAAGCTCCCCAGAACACGCTCTGAGAACACGCCCGGGGATGCCATCAGGACCTGCAGCCTTGTGGACATTGATCCTGCTCAGCACCGCTCCTACATCGGTGGGGGAGAGAGTCAGAGGTTGGTGGTCTGGCGTCATGTGTGTTTTGGTTGTGGTTGTTGGATTCCCTCGCTCAAAACGAGCATAAAAGTTGTTGAGCTCGTTGAGGAAGGAGACATCAGAGGATGCGGGGGAGGGTTTGGTGGTCCTGTAGTCTGTAATGGTCTGGAGTCCTTGCCACATGCGTCGGGGGTTGGAGTTGGAGAAGTGTTCTTCTACCTTCTTTTTGTAGTGGTGTTTGGCTTTTTTGATGCCCTTCTTTAGATTAGCCCTGGCTGTACTGTAGGCGTGTGCATCTCCTGACCTAAAGGCAGTTCAGCAACACTGATCAATCTAATAAAGTTAAACCTACTCCATCCTCCCTATTCTGGTATTTTAAAGAGTACTTAGAAGAAATTTTAAGCAACCTAACTAATAGGGTTGCAAACTCCCAGCAAAAAAAAAAAAAAAAGGGAACCACCCTCCACCTCATGATGCTTAATCGATGTAATCAAATTTAATTTGATGCAGGGGGAAAATGCACAAAAATAAATTATTTTTCAAGAATAATTAAATAGATTCAACATCTTTCTTCAACAGAATTGCAGACTGCACAGATGGTATCTTCCCAAAGGAAAAAGTACTATAGCTTACTAGGGTATATTAGACTTAACAATTACTATATACAGTAATGGACTTCTATATATTTTACACAAGATTAAAACTTTGGGTGTAAGAGTCAGATAATTATTTATTAAAAACTAGACATTTTAAATGAGAATAAGAAAGAAAAGTATGTCTTTGTGCCCCCTTTTCCCTGTTCATGCCCTATCGGCCCCCCTGGCTAAACTTTGCTAGATCCGCCCCTGCACAATTACCAGCCGTCAGCTACGTAGAAAAAGATCCTGGTGTAGAAAGTAATATTAAATAAATTCTAACAACAGCTTATCAAGCTTAAACGTGCTGCTGTTGTTCAGCCGCTGGTTTCCTCTTTCTGGTGAGAAGTGGGCCAAAAACTAAGAAGAGAGACGGACTCGCGACAGAAAAGCCGATCAGCTGATCATTAAGCAGTTTCACGATTGAAGTAGCAGGATAGAGAGAGAGAGAGGCAGTCGCTCCAGGTATGGTTGTTAAGCTTAACGTGGGAACGCTTTACAGACATTCAGAGATGAACTTACACACTTGCTTTACTTCTCTCTGGGAAAACTTCCTCATAGATGAAATGCTGGTTTGCTAGCAAGGCTACAAATACACGCAGCCGCACTATCACGTGATGCACACTGCTGCTACGTGCTACGGTTATGAGCCGAGTTACGCCGCGTAGCAAGTTTTGTGAGGTGCTTTTTTGATATTTAATGGATCGGATTACATTTTTTATTTATCGCCGATATCCGATCCAGTAATTTGGGTCAGTATCGGACCGATACCGATACGTAATATCGGATTGGTCCATCTCTAATCTAAACCCTGCAGGACACCGGCCCTTGAGACCTGGAGTTCCCCACCAAAGAACCACCGTCCTTTCTGACCATGCTCTGCAAAAATAACTACAAAATTACTTGAACTTAGGTTGGTAATGGGGAGGGGCTACTCCAAGGAAACCACTGATCATTTGCAACTATTTCTTTCCAACTGAAATAACTACAATTTACACAACAACAACGTTAGGGTCACAGAGATTTTAGGACTTATCTGTGCGATAGGCTCCAGGCCCAGACAACCCTGAATCGAATAAGCTGAAGAAAACTGACGCATGCATGTGCTATTGAAACACACAAGAGATGAATTGGATTCTGGTTTGGAAAGTTTTGAAGCAAACTGTAATTTTATAAAGTCTGTTAACACTAACCAACATCTTGGCTTTTTAGGTAAAACATAATCACGATAATCCGAATAACTTGTCTTCAACAATCCATTGAAACTGAATGCTGATTTTTTTTTTTTTTTTTTTTTTTTGGGAACAGGTTTTAAATATGTAGTCAGAATTTTGCACGTACAGATTTTCTTTTCTTTTTACCTTTTTGCCTTCATTTAAAAGGAGCAGTAGAGAACAGAGAAACAGTAGACATCATTCATCTGTCCTTTCATTGATGGATCAGCGTGACAGTGAGGGAAGTGGAGCCTGTACTTTTATTTTTTATACCTATCTTACCCTCCTCATTGTTACCCATCTTTGTCAACTAATATATTTACTTTCATAACTTTATTTGCATTATTTTCACTTTATATATTCGCTGGTCACTATTAAATTGGGCCCACTTTTGCAGTCAGAGCTGACATGATTCTTCATGGCATAGATTCAATAAAGTGCTGCAAGCATTCCTCAGAGACTTTGGTCCATATCGCCATGACAGCATCACACAGTTGCTGCAGATTTGTTAGCCGCACATCCATGATGCAAATCTCCTATTCCACCACATCCCAAACGGGTCTGTCTACTGGACTGAGATCTGGTGACTGTGGAGGACTGTGGACCATCTAAATGTGAGAGCAGAAGCTCTGACTCGTCAGACGAGGTAACATTTTTCCAATAATCTTTTGGAAAAAAGTCAAATTTTGGTGAACTTGTGTGAATTATCACCTCAGCTTCCTGTTCTTAGTTGAGGCTGCAGGTGTGGTCTTCTGCTGCTGTAGTCCATTTGTTTCATAGTTCAGTGCTTTTAAAGTGGTTGATTAAATATTTGTCATAATGAGCACTGTTATCACAGACAGCAAACAAGATTTGATGTCTTTTAATGATGAAAAATCATATCATTAATATTGAATGCTTTTGCCTGTTAAGGAACCACAATTTGAAATACTGCCTGCTGCATGGTACATCATCTATAAGGAGTTTCTTTTTGAGCATGCTATACACTTTGGCCTTGGTTTCCTTCCATATAGCTACCACAAGAATGAAACTGACCTAGGAAGACCAACAAAGGGGCAGCCGCGCAACTATCCCAGAAAGAGCTGAGGAGAGCCCCAGATGAGGGGTCACTCAGCAGCCGCAGAGCAGAAGCCAGGGGGAGTTGCAGTGACATGCCCGTGAGCTCCGCCGGCAGCCAGCTGTGCCAGAGTGACCGAGCCCCAGGCCGAGAGGCCAAGGGCACCCCACCCCCGAAGAGGCCCGAGCAAGCCCCAGGCCCCAGGCCCCAGGCTCCAGGCCCCAACAAGCAGCCACCAAGGAGTGAGCCGGTGTGTACCTGGACGCCCACCCCCGGACACAAAGAACCACCAATGCACCGATGTCTGAGGGCATCTGCCACTGGCAGGGGAAGTGGTGGGGGAGATAGGCCTCCATAACTTGGAGGGCTTGAGATGTCCCTAGAGAGGTGGCGTCTGATACCCAACCTGACATATAGACACAGACAAACAGGCACACACAGATACAGACATCCATTCCCACCCTCATGCTCTCATATGCAATTACTCAGCACTCACCCAACGTGGAGACGGACACAAAGAGACATTGTACACACAATCACACTCCCCAAGCGTATTCTATACCCCAGGTCTAGGTACCCTTGCCCCTGGAGGGGGAAACTGCACCCAGACCCAGGTAGTGTTACCCTTTTCCCTGGGGTGGAGAGAAGCAGACTGCCCCGACTCAGCAGCAGCAGGGAGGCCCCACTTTCCAGACCCCAATTGGACAGCTAACTCCTCCTCCCAGACCCCCCCGCTCCAGCAGGCTGCAGAGAACGGGGGTGTGTGAAGTCTTCCTTGGTCTCTTGTGTTCTGGGGGCCTCTGGATGTCTGGAGTTTTGATCTCCTCCATACCTGCTTCATGCCCTGGAGGACGGGGCTGTGGCTCCCCACACCCTCTAGCAGATCATTACATGAAGGAACCTTTTAATTCAAGCGCGCTCATGCTCACAGGTGTACACACGGGTGCTCACACACACAACCTACACCCTTTTTGGCTCCTACCTCAAAGCACACTGTGCGCTGTCGATCTTACGTGCTGCACAATAATGTTTAATATTTAGTATTTACTGTTATATTCCCATAGATCATTGTGATGTTGTTTATTATGTTGCTCTTTTTTCTTTCTCAACATGTGATCCAGGTGATTGATATATGTATTTTTTGTCTGCTTATTTTGTTGGTTTTTGTTTTTTGCCCTATATCCCCGTCCCTCTTCCCTGCTGTTTTTCTTTCCCTCTTTCTTTCTCCCCTTTCTTTTCCCCAGTCAAATCTGTCCCGTATTTAGCAAGTGAAAATAAAATAAAATAAACAATAAAAGGGAATCAAATAGACCATTATGGCAAGGCTGGGATGGTCCATTTGGTAAAGAAAATCCGTTGGGCATCTTTCTTCGCCTTTAGACAATAATTCTGATGGCAAAAGAGCCAAACGGGACAGGCAAAAAAAAAAAAAAGAATGAAGCTGACCTGCAGCCACACAGGTCAAACCCTGAAAATATTTTCTGGCTCACTGGCTGAACATTAATAATCTCTCTGCTTTGCATCAGATTTAACCTTGGCCCTGCTGGTTGAGAGCCACAGATCCCCGCATTCGTCTTCCAGACATTTAATGACATTGATTTAGCATTTAGCCTTTGTCTCCACTGTGCCACTCCGGTCTGAATTGTAATATCTTCATCTTCTACGCCCCAACCTATTTTATTGCATCCATATAACTGGGTTTCTAATGGGGCTTTATTAGCAGGCCCTGTGCTCAGGGAAGACATTTGATCCTCACTGTAAACCCAGTAATACTCTGTCACTTGCATGGCAAAACAAGTCCTCAGGACAGTGAGTACACAACACTGTCAGCTGCATTTCATTGCATACACACACACACACATAGCCACACTTTTAAACTGTTAATCAGATATTTCCTAAGTTGCGCACTTTAAAAAGCTTAATGATCTTAAGAAGAAACGTTTTAGGGTTTTATAAGGAAATATGTTACTTAGTGTATCCTTCATGTTTCATATTTTGTCTGTCTTTCAGAATCCAAAGTGGTCCCAGAAATTATTCATCTACAAGAAATTAACTGCTTACTTTTTATGTCCCATCATCACAGTGCAAAATTTATGCTTATGCCACAGGTGATCCACATGGAGCAGATGATGTGATTAGATTTTAGAGCATCTTTCTGCATAAATCTGCATGAGATAAAACTGATTTATTAAAAAATTCTCCCAATTTGTAATGAGAAATCTCTCCTGTGAGGATACACCGATAATCTGTCGCTGCACTGGTCACCCAGTCTGTTTTCATCCAATAAAGCAATTCCATCTTGGATACAGTTGACATTCTCCAGTGAGCTATTTCTTTACGTTTGTGTAACCTAAATCCTAATTATGAAGCGCCTTGAGGCGACATTTGTTGTGATTTGGCGCTATATAAATAAAATTGAATTGAATTGAATTGAATTGAATTAAATCCGAATTCCCAAGGTAGTTTTCGGCACCATCTTTACACAGATCCTGATTTTAAATCTGCCCATGTGGATTTGCGCAATCGTAAACATGCTTTACCAAGCATGTTTAGCTCCCAGTAATCAGCTAATTTAATTGCATGTACACACAGGCAAAGACAATAAAGCAATGAATGTGCCTCTTGCTTTAATCAACTGTTAGAAAAGGGCCGGGTAGTTACAGATAGCTTTAATGTCATGTGGTGGTTTATCATTTTTTGACTCACTTTCTCACATCAGCTAGTAATCTGCAAGATGAATATATCAGGATTAACTTGATATTACAAAGAGGGAATGTGTCTTGTATGTCAAATTCTTTTGAACCTTCTCTTTTTGTTTATTGGATCTAAGCGGAGCTTTTAAAAAAACTTTTAGATGATATATTGTAACACGAGGATTATCCTTCTCCAAATATACAGAGACTTTTCAGCAACACCTAGGAAGAAGTTATGGGTAACCAAATATAGCAGAAACCCACAGAGGAGCTATCATGTGCAAATGTCTAATGCCATGTGGGCCTGCATGGCAAGCAGACTGGTTTATTCAACTTCTGTCACACTGTGAGATACCATACCATACCATACCACCTTTATTTATAAAGCACTTTAACATAAAACCAGAGTTCACAAAGTGCTGTACATGCTAATAGCATAAGTAAATAAAAATTAAAATGAGATAAGATAAGATAAGATAAAAAAATAAATAAATAAATAGAAACATGTTAAAACAAATAGAGTCAACCCCTCTAATCAATGCCAAAGGCTTGAGCAAATAAATATGTTTTAAGAAAACTTTTAAATTCATAAAGAGAAGAAGCCTGCCTAACATGCAAAGGTAGATCATTCCACAACTTTGGAGCAACTACAGCAAAAGCACGATCACCTTTAAATTTAAACTTAGTTTTCGGTACCTTAAGGAGCTGCTGATTGGCGGACCTAAGGGAACGGGCAGGTGTATATGGTTGTAGTAGCTCCGAGAGGTAGGGGGGGGCCAGGCCATTAAGAGATTTAAAAGCAAATAAGAGAATTTTAAAAACAATCCTAAAATGTACAGGTAGCCAGTGGAGTGAAATTAAAATTGGGGTAATGTGCTCAGACTTTTTTGTTCCAGTTAAAAGACGTGCTGCAGCGTTTTGCACAACCTGCAGGCGCCTAATGGACGCATCACTAACCCCAAAATAAAGTGCGTTACAATAATCCAGCCTAGAAGTAACAAAGGCATGGATTACTGTCTCAAAATGCTGTTTCGATAAGATAGGCTTTATTTTGGCTAATTCTCTCAAATGAAAAAAGCTAGATCTTACAACAGCTCTGACCTGGCTTTCAAATTTAAGATTTGCCTCTATTTTAACTCCCAGATTAGTGATGACTGGTTTAACATACTGTGCCAGCGAACCAAGATCTATAATAGTGGCCTTAGAAGCGCCACCAAAAACCATCACTTCTGTTTTCTGTTCATTAAAATGTAAAAAGTTCAAAGCCATCCAGGCCCTTATTTCATCAAGGCATCTGAGCAGCGGGTCTACTGAGAAGCCATTTATCTTTTTAAGTGGGAAATAAATCTGGGAGTCATCGGCATAGCAGTGGAAAGAAATCCCATGTTTCCTGAAAATAGACCCAAGGGGTAGGAGATATAGAGAGAAAAGAAGCGGTCCTAAAACTGAACCCTGTGGGACCCCACATTGAAGAGAAGCAGCAGAGGATACAAACTCCCCGAGTTTCACAGAGAAAGTTCGCTCTGCCAAATAGGATCTGAACCACTGCAGTGCGGTACTCCTAATACCCACCAACTGCTCTAAACGGGAAATTAAAATATTATGATCCACTGTATCAAAAGCAGCAGTTAAATCTAACAGCACGATAATAACACAGTCACCTGAATCATTTGCCAAAAACACATCATTAAAAACTCTTAAAAGGGCAGATTCGGTACTATGTAAAGCTTTAAAACCAGATTGGAAAACTTCTAAAATACCGTGTTCTTCTAGGAAGGACATTAATTGCTTATAAACTACCTTTTCAAGAATCTTTGAGATAAAAGGCAGTTTGGAAATAGGTCTGTAATTCGCAATAATATCAGGATCAAGAGCAGGTTTCTTGAGTAGAGGCTGAATCACTGCATGTTTGAGATTGACAGGTACCACACCAGAGGACAGACTACTATTTACAATGGATTGTACAGCTGATGCTATAGTGAGAAAAACCTCTTTGAAAAATCGAGGAGGGAGAGCATCATAAGGGGAACCTGAGGGCTTCATGTGAGCAACCAACTCCTGCAGGCAGAGCAAGGAAACAGGCTCCAACCTGTCAAAGACAGCAGAACTAGGGGCAGGGGTAGAAGGGTCGAGAACGGACTGGGAAATCTGCGCTTTGACAGATAACACTTTATCAATAAAAAAGTGTAGGAAGTTTTCACAAATTTCCTGAGAGGACTCGACACCAACAGTCTGTGGAGCATGAAGGACCATGTCAATAGTCTTAAATAAGACATGAGGCTTACGACAATTTGCCTGAATAATAGCAGCAAAATGTTTCCTCTTAGCATCTTTTACAGTTTTCTGGTAAGAATTCCAGCTAAAGCAGATAAAAGAGAGAAGTGTGAATGAGGCTTGAATTTCACAAGATGATGTAACAAAAACTTGTGACAGTAGCCGACATTCTTCAAAGGCTGTGGCGTTTGAAATTTTATTGATTGCCATTAATATTCCTCAAATAAATGCAAAAGAAACAGCCTGGACTTTTGAGAAAGGACAGGGCAAATTTGTACTAAGGTTGTGGTCTTATGCTGTTCTAACTCGTCACCCTATCTGTTGGATATATTCTTCATTGTGCTTTTTGGCTAATTTCAGTTATGAGACTGGTGATCTTTAGTTACCATACCCATTTTCTTTAGCTCCAAATCAGGTTGGCTGTTCAGCTTTATCATCAACAATGTTTTTTTGTTTTTGTTTGTTTTGTGGTCTCAGAAGGTCCGTTTCAGAAATCCTGCCCTTACTGATGTGTCATAGTTCCTGGCCTCTATCTCCAGGATTTTATCTTACATACTGCCTTGCCCCATGCCCTATGCTGCTTTACAACTGCACTGTGCAGTAATCACATGATTAAGCATGTGTAGAGGTGTTCTTATTCATCTTCTTGAAGTGCCCAATGAGTTTGTCATGTGCAACCCTCATCTTTTTCATTTTCGTTGTAAAGTCATTACATTTGGCCTGGTTTTGTGGCAGGGTGGTGTTGAGAGGGCCATCAGTAATGAAAAATTATATAGTGCAAACTGCAAGTCAGCATTTTGATTTCTACATCTTCTGCAGTAGAGGCATTAGCAGGATTTAAATGGGGTGGACCAGGAGTGGCAAGAACACAGCATGGGAACACAGTGAGGGGACCTACAACACATGAATGAGACCAGAAATGTAAGGTTTATGTCACAGCTGCCTGAAATGTTTCTGTAATATTTAATCCACCGGTATGTGCAAGCGCTTTAGCTGGAATCATATTTATTGTTTTACAAAAAGCAAAAACATGATCTTAAAGCATATGATTATTTTTCAATTAAGATGCCATATTACAGCTATTTACTTCCATTTCTGAACAGAGAAATTCGTTTTAGTTGTTAAATATTTGATTAATTTCTGATTTCTCAGAGAAGTCTAATGTGATGGTTTAAATTCAGGTATAAAAAACATGAATTCAATTTGTTATTTACCTAATAACTAATGTTAAACTTGATTATCCAGCATACAGTGGAGTAAAAGGAAAATGTAGTATAAGATGGAAACAGTAAAATAAAGCACAAATACATTAAAGCTAAGCTAAGCATTTTGGGTTAGCCGCTATTAGCCTCAGCTAACAGATTAGCTTCGCTTAGCTGTTTTTAGCTTGCATTAGTGAATCTTTCTTTAAATAGAACAACATTGTTGAACTTGCCGAATAAACTGTCTTATGATGTGAGCATGTAATCAAATGATCAAAATTAGGTCAGAGGAAAACTGTGATTTTTTTTTTTTAGGACATTTTATGTTAGGTATAATGTTAGCTTAAAACTAGCTCCTGTTGTTATTTAGCTGGCTAGTTTTTATCTGTCCAGACACACTACTCAATTTCTATTTATTCAATTCAATTCAATTTTTAAATTAAATTCAGTTTTATTTATATAGTTCCAAATCACATCAATAGTTAGTTGCTTTAATAGTCTTTGTACTGTAATGTAAAGACCCATAAAGGGAAAACAAAAAAAACAAACAACAACAATCAGATAACCCCTATGAGCAAGCATTTTGGAGACAGTGGGAAAGAAAAAACTGCCTTTTAACAGGAAGAAACCTTTAGCAGAACCAGGCTCAGGGAGGGCTGCTGTCTGTTGCGACCAGTTAGTGGTGAGGGGAAGAAGACAGGACATAATTATGAGTATAATACTTTTTTCCCGTTAAAGAAACAAAAAATAAATAAATAAAAAAGTTCTTCTCATTTAAAACTTCTAGAGCGTGCAAAAACTGTGTAAAACAAAGTGTTTCAGGCAGTCTGTAGCCTGAGCTTTTGGCATGTAAAGAAAATCATAGTAGGTCCACTTTAAATCAAAGGATCACATGAAGCAAATGTGGATTTTATTTTTTTTTTTACACTCATCCAAAGTCATGTGTTTAAAGCAGTGTCTGCTGCTAGATTTTTGCAGCAAGAGGAAAGTAAATGAAAGCCACTCAGTCACTGATGGGCTGGAGACAGAAACAGAGCCACTTTGTCTTCAATAATCTCAGCGCAATATGCCTCGCATCTCATCTCCCGACAGCATCATTTCCCTTTATGGCTCACACTCCTAAATGGCTGAATTATGCCACCAAAGATCAATGCAAAATTTCACCACTCCCTAGCGTCTCAAGACAAGTTGGCTTTCCAGCCCTTAATCTTAAAATTATAGGCCTTTGGAGCCTGTCTGGCATATAAGACCTATGAGCACAGCATTAGAAGTAAATCTCTCTTTGCCCACTAGATGTATAAGGATGTTATGATTTAAGAATATAAAATGACATAAATCTTGACTTGGTCTACATAGAATTTCAGCCACGTTTATCTTAGGCCAATCAGACAACAGCAATATTTCCATTCACCTACAGGCAACCATGAAGGGAAATTCTCAGATCACACTGAACCTCTGCCGCCATCTGCTGGTTAAACAAAAAACTCCATCCACTCCAGAAGAATATATTTCTTTAATACATTTCTCAATTCACCAGTCACATTACAGCCGACATGATTACTTTTTATATTATCAAAATCACTGAAAAAAAAAATGCAGTATCATAAATATATGACAGTCTCATATATATATTTTTTGTACATATTCATTTCAAAGGTCCCTTAGTTTAAAAATAAGTGTACAACCCACCTAAAAATCTGATAGAAATCGGCTAAATTCAGCGCTGTTTTTTGTCCTGTAAGAAGTATTTGAAACAGAATGGCTTCTGTCTTTAAAGGGAAGCAACTATAAAGTAATGATTGCCTTGATCTCATTTTATTGCTAGAAAGATATCCTGATTCATCAAACAACCATTGAAGATCTTAACATATGTTCAATTAAATAAGATTTAAAAAGGCCCTATTAGCAAAAGCAGAAGCATAGCACACGGACATTTTACAGACAAAAAAAAAAAAAAACAACAACAAAAAAACCAAACTGATTATTTCAAAGGTACAAATGTGAAAATGTGGAGTGTGGCTTACAAGCTGACGGTGTGAATCTGAATTACAGTCAAAGACAAACAGTTCAGGTCAGGAAACAAGTGAAAAGATCAACAGGAAGACTTTAAAAGCATCTTGTGCTTTTTCTGCTTTTTAAACACCTCCCTCCCTGATTTGTTCACCATCTCGCCTCTATTTACACGTCAATCCATCCCATTAATGTTCGTCTTTATATCGGTCTCACTGCCAGTCTTCATCGTCGTCATCCTCCCCTTCTGACGAGTCCTCTTGGCTGCTGGCCTCAGCCTGCTCTGACGCTCCATTCCCATTACCTCCCCGCTGGGTCTCTGCAGCAGACGCCGCCGCTGCCGCCGCCGCTGCCGCCGCCGCTGCCGCCGCCGCTGCTGCTGCCACCGCCGCCTTCCTGGCTTGAGCTGCTGCCTGCTCCTCCTCCTCCTTCTGACGCAGCGCTGCAGCCTTTTTCTCCTGCTCGGCATGGCTCTTCATGTGAGCGCTTCGACTCTTCACTTTATAAAACACTCTGTAGGGGAGGAAAACGGTGCAGCGTTATGCTTGACAGCAGCTGTTTGGAATAAAGCGGCGCTATTGAGAAAAAAAAAAAAAAAAAAAAATCACGGAATTCACGGAAACTTCTAAACACACTTTGCCCCACAGAGATCAGCACACTGAGATAAACCAAAAATCACCAGCATTATTTGGACTCTTATAATGAATGAGCAAACATTCATAACACAATGCTAACAGGTCAGGAATTAACGCCAATCTCTGCGATGGCTTTTGTCGTACCTGTTGCATTTCTTGCAAGGAAAAATCTGCTCAGGTTCCTGCGAGGGCTTCAGTGGCACCCGGGGCTTCTTTGCAGCAGGCTCGGCCCGAGATCTGGGAAGTGCTGGAGACTGATGAGCCTCTTTATGAACAGGATCTGGCTCTTTGAGCACCAGCACTGTTCCTGCCTGAAGAGGCAGAAACAGAAGACTGAGTTTTAGCACAGTTTGGACCAATGGTTCATAAAATTGTGATTTTTTTTAAAAATAAATAAGTATATTGTTTTTTCCGTTATTTTAAACAAATATATTAACTGATAAGGATGTGTATCAAAGAACTATGAAATGAAACTTACATAGTCATGAACCTGTAGTGACTGAGCGACCCTCGCCTGCTGTTTTCTCTCATTGATCTGGTCTAAAGACATATTCTTCTTGTCATCCTCATCCGCTTCACCTTGAGTCATCTTCGGCTGCTGTGAACTCTGTAAGGAATCCCACCAGGGAAATTAGGCAGACTATGACCCAGAATCTTAAACATTACTTCAAGACAATAAGATCCTAGTTCCTTCATTAAAGGGGACCCGTTATTTATTTATTTTTTACCCTAGTCTTTCTTCTTAATTGTCAAAAAAGGGAACCCCCCCCCCAAAAAAAAAACCAAAACAAAAAAAAACAAACAGTGGTTTTCCTTAATAAAGTCGCAGCTGTTGAGAGTTTTGCAGCCTCCACTCCCTGGTACACTTGACTCAGCTTTCTCAAGATTTACTCAGAATGCTTTCTTAGTTAGATTACCACCCCCCCCCCCCCCCCCCCCCCTAAAAAAAGAAAGCACATTAACAGTGGATACACAAAATGTATTACTCTATTCAAGGAACCCAGATGAGGGGCAGCCAATCAGAAGTAAAGTGGGTATCTTGTTTCAAACTAACAGGCTCTATATACGGGGAAGGATAGGATTAGATTAAAAATTGGATCTAGACATCTTTATATAGAGTAATAATCATATATAAATATGATTATTACTCTACATTTTTAGACCAGCTGATGTGCAACCCTTCTTTTCTCACAACCACCAACTCATCGTTCTTGATTCCAGTGATCTTAACATTTTGCGTGGCCAGAGCACATCCTTATTTTGGTACTTTTGTAAATAACTGCTGTCAACCAGAGAATAGGTCCAGGGGTTGCTTTATTGAGGGTCACACAAATACATGTATCAGAAGTGCTGAAGAAAACCACTGGCTGAAGGGTGTCTGTTTCTTTTTGCTGCCGTGCATTTAAAATAACATAGCAGCAAAAAGACGTGGCACAAAGCATCTTTCTCCATGTGCAGACATCTGTACTCACACACAATGAAACCCCTTTTTAAAAACACTAAAGTTCCATTTGATTAGTTGAAAAAAAATGTTGACAACTTTTAATTAATCCTAAATATATTCAAACAGATAAATATAACATGGAAGACACATTCAACCATGCACAATGAAACGCACATGAGACATTGCAAATACTTCATATACGGTCATGGTAAACAGTACACCAATCAATTCAAAGGTTTTATGTACAAGCACATAATCTAAAGCACACCTGGTGTACTTAAGTAATGCTAGGTAAATACAACCTCAGGTGAGCAACAATACAACATATTACAAAGTGTTATTATTTATTTAACAACAATTTTGCCAAAAATTAAGAAGCAGTGTTTGAAAAGCTGAGTGCATCCCATAATTCAAGAGCTTATTTAACTACCTTTAGAAGCACTAACGTGAAGTAACCGTTTTCTGTGACTTAATCAGTCTCTCACATCATTGTGGAGGAATTTTGTCCCACCCTTCTTTACACCCATATGGAAAAGATATATATAAATCTTATAAAGTTTTTATCTGTCTTGTATGAAACTTGTATGAAAAGCATACAAGAGTGAAAACACATATAAGATCCCTTGAAAAATTATATAATGAAACTTATATGTTTTGTATACTTACTAAAAAAATATATGAAAGTAATGAGAAAGTGGCCACTTTCATGAGTAAATCATGTAAGCCTTATATGATTTATATATGATTTACTCATGAAAGTGGCCACTTTCATGAGTAAATCATATATGTTTTTACTATTTGTTTTCCATATGGGCAGTGTTGCTTCAGTTCACTAAAGTTTGCAGGCATTTGTTTATGCACAGCACTCCAAGCTCCCGCCAAAACATTTCAGTCAGGTTGACGTCTGGTTTTTAATTGGACAATTATAACACCCAGAAATGATGTTGCAGATTTACTGCTGGGTTTGGGGTCATTCTCCTGTTTTATAACTCTAAGCTTAAGCTGTTGGACAAATGGCCTCACATGGTTGATTTTGACTGCAAAACCAAGCCCAAATTCTCACTCCTCCACCAACTTGCCTGACAGTTGGTATCAGGCGCTTGTGCTCTAATGTGTGTTTGTATGAGAGGAGTTTCAGCAGATGTGGTGCTGTTAATTATGGCCATGAGGCTGTTGAAGAGGCCTTGGTTTCAAGCCACACTGAAGTCATTTATTGCACGTCTTCCCCCTGCTCTCTTACCCAGCTTTCCCGATTCCTCTCCACTGCCCTATCTCAATAAAGGTTAACAAAATCAATCGAATGCATTTGATTAGCAGCACCTGGCTGCCACGTAGCATCTTGAGGCTGTAATTTTTCACACAGTGCTTCTGCATTTTGGTTTAACTTTTGTTAAATAACAACACGGTGCAATAGAGAACCTCAGATAAACAATAAACTAAGGACCAGATTACTTGACCTTAGAATTCAGGAGGTGCTTTTTATCACCATGACTGCATATTGACTCTTTAAAATAACTGTCAGATTTAACCGCGCTTACCTTGACGTCCACGACTGCCTCTGCGTGTTTTTCCACAGGTGAATCAGGAGGGCCGAACATTAAAATCCCATTGCGACCAACCTTCACCTGCTTCTTGTATGTGTAGTAGAACTCCACACACTGAGCCACGGTCTTAGTCCGCACCTTTAAAACAGTCAGAGAAGCGTGCACATGTAAAGCTTTATTGAATAAGAAGAATACGTAAAATAATCCTTGAGAGGTCACTCTGTCTCAGCTTATTTTACCGCTTTTTTTTTTTTTAAACCCACATTTCCTATAAAAGTAGTCGTTTCCTGTCGCAAAGAGGATGTGAATTTTTCAGTCTGAATGACTTTTTGAACCTTTTTAAAGATGCGGCTCGTGTTTGTGTTGAGAGGTGAGCGTCCTCTTCCTGTTTACTCATTTTCCATTACATCTAAATCTGGCATCATGCAGCAAAGACCAAACGTCTTAACTATTATTGTCTTGTTTGATTAAAGCAATTACATGAATGCCTCGAGGAGTGCACAAAGGATTTATTGACGCTACACAGAGTGCATTTAATCGTATGCAACCGTTTGTTTGGTGGCTTTCTTTTTTTTCCCCCCCACTGATTCACAGTTGTTCTTGCTGCAGGGTCAAATTAATGAGCATACCAGTTTCTGCACCAGAAAGAAGTCCTTCCTGTAGGCAGAGATCCCCTTATTGAAAAACCGCTTCTCCTCTGCTGTCCAGCTGTCAGAGCCTGAGGGGAAAACAAATGCAGTAAAAATAGGTAAGTGAGCAAGAGCATAAATTACAGAGAAAGGCAAAGAGAAAGCATGTGACAGCTGATTGAAGCAATTAGCATAAAAAGCTTCTTTTTGTTGTTGTTACCTGAGTAGTGATAACCTATCAATTGATGACCTTTGGGGAAAATTGGATCCTGATGCATCAAACGTCCCAGTGTTTCCTTAAAAGTTGGCATCACCGTGAGCAAAAGCATGTTCCTCATTTGAAAGCTATGAAACACTTACAAGTAGAAGTGTAAATAATGTAATATCTGTACGTCACTTTACTCACAAGGAAATCTCCTTCACATTCATGAAAACAGTGTAAAGCCAGCTCCTGATTGGTTCCTCCTCCTCTCAAAACGCTTGAACATGCCATGTTCATCAAATCCTCCACTACAAAGAGAATGTGAGGAGTGTCGATGGTGACAAAAAGCTGAAAGTATGAATAAAAAGCGAGGTCGGTAGGTCACGTGTTATGATGGACACTTACTGGTCTCTTTGTCACCATGTTTGAAGGCGGCGTCATCAATAGGAACCCAAACCAAGTCCGCTTTGTGCTGGTCGGACTGGGAAGAAGCTTCATCTTGCAAATCAGGAATTTCTGCCTGGTACTTTTGCCCAATGTTGATCCGTCTGAATGCCAACACAGAGGGCTGAGTTATGAAGCCGTCAGTTAGAAACAATAGTAGGTTGTTTGGATGTTTAAGTGCTACTCACGGTTCGAGGCTCACAGGTGTAGCCTCGGCATTCAAGGTGAAGCTAGGCGGTGTAACATCTGAACTCGCTGGAAGAGGCGAATGAAAAAGCTCGTTAAGCTTGTTAAGTAATTTATTCAAATAAGTAACTCACATATATCACTGCAAAAGAACTGAAGCAAACGAGACTCACTGGAACGCAGAAGGCTCCGAGCTGCAGACTTGGGCGTAGGCGGGGGCGGCAGGATTTGGTTGGTTACAGCTATGTTAGTGAGGAAGGTGGAGAAGTAGAGTCCGGAGCCCTCCCGCACAGGAGACAGAATGGGTGGTGGTGTGTATGGGGGAAAGGTAAGTGGGTTGTCCATCAGGCGCACTGGAGAACGGAGGTTGCTCTGAAAGGAAGTGATGCTGGAGTAGACGGATGGTGCGATGAAGGTGGATGGTTTGGGGGGAGGGATGATGAGAGGTTCGGGACGTGGCCTGCGCTTCAGTTTAGCTTTTCCGTCCTCATCAAGTCCTGTATCGCTTTCCTCATCCTGGATGAAAGAAGCAGAGTTAACACAAACCTATATTTTTTATAACAATCATAAGCAGGTTTCACGCCTGACTGATCAAATTCAAGGAATAAATTCTCCCTGCTATCCTCCACCTTCCTCCTGTATTAAACTTCATTGCTCCTGGATCAGACACAACCGGCCATTAAGCTGACTGAACATTCTCACGTGGTTTATTGTGACGCAATCTAAGTTTCTCTGTGAGAAGGGAAAAGCCACACACAGACGACAATACCTCATCAGCTGGGGTGTAAATGAGCTTCACACAACAAGTCAGGTTAGAAAGGCGTTTTTAAAGTTCATCGATTTATTATTAAATCTCAGGTCCAGATCGTTAACTGTATTAAAACATCCTTTTGGACTAAACCGTTTCTGATATTCAAATTATGCTAGTGTTTTGAGACTTATGTGATAAAGGTTTGTACCTCTATGTCCAACATTTGAGGACCTTGTTGGAAATTAAAGGAATAGTCCCACACAGAAAAATTGAACATTTTCTCAGGCCTGTAGTGCCATTTCTCTGTTGGTGTCAAACGCCCAGCTTTGGAGGCATCGCCTGTGCATTCAGCTGGGACTTGCCTTAATTTTATGACTTTGCAAAAAATAAATAAAACTCAGCTGCAACTCCAGAAATCCCAGCGCCCAGTTTCTCCAGTAAACAGAGAAACAGAATCAGAGCTGGCACAAGCTAAAATCCCCTAGGAAGAAGTACTAGGACCACATTAAGGAAAAGTATATTCTTGTTCATTTCATTTTAAATTTGGAGATTAAATTTGTCGTTTGAAGTCAAACAACTCCCACGGCTGCTATACTCTCTACAAAATGCTGGGTATAGATGAGTAATTGAAATGCCAACTTTAATCTCCGCATTTTGACTGTTTTCTCAAAATGAACAATGACATTTATGTTGTTGCTCTAATACTCCTACTTAATACTATCATTAATGTTTACTTCTCATCCCACTGTCACAACCACGAGCTTCTCCTCAGCATGATCGCTGGCTTCCTCCCACAGTCCAAAGACATGCATGCTAGCTTAATTTGCGATGTGTGAATGATCACCCATTTTTTTTGTACAAGCCCTGTGACAGATTCATGACCTGTCTGGGTTATGTGGTTATGAAAATGTATGAATAAAGACTTTGACTTTGACTTTGCAAATGTATTTTTGGCACGTTTAGCACTAAACGGGTCATGGTGTCGCTTTACAGTAAGAATAAGCAGACCTCTCTACACCAAACCTACTCGACCAGATAAAAATATCTAAGCTCGATTCGGGGTTTGTCTTCTCCCTACATTGATTTTTTTTGCATTACACACATAAAATAGATTTAATCATCTGGCCCAGTGATGAATGCACTTCCTGAATCTGACTTCACTGTGAACATACAGTCTGTAATGATGTTCATGTGGTTCAGGATTTTGGAATTAATGAGTCACATCATCTAATTCAGTCCATAAATTGTGGGTTGGTCCAAGTTTCAGTTGCACATCTCTGTTACTCCTCAGCAGATGTCTGAAAGACTCAAAGTCTCAATGTTTAACCACTGCGAGGTCTGAGGCGACCTATGAGAAGTTGAACTTTGAGGTTGTTTGTGTAACTGGGTGGGATGACATTGTCTTTGCTAACAATACTGCTCGAACTTGCATTTTAAAGGGGGGTATCAAGGTAGTTATGCAATGTGGTCTAAGCCTGAATAAACATCTACAAACACGACGTCTGTAAATGTTTCATCGTGGTATGCAAAAAAAGAAAAAAGTCCCTTTAAAGTGACTGAAAGGAAAACAATTAAAATCTCTCATCCTCGGGGAACTAACCTGAGCAAAACTCTCAGTCATGGTGCTTCTCAGCGATCGCCGGCGAGCCACAATGACAGAAGGTTTGCGATCGGATGGTGCAGCAGGCCGCTCGCCCTGACCAGGCCGCCCCTGAGCCCAGCCACCCTGAGGATCTGTTTGACCTCTGTGCACTGGCACGGATACTGGGATGACCAGGGGCACCATTGCGGCTTGCCTGCTTGAAGCACCGTCTTCCTGTTGAGGCACAATAAGGAAAGAGGCAGGAAGATTAGAAAAGGCAGAAGAGAGTTGAGGAAGTAGCAGGAAAATAAAGGAAAAGGGATTGAGATATAAAAAGAGGAAGAAGTCCAAGTGGTTATATGAGCTTTTTTTGCATTCAGCTTCAATTTTTTTTTAAAAAAAAGAATCAGAATTACTGTTTCTGAACAGAAATATCTATTCTTTCTTTGTTTTTTGTAACATTTGAATCACTAAAAAGTCCCAAAGATACAACAGACATACATTTCTTACATTCACCAGCCACTTTATTAGGTACAGCTGCTTTAACTGCTCATCAGTACAAATATCCAATCAGTTAATCACATGGCAGCAACCCGGTGCATTTAGGCAAATAGTCACAGTTAAGATTATCCGCTGAAGTGCAAATCAACCACTTGGAAGAAATGCGATTTAAGTGACTTTAAATGTGGCATTGTTGGTGCCAGATGAGCTTGTCTGAGTATTTCAGAAACTGCTGATCTACTGGGATTTTCCCCACACAAGCATCGCTAGGGTTTACAGAGAATGATCAGAAAAAGAGAAAATATCCTGCGAGCAGCAGTTCTCTGGGAAAATTGCCTCGTTGATGCCAAAGATCAGAGGAGAATGCCCAGACTACTTTGAGCTGTTAAATAGGCAACAGTATCTTCAATAATAACAATCAAGGTACGCAGAAGAGCATCTCTTAACTCACAACATGAGCTACAGCAGCAGAAGACCACACTGGGTGCCACTCCTGGCAGGTAAGACAGGAAACGGAGGCAACAACTAACAACAACTAACAACTAACAACTAACAGGCTCAACAGTTGCACAACAGATGAAAAATGTTACCCGGTCTGATGAGTCTCAGTTTCTGCACCGACATCCAGGTGGTAGGTCAGAATTTAGTGTAACAGGATAGCGCACCACATCACTGAGCTCATCATCTCAAACTGTTCTTGAACATCCCAGTGAGCTCAAATGGCCTTCGCAGCCACCAGATCTCAATCTGGCTGAGCACTTTTGGGATGTGGCAGAACGGGAGATTCATGCAATGGACGTGCAGCTGATAAATCTGCAGTGTTATGTCATGACATCAATATGCATCAAAATCTCTGAGGAATGTTTCCAGCACCTTGCTTTAGTTATGCATACACTAGCAGATCTAGTTGTACCTAATAAAGTGTCCAGTGAACATAGAAAGCACAAAAAAAAATGCAAATAAAGTTCAAAAATAGATTATTTGAATAAAAAGTAGCAATGACAACAACAACGTGATACTATCGCATCAATCTGGACAAATTTCTCTGAGACAACTCATTTAATCAATGCCACAGAGGATTAAAGAATAGAGGGAAACATGTACCCAATAAAGTGGCGGATGAGTTTACTTTTAAGATTTAAAAGCACCTAAATGATAAAGAAGTAACTTATTTTCCTCAAAGTTAATTCCTCAACCAATAAATGCATATCAGCTTGAAACGCCATAATCAAGAGATCTTATTAACAATGAAAATTTAAAATAAACACCACAGAGCAGAAAAACTAAAGTCTCTTTCAAAACATGTGCATTACACCTGTAAAAAAAAAAAAATAGAAATATATAAAATTTCATCATAGGGCTTTACAAGCACATACTTTGGCAGGCTTTCGGAGACGTCCACATGCCTGCGTGGTATTTCTGCTCATTCTAACTCAAAGAAAAACTAGCAAAATGAGTAATCCTGGCTTCTAGTGGTGGGGGTTAAAGCATGAATCAGTTTTGTGATTTATAATTAGTAAAAGTTAAGAACAAAAGTAAAGACACTCGAGTCTCGTCTCCTGACCTAGAAAACAAAGTGCAGTTTAACTAACCACAACGAAACAGCTCTGGGTTGTGAATTGCCACCTTAAACCTGTTTGGCGTGTAGTGGGGAGAAAAGGAGTGTAGCTATACAGGTTGACAGTGCTGCCCCTCCCTAGCTCTGCTGAATGACTGGGAAAAGGCCTGAGGAATGTGGAGGTGTGCAGACATGCAGCTGCTCCAACGTGCGCGCGGTGCAAGAAAGCCTTTGACAAGCTTCGTAACCCCCTGAGGGAAGAGGACTACCTGTCCGTTTGCTTGCGTTAAAATGGACTCAAACTGATTTTTACTCTTTTTTTTTTTTTTTGCATAAACACAACAACAACAACAACAACAACAACAACAACAACAAAATAAAAACTGCTAAAGAAACCTCAAAGAAGCAAGCCCCAGTGGGTGTGCCATGCTTAAAGTAAATATTATATATCCTGAATAAAATGACAGAGCGTATCATCTTTCATACAGCAGTAAAATGAGGAGAGCAGATCAAAAAGGCAAATCTTCAGTGAACGGCAGACATTCAGGTTTCACCAGATACGTTGTCTGCAGTATCGATGTGCAACTTGTTAAAACAGCCCGCAATGGCTGAGGCTCAACAGCTGCACGAGTCGAGTAAACAAGCCCAAGAAAAGGATTTTGTAAACCATAGGGAAGTTCTGCATAGAAACAGAGTCCTTCCTCTTTGTACAGCTGCTTGCCAACTTTGCCAGATAAGAAAATCTGCTCTCACTTGCACAAATGAGCTGCCTGCCCCGTTCCCACTCAAGCAACCTGAGCCTAAAGAGAGTATTTTATTTCTTTTTTAAAATCATATTACTCTCATAAATGATTGATATGTTCCCTACAGCAGCAGTGTAATGAGCCATTTCTCTTTTACCTTTACAATTTTTGCAGGCAGGGACTCCATCTCTGACGCCTTCTGTGCCAGGGTTTCCAAGTTGATCTCCTTGGATGCTCTCCTTCTCCTACGGATGACCCCTCCTGTTGTCACTTGGCTTTCCCCTGCTTTTGCAGCCTGCGCACCCGCTACTCCGTTTTGGGGCGGTGGAGGCTCTTTGGCTTGAGACCAGATGTTTGTGGAAGGGGGATCCAGTGGCGACTGCCCCTCCCTGGAAAGGCGACGCGAGCGCCGAGGAGCAGCCGCGTTTGCGGGCTCTGTGGGATTTGCGCCGGCCTTTTTGGGGCATTGATCAGGAACGGCTGACGCGTCACAGCTTTGAGCCTCCGCTTCCTGCCGCGGCTCCGTCGACTGAACATCTTCTTTGGACCCAGTTTCAGATGGAGGCGGCTCGGCAGGCTGATAAGCGACGAAGTTTTGGGTCTGCTGCTGTTTTGGTTGCACCTGTGGCTGTGTCGTGTCTCGCTGTGGCACATTTTGCTGCTGTAGCTGCTGCTGTTGTTGCATTTGCTGCATTTGTTGCTGTCTCTCCTGGAGCTGCTGCTGCTGCTGCTGATACTGTTGCTGCATTTGTTGCTGCAGCTGTTGGATTTGATGCTGCTGGATTTGGTGCTGTTGTTGCTGCAAATGTTGCTGTTGTTGCTGCTGCTGCTGCAGCTGAATCTGATGCTGTTGATGCAACTGTTGTTGTTGCTGCTGCTGCTGCTGCTGATGGTGATGATGAATTTGTTGCTGCTGCTGTTGTTGTTGTTGTTGCTGCTGCTGCTGCATCTGGTGTAGAAGCTGCTGCTGAGTTTTGGGCTGCTCGCTGTAGGGCAGGTTCGGAATTGCCTTGTTTGCCGGAAAAACTGAGTAATACCCAGATGAGAACTGTTGTTTGCTGGGTCTAAATGTTGCCTGGAAGGGCTGCAGCATGGACCCCTGCAAACCATGAGGTGGCACATGTGACTGGCCTTGGAGCTCCACGCCTTTGTGGCCGTGTTGATAGGCTTGCAGCTGAGCCTGGTGCATTGCCGCTGCTGCAGCATGCTGTTCCCACTCGATCCCCCTGCCTTGAGCTGGAGCCTGTGTGGCATCTCTATAAACCTCCACAGGTCCGGACAGCTGATTTTCCCCTCCCATCGGCAGAGCTACACCTTCGTGGACTCCCTTGTGGAATGGCATCTGATTCCTGACGTTCATGTAGGGGCCAAAATTCTGCCCCCAGGCCGACACAGGAACTTCCTGGGACCAGCCAGGGGCCTGTAAGGAGTCCTGGTGCATCCATTTTACTGGAGCACCCTGTTGATAGTGCGGTAAACTCTGGGACCCTTTCTCTTGATTATAAACACCAGAGCTGCTGGCAGAGTCACTGTGGCTTGACTCTAAAGCTGGCGGTCCCATACCATAATAAACCTCCCCTGGGTGCTGCACAGCCTCTTTCATGGCTGCAGCACGGTGCTTACCACTCTTGTCAGTATTTACTTGAGCAGGAAGACTCATGGTAATAGAGCTTTCAGTCCCGATCTGTGAGCGTGCAAAAGCAAGTTGGTGCCTCTGTAGTGCGCTTTCACTGCTTGTGGTGAAGAAATTCTTTAACTGTGTATACAGAGGTATCTGGGAGGAAATATAAATCCCAAAGGAAAGCACAGGGTGGAGAACACGCAGTCCTCCTTCAAGAATCAAATCTGAGGCTCGCTGTCCATCCTCTTTAGGGGTGCAAGACCTTACGATAGAAAGAAGAAGTCAGACACTTTTGTTTTCTTAGAAGACACAAAGTTTTCACTCGACTCTCAGACGTCTTTGGCAATGAGGAAATTGAGGCCTACACCAGCAGATAGCCCCGTTAGAGTAAAGTGAAAATATACAGGATTGCACGCAGATTGAGCAGAGAGAAAGAGTGCGCGCAGAGAGGGCATTACAAGTTTCGAAGGGACAGACAGACCTCAACACGGAGGCACTTACAGTGTAGCTGCCATGTAGCACAACAAGAAATACAGGAAACGAAGGGGCTCGTGCAATCACCCGAGCGATAGCCAGTGATGTTTGTGTGAGAGGAGAGAAAAAAAGAGCAATAAGGAAGCGTCTGAGGAGCGCAGAGCTCTTAGGCAATCCAGCAGATTAAAAAGCATTACTTACACACCGTTATCAATGGTGTAAAGAGTCGCCCGTGTCCAACTCCACGGAGTCACTTTGGTTTCGATCAACTGCGCGCAGCTCCATGAAGGGATCGTGCGCAGCAAATGTCATAACTCTTGACAACTTTCCCTCGAGTTTCACAGCGCGCAATATGGCGAGCAGGCGAGCGAGCAGCCCCGCGGAAATACGCTCCAAAGTCCGGCCTGGGCCCGGGGCAGGCTCAGTAACGCCGTAGTTACAATGTTGCACACTGTATCCGCAAAACCGTGCACTTCCAGGAAAACATGTCCACAACTTTCCCCCCCCTCCACCTCCTCCTCTCCTGCACGCAACGTAAGTAAACCCACACGCGAGACGCTGAACGTGCAGCGGCCCGCTCGGGCACTTCCTCAGATCAGTGCGCTTTCGCTGAGAGGAAAGCTCCGAGTGTTTAAAGCCGCCGTTTCGGTTTGTCCGAGGTGCGCGGAAAAAGAGAGAAAGGCTGCGAAACTGCGCAAAACACGCAGAAAGTTGTGCACCTCCAAACGCACCGCCTCACCCCAAAACAGCTCAAGTCACATCCTGTTATCCAATCCGATTGTTTGGCCACTCCCATCGCCGTATCCGTGTGCGTTTGTTTCTCAGTGGCGGCTTCCCCGGAAATCGGAGGCTCGTCACACGGACGCAGTTTGTTGTTGGTTAAAATCAGGCCTCCAACCGGGTTTACGTTTGGATAATTCATCTGGTTCAACAAACCCCAGCTCTTCTATTAGATTTTATTCATCGTTTTATTCATTAAAGCGGGCTTATTACACGTTATTTAAAGCCCAGCTACTCACTTTTATTGTTTCATCCATGTTTATGTTTTTAACAAGAAACCTATTTTAAGCGGCCTCTCTGTTTCCTGCCAGAGACGAATACATTTCCCGTCATCTGCATCTGTCCACAGTGTTATTTACGAGCAGGCACCACACTGATTACCTGGGGTGCATGCACAAACCATTTTGTGCCTCATTTTTCACATGCAGAAGACCCACCTACACCCACCAGCCACTTTGGTGGTACACCTGCTCAGCTACATTTCGGCACGCAAACATTGTCAACATGACCTACTGAATTTAAACAGCGCATCAGAATGGTGGAAGAAAAGTCAATGACAAATAGTTTTCATCTTCTCTATTTAAATGGGTTGTTTAATGGACTGTACTTAATATTATTGTTCACCCAGTCACGTGCACATTTATGCAAGGTCTTTTTTCCCTCTAAGCCTTAAGTTCTTCCTCACATTCCCACAGACTCACTCATATTACAAGGGATGCATCGGGAGAGTTCAGTCTCTTGCCCAAGGATACTTAGACATACAGACTGGGTAAGCCAGGGATTGAACTACCAAACTTCTAGCGAGTATATGAAATGACTTCTCATTTAAAGGAAATATGGGGCTTCAGATAAACCACTAATAACAATAAGGATAACCTTATATCAAGATTTTAATATTTATTTATTTATTTATTTATTTATTTATTGTGGCTTTTACTCCAGAAAGCGTGGATGCTTTCTGGAGTAAGAGCCAGAAAATCAGGAATCATTTCGGACTTGCACAGACCAAAGACACGCTTATTTGGTTAACCAGTGATTCTATATGGCGTGTAGGTGTGAAGCTGTGAGTGTGTCTCTGTTGGTTAAATAAAATAAATTAAATATAAATACAGAGCCCCAAACCTCCTCTGGCATTAGCATCAAGACAAAAGCTGTGCACTAGGAAGCTTTGTGGCAGGGGTTTCCACAACTGAGCAGTTTCTGAAGGTGCAATGTGTAAGCGGCCCAGTGCTTTTGCCCATATAGTTTATGTGGAACGGGGCTCTGAGGCTTTGACTCAAACATTTAGTTCTTCACCTGCTTGTTTTTGTTAAAACAAATTTGAGGAGCGACAGGTGGCTCTGATTGAAAATCTAAAGCCACTGCATGCTCATATAGTAGTCGACTTGCGGTAAATGTTTTCTTGCTTCTCTGTATTTAATAGCAACATTATTCTAAATATTGACATCATCGTGACTTTAGACTCACAAGTAAAACAGAACTCATCAATAAAATGTTTGCTAAGGTCAGAAATCCAATAAGTCAAGTATACTTAGAGTTCTTTTTTATTTTTAGAGGGGCTGCCACTGCTAGAAATTCCAAATAATGATGACAACTTTTATAATCAGTTGTTGACCTCATGCAACACACTTTATTTGTCTTAGTTTTTGATACTCATTGCATTTAAACACATAAATGAGAACACATCATGATTTCGTGAAACAGATTTGTGTTTATTTTGCATGTGTTTCAAACACACATGCCTCTGTTTGTAGCACACATGTATAGTCGACTTTTGCATGTTCAGCTCTTTATCTTTGTTTTTGTATCCCCATTGTTAGTGGGGCCCTGTATTATTGCATGCACATACAGTCAGCATTCACAAAGACGTAAACATAATACAAATATCAACTAAATTCATAGAAGAGAACACAAAAATAAAATAATAGTCAAGTTTAATATTAGACACACAAATGTGGTCACTTGGCTGCTGAGATCTACCCAAATGAGGAAAAGATGGGCCTTCAAAATGCACCTCTTTCAAATGCAGGAACTGGAATGTACCAAGTGTCACGTCATCGCAGGGGAGGCCAAGAAATGTTTACTTTAAATAGGTTGTTTATTTTACGTGACATTTGAGTTTGGTATTCAGTTGTTTTTGTTTTTTTCATTAGATTATTGATAAGTTAAACTAACTGACAAACTAGTTGCTGTTTTATTTACTTCTTATAAGATAACTTCTTTGTTGTAGTTCCCCCATTGGGCGTCTTTGGTGTGATCAGCCAGTATTTAAGTTCCCTTTTCTTTTGTGTCTGATAGGTCAGTTATATTTTCAGTCTGGTTTTGTGTTGTAGTTACTTTACCCTCATGCCTAACCAGCTGAGTCCCTCACAGTCTGTGTTTTTACCCCTTTTGGAGTATTTTGGAGACAAATGCTGGGCTTTGTTCTCCACTTCAGGTTGACATTATTTTGTTGATTTAGATCATAAATGCTTAGAATAAATAAGCTAATAAATGATGCATTATCACAACATTTGCACAGAATAGTAAGCAAAGCAGCTTAATCTCTGCATGAAGGAAGACATGCAGAGATTAAGCTGCAATCTCTGCATGTCTTTCTTCATTGCTTCCATGAACCTCCTTAGTGGCCTTCCGCTTTTCCTCCTGCCTGTTAGCTTCATCTTCAACATTCTTTGTCTAATATATCCACCATCCCTGCTCTGTGCATGTTGAGACTACCGCCGCCTCCTTACACTCTCCTCCATCTGCTTCCTAATCTCACCATAGTTGACAATGTGGTCTGCAATCATCACAATCCATGGAAACTCCAGCCTGACATTGTCCTTTAACCTCTTCATCACAATAGCAAAGAAGAAAGGCTCAGGACCATCCCTGATGTAATCCCATGCCCACGTTGAACCCCTCTGGTGCTGTGCAATACAGCAAATGTTGGTATAGAGCCAATAATAAGTAAATACAGAGTTATACCAATACTGATACTGACACTTTTAATATACCAAAGGCAGATAATATAGGGGAGAGCAGTGTGTCATCACTTATGAAATGACCACTAAAACACTGTGATGTTTTACTTTCCATGGCAACATACACTGAACTGAGGCTAGAAACAAAGTATCGATCCTATCAACTTAGTATCGATCTGATACTGATATCATTGGTATCGATGCTATCGATATTTCGATCGGCCCGCCCAACTCTTCATTCTGCCACTCCTACACATACCTCACCACTATCTTGCTCATAACAAATGAATGTCAGAACTTTGGGATAAAGTATATCTGAATTCCACTTAAAGTAATACTTTGCCATTTTTCGGCCGATTGGCTTTTGGGCCTTCATGTTGCCATATTTTTTTAATTTTTTTTTTTGTAAAGAAAGAAACGTAATCGTCCCTGGAGACAGTGTGTGTCGCGAAGTGAAGGCTTATCTGTATTTTTTTCAAGGGCACAAAGCTGCGGCTCCCACTTCGTTTCTCAGCCGCTGTATTCAGCACCAACGCTCCTTTCCTCTGGAGCGGTCTCCGTCAGCGTCTCGCGGATGCGGAACTTTGTGGAGCAATCAGTGGACTCGAGTTCTCTGACGTCACCGCTGCTGAGAGAGAGCGTTCGGGGCATCAGCAGCAGGCTAGCTGGCTAACTGCGGCTAACGTCAGCTATGGTCCACCACCATTGTCTCATTTCTGAAATAAACAACTCATTGGAACCACTCGCATAGCTCTGCGTACGCCGGGAGCATGGGGACCGCTTGGATTTTACACTCTAGCCGAAATCGCGATAGCGCACAGGAGCGAGGTGAGAGAGGCTTGCTACCTAACCGTTATCCATTGGTAAATGTGCTAGTTAGCTTGTTTACAGGACCACCGCAGTGAACACTGTGTGCTGGCGAGGGTACCCTCTGAATGGCTTATCTTATCTAACGTCAACTGAATATTCTGTACTATCTGTGTTATGCTTTAATGGATTGCATTTTATATAGCAATCCATTAAAGCATAACACAGATAGTACAGAGGCTTTAGCTGTGATTCCAACTAACTACACTATAGTAGGTTCTGTCTTTGAAAAAGATCAGCTAGAGAAGGTTTGGGTTTTAAATGCCCCTTTGAGAGACGTGAGCTAACATTCACATATGAGCCACATGCTCCCGTCAGAACACAGTAAGATGACCTGTATGTTCTGTGGATTCAGCATCACAAAGTTTGCAGCGTTTTGAAAGAGGAAACTGACCTGGTCTCTAAAAGCTCTCCCCTCTTTGCAGTGAAGTGCTTGCGACACTGATGCTAGCTGTAGGCTGTAGCTGAGAGCACTCAGGATGAGTGGGGCTGGAGAGCACACAGACATCCTGTCGGTGGGAGACGTGGTCAGAGACAGATGGAAAGTGGTAAGTCCCACTTTAGAAGGAAGAAAAATCACGCTGGTTCATTTCTTCACTATAATACACTTGTTCTGACAATGAGAATTACCTTCCCTTTCAGGCCAGGAAGATAGGTGGAGGTGGGTTTGGGGAAATCTATGAGGTTCTGGATCAGCTGAGCCAGGCCACAGTGGCATTGAAGGTTGAGTCTGCTCAGCAGCCCAAGCAAGTGCTGAAGATGGAAGTGGCTGTGCTGAAGAAGCTTCAAGGTGAGTTATACTGTGCCAAATCACTGGCAGAGTAGCTGAAGTAATTCTTGGGCAGGGTGTTTTCTGCGCTTAAATGCATTTGGCACCCATCAGAGAGTTTTTGGGCTTCCACCAAAACATAAAGAAACAAAGGAAATTCACTAGGACTGCAATTTTTGCGACATATTTATTAGTGGAGGTGAATTTATTCCGGGTTAGACTACATTTGTGTTCATGAAATGACAAAAAAAAAAAAAACGACAGGGAGATGCACAGTCTTGTGTTGTCAGGTAACACAGACTCTTTGTCTTAACTAAATGAAGACCATTCAAGATTAAGTGCAAAGTCACTCCCCACAGGCTCAGTTTGAAAAACCCTGTTTGGGGGAAAATAGTATGTAAGATGCCTTTTCTACCATTTCTTCCTAAAAAATAGAATTTCTTTAATTCAATTAAAGTTGTTATTTCATGTAAATGTAGGTCATCTAGAGCACACAATACTGCAAAAAATGTGGTGTATCAGAATCATGCTTTGTAGCTTGTTCAAACAGGAAAGTAATGGATGACTTGTATATTATCTCTAAGGAAATGTTTAGGAATGTACCACTTCATAGATATTTGCCTGGTTGACTGCAGTTGGTTCATTGGTAAATGACATGACATTCAGAAATGGCAATGGCTTTTTTTCTGTGGTCTCCTGTCGTTTTTGCAGTCTTTATAAAAGGTGTGATACAAAGCTGAGATAATTCTTCTTTTCCCCTTGTGCAAAATGGAATATGTAACAGAAATGCAAACTATACAAAGAGAAGAAGAAGAGCAAATTCTTGTTTTGTACATTGGCTTTTGTACATTATCTTATTATTACACATAATCGGTGCTGGAAAATATGTATTACTGAAAGAAATGTGTATATATATTTTATATACTATATATATTTATTTGCTTTTATAAAAATATATACAGTATACAGTATAATTCTAATAAATACTAATAAAAAATAGATATCTTGGTTCAGATTTACTAAGCCAGGCTGGAGGCATTAAAAATGCGCAGATGATGGAAGGGTGTAAAATTCTTCGGGTGGTCTATTAACAATGCAGTCAATTCATTTTCAGCTTATTTAAGTAATGACCAGCAATCTTCCAACAGCAGTGCAAATTAGCAGCTCATACATGAGGGAGCGAGTACTCTACTAACAAAAATGATACAGTGTAACACAGTTTTACACATTTTCTTTATATCATAGAAATTTAGACCAATGATAGGCAGCTGAAGGAGAATCATCTTGTTTCTGATATAATGGCCAACTCTTCTCATCTATCTTAGAGGTTGAGACAGCTATGCTCTGGATACGTCTGACAGCTCAAGTGGTGCAGAACTTTTTCTCGATCTCTGTGTGAAGCTGAAATCTGTCAGTAACAGCTGACCTGTACGACATGTAGAGGAGCAGAAACTTTATTTGCTGTCACATCCTGACCCATACACATATTGAACTTACTGTTAACTTACTGTTGATTCTTACTGTTAATGTGCTCTCTGCGCTTTTTTTCTGCCTGCCACGTGAGGCTAAAGTCAGTATTGCATGGCGTAGGAGTCAGACGGGAATCCAACACATTTCAGATGCGTCCTGTTAATTGCTTCATTTTCTCTGACATTTTAATATTGCATGTCATAGATCTGTTACTGGAGAGCAAAATAAAAAACTGCATTGGAGTCGATTTGTAATGGAGCAGAGCGCTGTATGCAGACACACTCATCTGTGTGTTGAAATATGAATTAAAAACCCGAAACACTGTAAACACATTGCTGACTGTATAAAGTAAGTTGGCTATCTGTTATACCCAATACGCGACACAACCCTGTACAGTGATGAGCCACCTCTAATTCCTTTATATTTTGGTAGGGAAATGGGTATGCTTTCACTGCAATGGCAGTGTTTTTGACATCATTGTTGTGGTAACAAATAAAGTCATTGCCAATCAAATACGTCCCATATGATAGATCAAAACCTCTTCCCTGATCTTCTCTATAAGTATTGATGATAATTGGATTAATCACTCCATAAGACCAGTTACCAGACGTGTTGATTTGGGCTGGTATTTCTTTTTAGCCTGCCTTTTCTTCTTTTGTTCTCCACTTGTCCAGTTTCCTTAGATTTTTCTAAGGACACGCTTAACACCATGCAAATGTGCCAAATTATCAGCTAATAGTTCTTTGGGAATCACCGTGTTGATGTTTATCAAACTGTGTTATCTTTGACGTTTTTGCTTGAGTCAGCTAAAAACAATGGAATGAGTCATGTTTTTTGCAACAGGCTGCTAGTATCAAAATGCCTAAAGATGCATTTTAAGAACTGGTTCTTTGCTGACTTTTCTGTTATGCGGAGACAGCTCTGGTTCATTGAGTTAGGTGCTTTTTTATATGCAAACAAACAAATAAAAATCATTCCTTTGACAATGTGCCGGTAAAAAGTCTAGACGGAAAATGAGTGGAAAAGCAACCAATGTCCAAAGATGAATTTTGAAAGAACTTCAAAAATCCTGGAGAACTATTGCTCTAAAACATACAAGAAAGCCTGACTCATTTGAAGCAAAAAATAAAGAAATGAGTGGTGGCTCAAGACTTTTGCACAGCACTGTATATCTTGTATAGGAATCTAATCCTTTGATGGGCTTGGCTCTAAACAGGTTCAGGGTGAGACTAGGTAAAGAGCTGCAAGGCACACACAGAATTGAGTCATCCACCCTTGCTAGGTGTGCGCTTGTAACACATTACCTGTCATTCAAATAAATTCAGATTCGTAGAAGCAACAACCACAATCACAGACATGGTATAAAAGACGCCTTTTTCTGTGTTAAATTTAGCACAATTTGCAGTAATTTTCCAGCCATAAATTGTATTAATAGCTTAAATTACTCTCTGCCAGTGTTGGTCAAGTTACTTGAAAAAAGTAATTAGTAACTAATTACTGATTACTTCCCCCCAAAAGTAATCCCGTTACTTTACTGATTACTTATTTTCAAAGGTAATTAATTCCTTAGTTACTTAGTTACTTTTTTAAAAACACGATTTACAACCTGAATAGGTGATAAAGCGATAGATCTTTCAGCCCAATTCTACTTTTTCTGCATAATCCATCATACAAAATGTAATCAAATCTCTTTTTAAAACTTGTTTTATTAGTTTTAATCTTTATGCATCAAGCAAAAACGTAATTATATGCAACATTCTCTGACTGGAAGAAATTTGTTTAACATTTAAACCTTTTTTCTGCACATTCCAGCACATAAACTCATACTTACACTCACTCTTTCAAATAGATGCAAGTAAAACACAGCAGAAAATAAATAAAATCAAACACTAGCGGTCCTGTTGCTCTATTTTCACCTGTAAAGCAGGAGTGGGGTGGGCGGAGGTTTACCCTGGTGCAGGTGTGCTGCAGCGGTCAGTTTCCCATTACGTCGGAGCGCACTCGGTGCTTGCTTGGAAGTTTAGGGGTTTTTTTGCTGTAAAAAGAAGTTTTCTTCCCACGCACAACGGACACTAATGTTTTTGTCAGTTTTTATGGAATCAAACTCAAAGTAAGGTCAGTACTTCCACGCTTTAAACGCTGCACGCTCATACTCTCTCCCGCACTCGATATATTATCCATTGTTGATCTGCACACAGCTGTTGTCACGAACGTCGCACTCGCTTACGTCACTGTCATGAGACATTCTCGCAAAAAAATCACAGTTTTAGTAACGCAGTAACGCAGCGTGCTTACGGGAAAGTAACGGTAATCTAATTACCGTTTTTGCAATAGTAATCCCTTACTTTACTCGTTACTTGAAAAAAGTAATCGGATTACAGTAACGCGTTACTGCCCATCTCTGTTCTCTGCCCCCCAAATTCTCTGGAGCAAAAGTAGCACTGACTCTGAACCTTATTAGTAAATCCTGATGGTAGTTTTTCAACACCAAACAGGGTTTTGAACATGAAGATGGGCATAGCTCAAACTGTATAAATCTTCCTTTCACAGGCAAGGACCACGTATGTCGCTTTGTGGGCTGTGGTAGGAATGATCGCTTCAACTATGTGGTGATGGAACTCCAGGTAAGAGCCTTGCAAATCAGCAGTAGTTTATTTAATCTGTTCTACTTCTTGAATTTGACAGTGTTGACTTTCTCTCTGAAGGGAAGGAACCTTGCAGATTTGCGCAGAACGATGACCCGCGGCACCTTTTCCGTCTCCACAACTTTAAGACTTGGCAAGCAGATTTTAGAGGCCATTGAAAGCATCCATTCTGTCGGCTTCCTGCACCGTGACATTAAGCCAGTAAGTCGACCGTTGGGTTAGATCTTGTTTTATTTGAATATCACAAAAAGAAACTTTTAAACTTGTTTGTTTCTGTTAAAATTGTAGTCAAACTTTGCGATGGGAAGACTAGCCAGCACCTGCAGGTGCTGCTACATGCTCGATTTTGGTTTGGCCCGTCAGTTCACCAACTCCAGCCAGGAAGTCCGTCCAGTAAGTACTCTGTGCCGATTATACTAGAGCATAGTTGGGCTTTAAATCATAAAGGTACTTATATACATAATATTATATGCTGAGAAATGGTTTTATAGCATAGTCTGCCAGCTGTTAAATGCTTTAGTTTGGAAATTGATCTTAAATAGTGCCCAAAATAAATCAAAAAGAAGTTAGAAATGCATCACCCATGTTCTGTATATAAAAGTGGCAGTATGTATGTACACACGTAGACTCCCTGTGTAATGTTGTGCAGTTTAAAATCTTAAGTTGATGTTAAACAAAAAAAATATTGCTCTAGAACACCAGAGCGTGATCCAGGTGTAATCTAGGGATTACAGAGTCAGAGGTATACATTAGAGTTCACACACAACTGCTGCTTTAACTCAGCATGTCATCATGTGACGTGAGCCTGGGACTCCACACTCAGAGCTAAAGTGTGTTACTTATGAGTTTTAAATGTGGTTTTAGCTTTGTGCTTGCTTTACACTTACACCCGTTTATCAATATCACTCACAAATATCTCTTTTCTTTCAGCCTCGTCCCGTGGCAGGCTTCAGAGGAACTGTGCGATACGCTTCAATCAATGCTCACAAGAATAAGGTGAGCTTGCACTGTAGATGTATTGAGCACATCGATTATATGGAAGTTGGATGTAGCCCCTGAGTCTGAAAAGTGAAGTGCCTTAAACTCAGCTTCTCTTTAATGGCCAGCAGGGGGTGACTCCTGTTGTTACAAAATAGAGTTTGGGTTGTATAGAAGTCTATGGGAAAACAGACCTTGCCTCCTTCGCTCTGTGACCTCATCTTATCTTCCCTAACGAGTTAATGACCCAGTGGCTGGTTTCAGATCATAATGAATAAAACATGAAGTTTGTCAGTCTAAGAGTCAGAAAAGAGGGTTCTCTGGAATACGCTCAAATCATGTCTCAGAACCAGTTTTTAGAATCCAGTAGGTGAGTATGATGAAAATTGCTCAAATTGGGGCTTCATAACAGAACTTCACTAATCATATGGCGACATCACAGTGGCAGTGAGGAAACACTATTCCTGAGTATATACGTCTAGTTTTAGGAGCATATGTGTTTGTCATAGACATGGCAGGAAAGTCAAAATCTCTGCTGGCATTAGGTCCAATTTTACCCTTTTTCTTGTGTCCAAATTTGCAGGAAATGGGTCGTCACGATGACCTGTGGTCCCTCTTCTACATGCTGGTAGAATTTATGGTTGGTCAGCTTCCCTGGAGAAAAATTAAGGACAAAGTATGTGCCTCAGTGACTTCATTACTACATTTTAGCAATACACTGTAAGGTCATCCTCTCACTCTTTTCCCTCCTGTCTTCCCAGGAGCAAGTAGGAAATCTAAAAGAGACATACGATCATCGACTCATGCTGAAGCACCTTCCCTCAGAGTTTAGTACCTTCTTGGAGCACATCATGACCTTGGACTATTACACTAAGCCTGACTATCAGGTTGGCATTCACTCCCTTGTTTGGCTTATTTTGCATGTGCTGTTTTTTCTTCTGCAACTGTAAAATGCTGATGCATGTGTTTTCTTTTTATTCTCCGTGACAGCTCCTGATGTCAGTGTTCGAGAATGCCATGAAGAGCCACAACGTGCTGGAGAATGACCCCTATGACTGGGAGAAATGTGATTCAGAGGATATGCTGACCATCACTGCCGCAGCAACCACTGCTCAGCAGCTCACCCGCCTCACGCCAGCATACTTAGGGTACGTGTTTGAAATGCCGTAGGTCCATCGTTTAACTCACACTTCCTTCACACTCGGTTGGGTATGCGCTCAGTTATATAGCTGCAGCTTTTTTTTAGACTCGAAATCTGCACAGTCAGATATCCCTGAGAAATCACTGCTCTAAATTATGTTATGGGAACGAGTTGCAAGGTGACCTTCCGGTCTCTTCCACAGCATGGCCAATGCTTCAGTGCTGCCAGGCGAGCTGCAGAGGGAGAACACTGAGGATGTCCTGCAAGGGGAGCGCCTCAGTGACGCTGACAACTGCCCCCCGATCCCCACGCCGACCACCCCTGGTGCAGACGTATGGGAAGAAATGGACCGTAACAAAAACCATAAACACGCTCAGCCAATGATCAGGAAGGTCAGTGGAATGTACTTTAATGTAAAGTATGATGCTCTTAGCTCTGGATGTAATATTCATACAGTACTGCTGCTCTTTTGTGCTGTCGGGTGGATCATTTTGCAACACTACGCTGGTTGCTCATGCCCCTGGGGGGCATCCTCTGCTAAACTTTGGTTGAAATTGCTCACTGTCTTCCTGACGAATTGGTAAAGAAGAAACAACTTGGGCTGCCTTCCCCGCTTTTTAAAGTGTCTTGCTACAGTTTCTGAAACTCCTTCTTCCTCTTTCTTTTTTTCCCCAGGTTGTGAGTGAGGATGAACATAGTCAGAACCAGGGAAACCAAAGTCCAAACACCGGCTCCATGCAGAGCTCACCTAGACGGGTGCGTTCAGAGACCATGTTTTTGGAACGGGCTGCACCGTTGCTCCGGAGGATGAGACACAGCCAGAGCTTGGCTTTTGAAAAGAGGCTCGGACCAGAACCCAAGCCCACCATTGAGCGATTCCTTGAGGCCTAGTCAGTAATTAAAAATTACAATTAAACAAAAGCTTCAGCCTTTAAGCAGACGCATTCTTACCTTAATGCTTACAATGTGTCATTTCAGCCTGGGCAAACAGCGGCCTGTCCTTTCTCATGTTGGAGAAAAGTCAATTCCTGAAAAAGGCCCTGAGCAGCAGATGTCTTCCTGCAATGAAGAGCGCTCTGGCACAGCAACCCCCGACCCAGAGGAAGCCGCAGCAAGCAGCGGCTTTGTTGCTGTAAACTTTAGTCCCGTGCCTCAAGAGGGAGACTCTCAGGAGTGGGTGATGCTGGAGTTAGAGCAAGGATCTGGAGGAAGCAAGCCAGCAGCAGAAGCATCACACGAGGGCAAGCCCGGGTCTCACATTGCTGCTGAGACGGAGAACCACTCGTCCGAGCGGCAGGATGGCCAGTCCACCGGTGTGCCCAGCAGCCCTGTGCTGTCACAGATGGCCATGCCTGGCACGTGGTTACTGGGACACAGGAGGCTGCCGGGCATGCTGGGACAAATGCCTTCAGTCATTATGGGAAGGTCCCAGATGGAGCAGGTAGGAATAACAATAATCTTGTTGTACATTAACTGAGATCAACACAGGGGAGATGAATTCGACTAAACAGGTTCAACTTAAGGCTGACTTCACAAAGAGTTTCCACAGTTGCTATGCAAATGTAGATGCAATTTGAATGGTTCATGGATAATTTTAAGAATAAAATTTAACAGCGTACAACAGCAAAGAAATATCCAGTTATTACATGCAAGGTTAACTTTATATCAGTTAGCTATTGTCTTTAATCTTAAATGTTATTCCCATCTAATAATCATCTAATTCCCTTCAGTCCTCCAGCTGTGCGCCACAATCACCTGTACAGGAGAGGAGTGATGCAATACCTCTAGAGGCACCATGTGGTAAATCTGAGGAAGGGAAGTTGGACTTGGCTCCTGTGCCAAGCCTTGCCAAAGGCCCCACAGCTCATCTGGCCAACGACAGAGACCCAGAGAGCGATTCTGGTCTGCCTGATCGCTCATCGGAACCGAATCAGCAGCCTCAAGCCGATACCGTGGGCGGTGCTGTGGAGAGCACAGTCACCGTGTCCTCCTCGCCGCCTCCTGCTCTGCTCAAACGAAGGGACTCTCCCTCATCGCCAAGGTTGAGTCGAATCCCTGTCCGAGATCCCAGCAACCCCCTGGACTCTCCGAGCAGGGACTTGAACATAGAGAAGCGTAACCGCTGGAGCAGTCCCATCCCTGGCTCCCCCACCCACTCACCCTCTCCATCTCTGTCCTGTGACAACCTCCCCTCCGCCCTGCCCAGAGACAGGCTCTCCTCAGACCGAGGCTCCAGATCCGACTGTGCAGGAGAAGACCCTCTCTCGCTGTCCTTGTCATCATGCAGTAAAAGTAAAATCCCACGTCCTGTGAGTGCCACGTTTGTGCCGGAGCAACTCACTAGCAGGTTTCTGCCCCGGCCACCTCCTGGGAAACCGCCCATCCGCCCATGTGTAGACAACAGGTATGTGGTCCAGACTGTGGAAATGTGATACAGTCATTGTTTCCCAGTAGTTTTGTTTTTCTCACCTGCCCAAGAAAATGAAATGATCTATAATTGATGTACTACTAATAATAATCCACTCATTCCTGTTCTGAATGTTCAGCTGCTGCTAACCAGTTAACTCTAAACTCTGAACCAGTAAGCAGTAAAATTTGCAAATGTCTGATGTGATTTGTGTGTAACTTTTGAGGACTTGAATGCCCGCTCTAATCCACACACAAATACGAAGCAATTTGACCAAATATAAAATTAATTTACAAATGCATACGATTTCACGATGCATGCGCACGTGGAGATTTGAGACTAATTTCATGCTGCCGGCTTCGGACAGATCCATGAATGTACGTAGTAGTCAACTCCCAGTGTAAAACTGGGACATCTGGGCAATACATAACTGTATATCTAACACAGCAGAGACAAAACAAATTTGTGTTGTCAACAAAACTGACAAAAGAAATGAAACTACAGCCTTACATTAAAAAAGTCAACTATATGATTCTGTTTGAGAAAGCTGAGTTTTAAAAAAAGTGAAAATAGGGCAAATAATAATCTTTTTTTTCTTTGACTGCACAAATATCAAAGCATCCATCCGTCATATTAAGTCTGTTTGAAAACAAACAACAACAAAAGGATGGACACTGCCAAAAGGATAAGCATACAATGAAACTGGAAGCACTGCTGAACTTTGTGTATACAGACAAACATAAACAATCATACTATTAAAATAACGGAATAATAAAAAATAGGTTCTTTGCTATAATAAATTAGAACAATAAATAAATATGTAATAATCCTAATGATAGCAGCTAATACTAATACACAGTAATTCAAATAGCTGCTGAGAATTTGTTTTGGTTCTTTTTTTTTTTTTTTTTTTTTTGCAGACGGCGGCGGTTAAGGGTGCGTGCCAGCAGCACCAGCGACGCAGACTTCCTGGCGAGCCTGACCCAGCTGATGCAGGACCGCAGCGGGATGCTCTTCAGCCCGCCTCCTTGCCCTCGCAGCTCATCTTCCTCCCTACAGCGTTCACTCAGCTCCTCCCCGTCCCGGGAGCTCCGCGACGGCGGGGCACTGCAGGGCCGTAGCCGCTCTCCGTCTAGCTTATCTGGCTCCCCTCCTCGGCACGCTCACCCTCCGGACAGGTCTGGCGGGCTGGGTCAGTGGAGCCACGGCTCCAGAGGAAGGGGTTCGATCTACGAGGGTAAAGGCTCCGGCAAAGTGACTTGATGTGGCCGTGTTTCCACACAAATGACTGATCCGTATCGTGCAACTTGTAGCGAGAGGCTGCCTCACATCCAGTCACCCCGATAGCATGTGTAAATATGGTATTTACTCAAGGGAATGTACTGTATGTAATGTAAAGTGTATGATAAATTGTATTTATTTATTTATTCATTCATTCCTTGGATGTGTCTCTCGGAATACTTGACTTTGGTGGCTTGATACCTGCAGCAGAAACACAAATAGTGAGAAAATCTTGAGATTGCCAACTTTTACCTCTCATATCACTACATTCTCTTAACACTCCATATAGGCCTACTATGAGACCAAAAAGGTTATGTTTAATACTTGAGGGATGTAAAGAAACCTAAAATAAAGTAATGCTAATTGTAGATATGTACCATTAGGAAAATGGTATACACTAATAGAGACCATGTACTCGCATTTAGAACACTACAGTAGTAAACAACACCACAAGCAGCACACAGACATCAGCATTCATGTATAGAAGCAGGGCATGCAGTCCCATATTGACCTCACTCCTGTAAAACTGCTAGATTAATTATAGTATGTAACAATGAATTGCTCATTTTGGCATATCAGAGTGTAATAGTGTGCTCTTACTTTGCTATAAAGTATTTAACATGCAGAAGGCATCAGCATATTAGAATGTACATGTTTAAGTGCACTCATACTTTAGTATTGTAAACGTGCATGAGTGTCATTGCAAATGATTTCTGGGTTGCTTTTTCTTTTTTATTTGTACAATCGGCTGAAGCATCTGCATTTTTATTGAGCTGCTTCTGATCAAAATACATCCATGACATAGACCAGCAATGACTTGGACTATTCCTTCTCATGAGTTTTAAAAATTATCTTGTTGTTGTGCTTCATGCTTATCTTAAAGACAGTTTTAATATAGTTTTACATTATAAGTAAGTAAACAAATGACAGCTCCCCCCAAAAAAAGGTTTTCCACCCCTTTAAGTCTCTGCTCCTTGATAATTAACAGAATGTCTGCAAACAGTTTCTGTTAGAATCAGCCAGTTATCAGATAAGGGGGAAAGAATGCACAGATGAACCTCGACTGAGCACGCTCAAGTGAAAAAGTGAGGTCAGACAACATCTAATATTTAGATAAAGGTAGATTAACTATACATCACACTGTGTGGTCTTTAAGATATGATGAGGCCTGATTACCTGCATACAGTAGTTCATGGTACTGTGATGATCACATTATCAGCTTAATACAGTACTTTTCTCTTGGAGTGGAGGCTTACTTGTTGTCCTAAAAGTAGAATGGAAGACAGAGACTTCAGCTATCACAGCCCTCTACTTAGTTATGCTGCAACAGGACTTACCATGATGCACTGAGCACTACAATTCCATTGATGTGCCATGATGTGATAATGTTTGTCTACTCAATCCCAGTTTGTGTTTTATCGTCATCTCTCTATGTTCTTTTCTTTCCTTTTCCCTCATCTCTCCCAGTTGTTTATAGCAGAAAACCACCCCTCCCTAAGCCTGGTTCTGGTCTCTTCCTGTTAAAAGAGAGTTCTTCTTTTCCACTGTTGCCAAGTGTTTCCTCTTAGGGGATTGTGTGATTATTGGGATTTTCCCTCAAATATTGTAAGGTTTTTGTTGGCTCCATATTTTAGTGGATTGCATGTTTGTTTGGTAAATGAAAGGTGGCAATATAAATTCAAGTGAACCAAAATGGAAATTTGCTGACACCAGTGTACAACTTCAACAGTTCCATTAGTGAAAATGTCTTAACATTTAAATGCTAATTTATTTTATTTTTTTTAGATGTAAAGTAAAATAAGTGTTCTGGATTCATAGAACCATCCAACATGCAGGAAAGTGTAAGAAAAATCTTTATAGTATAAAATATGTTTATTTACAATATAAGGTAAGCTGACAGTTTTTATGTCATAATGAAAGGACTTTAAAAGTTATGCACACATATATTCTGCTCTCCTCCAATTAGCATACAGTAGTTCATAAACAGCCAGGAACTGCAGCAAATGTATGACATGCTTAATTATAGAAGGACAAAACTTTGAGCGGATGACAAAAATGGTTGGAACCCTAAATGAGAAGCCAGCACCACATGAAACCTAAAAACCGCAGGTTTCTTTTGAGGTCTAGAAGAGCGGCGCAGACTGTCTGGGGTCGTCTGGTAAAACGCTGATGGAGTCCTCCGCCTTTCCACACAGCATGCAGAGCATAGTGTACTCCTGGACAACACAGAAAAAGACCCGTAAAGTAACAAATCCACAGTGTGAATCTCGACCGGTTTGGTGATGACAGCGCTACTTGCCTGATATTCATCGACAACAGAGAATGTGTATTCGTGCCTGGCGATGACGTGGTCACAGTTTTTACAAACATCTGGAAAGACAAACAGATGACGGCATTATTTTTAAACTTGCTTCTGGATGGGTTTTCCCACAGTCTGGAAGTAAAATAAAACAACAGCAAAAAAAAGACATTTACCATAAACTACTGTGTGTGACCATTTTGATTTAATAATAATAACAACACTATCTAGGAGGAAAAGAAAGGAGGAAAGAAACTTGTTGCATCCTATTACAGTGCCCCGCTCTGATTCGGTGAGCTCTTTAGAACGACCCATTCTCTCTCAAATGTTTGTAAAGGCAGACTGCAAGGCTACGTGATTGATTTTACACATCTAAATTAAAATACTTAACATACTTTTGAATTCTAAATTAAGATTAAAACTAAATTACCCTTGTGCATACAAATACTAAAGCATGATGGATAATGAAGTCACTATATGTGAAAGTCCCAAAAAAGTTGATTCTGTTCATCTGGACGTCATGTTTTCGGTGGGAGAAACGTTTCATCACTCATCCAAGTGACTTCTTTAGTCTCACCTGACTGCACGTTTCTTTTGAAAAAATGCAAGTAATCTCTTTTAGCCAAACATTCAGGCTTCAGACTGCCATATCCATAATATGGTCACCTCAGACATCCCCAATCAGAAGAAGCTTGGCCTAAAAAGGGAGAGTCTGTTTTGTGTCATCCACTCATTTCATGCAGTGGATGAGGGCGCACCCAGGCCCAGCTTAAGATGAATGTGAATGAAATCAAAGCTACTCTAGTAGATTGCATAAATACAGTTACAGAGCTGTACATGAGAGTAAGGGGTCGTCTTTAAAGACTTTCCACAAGCTTTTGGAATTTGGCTCTTATCCATCTACAAGAGCACTTATGTATCGTCCAGAGGTTATGGGATTTTCCATGGAACCACTACGTGGAAAGGGAAATAAAAAATTGCAAGGACAGTTTTCTATAAGATGTCAGTGCAGCCATACAGGTCCTTCTCCAAACCTAACAGACTTCCTGGGAGTAAATAACAGTAGGTGGGGTGTGGGCCACATACTACCGCCCCATTGAAGTGCATTTTTATCTGGTGGCACTGCTATTATTTTCAGGTTTTTTCTTCTAGTTGGAGCACTGTTGGGAGAGACTAACGGTCATATGTGACGATCTCTTCTCCATCATCGTCCTCGGTGGCCTTGTTGCTGATCATCACGAAGTCCCTGTGATGGCAGTTGGCACAGCCCAGGTAGTTCATCAAGTAGGAGCCGTTCTCCAGACAAGTGTTACCCTGTGCGGGGAATAAAGCATTGCAAACATATTTTGGCTCCTTAACGTGATTCTTAAGTATTTTATCAGAGCATCACTGTTTTTTTGGATTGTTTACCAAACGGAAGTGAGATAAACGTCACTCATAGCTAAGTGTAGCGTTAGCTGGACGGAGTACTTTAAGTTTAGTCACTCGGTATCATCAACTTACCCGGTCCGGATACTCTTTCTGCACACAGCCGTTGCACATTTTAACCAAATAAAATTTTAACTAATTAAAATAATTATAATTATTAAAGGGGAAAAAACGCCACACATACAGTAACACCCAGCTAACAAATATGTAGAAAAACCGCCTCTTCCGCACGGGACGGCGGTCTCTGTAGCCCAACCAGAGCTGTAAAACATCCTGAACGGCGGACATTGCTCGAAATCCTTCTACTTGCCCCATCTTACCTTTTGTAGATCTACGACATCTCCTTTCCTCTCGCAAACCTCCGGTCTCCGGAACGCGATTGGCGGACTTTGACGTGACGTGATTTACGCAGGCAAACATGGCGGCATTAGAGCAGTGGATGCTTGTTGCCTTGTGAAATTTATGAGGTAAATATTAGCTGCAGCTAAGATTTTGTTGCGTGGAACCCAGATAGGCGTCACTTTGATGCGATTAACTTTTCCCAGCGGCTTTGGCGAATCGTAATGCCGTTAATGCTTAAAAAAAGTCTTAAAACCGTTTCAAACGAGTGGCTAGTTCTGAGTTGAAGACCACGTTGAGCTAATTTTCCCCCGTTTTATTGAAGTGTTTCAATGGCTGTGCTTCTTTTCTACTGCTCAGGTTCAATATAAATGCTGCCATCAGCAATGACATGTTGAGACACTGAACAGTTTGGGGTTCTAGTCTCACGTCATCAGAAATGGCAAACGTTCAAACGCCACACGAGAAGGTGGTCAAATCCCATGTGGAGCAGAATCCTCCCCAAACCTCCCAGACGTCTAAAGGCAGCTACTGCATTTTGTGTCGCAGCTGGTATTTGAAGCATGTAAGTGGCTCTTAATTCACCGAAGCATCTGGATTCTCAGTAAAGATGAATAACATGCAGTGTTTAACCTGCAGCTCTTTATAGATAATTTGTAATCTTGGTAATATGTCTCTAACTACAGGAAGCACACGAGCATATGCACAGCATGCTGCATCACAGAGAGCTGGAGTCAGTGTTGGGCAAGTGAGTACTGTGTCTAATTTGTGTGTTTATCACTGCTGATGACAAACACTTTTTATTCAGTCAGACATACAGTGCAGTGCAAGAGTCTTGAACCACCTCTCTTTTCTTTATACGTTGCCTCGGAGAAGCCAAAACCTTTAGCAGTTTTTCAAGTAGCCTTGAACAATATTGAATTCTATTAAATTTTATTTATATAGCGCCAAATCACGTTAAGGTGCTTTATATTGTAAGAAAGAAAACTCTGAAATTCAAACAATCCCCTTTGAGCAAGAATTTGGTGACAGTGGGAAGGGAAAAAAAAACCTCCCTTTTAACAGGCAAAAGGAGGGGCAGCCATCTGCCACAAACACTTGGGGGGTCATAAGAGAAAGTATGGAAGAAAATTACACTTTTCAACACTTGAACACAAGAAACAACACTTTTCTATTAGCAGTGGTCACAAAAGACATTATTTATTCCTATCTCTTTAGTTGAATCTATAAAAATGACAAAGTTTCACTGACATATATATTTTTAATTCTGACAGTACATGTTGTACCCTTTCTTGAACAGAGATTCCTTTCATGACTGTCAGGCATGCAAAGCTTCCTCCATGGGTTTAAATGAGTATGCCCAGCACATCTCGACCGTTCAGCACAAAGCCAAGTTGAAGAGCTTGATGTCCAAAAATGTGAAGCCCCTGTCTCTGTTTAAGACTCTCAGCACAGAGTCTATAACCCGGATCAAGGAGAGAAACAAGGCACTAAAAAGAGAGAAGTAAGTTTTTCACCTGTTTTTAATAAAACGATTGGAATTTCTCCAGTTTATAATATGTTGTTGATGGAAACGACTGCCCCCTTTTTTTTCTTCTCCCGTCGTAGGAAGAAAGTAACAAAAAAAAAGAGAAAGAAACTGAAGCAGGTGGCTGGTCAGAGGCGTGCTCATTTGTCAAAGGGAACCACCAAAACAAAGACTGGTGCATCCAAAGTGGAAAAGCATAGACAGTCAAAACAGGTGCAGCTGGAGCAAAGGCAGAATGATGAGCACAAAGGCAGGAGCAATGGTGTCGTCCAGAACAAGGAGAACAAAGTATCCAGTAAGCAAAGACCTCCTCACAATGCAGAATCAAGCCTTCATTGTCAAAGCAGGAGACTGGCTCCTATGTCTGGAGAGCCCGAAGGTCGAAGCTGGCATAACGCTTCTGTCAACAATCAGCCCTGCCGAGTCAAACTTGTGACCTCCCAAATGGAAAGATTTGTCAAGACTCAAGGGGGTGCCACCGACCTCTGGCACCAGATGGCAGGACCTTCTGTGAGCCAGTACAACTATCGCAGCAGGAAGTATAATGATGCAACAAACACAGTCTTCACCAGCGACCAGCTCCCTGATAATGGAGCCATCATCTTTGATCGGAGCCAAGCTGCGACTACAGGGCAGGAAAGTGCACGCCGCTCAGCTCAACCTGCACCGGCCAACAGCGCAGCTCCTATACGAGAACTTGATGTCACTGCCATGCTGAAGCAAATCAGAAGAGCGCTGGGCATGAGGGAGCCATGCAGAGCAGACCGAGAAGCCCGGAGACAGAAGAGTGAGGCCGGCGTCCAGGTGGCTGATCCCGTGACCTCACAACAAAGCAGAACTGAGGCAGAGCAGCCAGCAGGCACCTCCGCTCCAACTGAAAAAGCTCAGGACTGTGAAAAGAGCTCAGGAGGTGCAGACAGACTGCCAAACAACGGGAATAATGCATCTCAGGTGGCCACCAACGGCCTGACTTCACCTAAAGGATGTACCGAAAAGACCGCTTCACCTGAGCCCGACTCAAACAAACCTAAGGTTCGAATTGCTCACAAAGCAGGCCAAGCTCATGGGGAGAAGGAGGCTGGATGTAAATCAACTACAAACACGTTGCTTAGCTTTTCAGGGGCCAGGAGTAATCAGAACTGGACTGCAGGGCATGAGGAGGTGAAAAGGAAGGCAAAAGGCAGGCAGAGGTGAGGAAATTGCCATGCAATAAGGTGTTTCGTTGTATTTGTGCTTTCCCAGTTTGGAGTTGATATTTCTTTATGTTATTTGTTGTCACTGTTTAAACTTTCAGGTTTGGAATTGAGTTGTCGAATCGTCCGACTCACCAAGACAGCTCAGTGCGTCCGCAGGACTTTGACCTGCCGCTGTCCGAAGGCTTCCACTGGGAGTCGTTTCCAGACTCTGTTTCGGTGCCACACTCGACTGTTCCCCCTCCATTCCGAGACACTGCTGATACTGAGCGTGACACAGGGACACAGTCGGACTCTCAGGTTCAGGAAGCTTCAGGACAGCCGGCTGCAGCTCAGGATCCTGGCAGCAGCCAGACAGCTGCACAAATACAGATGAAAGTGGAGCCAGACTTTGAGGATTTTAATGCAGATTTAAGGGGCAGCACTAGTGCCAGCAAGAGGAAACACACCACGGTGACGGTGATTAGTACTGCATGCTGTGACGTATTTCCGAAACATCCAGTTTGTCGATGCATTTCAGTGGTGATTTGATATGTTGCAGGTTGACGATCATTCTGACAAGGAGCCAAGTGGGAAAAAGAAGAAAACAAAGTCAAACAAAGGTGATTCTGATGATTAGTAAGATTTTTTTTTAGGTAACAAATCTTTTTATATGCAATGAAATATAAGAAATTGGAACAAACATTGTCACATTTGACCTCTGACCTCTCCTTCAAGGCCAATTGATTGAGCTTAAGGTCAAAGTGACAATCATGCTATATTTAAAACGATGTTTCTTGCTGCCATTGTTTGTATTGACATTATATTGGGGATGATATATGGGAATTCTAAATATCACGTTAACCTTCTACCTCAATCTGCTTTCAAACGTTCATAAACTGTCTTTTATCCTTAAAACTATGCTTAAATTCTGAGGCAGCTTAAGATAATGTAGCAGTTTTTTGAGGTGTGGGGGGGTCAAACATTCGTCAGTCGTTCCCACTTTTTTTTTTCCTCCACTTGCAGATCAGGAACAAATGGACCAGCTGTTGGCGGTGTCACTGCGTGAGGAAGAGTTGAGCCACTCATTGCAGAATTTGGACAAGTCTCTGGTCCAGGCTCGTAATGCCCTGCAAACTGCGTATGCAGATGTCCAGAGACTTTTGCTACTGAGACAGCAGGTAATGAAGAAATGTCCAATAAATAAATGTTTGACCTCAAAGGAGCCATTCATAAGTTTGGGTTTTTCTGCTGTTTTAGTTCACTTCTGAGGTCAACAGCCTAAGAGCCAAGCGCATTGAGATCCTGCAGGGGATGCAAGGTACGGTAGATGTACACCGGCAGTGAAAACGTGAACTCAGAATGGTTCCGTGGGCAACAAATGCTTTTCTCTCGTCTTTCTTAATCTCTTCCAGAAGGGTACTCAGGAACATCATCATCAGCGGGAGCTGCCAGTGTTCGATCTCCCTCCATTCCTCTTTCGAGCCTGTTACCTGGCTCCTCAACAACTCAGCAATCAGCTTCCACAGCTCCAGCATTATCCATCACCCCACCTCTTCCAGCTCCGCTCGTTTTAACAGTGAAGCAAGAAATGTGCCATCGGTCAGTTGGACAAGCCAGCCACTTGTCCACAACAGTGCCCAGTAAAACTGATGCTGCTCAGGTCCCTGTGAACCAACCCGTATCTTTGTTTCCCTCCCTGCTGCTCCCACAAACACACTTAGCAGCTCCCTTAACTGCTGCTGCTGCCATCGCTGCCAATCAGTCCAACGCAGAGTGCTCCACATCTGCAAATATACTTCTTTCTCTTGAATCATCTGCCAGGCAGCAGCAGCAAGAAACAAGAGCGGGATTACAGGACTGTGCAAAGACAAAGATGGTGGCCAAAGAACCAGAGCCAGCCGGTGGTAATCCCGAAAGAGAAAAATGGCAACCTGTGGCAGATGACAAGGGGAACGAGAGCGACGATTCTGTTGAAATGATCGATCGCTCCAACACGGAGGTCATAGCCGTCGATGAATCGGACTGTGAGGACTCATTTGGAAAAGATTTAAAGGTTCCGGCACAGCCACAGGAGCCGCCTCACTCTGTGAATGCTGAGTTCAGCTCTGCAAGCACACAAACATCTCAACAAAGTCAGGACGACAGGTGAGGTTCACGCTTTGGATCGTTTCAGGGTTCCAATCCTGAACTTTACAGGAAAACTAATCCATTTCTCTCATCCCTTCAGTGAAATTAAGCCGTCAGCTTTGGAAGGGAAAGATGCCAACACTCCTGCAGGTGAGTAATCTCTGCTGTTTGTCAGCAATGATAAAACATACTGCCTTTTTTGAGCTAAAATTTACCATGAAAATTTCAAATATGTATTATATCTTTTAGATTCTTAAAAAAAAGAAATAAATAAACCTAGTCGCTGTTATTTCAGCATCCGTTGATGATGAGGAGCCATGCTTGGGAGAGTTTCTAAATCACAGCGGCCCCGTGAACAGCCTTCAAGTCCACAATGGCGTCCTGTACACGTGCTCCGGGGACAACACGGCTCGGGCCTACAGTCTAGTGGTATGTTCTTGGCACTTCAAAATTTTGTCCATTTTTATCTCTAGCATTTTTTTTCAATTTGAGTCTCTGAACTGGACTACTCAAGTATCTTTGTGGCATTGGTGCAGTTTTTAATGAAATGAGCTGACAGTTAACCACGAGCAGGATTAAAGTAGGATTTGGCAGGCATTGATACACGCTGGGTGTAGAATTACTAACTATACCAGCTGAATTCAGTAAGATGTAAGCAGATATTTTGTAAGATATTTGGCTAATTTCCAGTTCCTATTTGCTAAAATTTCACTTGCAGTTCCCACCTGTGAAAATAACTCATCTACTAATCACTCATCTTCTTGTTCTTCTCTTTCTCACATCTTTCTTCATCATCAGTGTCGCACATTATTGTTTCTTCTCTCTGTAGGAAACGCAGCAGATTCAGTGTGACAAACTGTGCAGAAACCTTGCAGACATGCTCCTCTTTAGTAGGCAGCTATAAGCTTAACTACAGCAACCTCAGCTTTACGTGTGCACCATGAATGCATCACAGGGGTGAGACGTGGTGTGTTCAAGGTGTAAATGAGCCGTGGGACGTTATTTCCTTATCACTGAAGTATCTCCAGGCCATCACCAGAAGCAACACCAGACTGCAGCGTGTGAACTCATATCAATATGCACTAACCTGACTGCCAGATTTAGTTGCTCATTAGCTGAATGTTCTGGAATGCTGTCTTTCCAAACCTTTCTGGTCCACTTTAGCCCTGACTATGGACAGCATAGCAGATTGTAAATGGGAATAAGAGGTTGCTGGCAGTTGATTGGAGAAATTGGTCGTAAACTTGCAGTTGTGCCATTTAATGTGGTGGTTTCAGGTCCAAGCCACAGCTTTTCTTTGGAAGGTAAATGTGCTCTGTTTCTGATCTGCATTGCACTTTTACAAGTTTTACTACCACTCTGTGGTTAGTTAGCCAGTGTTTGCAGACAAGCATTTTTCATGCAAATGGATGGAAACTGAGGGCCATCTGTTGGCGACCAAATCGATCACAATGAGGTTTTTGGTACAGCACCCTCTTTGAGAGGGATTTTAATCAGACAAAAACGACTGAATGTCACTGTTTTGTCTTTAAAGAAATGTATGTCTCTTTTGTCTATTATTAACATCTATATTTTGTCTTATGTATCCAGACCAAGGAGTGCTTAACAATATTTGACGGTCACACAAATAAAATCAACTGTCTACTGGTGTCATCCATCCCAAATATGCCGACACGCCTCTACACAGGATCAAGCGATCAAACTATCCGCTGTTATAGCATAAAGGTATATAATGTCTTGATAGGACTTAATGTGGTTGGTGTTGGACGTGTTTTTGGAAGTAATAAAGTGCTGCTGTCACAAAGTTGCCCACTGGCTGGATTTTAGTGTTAAACTCAGAATGTGTTTGTTGAAGTAAACGTGTTTTATTTAGCATTTATTGATTTTGTCTTATAATCGACTTTTTTCTGCAGTCTAAGAAGTGTTTGGAGCAGCTTGCCCTTCCTGACAGAGTGCTGTATTTGCACATAGCCTGGAATATTCTGTATGCTGGGACTGCCAGCGGATCAGTTGCTAGCTATGATGTAAAGGTCAGTGAAATCGGATAATTACATGCCATAGTGTTCATTTAAAAAAAATCCCTTCTCTTCTTTCCAACAACATCCTCTTTGATCTTTTTAGACTCTGAAACAGCTCGATGTGTTCGAGTGCCACGGCCCACGAGGCGTGAGCTGCCTGGGCACAGCTCAGGAGGGCGCTCGCCGGCTGCTTCTGGTCGGATCGTATGACAGCACTATCAGCGTGCGCGATGCCAAGAGCGGCCTGCTGCTGCGGTCACTGGAAGGTCACACCAAGACTGTACTTTGTATGAAGGTGGGGAAATTCTACATCCTTTAATAATCTATTTTGTCCATATCCATTTCATGTTAAAAAAAATAACTCTTAGAGAAATTCATCATAACTCTTGCAGATCTCCTCATCTCGCTACTAGATATTTCACCACACTATGAAGCAAATTAGATAGAAAAGGCTGAAACAAGATTAGGCAATAACAGACCACAACAGCTGTTGGCCAGACAGTAAAAATTGTTATAAATGAAAATACAGTACTACTTTTTTTTTTTTTGTATTTGAAAATAAATTAAATGTAAGTTGGAAGTCAAAGAATTAAGTTTAGCCCAAAGCTGAAACGGTTATTAAAGTTCTCATAATCAACATCAAGTCTGTGTTGATATCAGAGTCAACATTCAGCATGTGGTAAAACTTGATAGTCATAAAATGACAACAGTGAAAATGTTTTGGCTCCTTTTAGTTATTGTTATTTTGTTTTCTGTATGTGTGGGAGGAAATGGTTGGCTGGTGTTTGGTTTATTACCTGCAGGCAGCACTTCTTGCATCTTGTTGACTTTGGTTGTTGTTGTTGTTTTCAGGTAGTGAATGACCTGGTTTTCAGTGGTTCCAGTGACACATCTGTACATGCCCACAACATCCATGTAAGTGACTTGACTTACTTAAAAAAGATCAATGGAATTATGCTAGCAGGAGTTATTAGTGTTATTTTAAGAAAAAGTTGAATTCTGTTTTAATGTTTTCTTTTTGTTTTAGTTTTTTAGTTTGGGTGTTTTTAGTCATAAAATGTTGATGTTTTATCACATGAAAGATGCAGACACCAAATCATTTCTGCTAGCATGAGGATTTTTCTTTGTTTTTTAAGCCTGGTTAGCAGTCAACCATAAAAGGCTCATTTTCGTCCGGCAGCCGCGTAAAAACTCAAGTTTGAAAATGCAATAACTCAAGAAGAAGGTGGTGAAGGATTTTGAAATTAACACAATTGGTGCATCTACTAAAAATCTCAAAAGAATTTGAATCTCAGGGAGCTCAAGATCAAGGTCAGAGGTACTTTTTTTTTTTTTTTTTTAAACGTGAACAGAATAAATTGAGAAAGATGTCACTGAAGATTTTTGAACTACTAAAAGTGTCTGACGACTTCTAATCCTGGTAACCTTGATCTCAAGGTCAGAGGCCAACTTTTGTGAAAATCACTGAGGATTTTCGGATTTATAACATAGGTGCTTCTACTAAGAAGCTGAGGGCTATTACTGTTCGCTGCCGGTATTTTTAGTGTAACTTTAGTAATGTGCGAGCCTTGTGCTTTTGGTAAGTGATGCATGCTTGTTATCGTTTAGTTTTGTTGCCATGTTTTCCTGTCTGCAGACGGGCGAGTTGGTTCGAATCTACAAGGGTCACGGTCATGCTGTCACATCAATTGTCATCTTGGGGAAAGTGATGGTAACAGCCTGTTTGGATAAACTGGTTCGAGTTTATGAGCTACAGGTATTATGACTCTATTTTCTTCCAAAATAGAACAGAAAAGAATGCAACAAAGTCGTTTTTGAATGGATGATTAGGTTACTATTTTTTTCTTTTGTAAATGACCGTTACAAATCCATTTAGACTTTAAATGCTGTGCAGCATTGGTTGATGCTACATATTTGTCCCTGTGCATGTAACTACACAATTTGAGGAACTTTGATTTTTTTCCCCCACCTTTTTGGGTATTTAAAAGAAATCATTTTTATAAAAACCTTTGTGTGTGTTTTGCTTTTTGTTTAGTCTCACGACCGGCTGCAGGTATATGGCGGTCACAGTGACATGGTGATGTGCATGGCTGTACATAAAAGTGTGGTAAGTGCAATTAAAACCGGTCCAGCTGTATTTTTTTTTTTGTCTTTTTAAATATAAACTTGCATGGCAGCAGTTCATACAGGAAGGGATGCATAAACACTGCTGACTTGTGTCTCTGTGGTCGATTGCTCCACGCGCAGATCTACACAGGCTGTTACGATGGCAGTGTTCAAGCTGTAAAGCTCAACTTGATGAAAAACTACCGCTGCTGGGTAAGAACCTGATGTTATAAACTGGAACAGTGACTCCTGCAGCCACGTTCACACAGTGTCTTTTTCTTGATGATTTTTTGTTGTATTTGCTCTCTTTCCAGTGGCAGAATTGCTCTCTGATCTTTGGCATGCAGGATCATTTGCTACAGCACCTTACTAAAGATCACAGCAACCAAAATCTGCAGACGGTCAAGTGTCGCTGGAGAGGCTGCGACACTTTTTTTGCCACGCAGCATTCAGTCAGACAGGTAGTGAACAGTTTGTTAGCGTACCTCATTAGCTAGGCTATGTGTTTTCTTCTTGTGGTTCATTCAGAGAGAGCAGTTTGTCAGTTTTGTTTGCATTTTGCCGCAGGAGCTTCCTGAACACATGCAGACTCACGTGGAGAACGACAGTAACGTGCAGCCCTGATGGGAATGGTGGTAAAGTGATGCAGCAAGCCAGGGTGGAGTCTCACACGCACTCACATTTTTGTTTCCAGCTTGTCATTTTGGTGGTAATCTGAGATTTCAAAGTCATCAAACTGCAAGTAAAATTCAGAAATTCTCTGAGATTAAAGTTAGAAAATTGAGAGAAATACACGACACAGATTGTGTTTCAGCGAGAATGAGCAGCGGGTGATAGCTTGAGCTGGAGAACATGAGCTTCTAAATCATCTAAATCACTCTATTGCTTTCTCCTGTAAATGCACAGTGCTGAAAATCACTAGTGTGCTACTGATGGTTATAAAATAAAGCATAATGCGATGACTCATGCAGTGCAGGCATGTAAACCTGATCAGCATATCTATGCAGAGTTAAGCCACTTGGTTTGTTTCTTCCTCTCATAAATGTGTCAATTAATCTCAGGCGATTTGTATTTTCTCACCGCTTTGTGAGTTAATAATAATATTCGGCTTTTTTCCTCTTAAAATATTTTGGATTTTTCTCCTATATTTACCACTTTAATCCCACAAAAGTGAACTTCTTTTCCTTGGACATTTATAACTGGTATTTTCTTGAAGTGCCACTAATCCATTAGATCATTTCATACTTTGTAATTTGGATTTATTTGATAATTAAAATTGTTTGTCATGAATATCATTCATTTGTATGTGAAGCTAATAAACATGCAGAAAATTGAGGAACGTGTCAGAATAACTGTGAAGTAGACTGTACGGTGAACTCCACCAGCTGATGATGTTATGGAAGCTTGTGTTCGCCACTGAAAAAAAAGTTTGCTCTCTATAAATCAACATTTCAGTTTCAAGTCTTGAAATTTCAACTTACTCAGAAGCACCTTAAAATTTTGGGGTATTTAGTAAGCCAAAATTTTGAGATGCGCAACTCAAAGTTTCAACTTTGTCTGGCAATTTTTAAAATCTTATTTATTTATATTTTTCCAGTGGCAGAATTGAGATTCCGTATGATACCCATGAGTTTTCTAGGAGACTCCTCGACTCCCCAGTCAGATGGGAGAGATCAAAGATGATGCAGCAGAAGCAGAGATACTGTATTTCTTTGACACATAGCTGAACCGCCATGATTTTGTTCATGCAAAGCCTCAATTCTCCTGCTTATTATTCCTTTATTTTGTTAGCTGACTTTTGGTTTTCACATTTCTGACTGTAACTCTTGGAAATCTTCTGTTTCCATGTTTAACTTTGTTCTACATCATGTATTTGAAACCAGGCTGTCCAAAGACTCTCCAGCAATCTTGTATAATAAAAGTCACGCCTTAATTTTAGTACAGTATGTATTTTATTTTGTTTAATACCTACTGTATGTGTACATCAATAAAATGACAACAAATAATCAGTGTTTGCCTCCACTTTAAAATAAAAGCATTGATAGGCACATATTCTTTACGACTTAACAACAAAGGGAAATTCTGCATCTGTGCGTGTCTTTTTACATTTCACATTAACATCTGATGTAACCTGGTTATCAGAGCTCAGAAAACCTACTTCTTATCTGTTTTAATATTTAAAAGATTACAGGAATAAACCTGACCATTAAATCTGAATCTAGAGGAAATTGGAGCAATGACGAGCTACGTCATGAAGTTTATTCCAATCACACGTGATGAGTCGCCAACTGACATGGACATGATCTATGAGTACATCGTCAGCTGAAGCCACTGTAAAGAGAATAAAAAAATAATTGTCATTTACCGTAGCACAGCAAAAGGCACCTTAATGATACCATTTCTGTGTTTTGGTTTTTACTGTGTGACTCAAGTCAGCAAAAAAGATATTAGAAACACCCTTCAGTGAAATGTAGTTTTCACTCTGTACAGAGTACACTTCTCGATTTCCGTAGTTCCAGGCTTTTCCACCCTCATTTTATTCCTACTTTAAGTTTTATTCTTTACAAGGTCACAAATGACCTAAATAGGACCAGATTAAGTTATGGAACGAGGCACAGAACAGCAAAAATAAGAGTGTCTTACCTCCAGGACGTTGAGCTTGATTATTCCGTCTCCATCTTTGTCAAAGGCATTGAATGCTCCTGTAAGAGACACAACAGATTATGGAGCTGGGTAACTTTTCAACCACTCAGAGCTGTAAAAATACATTAATTCATTCTGTAAGATAATTAGATTCAGTAAAGTAAATTTAATATCACTATATCATCATAACAATGTCTTAAATCTGTCAAATAGGTTAATAATCAGTCCTATGCAAGTGTTTTTGGCACCAGATGTGTGTGGTCTGTACTTACTGAACATGCCTTCTAGCCTCACAAAGCAGCAGATGTAACTATCAAAATCAATGTTCAGCCGTTCATCTGCATAGCGCATGGCTATGATGTCATACAGTTGTTTGTTGAGTTGAAACCCTAATATGGAGATAAAAAATATATATATATGTAAATTACATCATTCTCACATTAAACTGGAACACACGGGCAAGGAGTGCATTGGCAAAATATGTTAATTCTAAAAAGAAATAATAATTATTGTGCTACAAATGAAAAATCTGCAAGTTTTTCTGCTCACCTGCATCATTAACAGCATTCCTCATCTCGAAACTACTGATAGACCAGGTTTTATCTTTGTCGTAACGTTTGAAGATGAGCTGCAGACCCAAAGTCGGACAATCAGATAAAAACATATCAAGCGTGAGCAGACATCAGCTGTGGTTAAAGCTATCCTACCTGCCAGTCCTTGATCTTTTTCCACAAGTGTTTGAACTCCTGCAGATTCAGCTTTCCTGTCCCATCAGTCTGAGCACAAAAGCATCAGTCATGGAAACACCTGCTACGTACTGTTCAACCCAACTGTTTTACTTTGACTTTACAGAATAAAGTATTCACATAAGGTGCAATATTCTGTTCTGTTACTGGGAAACTGGGCAAACAGTAGAGTTATGTGCGCGCAATCCTCTAATTGAAATCAGTTGAAAGGATACGTCCATTAAGGCGATCATACTCCGACACGTCTCAAGGCTGAAACCTTCTGACTTTATGTTATTATCTGTGGAAAAGCACAGCTCAGTGTGAATGCCGAGCATGCTGGCGGCAGCTGTAATTGCAATCTTTTCTGCGTACTCACGTTTGGAAAGCACGTTTTTTAAGATCGTTTTGAGTTCATTGGCACAGATCTGCATGTCCTGAGGGAGCGATGATTTGTTTCATATTAGCCGATGAGAGTCTTTAGTGTTGTCCTCAAACTAACTGTGCAATACTCACATCACCAGCAATCTGTTGGTAAATAGCCCTGAACTGCTTTTCCTCGTCGGTTTCCTCAGGTTGGAGAAGTTTCCGCTGAAGGAGAGAGGAAAGAAATTATTTATAAAGACAGGTTCACAAAAGGAAACGTGAAGGAAAGAAACACTGATGAACTTTGCTGTGCAGCAGTAACTAAATATTAGAAATAAGGTTTCAAAGTTCGAATGCTTCTAACTCAAAGAGTCCAACACCTGTAGTTGTGGAAGAAGAAAGTTTTCACAGGAATCTGTGCAGTCTCATGAAAAACTAAAACATGGCTGATTCAGTCACTTGTAGAACAATAACCTGAAGTAATCATTTTCTGTATGACTTTATGAGTCTTTACAATGTTGCGTCAGTTCATTGGGCACATTTGTGCACAGGACCTCGATTCTTTTCTTTTTCAGTCATTCTGTTGTAGATTTGTTGTTGCACAACCCAGTTTCAGCTTTCGGCAGCTGTTGACAGATGGCCTCACATTTGGATCTAGAATACTTTGGTATACACAGGAGTTTATGGTTGACTCAATGACAGCAAGGTGTCCAGGTCCTGTGGCTGCCAAACAAGCCCACAGTTCTTCCAGTTCAGTTTCTCTGAGCATTACCTTGGGGTGAACTTGGTGATACATCCTGGGAAGATTGTTGCATCGTATTGACACACAACAGAATTTTTCTCATCAGTAAACAGTCAAAACCTCTGATTTAAAGAGGTACTCCCACTTTCTGATGATCAATTAATCAAGTGCATTTGATTACAAGCACCTAAAAGCACTAACAGTATATGTCGTTTCTGAGAGGACTGCAAAGAAAACTTGTGAAAACTTTTTTACACGAGTTATGGATATAAGTTTTAAAACTTAAGTTTATATAGACATATAAGCGATCAAAGTGGCACCTTTGAAGAATTCCCTCTTTCATCAATTCATGACCCAAAGCATGCATCCAAATCAACAAAGACTGGTTTCACCAGAAGATTAAAGTACTGGAACGGCCCAGCCAGAGCCCAGACCGGACTCCACTACTGAGTCTGTGTTTGGCTTTGTGGGGAAATAATTGTGGATAATCTTCTTTCTGCCAGAGAAGGATGTTTCCTGATGTTCGAAGCAAGAAATTTGGGTCATTTTCAAAAGGTTTTCACTTGAAGATTTCACTTTCATTTTACACAGAACGCTGTACACTCAGTCAGTCTCTATTTGGTAATACTGTGCAGTATAATGTAGTCCAATACATCTTCTCTATCATAGGATGCATTTATAGCACTCATAATAATCAGTTGCTGCTGACATTGTTGTAAAAGTGTAAATCAAATTTCATATAAATTAATAAAGTCATATTTAAAGGTAGTGTTACACTGAAATAGATTGACAAAGTGTTTTGCTTTGTTATTGCTGTTCTTGTGAGCAAGTCACAAAGTTATTTAATTACCATACTAACTGGTCTTTATAGGCATTATAAAGGGAAAACAGGTATATCTATAAGGTGTAACATTAAAAAGAGGTTTTCATGGCTTTTATCAGTCTATTTAATCATTAAATGATTGGATGTGTTTCTCTATGATACCAGAGGAGAGCAGCATATGGGAAAAACAAGACTGCGGACAGCTAACATTAGAGTGTCTCGACAGGAAAACAGGTGCAGCTGAGTTACTTGAGCTCTACTGGCTTCAGACTCAATTGTTTTATTCCCAGTCATGTTATTTGATCCAGTAAAGATTGCATTTTGGAGTCATCAGTCACCTGATGACTGATGACTCCAAATATGACAGACATGAGATATGACAGACATGAGCTGTTTGCCATGTGACAGAAGACTCATCATTAACAGTTTATCTGCTTCCACACCAAGGACATTACCTTTGGTTTCTTCTTCTTCTCCCCCCGAATCGTGTCGTGCTCGATTTCTTTGCTGGCCAGTGCTCTATCTGACACAAATAAAATAGGCTGGCATGTAGAAAAGACAAAAAGAATTTAAAAAAAGAGTCAGTTTGCAGTAATCCCACTGGTCATAAACTCTACATTTAATATTGTGTCGGCAAACACTCTAATAGCTGACACGTGTTGGAAAGGGGCAGTGAAGAAATAGCACGGCAAAAAAAGCAGCCTAACAATCCAACTGCTACAGACATTCATTACCTTTTCTTTCTGTTTCTTTTCTTGCTGGGGACCAATAAGATAAGGAGAGACAAAATGATTAAATGAGATGAAATGGAGGAGGAAACACTTGGAAGTTCAAGTCTATTAGTTGGTCTGAGTACAGAACATATGCATCAGAACAAGCTAGGGAAAGTTCAAGAGTAAAGTTAATGGATATGTAAGACACAAAGCTGGGCTTTACAATCAAATTCTAACCGACATTGCAGTGATCTGTAGGACATGCTGATCTGAAAGGCATATTAATGCAGACTTTAAACAGGGAGTGGGATGTTTAGTGTCATATTCGGCCAAATATATGTATGTATGAATAAGAGGGTGGGCAGGGCCCTACCACTTTTTGTTTGAGCAGCCAATTAGGAGTGAGTGAGGTTAAGTGGAAGGGAGCTTGTTTCATACAGTGGATTAACTGAGGGGGGTGCACCTGGGATACATGAGGGTTATTTTGAACCAAATATATGCAAAGCTACTTAAGTTGAGTGCAAGAATACGGAGTTGTATGTGAGCATAGTGTTAAAGTTAAATGTGGCATCTAATGACTGTCTGCTGCACTCCATGGAAAGATGAATTTAGTATTTTGATCCTTCTTGACGTGGGATTTTCCCCCCAATATTCTTTATTTTTTCTACTTTTCATCGCTAGTGCTTTGGTGTAAGGAACTGAACCTGCATATCTGTATGTATGGATTAACAACCCCGTCTTTGTGTCCTTCATCAGAGTCCTTCAGTTATATTAAAACGGAAGGAAAAAGAGGTGATCTCCATTTCCATTTTGTACAAAAGAAACAATTAAAGAAGATATAGTATGGTTTACACTTCCTCAAACAGTCAATACACTGTCACAGCTGAGAAAGTCCATTATCTTCATTAACTGAGTATGATGAGGGAGTTGAGTGCTACAGTAAGGATGTGATGCAACCCTAACTAGCAAATTTGGCACTGTATAAATAAATAAATAAATAAAATTGAATAGATGTTTTTGAAATACACTCACCAGCCACTTTATTATGTACACCCATTCAACTGTTTGTTAACACAAATCAGCCAGTCATCGTGTACATTTCTTCAACAGCAGCAGAAGAACAGGAAACCGAGGCTACAGTTTGCATAAGCCCACCAAAATTGGACAACAGAAGATTGGAAAAAAAATTTGGGTGGTCTGAGTCTCAATTATGGATGGTTGGATCAGAATTTGGTGTAACCAACATGTAGGCACAGATCCATCATGCCTTGTATCAACAATTCAGCCTGCTGGTAGTGGAATAATGGTGTGGGCACCTTTTGGTCTCCTTAGTACCAAAAACATTTAACTGCCTTAAATGTTTGGGATGTGGGGGAACGGGAGAGTCCTATCATGTGTGCAGCTGACAAATCTGCAGCAGCTGTGTGATGCTATCATGTCAGTATGGACTAAAATATCTGAGGAATGTTTCCAGCAGCTTGTTGACTAAATGCCATGAAGAATTAAGGCAGCTCTGAGAGCAAAAAGGGTACAACCTAGTACTATGAAGGTATACCTAATGAAATGACCGGTGAGTGTGTGTGATTAAAACAGGTTTCTAAACAGGAAAGATAAACCAGCCTTTCAGTTTACAGTCCACTGCAATAAAAGCAAGAACATATTTCAACCCCACTGCTTCTAACATTACGCTGCAAACCTGCGTTTGATCTAATCCAATCGTAGTCTCTGCCTCCCTGTGGAGAAAAGCAAACATACCTCAGCAATGCTGCCTTTCTACATCTTGTAATTTTAAAAGCAATTTGGCTCTCAAGAAAAACACAATAGTAACCCTTACTCTGATGTGCTCTGCTTCTCAGAGAAGACCCTGAGGATGAACTCTCCTTCTTCGTGGGGTTTAAAGATTGTGGGGATGATGACGTACTCACCGGGAGGCAGACAGAAACGCTCCGTTACCTCCCGCAGGTTAATGTAACTCTTGCATTTTGCCTTGGAGGCTGTGTAGAGGAAGAAGTCCTTCTGCAGATGTTGATTCTGCCCACACATCTGCGAACAGGGGTGTAGAAATGGTGACTTGTTAATGATAGCAATAAAAAATATTATAATGTATTGTAACTTTTCTTCCCCCCCTTTTTATACAAGTGAAACTTCTCTTGGGGATACAAGCAAATAAAGTGAAAGATGCAAGATCATCATACTTCCTTCGGCACCTGCAGAGACACAAAAGAAGTTAAATATCAGGTTAACTTCTCAAATCCTGGACACGTGTGTACTTTCTGAAGAAAAAATGAGGTGTGATCACTACCTCGTAGATGGAAAAGCCTATGGTGAGAAATTTGGCCCCTTGATAGCGCTGCATCCTTCGACCTTTCTGCATCAGTGCCACGACAACAGTGCAGGCCACCTGCTCGTCATCCGGGTCATCGTCCTCCTCATACAGCTGCAGACGATACTGAGGGTTTGTCCAAAACGTGTCTGTAAAATACACAAAGTAAATATGCAGCACAGATTCATATAAACACGAATTATGTAAGCGAGAGTTTTTACAATATCGTCTTTTAAAGGATGAAAGCTGATCCAAAAAGAACAAAGCCTACCTGGGAAGTTCCTACAGCCACCAGCAGAGCTTCCTCTCACCCAGCGACCCTCGTGGACCGACACTGTCCAGGTGTTTCTTTCATCCCCCTGCAGCGTGTCGGGGGTCAGGTTGCACATCTCCAGCTTGCTGAAATTCTTCTTGAAATCAGCAAAGGACATCCTGAAGTGAAACACAAAAGAAGTAAAAAAAAAAAAAAAAAAGGTGCTTGCTGAGTAAATACAGTCACTAGGTTCATCATTCCCTCACAATGCAATGCAAACGAATGGTTCTCAAGTAGGAAAATGTTAAGTAAACAGTGGCAGAACAACTCCAAAGAGTTTTACAGATATTTGAGTACAGTTGAATACATTTAGCATTCACCTGGGTTTTATTGGCTTTTGAAATTTGACTGTAGTATTATACTGTAAAAAGTTAGAAATTGTATCTCTTTGCAGGTTCATTTTGTAGTGAACAAAACTGCTTGGTGGGTGGATGGATGGGTTTTGCTATTTATAGGTTTTTATCAGTAGTGGGGCAACAAAGAGGCCATGCACGGTGGCAGTTGAAAAGTCATTCTATATACAATGATATCTCAAAGTCACCATAAGGTGTTTGACGCTAAGCTGTGATTTGAGCTGAACACTAACAGTGATAGTAGCTATATTATACTGTAGTAGTAACTTCTCACAAAACTGTGGAGGAAAGATTTAAAAAAAAAAAAAAAGTTAAATCATTATGGACAAAAAGGTGTGTGGGAAGGTGTTTCACTCACCAGAACTCACTTTCCTCTATGGTCTGTTTTTTCAGGTTTTCTCTGTCTGCAGCGGAAATTGTCGACCATTCCTTTGACCTGTGGAAAGATCAAATTTCCTAAATACAAACTAAGCAAATAGGAGAGACTATTTTTTTAAATTATGCCGGCAAGTGGTGAGACCTCCACTACCATCATGTCTTACTTAAGGGTGATATGCTGCATTATTTAAGAGTAAAAATATACAAACTTTGCACTCCAGGGTCCTTTCCAGAGCACAAAACCCCAGGGATTGCGCAAACGAATCAGGCGAATTCTTGTGTCCTTTGAAACCTCATCACACTTGCAAAGAAGCAGGAAAAAAAAAATAACCAAAAAAATGCCTTGTCCACCAGACGATGTGCATTTACATGGATGTCTCACTCTACCTCCTCCAGGCTTATGATGGAATAGGCATGACCCCTGACCAGCCCCTGCTCAGTCCGACTCTCCAATTCACTCTCTGAAGAAACCTGACAGACAAAGCATACATCATATGTTTTATTATTAGACTCCATAGTAGCTTTGACTGATTCACAGTTCAAAATAATCCTTGTTTATCCTACACTTGGTATTGTTGTGGACACTCAGTTTATTCCCTGTCCGAAATAAGTCATTTTAACTCTAAGCCATTTCAAGCCAATAATAGCAAAACAGCAGGTGGGTGGGGCTGTGTGCCCGAGAGTTATATATGACAGATATCTGCTCTCTTTGACAGAGCTGAGGGGAGGGAAAAAATGTAGAAAACTTTGTGTGAAATCTGTGCATTTGACTTGCTAACACTTAAAATAAAATGAAAGAAACATGACAAAGATTGATGCATTAACCTCAAACACATACATCTATGGAGCAGCCCATCAGTGAGCCTCTCTCCAGCGCATTCTTCATGATCTTGTAGAGCTCTGTGGGATCATCAGACAATTCAAAGTACTCGGTAACTCCACCTGTGAAATCCTCCATGGCTTCCAAAGTGTTCCCTCCTTTCAGTGCCTCATAAGACCCGTGCAACCTGAGAGAGAGGTCAATCATTCTGGTCAGTGTGCTGACGTGTGTTCTCCGGGGATGATACTTTTCACAGAGCTGGCTGCCAATTCGGGAAATATGAGGACGCTCGAGGTGTGTCACAAATCAGTGTGAGAGTACACTGCAAAAGTACATATGGCTCAGTAACACAGTTCATAATTGGTTGCTAAATCGCAGTTCAAGACTGAGATTCGTTGTCCAGACTAAAACATTTATTGAAAAACCTAAATTTGCGTTAAAAACACCTGAAACAGTTCAATTCCAGACTTTTTTTCAATAAGAAGAAACAAGAACTGTCGTTCAGTGTATGGACTGGAAATCTGAACCAAGCTGAACAGCAACGCATGTCAGATGATGGTGTGCATGACTGCTTGACTGCATGGGACATTAATAGGCTCTGCTTACTTGGCATAAGCTTTTTCCAAAAGAGCGCTCCAGAACTCGTTCTTTCTGAAAGACTTTGTGAAAACCAGCTGCTTGTTGCAGGTGGGAATGCGGTCGTCCACGACGACATCAATCCACTCGCCATAACGCCAGAACTGAGTGTGGAAACGACAGAGAAAATCATTGATGACACGGCAAAGTATTTTTACCATACAAAGAAAATAAACATGATTTATTTATTTATCAATTTTAAGTAAGGCGAAACAACTGATAACTTTTCATGTGACATGTGAAAAACATCTTTTAAACTTTTATCATCAGCTCAAAATGTGTTCTATGCCCTGGACTACTGCAATTCATTGTTTTCAGGAGGTCCAAAAATCTCCCTGAAAAGCTTTCAGTTAATCCAAAATGCTCCAGACAGAGTACTGACATATAACTGACATATAGGGACTATAAAGAGAGCATATTTCTCCTATATTGGCTTCCTTTCATTGGCTCCCTTTTAAATCCAGAATTGAATTCAAAATCCTGCTCCTCACATACAAGGTCTTAAATTAACAGGCCCCATCTTATCTTAATGACCTTTTAGCACCATATCACCCCATTAGAGCACTTTGCACTTAGTTGTTGTTAATAGAGTATTTAAAAGTAGAATGGGAGGGAGAGCCTTCAGTTTTCAGGCCCCTCTTCTATGGAGCCAGCTTCCAGTTTGTATTCAGGAGACAGACACTATCTCTATTTTAAGATTAAGCTTAAGACTTTCCAACAATTGCATATAGTTAGGGCTGGATCAGGTGACCCTGAATCCTCCCTTAGTTATGCTGCAATTGGTGTAGGCTGCTGGGGGACTCCCATGATGCATTAAGTTTTTTCTTTTCAGTCACCTTTCTCACTCACTATGTGTTAATAGACCTCTCTGCATTAAATCGTACTTGTGATTAATCTCTGTCTCTCTTCCACAGCATGTCTTTTATTCTGTTTTCCTTCTCTCACCACAACTGCTCGCAGCAGATAGCTGCCCCTCCCTGAGCCTGGTTCTGACCGAGGTTTCTTCCTGTTAAAAGGGAGTTTTTCCTTCCCACTGTCGCCAAAGTGCTTGCTCATAGGGGGTCATATGATTGTTGGATTTCTCTCTGTATGTGTTATTATAGGGTCTACCTTACGATATAGAGCGCCTTGAGGCGACTGTTGTTGTGATAAAATTGAATTGAACTGAATAAACATGAAACAAAGATTCTGGGGAAATTCTGTCTGAAAAAAGGCATCAACATTTTTTATTTGACAGAAATATCTGTATATCCTTCATCATATCATATGTTTCACATTAATAGATACTATAGTATAATTCCATGTTGACATATTTGGATTTTTTAAAAAAGGTTCATTTTAAAGACTGAGCTATGAGTGAACATATTCACAATCAGGTTATTAACACTAAATACACTCAACAAAACCAAACCAAGGCGCATTTTTATACTTTATCCAAGAACATAAAAATGTATTTATAAAAAATTACTCTCCCACTGACCAAATGATCACAGTAAAAGACTAATATATCTTTTTACTTGGTTTTCCTTTTACTAGAAATTTGACACACATAAAATGGTTTTCTGTTAACAGCACGATGCCCAAAATGTCACATTTCAACCTGGAAGTGGAAGATGCCGGCATAGTTTTCGGTGAAGTTCTGGTCCGAGGGAATAACTCTGTACAGCAGCTTCTCGTTCAGCGTGAGACAGGCGATGGCAGCCAGCAGCCAGCAGTCACCTGTCGACAACAGATTGATGAGCTGTGATTTCATCCAAACAAATTACTTCACAGGGTAACAGAGTTGTCACACACCAAATTGCTGCAAGTGTCAGAATTCGAACTCAAACTCAGGCTCGAGGTCAGTAATTGTCCAGTGTGCTCAGTTGCCCCATGGCCAATATAAAATCAGCCTGCAGATGAAACTGACACTTACACTGCTCGACTTAATGTTTTCAGGCTCCGGTAGCTGTTTTGTTTGCTGTCATTCATTTTATAAAAATTAGTTAGAGGCAGGGCATTTGATAGTAAACTGTTCGCACTGCCAATTTAGAATCACTAATTAACCTATTAATTAAAACCATGCATGTTTTTGGACTGAGTACCCGGAAAGAATCCACACAAACATGAGGAAAACATGCAAACTCCACACAGAAATGCCCCAGCTGGAGCTTCTTGCTATGAGGCAACAGTGCTAACTTAACATACAGGCTTAAATCACCACTGTAATGTCTTTTCAAAAGAGTGAAATGTGGGTAAAATCACTTTTTTGAAAGCGAAGACAGTTCAGATATTACCTAATTCTCCCTGACAGATGTCTGTTCTGTTGGCTCCATCTATGATGAACTGGGGGTTTTCACAAATTTCCTGGAAGACAAAAAACGTCAGGAAGGGAATTTTTTTAAAAATATGTTATGAAATCTCAGTCGTTTCACATTATGAAAGTAATGATGTATTTTCTCATTTAACCGAAGGATGTTCTCCATGACATAATGCATTTGTTATGTGTCAGCAGACGACGAAAATGACTAAAAGGCAGAATAATTGTTCTTTCCATGGAGAATCGGTATAGAATCTCAATTGTTATATTTTCTTCATCCAGGAAGTGAAACTCTTGAGATTAAAAATCTCTTTTGCAACACTTCCTGCATCCTGACAGGCAGTTACCCCGTGAGAAACCTGAGCCCCAAGAGAAAACCCAGCCCCTTTCTTTCTTTGCGCCACTTTTCCTTTGGTATCAAACTGCATGGAAAAAGTTGGCTTTGTATATAAAACCAGAAACTTTGTTTCCAAGTTATTTGTACAGATTAAGCTCCTGATTATAATGTAACTGATACCAGACAAAGGTTCTGTACGGCTGTTTGTGTTCATACAACTTTAATATCTGCTTTCAAACATCAAATGTATGTTTATTCAGTAATTTGTATCACAAAATTATTTTTCGACATCAAATTATCTTGATCCCAGAGTTTTGTTATGTATGTTTAAATATATGATATATTTTATACATGTATAAATCTGTAATGATTTTAAAACCTGTTATTTAAAAGCTTAGGGAGAGGGTGGCAAAAGCTTGGAAAAATAAGTGGTGCTAAAAAGAAACAGCTGGGGAAACATTTTGCAATTAAATAGTTTATTTGGCAACAGGTTAGTAATATGACTGGTTTAAAAATAACTTATTAGAGAGGCAAAGTTTCTCCAGAGTAAAGGGCAAAGCTTCACTAATCTGCAAAGAAAACTGAATTCACGAATTGTGGCACAATTTTAGAATAATACTCCAAAATGTAAAATTGCGACAACTTGGAATATTTCATCATTTAAAGTGAATAATATCATCACAAGGTTCAGAAACTCTGGAGAACTCTGTGTATCAGAAAGGCTGAAAATCATCATTGGATGGTCATAATCTTTGGGAACTGAGGCAGCACTGCACGATTCTGGCGTGGGAATCACTTCCAAAAATCTTTGAATGTGGACACAGCTCATTCTGCAATCCGCAAATGCTTTGTGATGCAAAGAAGAAGCCACGTATGAACATGATCACATCTATAAATCTCATTTAAAAACGACTGAAACAAACTGAAAAACTGTTCATCTCTGAATCTACGATCGTCTCGGAATTCAGCCTGTGCATCTGAAAAGGCACTATCAGCGCTGAAAGGTATATACGGGTTTTAGAGTGACATGTGCTTCTATCCGGACAACGTCTATTCAGAGAGAGCCTTACTTATTCCAGAAACACAATGGTAAACCACATATTGTGTCTATTAAAAAGCACAGCTTCGTAAAAGAAAAGTCCCTGTGCTGAACCTTTTCAGAATTGGGTTTGTAAATATCCGTCTCCTCAACTCTTCTCTCCTCGTGTCATTTCCTCACCTCTTTTGGGACGGATTAAGGTCTTTATTTGAGGAGTTTCAAAGATTTGAAGCTTGTGAAATGATAAAGGGGATTTGTCCATCCTGACATGCTGCCCTGGTTTGCTTTCTGTTTTTACCAAACTTCTTATGGTTAGATTTCAGATTACCGCTTCCCCAACACTCAATTTATTTGCAATATAAAATATATAAAATATAAAAGCTTATATTTCTGTTGATGGAAAACTAAAATCTGGATTTACAACTGAAAGCAAGTGATGTAATGCCTTCTGCCGGCTCAGGTTTTGGAACCATGAGACGCCCTCTGCATTCACTTCATATTTACATGGAAGCTCCTGTTAGAGGCCCACTGGTATAAAAGACCTCACCTCATAACTCCTGATTACAAATGTATTTGTAAAACAAGGCATTGTTGTCCGGACTGTCTACTATAATGTATATTCACACACATATACATACATGATTTCAGCATTTGACTTAAGTATGAATTATGCTGTGGGTCATACATCTCCATTGTATAATACAGCCTTTGACTAAGGCCATAATTCCCCTGAATTAAAATGGAAAATGTATTTTATTTGAAATTACAACATAGTTAGATTTGGTACACAGAATATAATGTAAGCAATTTTTAGTAGTGTGCAATTTCATAATAATTTTGAAGAAAAACAAACTATTTTTCCCCATTTTACATCATAAAATATAAGAATGCAGTTTCATGTTCCTGATTTAAAGCACCCTCCACAGCTGACCCCTGTGTGGCATTCAAGTATCACTGATCTCAGCTGAGTGTCTCACGCTTCAGTGGTGAAACATGAAGCAGCAATCAGCCTTCATGTTAGTGTTATACTGGATTTACAAAGCAGGCATTTAAGAATGGGATTAGTGAATAATGTTGGGTTGAAAATTATTTTCTTATGATTTAATGAAAATGTAAAAAATATATCATACCATCATGCTGAAAGGAATAGACAGAAGAGCCATATTTATGCTGTTCATACAGGTTGTGATTATTAATGCAATACATATATGTATTTATTTATTTTTATTTAACACCTTTTATAATCTTGCACCCGGGTTTTTAAACAACTTTTTATCCTAACTTTTGCTTTTCTTTTCATTTTTATCATACTTCCGTGAATTTTGTGTAATGGAATCAAATGCCTTTGTACAAAACTAAAAAGGGGTGAATAGGAAAAAAAATGTAATACTTCCACTTTGTTGTGGTTTTAACTCCACTTCCTTTATCTGATATCATATATTACACTACAGATTTCAATTTTTTTGTTCTTTTTGTTCGCTCATCCAGCCAAAGGATCGATGAGCTGATGTCATGGCGAGGCATCAACTGTCCACAAATCTGTCTGCCCACAATTGACAAGAACTAGGTGTGTCACGAAGTGTATCAGTTTAAAGCTCTTAAATCCATGACACATACCACAATGTTGATACTCAAAGTTTTTTTGTGCATATTTCCAACCTGTACATGCTATGCAAGGTAAGAAATATAGACACTGTAGCTCATAAAGCATTTATATTATGAAGGAAACATTAAATATGCTAAAGGAAAAAACAGCTGATTAGCAAGGTGTCCAGTTGGATCCACTGATTTATTTACTATGTAATGATCCAGGTGGTCATCTTACATTCGTGAGCTAATATTTGGAATAATTCAAAAAGAGCATTTTACATGATTCATAAGTTTTGTGTAACAGGCAGTACTTTTCTCATCGCTGCTTCTGCCTCTTGGTGTTAATGTCTTTCTCAGTGTGTTTGCATGTAACATGAACATGTCTGAATACCTTTTGCCAAATGCCACTTTAACGACTGTCAGTCTGACTTATTTATCGCTAAAGGCAAACGCCCTGGAAAAGTATCAAACCCGAGGTCAATGCTGAGTTGCCACTTTGAATCCCAGCACCAGCTGAGTGCGACCCTCTGCGTGAGAGTCACAGCTGTCTGTGATTGTAGAAGGTGATAACCGAGCGCAATGCGTGAGCCACCATGCAACCGTCTGAACCTGACACTCCAGCCGTGTGGTGTGGAGGAAGTGATAAGGTACACAGATTTAAGAGAAGCACCTATGTAAACATGTAAGAGACTCAATCGCATTATGTGCAACTTGGCCTAAACGACACGATCCCTGAAGACTGGCACTCACCGACGGACGTTTCCATTCAATCTTCATTGAAGGTTTACTACTGTAGAAAAGTGAGGAGTCATCTGCAGGGAACAGAGGGTCTTCAAACATAACATTCTTCTCCACATATTTGTCTCGCAGCTCCAGAAAGGTCTTAAGACGCTTGGCATCTTTGACGGCTTCATTCCTGCTGAGAATTGCTGAGTAGATGGAGTTCAACCCTGCATTTGGGTACTCAGCTTTGGTATCCAGCTGGAAAGATGTCTCAGTTTCATAAAGTGCTTTCACCTTTGTTTCTTCAACGAGAGGCACTTTGCCGTCTTGTTTCTCATCTCCCATCTTGTTAGTGAACTCCTTGGCCTTTCCTCGGCTCTCTCAAGTGCAAAACGGAAACTCTGTTGCACAAGATGCTTCAAAATAGCCCCAAAAACGTTCTTGTAACCTCCCTGATTCCAGTGCTCACTTTTAGTTCCTTTATTTAATAAAAAGTGCTGTCATGGGTCATGGGCAGCCACCAGTCTTGCTCTCACACCAGCACTCACTGTTGTGTCCCTGGAGCTCATTGAACCTAATTATAGACCTTTTAAAAGAGGGGCGGGGGCTTCTCAGAGGGAAACTCTGACCCTGTCCTAACATTTCCAAGTCACAGTGAGAGGTTAAAAAGGGTGATCCATATTCTAAAAGAGCTTAATCAATTTTTTTTTAAACTTTTGACAAGAAAATCTGCAATGTGGGTCAAGATGAGACTAGAAAATAAGCTGCTACTATAGTCTGGTGTTCACTAAAAAGTCCTCATGCCATTTCTTAAAAAATATTAATTGAATTGTTGGTTAGTCCTTTTTATAATGTACAGCTTGATAATTACTACTTTCATACAACAGTCAAAGATACACTCACTGGTCAATTTGTTAGGTACGCCTTGCAAGTACCTGGTTGGACCCTCTTTTGCCATCAGAGCTGCATTAATTCTTCATGGCATAGATGAGACAAGGTGCTGGAAACATTCCTCAGAGACTTTAGTCCATATTTACATGATAACATCACACAGTTGCGATGTGAGGAGAGATGTGAATCTCCTCTTCCACCACATCCCAAAGGTGCTATATTGCATTGAGATCTGGTGACTGTGGAGGCCATTTTAGTACTGTCAACTCATTGTCATGTTCAAGAAAACAGTTTGAGATCATTTGAGCTTTGTGACATGATGAGTTATCCTCCCGGAAGTAGCCAGGTAGATGGGAACACTGTCATCATAAAGGGATGGACGTGGTCAGTAACAATACTAAGGTAGGCTGTGGTGTTGAAATGATGCTCAGTGGGTGCTACATTGTTTTTCCAGTCTTCTATTGTCCAATTTTGGTGAACGTGAACGAATCCGATCTGCTTCAACATTGTATGTTTTGTGTGCTTCAAAGATGTTCTTCTCTATATCTTGGATGCCATGACTGGTTATTTGTGGTTATCTGACACCTCAAAGCGCTCTGGGAAGTCATCTGCAAACTCTTTCTGACCTCTGGCATCAATGAGGCATTTTTACCCAAAAAACGTTGCTCACTGGATATTTTCTCTTTTCAAGACCATTCTTTGTAAACGACAGCGATGACACCAACAACCAGGCCACAATCAGAGTCACTTAAATCATTTTATTTCCCATTCTGATGCTGAGTTTGAACTTCAGCAGGTCATTGTCAGTTAGTTACACAGGTGTACCTAACAAAGTGGCCAGTGAGTGTAATTAAATTTACATACAATGGGCAGTGAGGAAGAATTATTCTGGAATATTTCTGGGAATTTAAAGAGTTCACCTTTTTTGTAACTTTATCTTACCTTGAAACCACAAAATATTAAAAATGCAGCATAATACTACACAAATATCTACATATCGACAGAAAAGGCTGTTATACTATCTATAAATAAATATTTAATGCAAACTCTACGATATTTTGGATTTAATAGCTTTGCACAAACCTAATTATGTACAACACAAAGTCAAAAGTCAGGAGGTAAACATTTTCAATTAAAAAATAAATTAAGTGGTGTGTTCTGCTTAAATTTGGACTCAATTTAAACCCAGTTTAATTCAACATTAGTCGTGTAGACTGAAAAGACACCTAGCGGTAAAACAAACGCAATAACACTGACTTCCTTGTGAATGGTTTTATTTGGCTGACAAAGACAACCATTCACCGGCATTCACTATTCAGTTGGCCTACATGTCTGTCAGTCAATGCCCATAACAAATACAAAAAGGAAGGCTGTTAAACACTGGTTGCCAGGTCTGAGAGAAACACGCTTTCCCCCCAGTCCTTTAATAACGAAGCAGACATTCATGCCTTCTAAATCGTCTTCTTCTTTTGTGGCTCCCTTTACATGAATAAATCAAACTGATTATGTTTAACTGTCTTAAAATTATCAGGTAAAATGATGGCCTACCAAATCAAATATTGGAAATTTGATTTATTTATCATTTTGACTTTTGGATACAAATACTTAACTTCTTGCTGGATATTTTCTGACCATTCTCTGTAAACCCCAGAGATAGCTGATTTGGAAAATCCCAGCAGATCCTGAAAACACTCACTTAAACAGTCTCTTAAATCCCCTTCTCCCCATTCTGATGCTCAATTTTAACTTGATGATAATGATAAAGACTTATTGCTACCAAGTGTGACACAAAAAAATTATGTTTAGGGGGAAATTCATTTTTCACACGTCCCGTTTTTGTTTTTCCTTTAGTAAATCATCACTTTGTCTGCTATTAAAATTAGCTTGATTTTTTAACAGTGAAGTGGGATAAATATATAAGAAGGCAACACCGTGTAAGTTACGTGGGAACGATCTGAACTTCCCAGAAGGGGGAGTCAAAGCCTTGTATCTGGCAACCCACAACGGCTTTGACGTGCCCGAGCTCGTAGTGCAGTGTGCATCTGGAAGTTGTCGCCATCATATCTGGCTAAATGTTAACCTAGCTCTCAAGTCAGTTAGCCACTGTGTTCGAGGATATAACGATAATGGTACGGTTAGCCTGCCCGTGCTTCCTGTGCTGAGCTCCTGTGATGTTCGTGATGCTTTAATCAACACTTAGGACTGTGGTGCTGTGACGTTTACTCGCACTACCAGCGGCTGTTGTCAGAGCTCACATTAGCAAGAGTCTTGAGAAGAGGTAAGGGGCGGAGGACTGCTCCGACTGACGAGGTCTAGCAAGTACAAACAGCGACAGACGTTTAATGTCAGAGTTAGTAAAGTAAAGGTTCTGGGTGTCTCGTAGACTCTTCGTTAGCTGTGTCTGCTGTCGTTGAAGTTCGCAACGTAGCTCCGCAAAGCTAGCTGCAACTCCGCCTAGAAACATTGAAGATTCACAGCTGACAGAGCTAAACCTCCGGCCCGGATTGCTCTGCGGCGACGGGAGTCTGTTAAACTGGAGCTGGCATCGTCTCATCTCCCATCTATAACATGTATGTCCATGTGTTTGTGCTCATAAGTGTGACTTATTGTGGCCTTTCCTGTTGGAGCTACCTTCCTTTTGCAAAGTCTCCACGGTGACTCTTCACCTGCAGCTAGATTAGCCGGCTACAGCCACCACGTAGTTACATGTTGTTGCCTTGCTAGCTTTCTACTAACAGTCGTACAGCCCCAGCAGATGAGAAATGACATCATGTAGTGTGGCGTTTATATTCTGGTGGGTAATTTTGTGTCCTGCAGCGGGCTGCTGGGCCTGACAACCGGGAAGATGTCTGAGGGGGAGAGCAAGCAGGCCCCGGACACTGTCCAGGAAGTGAAGCCGGAGTCCGTGGCCGCTGCACCCACAGGTCAAGGTGTGTCATCCGTGTCTCCGCCGGTGTCCATGGTGACCCAGCCTCCTGCTACTGCTGCCACGGAGGATGAGGAAGAGGAGAGTGAGGATGAGTCAGAGATTTTGGAGGAGAGCCCCTGTGGACGCTGGCAGAAACGCAGAGAAGAGGTAGGGAGGGGGGACAGTTTTTTCTCTCCACTAACTTAACTTGGATAAACACCTGGTGCATTATTTATGTATTTATTTTTACTCCCCTAAAGGTGAATCAGCGCAATGTGCCTGGGATTGATAATGCTTACTTGGCCATGGACACAGAAGAAGGAGTCGAGGTGGTATGGAATGAGGTCATGTTCTCGGAAAGAAAGAATTTCAAACTGCAAGAGGTGGGTGCAGAGCAAGGCCAGTGTGCTAAAATACAGCTGAAGCACAGGGTGACTGTGCATGTAACCACGATTGACCTATATGTAGTGATGGTGCAGGGTCTCTGTCACCTTACTCGACAGAAGCCTGTGGATTTTTCTGCTTTCTGTACTGTTTTTTGTCAATTTTATAAACAAAACTGATATTTAAACTTGAGTGATGGCCAAAACCTTTTTTGTATATGCAGGAAAAACCACAGTTATACCTCAGTTATATGATTGTTGGAACTAACAGCATACTTGGATACAACAAAACAGCCTAACAATGGTTTTAAGGATTTTTTTTTTAATGGGATTTGTTGCTCTCTTTTCTGTAACACTGCTGCTTTTTTCCTCTTTGATTTTAAGCTCCTTAGGCAAGTTGTTGGACTCATTGTGACCAGAACCCATAGCAGAGTTCACTCTGTACCCGTGTAGTTGCAGAAACAAATCAGAAATTTGGAAGGGAGGGAGTGTGTGGACTACAAGAACAGAACAGTACAATCTCTAATTCAACTTGCTGTCTAAAAAGATTTCAGTCCTGGTTGATTTGGCGACACCTGGAGTCAGTGGTGGAAACAGCAATGACAGTTTTATGCTACAGGTCACAAAATTATGCGCAGCAAATCAAATTCTTGTTTAACTAAAAAAGTCAGAAAGAATTCGGACTTTGTCCATCGTGATATGAGGAGCTATGATTGATTGATTTGGTTACCTTTCTGGAAAAGTGAAGAAGTGCAGGCCGTCTTCTTCCAGCCTACTTTGGATTCTTCTTCCTGTTGTGCCAAAAAGTGATTTATGGTAATTCCCAAAAGAGGATTGTGGCAAAACTATCTCAAACATACCTCTCATGAGTGATATTAAGTCATTTCGAGCCACAAAGAACATTGCTATTACAAGGTAGATGCTGCAATCGTTTTTTTTGGCAAAGTGACTGTTATATAAATGTCTTTTTCAAGAGACATTTGGCCGAGAGGGCAGTGGAAATTGTAACAAATATAACATCAAAGTTCTATAAAGATATTTTAAGGGCCAAAAAAGGAGTAGATTGATTATAATGTAGGTACATCACGTTAGGATACTCACCAAACATGTCATTTCTTTATTTTATATGTAACTCCTTCATAAAATGCAGTTCACTGCAGTCTGTTTACCAGTACCAGTTAAGATATTAGACATATTTGAAATCACATTTTAGCAGACAATCACTTTTTTGGCACAATCTAGCCTCTGCAATATTTGTCGCAATGATCCATCTGATTCAAAGCGTTTGTTTATTTTATTTTTTTTAAATACCTTGAGGAACAAGATTTTTAGATTCTCTCATTCTAATTTTGTCTCCAGAGGTGGATTTAGTTCAAGATCGACCCTGCTGCTCACTGCTTTCTGATAAAATGAATCTGTTAGTAGTTCTGTGTTGGTTAGCTACCAGCTCGAGGTCTTCAGGGACTGGATAGTTCGAGGCTCTTGTCATATTATGACCTCAGGTTATTAGGGGTGGAGGTTCAGTGAGGATTTTAGTAGTTTATTGTAGTGTTTAGAGTTTTAAAAGAAATGAAGCCATATAGTTACAGGCCTGCTATTCCAAAACAGCAACAACAAAGAAAAAACGATTTTATGGTCTGTACAGAAAGAAAATAAAGCTGAATTACCCATAATTAACACTGTGGAATTTGCATATTAACCTTTCGGTTAATAGGCATACTGTCCAAACATGCTAAGAAGATTTGGATCTTAATATTGTTTAGACTCTGTTTGACTCTTTAACTTGTCTGCAGTAAAACAAGAACATATGGGATTTTTCATTTATGATAAAAGTGTTTCATTTTTTTTCTTGTTTTCACCAAAGGAAAAAGTCAAAGCCGTGTTTGACAATTTGATCCAGCTGGAGCATTTGAACATTGTGAAATTCCATAAGTACTGGGCAGATGTCAAAGAAAACAGAGCGAGGGTAGGTGTTTGTTTCATCGTTTCATTCTTTGATCATTTCATCAAATGATATAAACACAGGCACAATGGCCTGGATTCTCATTTGAATTCAATATTGTCTTTTGTCTGCAGGTTATTTTCATCACTGAATACATGTCCTCAGGAAGCCTCAAACAGTTTTTGAAGAAGACAAAAAAGAACCACAAGACAATGAATGAAAAGGTGGGTGGATTTTGAAATGTTGATACATTTGAGAGATCAAACACGGTTAATTAAAAATCATGTTTAAAGATAATAACTTCTCTGTTTGTTGTTCTTATCTGACAGGCCTGGAAGCGCTGGTGCACACAGATCCTATCTGCTCTCAGGTTGGTGTTCTCTGTCACAGTATTTGTGGGGTGTGGCACTGACATGATTCACTGCTACACTAATATGAGATACATTTATTACAGCTTTATTAGGTTAGCTATGGTACAAAGGTCCTGGTTTTTATTTTTAACCACTGTTTGCTATTCTCCAGTTACCTGCACTCATGTGAACCTCCCATCATTCATGGCAACCTCACCTGTGACACCATCTTCATCCAGCACAATGGCCTCATCAAAATTGGCTCAGGTGGGTTCCACAGATCGTTTAAAGCAGTTTGCAGTGCCTTCAGTAACGGTTTGGTTTCTGTGTTGAAGATGTTCTCACTGTTATTTTCTTTTTTCTTCAGTTGCTCCTGACACTATCAATAACCATGTGAAAACCTGCCGGGAAGAGCAGAAGAGCCTTCACTTTTTTGCTCCAGAATATGGAGGTGAGGTCCTCCGGGTGTATGTATCGTTTTATGCTGCTGAGGTGTGCAGTTGTGTTTCTGTGATACTGATTAGGCTTCCGTCTGCTTTCAGCTGTTGCCAATGTTACCACAGCTGTGGATATCTATTCCTTTGGAATGTGCGCCTTAGAGGTGAGGCGATGCCTTTTTCTGCTCCTAGCTGTTAGTCACCTGCTCTGTTGTTACTGTGGTAATATGAGCGCAGTTTGCCTGAAGACCAAAAGCAGTGAATGCTCAACCTGTTATTTCTGTCTTAAAAATACTTATTTTGTACCATAACAGCGACTGTTGTTGACTGAAGGCTCCTGTTTATTTCATGAATCTCTCCTTTGTCCATTCACTTGCTCAGATGGCTGTGTTGGAAATCCAAAGTAACGGAGATTCGTCCTATGTGTCCCAAGAAGCCATAAACAGTGCCATTCAGTCCTTAGAGGATCCGCTGCAACGGGTGAGCGAGGAGCAAGCAGGCGTCTAAAGTTCTCGTGGCTGTTTGGAAGAGAGATTTATAACCTGCATGTGTTTCAGGAGTTTATCCAGAAGTGTCTGGAGGTCGACCCCAGTAAGCGACCCACAGCCAAGGAGCTGCTGTTTCACCAGGCCTTGTTTGAGGTGCCCTTACTGAAGCTGCTGGCTGCACACTGCATTGTCAGCCACCAGCGTGAGTCAAAGCACGCACGCACACACATACACACACATGGAAAATCTGATCCTTTATAAACACATACTTTCACTTTAATAATGCACTTGATTCCCTGTGCTTCAAGCTTGCTGTTTTGGCAACATCGACTGGGCATTCTGCTCAGCAGACACCCAATAAAACACTAACACACCTACTAAATATCTATACTTAGGCTTTATTGCGGTAACATAAGCAGTTTTAAATAATGTCAGCAGCTTTTAAAGGATAAATTGTCAATATTTTTAAAACCATAAATAAGTGAGATGGAACAGGTTAGCAGTTATAGTCATTATGACGCTTCCATCGTATGCCAAAATACTTTGTTATGCAATCTGCAGGCACAAAGACTTGAAGACTTAAGCACAGTCACACAAATTGCCTGTAATGTTGTTTTTATTTTGGAAAACTAACTATCATTGATTGGTGTTCTTCTTTAATAGTGATCTTCTCTGTTTACCTCAGACATGATTCCTGAAAATGCTTTAGAAGAGATGACAAAGAACATGGACCCTAACCTGGTTATCGTTGAGGGCAAAGAGGGGATTCAGATGAAGTAAGTCTGAGTGTAAATGTAGGAAATGTAAATTGTGGAGATTTGATGATTTCTGTGATTTGATCACCTTTAGTTTCTCATCATTGCCTTCCATTAAGTCCTACTATGTCTAAATTTTTCTGACTGTTTAATTACTGGAGTGGAAATAATAGTCTTTCTTTTGCTCCAGGCTTTCCCAGTTTCCTGCTCTTGAGCTGGACAAATTTCTGGAAGATGTAAGGTAAGAGAACAGTTGGAAATGCAGTTTTTAACACATTTGTAGTTGGTTCTAAATTTTCTCACTTTAAAGCTTGGATCAGCTGGCAAAATGGGCTAAGGAAAGTGAAATGAGAGTTGTTTCCGCTGCACTGAAATCAAAAACAGGAAGCTGTGGTTGTGTTTATTGTGTGTTCAGTAAAAGCTTTTTTGGATGCATTGAGCAATGTGCAACTGCCACATTTTAACTAAAGCTGTGGTGGCTTACAATTGACGTTGATTTAACAGGAATGGAATCTACCCTCTGACTGCATTTGGGGTCCCCTGTCCTCAGCAACCACAGCAGGAGGCTGTGAAGTCACCCATAGTTCCCCCATCGGTCAAAACCCCGACCCCTGAACCCGCAGAGCTTGAGACAAGGAAGGTAAGAGCAGAAAGCAGACTGACATTAGATAATTAATAGTACTCTACATAGATTTTAATACCATAAAACTAAAATGATAATGCATGGCTGTTGTCTTTATCAGCATTTTCCTTTATAAATAATAATAATAATAAAAACCAACCTGTCAATGCATTAAACAGTTTTCCTTTTGGTCCTTGAAGGTCCTTCAGATGCAGTGTAATATTGAGCCTGTTGACGAGGGCACGAAACATCACGTAAGTCACAGCTCTGCCCACCTGCTGAGTGATGAAGTAACGACATCTGTACTACATGTGAACGTACTTTGTTAGAACTCTGAATGGACTGGTTTCATTCTACTTTCAGCTGACCTTGCTGTTGAAACTTGAGGACAAACTGAACAGGCACTTGAGCTGTGATTTGTTACCAAGTGAGTGTCTTGTTTTGAAAATAATATTTCTCCATGCTTTCATTTTTGCATGCCTTTCACAAGTGAGAAAATGGTTTTAAATGCTTTGTCAAGGGTGCACAGTGCCACAGGTTCGCTGTAGAGGTTTAACTCAAAGCAGAGAACTTAAAGATATACTAATGATACTGCGATTTAGAAACCCCCTCCCCCCCCAAAAAATACTTAAAGACACACTATCTCAAAGAACATTGCTACGATCTGCTGTTGATATTTGTTGCATTGCTACCCTTACATTGCACTCATAAGCAGTGCTGGGTAATGTTGCTTTTAAAAGTAACTTTATACATCACACTATTAAGTCATCCGATATGTTACAGTGTTGCCCACTAAAAATAAACACCCCTTTTCAGTTAGCTTGCGCAAGTTGGTTATGTTGTCCAGTCTGTTCGGCCTGCTCTGCATGCACTTCTTAGTGTGGGCCGTGGCCCCCTTGTGGGCTTTGTAGGTAGTGCAGGTGGACTATTTTAAGCTGCACATAGGTACCTCTTAAGTGATGAAATGCTTATTTGAAAAAGTAACTAAATATCTAACTTGAGTGCTGTAACCTGTTGACTTTGGCACTGATCACAAGAACTCTTAAGCATTGCAGTATTTCTCAGGTGATGCAACTGTTACAAACGATAGGACAGGACAAAGTAGGCATCTAAATGCTTTGTAACCCTATCACCATTTAAATATTGTGTTTTTGTTCAGATGAGAACGTGCAGGAGCTGGCTGTGGAGCTCGTTCAGCTGGGGTTTATCAGTGAGGTGAGGTTTTATCAGTGAAGTTACCACATACTGCTATCAGAGAACAATTAGAAAGATTACTTTGACCTCACTGCCTTTTCATTTCAGGGCGATCAGCCTCGACTCGCATCTGTTCTCGAAGAGGCCTTCTCTAAGTTTTACAGCCGGAATGGTTCGCTCAATCCGGTGACTGTTTCCTCATAGCCGAGGACTCGCCAGGCCTTCTTTCAGCCTTCCTCATCCATTTACAGTGGGACTAGCTTTTGCTTCACCTCCGAGTTGCAGGAAAGCCTTTGCGAGGACAGAGGAGGAAGCCTTGGTCTGACTGCAGATCCCACAGCCTGTTCTTGTATCTTCTAGTGGGAAAAGCTGCCACTAAGTGGTTGTTGCTTTAGATCACTTTGTTTTCCCACCAAATACAGCCATCTGCTTCTCTATTAAGAGGAAATCCTAGTTGCAATGGAAAATACAAATGTTTTCACAGTTTGGCCTATTTCTTTCAGTTCTGAAGTAGTGAAGAAATGTTAGAGGTAAGCAAGAAAATAAAAAAGGGGGTGGCAACAGTATTTTCCTTAAGTCAGTGTTAAAATTGTATTTTAAACATTTTTACTTTACACTGTTTAATAGTTGTCTGTATGGAAAAACTTTGTCTTGTGTGTGAGTGTGTGTGTGTGAGAGATGGTAATGTAGGGTTAAATCTGGTTGTCTGGTCCTTTAAACTGTGTCCTGAGCAGTGAGTGAGGAATCAATGTACCTTGTATGACTTCTGGAAGGCTGAATCGCATCAAGCGAGTATCAGTTTTACTTTACAGATCTGAAATTGTGCAACATATTCATGAAATGCAGCTGAAAAACAATCGAAAGAGCTACAGATAAAAAATATTCAAAAGATCAAACTATTTATTTGTGTTACATCTTTTTCTCAGTGTGTATTGTACTTCAGTTCCAGCACTAAGGCCGGTGGGTGTTTGAATGTATGCTTTTACTTGCCCTTTTTCTTTAAAATCACACACTTATTTATCACAACAAAAAGGTGGCACCGCTTCACTGCGGTCCAGCTACTATAAGTAGGGAATTGCAGCACTTATGAGTCGGGGTTAGGTTAATGAAAAGTTGTCTGTAGGTGACATTTTACAAACAGGGTGTTGGTTCGCTCCATGTAGGCTTCCTCTAGTGTTTTAAGCATGTGATGGATGATCATCATTGAGGTTGGTGAATGCATGTATGCTTTTCCATGCCTAAATGGAAATCGATGCATGCGGTAGACTTGCTTCTGGAGTTTGTTTAGGGGTTGTTGTTTTTTTTAAGGTTTACTCTGATAATGTACCATGTAGAGAGACTTGTGTCAGCTTAGGCCTATCAACCTTTAGCTCGAGTAGCTCTGACATAGGTTTCCTTCATGGATGCCTGAGCTAAAATCTTTTGAGAAGTTCAGCTAATTGGCTCAGACCGCTCTTTATCTGTTAAGTGTCTGGGGATCTCTCTGCTAGTTTGCACATTTCTGTATCCTGTTGGGAGATGTCCTGTGGCTTGTTTCTCGTGTACACCAACCGGAAGTTAAGATTTAGAGATTGAAATTCAGTCGGTGATCCAGTCTCGGTGTCTCCATGCTGTGACAGGGTGTGTAGATACTGTGAGAGACGAGTGTGGCGCTGCCTGGCATGCTTGTAAACATCTTGTGCACTGTATGCTGGACACTGCTCTGTCTCTGCATTACCCTCTTTTTTCACTTCCTGAATAAAAAAAAATTACACTGTCAGCACTTAATGATATTGTTGTGTGGCATCTCTTTTTTTTTTTTTTTATCAATAACAAACATATCAACTAATAAGCAAATAATAGAAAAATTATCATTCTGCTATCTGCCTTGTTATCTGCCTTGGTCTTTCCATGGGGACTCAATCAGTGCTTCCTACCCAACCTCCTTAAAATCTGGTTTATTTGCATAATTTTGGCATATCTCATGAAGTCCTATCACACTATTCCAAGTTACAGGCCCTTGAAGTATATGAGAGATGGTTGAAATATAATACTTTATAAATCGCCTTGGTTTTTTCTGCATTTTTGAACTCTCATTACATCTACATTCCCAGAGAACTAAAAATCAGCTTTAAGCTCTGTTTAAAAACTCCCACCGAATCAATTTTACAACCACTCCAAGGGTCACAATCTCCAGTCCAGTAGGGTGGGGTTTTTTTTGCTTGTATTTTTAAAATATTTTTTCTGTGATCAACTTTAAGCATGTACACAACAGAGATGATGTAAAAAAAAAAAAAAAAACCCTCACCGAAAGCTGTTTTCCCCTCCCTCCCAGGCCTTTACTGCAGCCACCTTCGGTGTTTGTGGGTCTCTGCTTGTTAGGTTTGTCTCCAGCAGTGTAGAGACTAACGCGTTATTAAGTAACTACGTTATTATTGTGGTAACGAGCACGATAACTAGTTATTATGCCAAAATCAATAACGCGTTTATCGTTACTGGGTTTTAGATAGGGTCGTTATTCGTGTGTTGCGTTCGTTTTACCTCGGAAACCTGGCAACCCAAACCTGGGAATGATGTCACACTCGAGTAAACGGCGTTCTGGTTAGTCTCGTCAGAGAAGCCGGGATTCCAATATGGCGACGCCTTCGAAAACGGTTGTTTTGCTAGCCCTCTACAAAAACAAATTACTACTAAACACATATTCAGCTCATCTGCAGAATTTCCGAGTTCCGAGCACCACGACTGCAGTTTCCATGTTGGACGTAAAAAGCGCACGTGACGCTATGACGTAGGCTAGAATCTTAGACCACTGAAGCACTTAATCTACCATCATATTTTATTTATCTACATGGCCTGACTGGAGGAAATATTATTTTGGTTAAATATTGACTATTTGTGAGGCTGAAAATACTTTTAAGTTTGCCGGTCAGTACTGAACTGACCGGCAAACTTGCACAGTTGGTGCAGTTCAGCTGTTTTCAGTTAAGTTTACAAAGAATGGACAAACTGTGTTTATGTTGAACCATTTTTGCACTATTTTGATACTTACAGCTTGTAAATGGTCTGAGGCACAGTTTAATGTTGGCACTGCTAAAAGTATACTTTCTACCCATTTCAATGGCAAAAATAAATATACCTTTCAAAAGTTTCAACACACTGTATGTCGTGTTTTGCGATCCACTGCTGCTTCCTAGTGATACTACGTACGATGATAGTACTGCTGCATCAACCCCAAAATGCATTTATAGAGGTTTGAAACAATAGAAATAGATTAAAACAGAACGATAAAAAGTGACACATAAAACAAACATTGTTCATTTCTAATTTAGTTTCATTCCTTTCATCATTAACTTGCACTCACTACTACACTGCCATTTTAGGTTCAGGCCATTAGGTGGCACAGTGCACTTGTGGCAGGATAGTGCTAACATGTAAGCAAGCTAGAAGACTGGCATCCTTGCTGGGTATTCAGTTAGTCGAGCAACACATTAATAAGAGAATTCTGAGTAAAACCAAAGTTACTTCCCTAGTAACTAGTTACTCTGAAAGTAACGAGTAAGTAACCGAGTTCAAAATGTCTTCAAACCCATGCCCCAAAGGCACTCTGTAACTTAGTTCAGCATGAATCTACAGATCAGAAAAAGAGATCATCTTAAATAATCTCAGTGTCTCGTTGATCTGTTGTGAGGCCAAAAAGTTTATGAAGATGATCTTTATTAGCCATTACACTAAAGTTTTCAGAAAGCACTTCCATTTGCAGAAGAAGTCAATTTTGCTCATTTTACCTTCAAAGTCAGAAAATGACACCATAAATGGCTCCTGAGTGAAGGAACATGCACACGTCTGCACAAATGAGACTCATTTGATAACTCAAATAATTTATACAAAACAGGGTCCTGGTGTATCAGGAGTGTGATCTCCAGCCTCAGAGCATCATCGTTTGAATTAACAATTGTTCGTCCAAAAACGTTAAGAAACTGTAGCCCTTGTACAAGTACATCCATGTACATAAAGTCACAATGTGTGCTCAAATAACAGTTGAATAAAACACATTTCATGCTGACAAACACAGTGCCGTACAAAATGACAGCAGTATAAGAAGAACAGCAAGACTAAAAAATATTTTTGATATAAAACACCCTAGAAACACGCTCTAAATAAAAAGCTACCAAAATGGCGACATCCAGTTCGTGAGTGTTTTTCAGCTGCGTGGGTAATTTTTCAATTCTGTACACTGAGTAAAAAAAAAAAAAATTAAGAAGGAAATGAAGCAAAAACTACAAAAACAGTACATAGCACTTCAATTTAAACACATTACTCTTTCACATTAAAATTTGTGTTTTACTTCCGAGTTTGAAAGTATATAGGCACAGTAATTTCATCCGTGAGCCATGTTTCGTCAACGCCGTCCCCCTTGTCCTTCACGGCTCTGCTTTACCTCTCGGACAAGGTTGCGGTCTCTCTTCCAGATGCCACTGTGGAGCCACGAGCTGCCAAACATCAAAAAAATAGCTGGCTCTCAGTCGCAGCTGAAGTAAGCTTTCTTTTAAAAAAAAATTATCAGGTCAGTAAGACAATAAAACATCACTTAACTATTCTCAAGAGTCTCCCGGACGGCAACCAGGAATATTCATACCAAGATGCCGCCTGTTATGCAGGAATAATCCAACTCTGAAGGGTTTCATTCCAAAGCTCTGCGTTGAACGCACATATTTTGTCTGAATTTCAGCACAATTAAGATACTCCTAAATCTCTATTTACAGGCACACACAAGAACATCTTGGTGCATACTTGTTTCAAACATTTGGGGTATGTTAAATAGTCACATTTACACTTTGATAGAATGGTACGAGGATCGGCCACAACATTAAAACCAGACTGGTGAAGTGAACAACATTGATCATCTTGTTAAAATTTTCAGCAGGAAGATTTCTAATTTACTTTGAAACCCACCCACTCATCTGTTTTTGGGTCCGGGTCAGAGCTTCCAGCAATTCCGGGGTCTGCCTGAGGGCCTCCTTCCAGTAGGAAACACCTCCCCTAGGAGGCATCCTTGTCATATGCCCCTCCTGAACAACCCAGCTTCTTATCGTATCTCTAAGGGAGAGCCCACCCTGCCTTTGTAGAAAACTCTTACAGTGTCTGAAAGAATGAGATCCATCTACAGCACGTGGCCTTAGGTGAGAGTGGAAAGCAGATCAACCCGGAAATCACCACAAAAGAATACGGGTTTATCGTCCACTTAAATACTTCGGCAAACCAAACACCCGCTACATGGTAATGGCGTTTCCCGATGGCCACGTTCTCCCACAAAAAGTGCTCATGAGCATATGAAGAAGCGCAGAAAACAAACTAAGGCGGTGACGGTACTCAGTTTGGGACAACAGACACCTGAAGAGACCATGGAAGAGTAGTCCCTCCTCTTAAAGGGTCTCAATCCGAACTCTCAATCCAAATCGAGCCCAACTCAAAACCTACAGAAAACATGCAGCAATCCGAGGACCTGCAGCAGGACAGAAGGTTTTCATGGCTCAAGAGGGCCCTGCACATTATTCAGCGGGTGGTTTTAATGATGTAGCTGACCAGGTTATATAAATGTGTGTATGTATATATATATATATATATATATACCAAATTTATTATTCAAAATTTTTTCTCCAATACAGACATTTAGAGAAACAAGTTCATTATCATAACCACTGAGGCTTTGACTCATACAAATACGATACGAATTTCTCATCTTTCTATAATCATGTTTAGACATGAATGTAAATAATGTTCACATCTCCAATATTTGCCCAAAATCCGTTAAAGATTTAAGTCTAAAATATGGCCTCTTTTTCAAAGAAAAGCAGAGACGATGAAAAAAGCGTGATGGCTGATTTCCAGTTTCAGAGTCACGTGGTTTGACTGTCACGACTGACTGAGACACCGGAACAGAAGTCAGCCACTGTTTTCTTACTTTTATGATCAGTACCTGTACTGCTGGACCTCAGTGATCATTTTGTTCTAATAAATACTGACAGATAGGGCTTAAAAAGATATTACTTTGAATCTTCTTGTCAGTATTGCAGCAGATCAAGAAAACTCTGAATTCTTACACATCTGTAAGTTTAACACATGAATGGACTTAAATAATGTTGTTTGGTTCATTTTACTTTCATGCCAGGAGTTAAACTGTAAAGAGCGGTTTAATTAAATATTTTACAGCTGCAGCAGAGAACCTGTCAGTGCCATCTTCCTCTGGGCATGTCCACATCGGGCACCAGGTCTTCATTCAGATAAATCTACTTGGTTTGTATCTCTGCTGACACCTGCATTTGTATTTAATCAGGATAAGTAAACCTTTTTTTTTTTTTTTGTTCAAAAAAATGACCAGCTCTGCATATTAGATACCTCATTTTGGAGTGAAACTCTTCGACCTGTGATGTGGCAGAAAACAGGAAATATACAGAATAATATCAAGTTAGCACCAACAGTGCAGCAAAAGGCATTCGACTCGTGGAGGCTTGGCCTGGTTCCACTCATGGCTGGAAGTAGAGGACTTCGCGGTGTTGTTTAGCTCTGTGATAAACTCGTCCGGATCTGACGAGTTCTGATGAGGTGTGAAAGCTCTGGGACGTCCCCTATTTCTTCAAACACTGGTACATCAATGCTCGTGGATTCAACACGTAGCGCTCGGAGTTGAGCAACTTGGTGAGATTCTGTGGCACGTGGGGCCGGGGCGCCATGTAGGACATGCCGGGGCTCACCGCCATCACCTCGGCAATCTTCTTCTTCATCTCACTTATCTCCCTGTCCTGCTTCATCACCTTATCTGTCAGAGGAAGGTGTAGATGTAAGAAGATAGATACTGAATGAGCTGCAACGCATAGGATTTCTGTTATTTCTGCACTCGAATGTAAGCCGAGCAAGATTTTCTCTGTCCGTGCAAAATCCCCTTAATCTTAACCTTAAACTCAAATTGCAGTAATGAGCTAGATGGATTATTCAAAGAAGACTTTATCTGAGCAGAAGTAGTCTAAACTCATCGCTAAGATTTGTGGTATCAAGTGTGTTATCTACATTTGGCTGAAATTCCCCACAAGGAGGAGAAGTGGTCATGTGAGGTCTGACAACTGAAATGTTAAAACACCCTCTATTAAACCACAAAATCATTGGGTTTAATTTAATGGATTTTTGGTCGAATGCCTGAAATCAGATCTGCAGTTTAGCACAACTCTGACATTTCTCCAGGCCTGAGACTGGCAGTAGGATTACAGTAGCCTGTCACCCCTAGAGGCTGGGGTTATGTCTCCACCTGCTCTCAAACTGGAAACATTTCACATGTTAAGTGAATGTGTTAACCACTACACCACAGAGCCACTTTCATAGTCTCTCACTAACCATTAAAAGCACTTGCCAAAGACAGTACAAAGGAAAAAACTTTCTTTCTTTCTAATGGTCAGGAGGGGAATGCACGGTGAACAGCTCTCAGCAGCCTCGCTCTGTCACCTCAGTACACACTTTCTGATGCATACGCAGTCTCAACTGATAGTTTCAGGTCGCACTGATGAAACAAGAAGTTCACTTTGTAAATAAAGGTCCATGTTAGAGTGAGACAGCGGCATCATCCATGGTATGCTCAGAGGCTTGAACATCTAGTACCCTCAGTTTTTCAGGCAGATCAACCTTGAGGTTAAGGTGACAGAGATTTGAACACCTACTGTATCTTGGACGTCTATGCTGACAACAATACCCCATCAGCCTTTTACGACTGATGGGTAAAAAGCTGAAATGAGAAATGAGCAAAACTGCTTCAAATCGGGACTTCATTAACCAATCGGTAACATCATGGTGGCTGCATCCATCTTTTATACTTGCTACGCTACTGACAAGCGGCATAAAGGAAGATTACAGAAGTTCTTGGGGATAATACGCCTCATCGTATTATCCTAATCATACGCAGTGGCACTGATGAAGTCATGTGAGCATGGTCTAGTAGTTTGTATATTACTTAACATTAGCTTTTTACTACTGCCAATTGGATTCAAGCTTCCAAAATACAACATATAAACAAAAGTACTGGAGCAACTACACACTACACCTACAGGAACTGCTCAGCAATGGAAACCCATGCCATGAAGCTCCCACTAAGCTCTTTAGAACAACTCAATCTTTCTTTTACAATTGCTTGTAGAAGTTTGTTGTCTATGTAATTTATCATAACTGGCATCAATTTGTGAAGAATTTGTTTCCAAATATGTTTTTGTGTATTTTATATATTTGTGATAATCCAAAAGTAATCAATTTGGCTTTTTTTTTGTGGGAACCACAACAATGCTAAAAGAAAAACATTAAATAAACAATTTTTAAAAATCCCAGTAGTCACACAGTTGTGCTGTTCAATCCGACTCACAATTTGCCCCACATATCATAGTTTACTTTTCCTTGACAGTAATCTCTAATCTAATGGCAGTTTGCAGATCAAACTGAAGAAGGCGAAAAATACACAGTGATGTAAATCAGGGATGTCAAACTGATTTTACAGTCCGTTTAAAGCATATCATATTTGATACATGAGTTTTTGAGACTTTTACATCATCAGTATGATTTTTTCCTAATTAATATATAACGTTTTTCCCCAGAAGGTTGACTAAACACTTCATTTTCAAACAAATTGAATTTTCTGGCATTTATGTCATGTTTCAGGATTTAATGGATTAAGTGTAAATAATTTTAACTAGACACCGAATCCCTCAGAGATCTTAATATAAGAAAAACGGTAGATCTTCTACATGATAAAGAAATTGCTGAAAGTCATCTGACGACTCTTAAATTGTATAGAAAGCATAAATTGTAAGAAATAAATGTATAATTTATTTTATTACAGAAGAAATTCTGGTTAGTCACTGTCCAGACTGTCCTGTAATTATAAAATAGGTTTTGTTAAGTCACAGAAAATATATTTTCTTTTGGTTTTACATTAATGTGGACCCCTTTCTGTCATTTAATAGTTTATCTATCACTTAAGTACTTTGGTGTCATATGAATGCCAGTGGGGGAGGTCTTTATCCATATGAAAAACCTGTAAAACCTCTGAAAATACAATAAAAGTCCCAAATTTATGTCGTAGTATCCTTCACATTTTCCAAAGATGTCAGGTGGGTTTGACACCCCTGATCTAAATTAATATCAGAAATAAGTAAATCAACCTTGGGCGATTTCTAGCTGTCTGCGGGCGTCTCCCAGCGCAGAGAAGAGGTCCAGTTTGATGCGAGTCTCAGCGCTCAGGTTGTACTCCAGATGTTGAGCCTTTTCCTGCATGGCTGACAAAGTGGACAGCAGCATATCTGTCTCTTTTTCCACACAGCGGTACTTTCCCAGAGCCTGAGTCCAGAGAACACATTAGCGGTAAGAATAAGTGCAAAACATCAAAATGCCTTAGTAATTCCTGCAGCAACCACCTGTGGGAGTTGGTGCTTTGGTTTCCTGAGTATCTTTTTCTTTTTTTTTTGTATTTCAGACAGGCACAGTTTACGCTCAGAAAACCAATGCACCACACACATAATTACTTCCAAACAGTGATGACGGCCAGCCAGCCATTCAAAAAACATAAAATCTGCAGCACATTATCATTAAGATATTTTGAAAGATGACTCTTTCTGGGTTAACAATTTACCTTTTGTGAAAGGTGATAAAAACGTGTAATGTTTTTGTGAAAGACCTGGCTTCTAGTACAGCATGCTCCATGGAAAGTATGCCACTAAAATGACATCAAATACCACACAGAACCACAATTTACACACCTAATGTCACACAAAAACACCCATACAGTAATGCTGCACACTGATGTGATGACAGTGCATTATGGTGACCGCAGGCCAAAATAAAACGGATTACAAAAAAAATGCTCAAGTTCCTCAATGAAAACCATTCTGTTTTCTTAGAGAACAAAAGGAGTTAAACACACAAAAATCAGAAACAGCAAATCAAACGGCAAAAGAAGGACTTCATGACCAAACTGAGGACAACCGAGCACTGGATCACTTGAGACTCACAGACACTTAAATGCACAAGTTCATTCCCAAATAGAGTAAAAAGATACCTCAACATCACTCTCTAGATCTACCACACGACTCTCTTTCACTTGATACTCCAGTTGTAGTTGTTTGTACTCTGTCTCTAGCTCTTTAACCTTTTTCCTTAACATTTGGGTTTCACAGTGTTCCTGCCTGGTGTGGGAAACGGAGAAAATGAGAGCGTTTGAGCAGTGACAGAGAGGCTTTGGCGGGAACTGAAGACCAGTTTCCACAGAAAGAAACAGAACATTTGATTTGCATTATAAACACTGATGTTTTCTCTTTCAATTATTTTGAACACACACAAGATAGATTTCTTTAAAAGAAGTAACTGCTTATGGTAGATTAAAGAATCATCTGTTTTCTTGCAGAGAATTAGAGGAAAAGATCAATGTCACTCTTGGTTAGCTTAGAGCTAAGACAGGCACGCAGGAAAAGCAGCTAGCTCGGCTGCTGTTCAAAGATAGCATACGCTCTTTGGCCACTCAAGTACACCTGTTGAACAGCTCATTAGCACAAATATCTCATCAGCCAATTACATGGAAGCAACTCAGTTCATTCAAGCTTGCAGATTCATTCAAAGAGATCAGAATGAAGAACAAAAGCGATCAAAGTCACTTTGTTTGTAGCACAGCAAATTGTGCCAGTATTTCAGAAAGTGATGATCTACTGGAATTTTTCCACACAACCATCTCTAGGGTTTACAGAGAAGGTCAAGAAGAGAAAATATCTAGTCAGTGGCACTTCTCTGGGAGAAAATGCCTTATTTTGTTTTTTAAAACGTGTCAACCCTGTATTGGACTATTTCTTGGCTAACCTTTAGCGAAAGAATGCCAAATTAAACAGTAAAGTGTCGGTTAGCATGGTTTCAGTCCCACAGGCTTCAAGACTGGTAAATGTATTCCCAACCAGTTGGTGAGTGGTTGTAAAGCTGTTCACAAAGGACGCTGCACTGAAAACTTCTTTCGATTGCTTTGATTACTAGCAGGTTGCCATGGTCGCCCCTATTTTACATGGAAGTCGCTGACTTGCCTGCAAATGCTGGATAACTATTTACTGTGCTGTAGTGGAACTTCAAAAACTGCGACATAACCCAGAAATGGAGTTCAGTGACTTTCTAAGCAAATGTTGTAACTGCATGTGTTGACCCAACATGTATTTATGTTTCTAGGGAGGTTACACCATAGGTTGCAGTATAGGATTTCAGTGGAGGTTGCAGTTACGACATACCTATGGCACAGACTTCCTGCTGAATCATAATTCTTGCTGTAAGGATGACCGTGGCAATCTGTGAGCAACCAAAGCAGCTGCAAGGTAGTTTTCTATGTAGCACTCTCTTTGCAATCGATTTCACCGACCGACTCCCAACAACTTCATGCTGAGCAGTTAAGAAATACACATTTTTACTTGGCAAGTGCTGGTTGCCAGAGGGCCACCGACTGGTCTCTGGGCCTGCGTGACTGAGGCATAAGGTCTAAGTGATGACTGGCGGCCTTCTTAACCTCTGAACAACGCAAGGCTAACTGGCTAAGGAAGGCTACTCAAAATAATGTTAATCTCCTCATCTAACTCTCAACAAGAAAGCAAGTAAACATCATTTAAACCAAATGTTTGGCCGCATGCTTACAGCAACATTTAACTCAGAGCAAGTTTCAGGAAATATAAGAGGCGATTTAAAAGTGTGGGTTACCTGTTTGTTAGACTCCGCGCTGTGCTCGCTGCCTCCTCCAGTTTTTGAGCCTGAAGCTCAGCCAACTGCTTCTCAGCAGAGAGTCTGGCCTCTGCCTCTGCTCTGGTCTTCTTCTCCAGCATCACACAAGTCTGCTTGTCCCTCTGCTTGTTTTTAGTTAGGCACAGAATCCTGAAGGGATGACATTAAAGTGGTTTTAAATAAGTTGCAGAAAAAGAGCATCAATATGTAGGTTACTGTCACATGCAAATGGACTCGTTTGAGATCAGCGTCAAGCATGCTTCAAAAACAGACATAAATGTTGAACAGGTTTCTTATCATCCTTGTAGTTGTTGTAGTCACTGGAGAGCACCTTCCTTTAAAAAAACTGGAGCATGTCTTATCAAAGCTGGTGGTGCTGATCAAAACTGCATAACATGCTCTTCTCAAATGCGATTTTATAGCCTTTGGCTGCTGGACGTGGCTTTGATGTGGTAAATGTGTTAGGAGTACCTCTGTAGTGGGATAAAATAACTAACTGAGCCTCCCTCCTCCCATTTTTTTTAGCTCTAAATGTGCTTAGAGTGATAATCTGAGTCATATATTGGAGGAAAAGGAGGAGTGGAAACAAAATTTGCATTAAAAAAAAACATAAGAAAAGTAGATACTGTGGCAACGTACAGGTAATAAAAATGGTTTGTGCGACAAAGCAGGTCTGCAGCAGTGCAGCTGATCAGCAAAGTCAGTGATCTCATCATATTATAGTGATATGCTATACTTCATTCATACAGCACCTGATCTGATATTGTAGCTTTACACACAAACCTTTTGTTTTTCTTCTGCAGGTTTTTAATTCTACAGTGACAGTTAAGTTCAAATCATTTGCTTTGTTTCATGGACAGAAGAAACCATTTCATTGTCACTTTAGGTTTGGATAAGGTGGGATAAACATTTTTTCATATTTACTGACAGTAGCTACAGTATTTTAAGTACTATAAAATCCGGTTTTGTGTGATAACAACTGGTGCACTACTCGAAAAGTAGAGGGTTAAAAGTCTACAATATAATATCTTTAGGTAGCTTTTGCCTGTTTAGTTATTTATTCCCATGAAAAGGATTCAAAGACACTCACTTGCTCTGGAGAAGCATGTTGGACTGTCTGAGCAGGGAAACCTCTGGTCTAATGCTCCTCTCGCTGTTGGTCAGGTTGCAGATGTGACTTCGAAGCTCCTGTTCGGTCTGCCTGCTCGACTGCAGCTCACTCTTCAGCCTCCTCAGCTCCTGCTCCAGCCTTCAAGATAAAAAACAACATTTTAGCACTGCTGTACGCATCACCCGAGTCAAGTTTAGCTAAATACTTACTTGCTTGTCTGTTCAGTGTGGTAACTCTGAGCTGCTGTGGCGCTCTTTTCTGCTGCGTCCCTGTTGGGGCTGACTGTTTTGGAGCTGGACCTGTGTTTCTTCTCAGTCCTTCCCGCAGGAGGTGAAGGAGTATTTGAGCTGCTTCTTCTGACTTTTGGTGAGGAGTTCTTAGCTGCTCGCGTTGCTTTGCTGCCGTGCTCCTCTTGAGGTAGATTTTCTGGAGTTGTTGATGATTCCGGTCCTCCTGTGCTGCTGTGCAGCAGATCTTTGGACTCACCCACACTGGGTTTGGATGATGACGACGATGACGATGGTGGCCGGCGGTTTGGTTCAGCTGACCTCACCTCCTGTGACCCTTTCTCTGTTGCTCTCTCCTCGCTGCGGATCTGGAGGCAGTCCACGGTGTGTGCCTCATCTTGGGCCACCACAGCACCGTTCTGACACTGATACTGACTCGACTCAGGCTTGACTTTCCATTTGGAGGCTATAAAAACAAAACAGGTCAGTTTTAGGAGTCTACTATGGAGCTCAGAAACATCTAGGATGAGTAAACATTTATGGCTATCTTCACTTTGGTATGAACTAACATTTAAAACTTTAAACAGGGCCAGCATCAGTCACTAGAATTACTTAATAATCACAATGAATTCTCACTGACTTAACCCAACCAAAATATATGCCTGCAGTCCTTTCAGTGATCCTATGGAGTGATAAATAGGTTCTCCACTGCTTTGCACAGTTTACACCAGGGATGTCAAATCCAGTTTACATCATGGGGCACACACAGCCCACTTTGATCTTAAGTGCACCCGAAACACCCCTTTCTGTCAGTGTAAAGAAGTTTAAATACACATTTAATCCTTCAGATACCTTAATATAAGAAAAACTGTGTTTTTCTTATATTAAGAAAATCTCAGTTCTTCTATATGATAAAGAAATGTTGCTATAGTGAAAGAAAGTCATCTGACAACTCTTTGAGCTTAAATTGTAAGAAAAACATGTGTGAAATTACAGAAATCATTCTAACGGATCATTGCCCAAACTGTCCTGCAATTATAAAACATTTTCCTATTTGTTAAATTACAGAAAATAAATGTATGTATGTAGGTATGTAGGAAGGTAGTACTGTGGGCACATTGTAAAAAAACAGACATTTTTCCAATACATAGTTAAAAACAAAAACTTTTCAGTGATTTAAATGGTCAAAATCACTCAATTACTTTGGTGTAGTATGAATGCCAGTGGGGGAGGTCTTTATCCATAGGAAAAGCTGTAAAACTTTTTAAAAGTCCAGCATAAGCTGGTTGAGAAAATGGGTGGATTTATGACGGGGACCACATTTTTTCATATTAGCATTATGTTGTTTTCAGTAAGACACGAAAGAAATAATTTGCTCTGTAAAGTGTTTGAGGTTATAAATCAAGATTCTTATATAGACTTACTTTGGCCACCACAGGATTTTGAACCACAGTGGTTTCTACTTGCATCTTTTATATACAGTCCAAATCTCACCAGTACTGACTAGTAATGTGTGCCGAGTTTGTAATAAGTAAAATAGCAAGAAAATGAAAACATGGGTAGACATGACTGTTTTAAAAAAAAAAAAAAAAAAAAAAAAGCAAACAAAATCTACAACTTAAAATTTCAAATGTATTTTTTATAATGCACGTATTGAATTTTTTTTTGTCAAAATTGTTTTAAAAATGCACCTTTGCTTCCTTCCTTTCTCGTCATCTCTGTCCATGTTAGTTTCTCCCCCATCATGTAATTACCATATTAAATGATACATTTATACATCGGTATGCAGCACTTATCTATTTTCAGAAGCACTCTGAAATATTTTGATAGCACAAAGCGTCAAACAGTTGCAGTAACAAGAAGATTGCTTACTTTGTTGTGCCAGCAGCAACACATCATGTTCTAGGAGGTTATTAAATACAGTTTCAGCTTGGGACTTTTACTGTCTGCGTCTTCTCAGCGAACTGACTCACAAATGTTTGTTGTAATCACCTGACTGAGTGGCCCCATAAGTGGAGATTGTAATAAACTGTCAGCTTGAAAACAAGAACGACCGAAACCAAAAGAAGAGTGAAAAACCCTCCAGATAGTAAGAATGGTAGGTGGCAGTGTAAATGCATGGATGGTGCAGGTGCACAGACTCACTGCTGCTGCCATCTGTGCCTGTCTTGGGATAAACCTGCAGGCCTGGGGGGAGCGAGTGCTGAAGGAGGTGCATGTGGAAGTCATTCTCACTCTGCACTGCTTTCTGTATGCGCAGCTTAAAGATGTTGGTGAAGTAGCAGGTGGCATCAAACCCCAGATAAACTACAGGATATCCAATACTGAAAGTGAATACAAAGCAGTTAGAATAGAACAGCCCTTTATTGTCATTGGACATGTACCAGGAAATTGTGGGTGCTCTGCATTAACTGTGCCGGAATAAATTATAAATATTAGAAAGTAGTCAGTATATAATATTTCAATGATGAAATATTAAATACTAAATCTAAACTTTATACGTTTTGTATCAAATATACATACCAGTGAGCAGCAAAAAGATGGGACAGGTTGGCATGTGAGGTTTTAAGGTCTTTGAGTCGAAGTGAAGCCTCTGTGTACACGAGCAGGATCCACAGAGACACAGTTGATATACAGATGCCCTTCTCTGAGGAAAAATAATCAGATGAGAAGAAAATTACTAATAAATTAAAATAAGAGAATATTTTTGATTTTATGAGATGAAGAAAGTTGGGCAGATTTTGCCAAGTGGATGATAATTGTCATACTCACCTGTGTGCCATATGTAATTGAATAACACATAGGTGCTCGCCACAAAGAACAGCCAGTGCAAAGGAACAAAAATTAAACAAAAGATGTCCAGAGTGAAGGCAGCGCAAACAAAAACAACACAAATAACCTGCAAACAAAAAGGGAAAGAAAAACAACAACAACAGGAAAGTAAAATGTGAGTAATTCACTGAAAATAGAAGAAAAGCCATGTTCTTGTTCACTGTGTGAAGCCTACTACACATCACTGGCTGGCTTATCATCATCAGGGCCAGTGCACAGAATATGAAATCACACACAGCAGGAGTCCTCACCAGCCCATGGCAGTGGAAAGTGGTGTACACGCTCCCAAAGAAGAGCCAGCACGGCCACAGGTACTCCAGTCTGAATTCAAGGATGAAGTCTGCCAGCAGCACCAGTGTCCACATCACCATAAACTTCAGGAAGGTGTACGCGCTATAAAGACATGCAGACATTATTAAAAAGAAGAAAGAAAAAATCAATCCACCTTCATTATTATTATTTCACTTTGAGCTCATGGCTAACAAACATGCCTCTTCCTCTGAATCCAGTAAATAAAGGCTGTCAGATAAAGCACCAGATACTCACACACAGCCCAGTATGAGACGGGAAACTGCAAAAACGGCATTAACCTCTAATTGAGCCAGCTGCGTCTTAAAAATACAGTCCTTCCTTTTAAGCAGGGCCACTATAACAAGAACAATGACTGTTCCCTCATTTTATTAGGCAGCCGCAAGCCAAACAGGAGCTGTGGTTTTCCTCCTTTGTTCTGCTCATCCATAGGCTGCTATCACATCACCCCTTCTTTGTTTGGTAACCATGGCAATATTTCATCTGGAGGAGAGAGGGAGCACCACAGCATCCTTCTGCAAGTCCACAACAGCCTTTCAATTTTACTTATAAAGAATGCATTTCAATTAATCTCACTTGTATTTATATTATAAGTAACTACTAACTGTGCAGGTTGTTCCACAAAAAATTAGAAAATAAATTAGAATCAGCTGGGAGAGGGCTTTTAAACAACATATTAAATTCATCCTAGAAGCCCAATATAGTCTTTTTTATTATCTTATTCTCCTTGAGTAGCATACTTAATTGGCCTAATAAAACTACTAAACAGAGCTGATGTAACTTTAGTTCTCTATATGATGGTATTGAAATAGCGCCCTTTATTGTATTTAGCACTAACACTAAATATAATTACCAAACAAGCTAGTGAAGTGTAAAGGAATCACCACAGCGTCTTTAATTCTCCAATCAAGTTCTTATCTGCTTTGTAATATTTCCAGTAGTGTAATTCAATTATATGTGTTTGTGTGAAATCACTGCACACAAAGAGCAAGAAATTTAATATGTGACTGGCACACAAAATAAAATAGGACGTCTAAATCTCAAAAATAAACACCATCTCTTGCACGTGTTTTTTGTGTAAAGAAAGAAAGAAAGAAAGAAAGAAAGAAAGAAAGAAAGAAAGAAAGAAAGAAAGGTGCACAATGAACAGAAAAAGTGGTGTTCCTTTCTTATTTGCGTGTCTTTTCTTGTCTGGACTCAGTCTAGACGCTTCCAGATTGTGTGTGCCAAATAAGCCAAACAGGAATGCGCGTTTGTTTCTATTTTTCCAAAGGACGAATGGAAATAAATAAACAAAACACAATGTGGCCGTGTTAATTTCACGCGCGATTAAGAGTGGAGGATAGAGCAGGCAGTGAGAACGCAGATGAGACGAAAGCAGGCCCACGTCAACTTGCACAGCTTCTGTTTTTATTCTGTAAACAAGGCGGGCTGAAGTAACCCGGCGCAACATTTGCGCCTTAATTCCGCCGCACTGAGGCTAATTAAAGCGCCACGCTGGCTCATTTAGGATGTGAGGGGCGGATGGAGGTGATGGGGATGACAGACAGGTGAGCGGGATGACGACGGCTAAAATCTACACAAAGACGGCCACCACAACAAAAGCACCCGCCGGGCGCCGCGGCTCGCTACCTTTCAGACAGCTTCTCCGTGATTTTCAGCTTTTTCATCTTCCGTAGCCTGTTCGCGTCCACATAACGTTTCTTCATCTTATGGCTTCTGCTCCCCGCGTGCTGATGTTGGACACACTGCAGCAGAGGCGACAGCGACGGGGGATAAACGACAGAGCCGAGAGGAAAGACAAAACAGCCCGGCTCCCTCTTTGTGGATGAGGATGCTCACTTCAACCTGTGATGATGTCTGCGAGCAAATGTAGAGGATCGACACTTCTGCGCATGCTCAGTGGAGGTTGTACCTACAAGCGTTTATCGCAGAAGGGGAGCAAATCAACACACTGTACACATGTGTTCTGTTAATTATGACACACACTGCACAAAAATATTAACCGGGCTCATTATAAGTTCGATAATAAAGGTGATTATCATTCAACTGTCAGTTTTTTAGTCTCTTTCAGTTCCTTGATTTGGTTTTAAACTCCATAATTTTACTGTTTCAATCCAAAGCGTGTCAAACATCAGGTCCCGGCAAAGACTCCTGTGCAGCCCACTGGACAGTTTTGGAAAATGTGATGGAGGGACTTCTAACTGTATTACAGCTTTTTCTACTGATCAGGACTTCCCCCTGCAGTAATTAAGTGAGAGATAAACACTGTCTACCATAGAAATTGCTTTTTTGTTTATTTTGTTTAGTTTTTCTTTTTGGGGGGTGGAGCCTTATTGAAATAAAAGCAAGACATTTTCTGCCAATTAACAAAAACTTCAGTTTTTTAATTAGCTAAAGGACAGGCTGGGCAATAAGCTATTACAACTTTTTCTGTAATTGTATACAGTATCTTACAATGAAAGCTCCAAAAGTTGTGCTGGCAGATGATTTTCATTTACTACAGCAGCATGTCTTTGTCATGTAGAAAATACAGTTGAGACTGCATTACCTTTTTACATTAAGATATCTGAAGGATTAAATGTGTAGTTTACACTGATTTTTGCTGTTTTCACTGGTCTGGTCTACTTATAAAACTGATGTTAAATGAGTTGACAGGTGAGATGTTCATTTGTTATAGCAACATTAAGTTAAACGCAAGTAACTTAAATGTCTGTGAAGGTTCTCACAGAGCTCATTGTGAAACCTGGACCCACCCTATCGTGTGATTTCCTGCGGTCAGATGGCCCAGGGTGTGAGTGGGCGTTAAGGCGTCTGGGAAGGGATCTCAAAACTGGATTATAGATGGCAGACAGACACAGACTAGTTTTTATTCATAAGTCTGAATACAGGAACACATTTTGTGCTCCACTGAAATGTTATGAAACAAGTGTTTACACAGCAAGGGAGCAGATTTATTTTTACTCAACAGAAATAAACCTGTTTTTTCAAGTAAGATAAGATTACTTTTGTGGAAATAAATGCAGAAAGTAGAGGAAATAAAAGAGAAGGACTCCCCTAAATGATTGTGAATTGAATCATGATGACTGGATATACCACAGATGTAATTTGCCATACTTTGACCAACACTCTGTGTTTGATATATCGTTAGCTTTCAGTATTGTTATTACAATTTCTTCATATTTTATTGTATGAATTGTGTGTTTTTGCTTCAAAGGAGAAGTTTGCAGATCTGACCAGTTTTCCATAAGCTGAGAAGAATATAGAGAGGAGAAATATTATCAATGCTCTTAATCGCATTTGAATTTTGTAATACCATTTATAGTCATGTTAAAAAAGGTCTTCACAGGATTTCATGCAGTTCTGTGGAAAACTAAATAGATACCATGATTCAGTATTTTTACAGAACCACATTCATCAGCAGTAAATTGGAGCAATAGTTTCCTGTATGGCTTTATCAGTTACATCATTGCAGAGGAATTTTGGCCTTTGATAATGTTGATAATTATGATTTGCTTCATTGAAGTTTGGAGGCATTGATTTATGCATAGCTCTCTTTAGGTCCCACCACAGCATTTGGACTTTGACTAAACCATCACATCACATTGATTGTTTTCTTGTCCAGCTGTTCTGTTGTAGATTTGCTGCTGTGATTGAGATCACTGTCTTGTCGCATGTCCCCAATTTTTTCAGAGCTCTTTCCAAAGTCAGTAAGTCGATAAAAGTCAAACAATTTGGCGTCTAAGGTTTAAAAATATGGCGAAAGGGTTTTTATTTGTGACTCACAGACGTGAAGTGATTGACTGTTTCAAAAAAGGTGATATGAGTGTCTTTTGCGCGGATGAGATTGTGCTTTTTCAAAGCATCAAAACATATGGAGAAAATTTATAACACAGAGCTGAATGTTTCAGACTAGACAAACTGCCAAAACCTCTGCTTTTACATGGATGGTCACGTTTGTTAAAGTTCAGTTAGAATTCATTTGATTAGCAGCACCTGGCTAATTATCCTTTTATTTCCCATGGAAGCAGTAAGGATGCACATAACGAGGAGTTTAATGCAATCTTCTGTTTGATATTCAAAATTACAGCAAAAGGAAACTATACATAGAAAAAAAATTAATCACAGGGGTGCAGTGAAAACACACACCTGCGACACACAGGCATGACCAAGGACTTGTCCCAGGTGCAAATCAAGGCAGGTGTGGTTGTTCTCTCATTAGTCCTTGATTTTGTCTGTTTGTTTCACTCATGCCTAAGTGGTCCTGCCTGTATAAATCACACATGTGGGGCTCTTGGAGGATAACAGGTAACCGTGATTATGTACAGCTTTCCCCTGCTGCGCTCTGGAGTATTCATGTAATAATTTCAAATATGCGATTGACATGAGTTAATAATGTTTCCTCTGACAAAGACTTTCTTATTACAGCTTTAACAGAGCTTACAATAAGCATAAACAAAAGAGTTTTGCAGACAACAATGTGTTATTTAAACATTAAAGATTAAATGGCCATTCTTCTGCTCTGCTCTCCAAAGAGGTGGAACAACAAGGCTGGGGCCAGTGCTGAGAAATAGGCCGATGCCTGATCCATTAGTCACAGGCCAGCCAGTAACAGAGCGATCAGCAGTAAGTTCCTGTTTCTTTGACTGTTTTAATGTAGTAACTACAAGGAATCAGTCATTTTTTTAAGTAGTCGAAGGGCACATACAGAAAATCACAGAAGCATGTACTGTAAATAGCAGCACATTATAAATCCTTATATGTTGGACAAATTAAAAAAAATATTAACCTTGTTTCTTGTGACATTTTGTTGGTCTAAGTTTTAGTGTTATTTCATGTTTGTCTTTTTTCTGTACTGTAATCATGTTTCATTTATTTGACCGTTTTCTGAAGGGGCCCATCGTCATCATCAATTTCTTAGATTTCACAAGGCAAGACAGCAAATTTCCTTTGGGTTCTTAATGTGAGCACTCATTCATTTTGGGATTTAAAAAGTGTCGCCACACTGATTAAACTATCGCCTCCTCTTAGCCAACGTCTGTGGGGAAAATCTGTACAGGTCCAGCTTTCAGAACACCTGGAGCAACGTAATCCAGACCTAGAACGACGAGGTGAAGGACTTCAGCTATGGAGTGCGTTCTGTCAATTTAGGAGTGGTGGGACACTAAACACAGGTTCTTCTCCACCTTCTTCTTTGGGCTGCTCTCTTTAGGAATCGCCACAGTAGATCATCTGCCTCCATCTCGTCCTATCAAGTCCATCCTCTTCTGCCACACCAACCCTTCTTCCTTCTTCACTACACCCATGAACCTTCTCTGAGGTTTTCCTCTTTTCCTCCTGTCAGGCAACTCCATCTTCAAAGCCCTTTGTCAAGTATATCCTGCATCCTTCCCCTGCAGATGTCCAAGTCATCTCAGTCTTGCCTCTCTAACTTTATCTCAAAACCCCTCAAACAGACATATCCTCCTGATGCACTAATTTCTATCCTGGTCACTCCAAATGAAAATCTTAAGACCTCCTGTCTTTTTGTCCAAGCCACCATCCCTAAACCATACATCATATCAGGTCTCACTACCAACTTGTAAAATTTCTTTTTTTTCTTGCTACTATCCTCCACAGGTACTGTTTTATATAAATATAGAGACATATAGTATATATAACATAACTCAGGCACCCTTACTTGAGGTAATGCCACTGGATATATGTATCCCTCCATAGGTGGTTTGGCACAACTCCAATCAGATCAGCTATGCTATGGCCTGCTGTCCCAACTCCAAATACAAGTACTTCTATGTCTGCCAATGCTGCCCACCATGAGTACAAAGCTTCCTGTAATGATAATGTTTCTTAAAATTTTATTCACTTCAAATGATTGTTGAGGAGTAATTTGCAGTAAATGGATCCAAATGCTTTGGAGCATCATGCAATACAAAATGAATTTGGAAGCAAAAGTAAAATATAATTTCCTTTTTTTTACCCTGAACGCATTCATTTTCTGTTTCGTTATTATCTTTGTATTGTGAAACCTGTTCAGCTACTCTACTGAGTGCTTTCTTATACACACAATAATGAAATTATCATTAGAAGCAAAGGTGATGGGTGAAATGCAAGCAACTTGCATCTAATTCAAACACGGTTTGAGGAAAATAGTGACAAATTTGGACTGATATCAAGTGTTTGCTGTAATGTTTAGTATTTGATGGTCTGACCTACAAGGTCCCTAGAAGAAGGGACCTTCCTGCGGTGACTGCCCCAACACCTGTGAAAGCAAACTATGCAGTAAGTAGCATCCAATCAGAATATAATTTGTACTATTTATTAGAGATGGACCGATCCGATATTACGTATCGGTATCGGTCCGACACTGACGTAAATTACTGGATCGGATATCGGAGAGAAATAAAAATGTAATCCGATCCATTAGATATCAGAAAAGCACCTCACAAAACTTGCAACACGGCGTAACTCGGCTCATAACCGTAGCCAGCCCCTAGAGACAAAGCACGTACAAACTCCAAAACACTTGCAAACTCCAAAACACTTGCAAACTCCAAAACACATGCAAACTCCAAAACACATGCAAACTCCAAAACACTTGCAAACTCCAAAACACTTGCAAACTCCAAAACACTTGCAAACTCCAAAACACTTGCAAACTCCAAAACACTTGCAAACTCCAAAACACTTGCAAACTCCAAAACACATGCAAACTCCAAAACACTTGCAAACTCCAAAACACTTGCAAACTCCAAAACACTTGCAAACTCCAAAACACATGCAAACTCCAAAACACTTGCAAACTCCAAAACACATGCAAACCCCAAAGCACATGCAAATTCCAAAACACAACGGAAGTGCTCCAGGACGCTAGGGGCAGTGTTGAGCTTTTGTTACCTAGTAACTACACAAGCCAGGATGTACCAATGACCGGATTTGGGGTCTGCAGCCTTAAAGGCCGCATTTTAAGGCCGATTACGTCACAGCGACACGACGAAGGCTGTCCCAATTCAAAGGCTGCTCGAAATGCGGCCCTCAAATGCGTCCTTAATTTCCCTGAATTTTAAGGATGGGTCGGTGTAGCCTTCATGGCCCAACATATCCCAGATTTCATAGCGCGGCTGTGGTGTGGATAATTTTGCTGAAAAAAACGGCGGAAGCGGAGCCGCTGAAGAGTAAACTTTCAGAAGTAAGTACTGAATATTATGTCACTTATTTATGCGCAAATGTTTTTTTATAATGAAGAACATTAAAACATTACTGTTGGCCACATGTCAGGAAAGTTATGTGACATTAGTGATGTTTGTACTAACTTGGTTTTAAAGCCTTTACTCCAAAATATACGGCGTTCAATAGTTGACTTTAATCTTACAGAGAATGTGATGATTTTATGGATAATTAAAGTCAGTCATTGTGGTGGGGCGTGGCCTGCGGTGCCTTGCAGGGAGGGCGGACGCACCTGCACGGCATCCTTAATCACGTCCACCAAGTTTAAAACACGGGGACTCAGGTGTGTGTGGGGTAGTGATGGGTCGTTCGCGAACGAAATGGCTCTTAGAGCCGGCTCTTTGAAGTGAACGACGCGAGCCGGCTCCTTATTGGGAGCCGTGAGGTTTTTTTTTTTCTTTCTCTCACCCTCTCTCTCGCCCTTTTTTCCGCTAAACTCCGCACACGCGGCCTGTACTTTACGCTGAGCAGAGGGGGGAGGGGCGTTAGTTGCACTCAGAGCCAGAGAGGAAGAGAGCCAGGGACAACAACGTCACATTAGAAAGGTATAGTAATCATCCACTATTTTCAGTTGCAGATGATAAAGGATTCAGAAATCATGCAGGCCCATATGACAGAGAATGTGCATCTTCTTTTTGTTTTAATATTTTAATTTATATTTAATTGTGTTGTGGTTTGCAGTGTTTTGTGTTGTTTCACGTTAAATTTGTTTAAAAGGAAAAAGCTGAAAATGTAAAAATTTTAAATGTAAATAGTTGTTTTTTGTATTATATGATTTATTTATTACATTTTATGTGGAGTGAATTAATAAAGTATATTTATGGTGGCCCTTAGAGACAAAGCATGTACAAACTCCAAAACACGTAAAAACTCAGAAGCAAGTACAAACTCCAAAACACGTAAAAACTCAGAAGCACGTACAAACTCCAAAACACGTAAAAACTCAGAAGCACGTACAAACTCAGAATCACGTACAAAAGACAACAGAAGTGCTCCAGGATGCTAGGGCGCAGTGTTGAGCTTTTGTTTCCTAGTGGCTACACAAGCCAGGAAGTATCAACAACCGGATTTGGTGTGTGGTAGTAACAGGTAAATGAACTTTTTTTTTTTTTTAATTATTTGAATAAATATGAGTGCTTGTCTATAAATACACAAACAATACACACATGCTTTCAATTGTGTAATTTAAGTGATCTGGGTAGCTCTGTTTTGGAAGTTCAGTAAACGCTAGAAATGTGTTTTGGAGTTTGTACGTGCTTTTTGGAGTTTGTATATGCTTTAGAGTTTGTACGTGCTTTGTCTCTAGGGGCCATATATAAACATATATAAATAAAACCACTTTTTTTTAACATTAGTAATTCCTTTTCTGCATAATTTTATATTATTGTTAATGATTAAATAATTAAAGCAACAAAACAACCTGAAGAGCCGGTTCGGAGCCGAAAGAGCCGGCTCTTTTTAGTGAGCCGAGCCGAAAGAGCCGGATCTCTAAAAAGAGCCGGAAATCCCATCACTAGTGTGGGGGGTGGTGTTGTGAATAAAATGTATGAGAACGATGCTCCGTGGTCCCGCCGTGCCTTATTCACGCCACAGTCATATATCCACAAACACAACAGGCTGAAAGTCAGTGATGCTGCTCGGTTTGCAGTCCTGAATATCACGGCACAAGCAGGATTCACTGCACTGTTAATGTTAGCTATGTTATATTGCTGCCTCTGTTCGGTGGTGTCCAGCCAAACGGACTTTAACGTGTGTTTGAACGAGCTGACGGTTCACTCGTTAAGCTGAAAGAAAGGTGCTTTAATCACAGGAGTCACACATGTGTCCACTGTACCATCTGGGAACTCTTCTTGTTTCGTAATAACACAGTCCTCCTTCTTTTGTGCTGTTTTGTAGCAGTGTATACACCTGAGACTGTCACCTGTCTGTCTGTCCTGCACTCTCTCTCTTTTTCTTTCTCTCTGATTGTGTAATAAAAGTATGAACATGTATTTATAAGTTACATTTGTGTTTGAATCCTGCAGCTTCCTACGCATTTGATTTCCATGTGTGACAACTGCAAGTGTCCAGAGTGAGGACAGACTGAGGGACTCACTGCTGCACATCATCTGTGAGGCTTTGCACCCCTGATGATCCACCAGGACTCAGCAGTGTGTGAGGAGGAGGAAGAGCCAGCAGCAGCTGACAGATGGAGAGAATAGACAGACTGTTCCCTGTTTGTGAAGGACTGCTAGGAAAGTTTAACATAACTAATTGTCTGTCCTGAATCAGTCTTATTAGATAATGTTCAAATAATTTTATCATTCCAGTGTTTGCAGTGTGGGAGAAAGTACTCAGGGCCTTCAAGTTACACACTATGAAAGGAAGAAACGAGTTTAATATTCAGAAACCTAAAGTATGTATCAGCAGCTGAATGGACCTAAAAATAAGTGTTTGTTTCAGTTCTATGAAGCTTTGAGTATTTTGGATTAGTAGCAGTGCTGTGTTTGTTGCATCATATTGCTGTAATTGTTTATATGCTTTATATATTCTGAGGTAAGTTGATCTATAGTGTTACATCATATTCTATAATGATGCTATGTGTTTGTATACTTTCTGCCCAGTTCGACCCATTTAGCAGAAGTCAGCCTGTTTAAGGCTCTGATATCTATTCTGTATGACTTAAAGCAGTTATGACATGGTCTGATTTTCTCACCCAATAAAGGAATATTCAATATATCAGTCTACTCTTCATTTTATCAGAAACAGTTATCACAGCTCATATAATTTCTTTTTACACACGTATGTAAGCAATGAGCCAAATTTAGTAATGCCAACATACTGAAGGAACAACATTTCTCTCTTATATATGATACACCTATATATGCACTGTCAAAGATACTTGTCTTTGAGTGAAGATTTAAGGTGATAAGACCTATAAATAACTGCAACTTGAATCTGTACTGAGGCTCAGTATTTGACACAGAGTTCATGTTCACTGCTGTAATAGCTAATAATGATTAATATAATAACTATAATATTGGCCATATTATATTTACATTACCAAAGTGATATGACTTTAGTCTCATGAACAACATTAGCTAATTGTTATTTACTAACTAATCTTAAATGACTGTTCAGTACAGAAATTAAGCCCAAAAATCATGTTTTACTGTCCTGTGGTCTCAGCCTCAGATACTTATCAAATCACACAAAGCTCTTGTAGAAACAAACAAACAAATGAACAAAATATGTTTTCCTTCATTTCTGTCAAACAAAGTTGTATGACACGTTTCCAGCGGTTAGTATCATGGTTGCTAGGCAACCTGGGAAGCGCGACGGAGACTAGACCGTCCCATACAGACAAACTTGCCGTTTATTTTGCAAATCGAGCTCAACACTGCCCCTAGCGTCCTGGAGCACTTCCGTTGTGTTTTGGAATTTGCATGTGCTTTGGGGTTTGCATGTGTTTTGGAGTTTGCAAGTGTTTTGGAGTTTGGAAGTGTTTTGGAGTTTGCAAGTGTTTTGGAGTTTGCAAGTGTTTTGGAGTTTGCATGTGTTTTGGAGTTTGCAATTGTTTTGGAGTTTGCATGTGTTTTGGAGTTTGCAATTGTTTTGGAGTTTGCATGTGTTTTGGAGTTTGCAAGTGTTTTGGAGTTTGCATGTGTTTTGGAGTTTGCAAGTGTTTTGGAGTTTGCATGTGTTTTGGAGTTTGCAAGTGTTTTGGAGTTTGCATGTGTTTTGGAGTTTGCAAGTGTTTTGGAGTTTGTACGTGCTTTGTCTCTAGGGGCCACCGTACGTTCTCACTCCCGAGGCGTAACATGCCGACGTTTTGTCACGTCCTGGGGCGTTCCTGAGGAACGCGAAAGGAGACCTTCGGAGTTCTTATGGTACGTGGCGGGTTCTGGGCGAAATCCAGTGCAATGACGCTCCCGTGGTACTAGACGTTCCAGCCCTGTATTCCAGCCCTAAACCTAACCTTATCCCTAGCCCTAACCATAACCCTTTTCCTGAGCGTAACCAGGACTTTAATGATGTTAAATAGCGTGTTTCTAAGTGATTTGAAGAAAAAGAGCGAACATGTGTAGATTGAGTCCATACGGTTCTCATATTTCCTCATTTTTCTGAGGTCGTCATTTAGGAACGTGGTGGGTAGCCGAAAACGTAATATGTTGACAATTTGTCACCTAGCGTAAAATGTTATGCTTTGGGAGTGAGAACGTGTTGCCGTAGCACGTAGGAGCAGTGTGGTCACGTGATAGAGGCTGTGTGTATTTGTAGCCTCACTACCAAACCAGCATTTCATCTCTGAGGAAGTTTTCCCAGAGAGAAGTAAAGCAAGTGTGTAAGTTCATCTCTGAATGTTTGTAAAATGTTTGTAAAACATTAAGCTTAACAACCGATATATGGAGCGACTGCCTCTCTCTCTCTCTCTCTCTCTCTCCTGCTGCTACTTCAATCATTAAACTGATCAATGATCAGCTGATCGGCTTTTCTGTCGCGAGTCTGTCTCTCTTCTTTGTTTTTGGCTCACTTTGTACCAGAAAGAGGAAACCAGCGGCTAAACAACAGCAGCACGTTTAAGCTTGATAAGCTGTTGTTAGAATTTATTTAATATTCATTTCTACACCAGGATCTTTTTCTATGCAGCTGACGGCTGGTAACTGTGCAGGGTCGGATCTAGCAAAGTTTAGCCAGGGGGGCCGATAGGGCATGAACAGGGAAAAGAGGGCACAAAGACATACTTTTCTTTCTTATTCTCATTTAAAATGTCTAGCTTTTAATAAATAATTATCTGAATCTTACACCCAAAGTTTTAATCTGATGTAAAATGTATAGAAGTCCATTACTGTATATAGTACAGTGGGGCAAAAAAGTATTTAGTCAGCCACCGATTGTGCAAGTTCCCCCACTTAAAATGATGACAGAGGTCAGTAATTTGCACCAGAGGTACACTTCAACTGTGAGAGATAGAATGTGACAAAAAAAATCCATGAATTCACATGGTAGGATTTGTAAAGAATTTATTCGTAAATCAGGGTGGAAAATAAGTATTTGGTCAATAACAAAAATACAACTCAATACTTTGTAACATAACCTTTGTTGGCAATAACAGAGGTCAAACGTTTACTATAGGTCTTTACCAGGTTTGCACACACAGTAGCTAGTATTTTGGCCCATTCCTCCATGCAGATCTTCTCAAGAGCAGTGATGTTTTGGGGCTGTCGCCGAGCAACACGGACTTTCAACTCCCGCCACAGATTTTCTATGGGGTTGAGGTCTGGAGACTGGCTAGGCCACTCCAGGACTTTCAAATGCTTCTTACGGAGCCACTCCTTTGTTGCCCAGGCGGTGTGTTTTGGATCATTGTCATGTTGGAAGACCCAGCCTCGTTTCATCTTCAAAGTTCTCACTGATGGAAGGAGGTTTTGGCTCAAAATCTCACGATACTTGGCCCCATTCATTCTGTCCTTAACACGGATCAGTCGTCCTGTCCCCTTGGCAGAAAAACAGCCCCATAGCATGATGTTTCCACCCCCATGCTTCACAGTAGGTATGGTGTTCTTGGGATGCAACTCAGTATTCTTCTTCCTCCAAACACGACGAGTTGAGTTTATACCAAAAAGTTCTACTTTGGTTTCATCTGACCACATGACATTCTCCCAATCCTCTGCTGTATCATCCATGTGCTCTCTGGCAAACTTCAGACGGGCCTGGACATGCACTGGCTTCAGCAGCGGAACACGTCTGGCACTGCGGGATTTGATTCCCTGCCGTTGTAGTGCGTTACTGATGGTGACCTTTGTTACTTTGGTCCCAGCTCTCTGCAGGTCATTCACCAGGTCCCCCCGTGTGTTTCTGGGATCTTTGCTCACCGTTCTCATGATCATTTTGACCCCACGGGATGAGATCTTGCGTGGAGCCCCAGATCGAGGGAGATTATCAGTGGTCTTGTATGTCTTCCATTTTCTGATGATTGCTCCCACAGTTGATTTTTTCACACCAAGCTGCTTGCCTATTGTAGATTCACTCTTCCCAGTCTGGTGCAGGTCTACAATTCTTTTCCTGGTGTCCTTCGAAAGCTCTTTGGTCTTGGCCATGGCGGAGTTTGGAGTCTGACTGGTTGAGGCTGTGGACAGGTGTCTTTTATACAGATGATGAGGTCAAACAGGTGCCATTCATACAGGTAACGAGTGGGGGACAGAAAAGCTTCTTACAGAAGACGTTACAGGTCTGTGAGAGCCAGGGATTTTCCTTGTTTGAGGTGACCAAATACTTATTTTCCACCCTGATTTACGAATAAATTCTTTACAAATCCTACCATGTGAATTCATGGATTTTTTTTTCACATTCTGTCTCTCACAGTTGAAGTGTACCTCTGGTGCAAATTACTGACCTCTGTCATCATTTTAAGTGGGGGAGCTTGCACAATCGGTGGCTGACTAAATACTTTTTTGCCCCACTGTAACTATTAAGTCTAATATACCCTAGTAAGCTATAGTACTTTTTCCTTTGGGAAGATACCATCTGTGCAGTCTGCAGTTCTGTTGAAGAAAGATGTTGAATCTATTTAATTATTCTTGAAAAATAATTTATTTTTGTGCATTTTTCCCCCTGCATCAAATTAAAGTTGATTAAGCATCATGAGGTGGAGGGTGGTTCCCTATTTTTTATTTATTTATTTTTTTGCTGGGAGTTTGCAACCCTATTAGTTAGGTTGCTTAATATTTCTGCTAAGTACTCTTTAAAATACCAGGATAGGGAGGATGGAGCAGGTTTAACTTTATTAGATTGATCAGTTTTGCTGAACTATGAAATATTATGTATTTTTTGCATACAGGTATAACAGAATAGCTTTAGTGTTTTTTTTTTTACTTGAGTATGAACTTATACAAAAAGCAGCAAGATATTAAAAAACTGTTTTATTGATTAAAAAACACTATATCGGATTCATATCGGTATCGGCAGATATCCAAATTTATGATATCGGTATCGGACATGAAAAAGTGGTATCGTGCCATCTCTACAATTTATTCATGATCACAGATTAGCTCTACTTTGAGCAGTTGCTAAACAATGACAAAATAAATATTCTTAAATGGTGAGGAAGGTTACAAAATATATTATATGGTTTATGCTACTGTTTAATGCTTCTGTATCGGTCTGATGAGTACATTGACTGTCGCGAAGTGAAGCAACAGTGCCGCTACAATCACCCAACTGTGACTTTGTGGTTTCCCACTTCTTGCGAGTTCACCAATCAGATCATCTAAATGCCACATATCTGCTGACTGGTCAGCTTCAATAAAGATATGCTTATTAAAAACTTGCATTTGTGTTGTGTCTCTTAGCTTGGTCACCTAACATCGCCACATACAAAAAAGTCCACTTGTTATGCTGTTATAGAGTATATGGTCTATTTGATGTGTTCAGTAATTAGCAGAGATTGAAGAGCAGATGCCCTCTAATCTCATGGGAGAGTTTCTCCCATGAGAGGCAGAGCAGCAGACCCAACAGGATGGATTTGTTAAGAGATCTTTTCTTTTAAATCACAAAAAACACACCATCAATAGCATTTTGTGTTTTACTTAATTAGTTCCATGTTATGCTGCGTTGAATGTCTGCATCACTGCATACCACAAATCTCAATCCAATCAAGCATCTGTGAGAAGTGCTGGACAAACAAGTGCGATCTGTGGAGACCCCACCTCAGAACTAACAGGACTTAAATGATCTGCTCCTAAAATCTTGGTGTCAGTTACAACAGCGCACCTTCAGAGAGTCTATGCTCCTACTTTTCTGCATCTGAGGCTGAGAGTGCTTCTCCTCAGGGGTCAACCCCACATGTCCCAGCTACACAGCGGGTTCCTGGTTCACATAAGGTTGTGTCTGTGTGAGGCAGGCTCATGCAGTCTACCAATGAGGAGCACAGATAGAGCTACAGGCTCATATGGTTGGAATTCATCCCAACTGGATCCTTTTTTTTCTTGCCTTGAGTTTCCACTTTTCACTAAGTGGCGGGTGTTTTCGTTTCAGCCCATCAAAATTTCCATTCCAACTTAAACATTAGATTTCCTATTGCCGCACTGTTGCACGGACTGCCATTGTGTGAAAATTAGTTCCCTTTCCATACGATAACAAACTTGTTTTATTGAAAATAAACACTTGGACCACATTTCTGTAACCTTGAGCGTATGCCAAAAAAAGCCTCTATGCTCATCCCCAACCTTAGTCATTGTACATTGCACAATGACTGAAACTAGCACCACTGAATGAATAATGGGCCTGAAGGTCAGTTCATTGATCATTAATAATGATCAATGAACTGCAGGGCTGGGAAACCTGCCCTGCAGTTCATTCCACTGTTACTGTACATTAGACCAACATTTTTGCAGAGCTCTTTTCAAAGTCACTTAGGTTTTGAAAGAAATCAATTTGATGTCTAAGTCTTAAAAAGTAGGTAAAAGAGTTTCCATTTGTGAATCACAGAGCTGAAGTGATTGACTGATTTGGCATATTTTGAAAATGGTGATTTGAGCATCTTTTGCTCAGGTGAGTTTAAGTTATGAGAACAGCCTTTACTGTTTCGAGAACTGCATTAAGAGTGGTGAGAATGATGTTCCTTGTCACGGTCCTGGGTCATGGGACCCAGTGTTTTGAGTTTCACTGTATTTTATTATTCATTCATGTTCTAGTTTCATTTTAGCTTATTTAGTTAATATTTATTATGCCTTGGTTGCTGTTATTGTTCATTGTTTAGTAGATTGCCCTCGTGTCTTCACCCTTGTGTTTTGGTCTCCCTTGCCCTTCATGTTGTCATGTCTGCATCTCGTCATGTTTACTGTTTATTTTGAAAGTCTTGTTTCCATGTTCATTGTGTTTTGGCTCACTTCCCCTGTGGCGTCATTATGTTCATTCTAGTCAGCTGTTTCCTCATATGTCTCCACTTCCCCTGATCACCTCTTTTGTGTATTTAAGTCTTTTGTCTCTTACTGTTCATTGTCAGGTTGTCTGCCTATATTTCCCCATGTTAGTCATAGTCAAAGTCATAGTCTAAGTTATAGTCTTGTCTTACTTGTCGGGTTTAGTTTTTATTTATTCATAAGGTTCATGTTGGTTTTGATTCTTGTATCAGCCCAAATAAAGGTTCGCTTCTTGTTTAACTTCTGTTTAGTTCTCCTGTGTCTGCTTTTTGGGTCCGTATCTTAAACTCACCGGTTGCCCAGTCGTGACAGTTCCTGATTGGAGAAAAACAATAGAGAAAAAATGTAAACTGACAAAACCTCTGCTTTTATATGGTTGGTCATGTTTGTTAAAGTTCACTTAGACTGTATTTGATTAGCAGCACCTAGCTAATTATCCTCTTACTTCCAGTGGAAGCAGTAAGGATGCACTTAATGAGGAGTTTAATATGATCTTCGATACCCATCATCCAGATGGATGGCAAAACAACTAGTAGCTCAGTGTTCCAACATTTGGTAGAAGTAACTGCTTTCATAGCTTGAGATCAACGAGGTACCACACAAATGCTACCGCAAGGGGGAGTCAGGACGACAGGCCATGGGCAGATATGATCACCCCCACCCAAGATTGGGTAACACGGCCCAAGTACGATGGAAGAAACAACATTAAGTGGGAGAGTAACTAACCTAAAAGATAGGATCATGGCAAAGCTTTAAATCTGGACCCTCCGCAACCGGCTACCAATATTATGTGAAGTACCCTCTGAAGGTCTACTAGAAGATGTGAATACAGCACTAAGGACAATCCCTACTGCACAGAAACTAGTCAGCTGATCTATACCACAGTAACAGTGATCCGTGAGATGCTTGGCTACAAGATGAACAGCCACAAGGAGCAGTACCCTCCATGAAGAAGGAGACTAGAGGACAAGATCAAGGTAGCACAGAGGGAAGTTAGCCAACTTTCACAGTTGCAGAAAGGTGCGATGAAGAAGGTGCCTTGGTACCCAAGGCTTTTGAAACTGCCAAGCAAAGACTCACAGCCAGCCGCTTGAAGAGGTATACCAGAGAGATAGAACCCAGGAGAATAAACCAGCTCTACCCCACAGAACCATCTAAGGTGTACTCCCAGTAGCAGGAGAACAATATGAGAACAGCCCCACCAATGTTGGAGATGGAGCAAAACCGAAATAGCATATAGGAGAAGGCCAATAACCTGCCTCAGTACCACATGGAAGCTCCTGCAACATGTAGAAGATGGTAAAACAGGCAAATGCTGAGGAATGGGCCAATACCTGCTCCATGAGTCACAGTCCTGCCAGTAATGGAGCGATCAGCAGTAAGTTTCTGTTTCTTTGACTGCTTTAATCCAGTAACCACAAGGAATCAGTCATTTTGAATCAGCAGTACAACACCATGTATGGATAAACACAGATGCATGCAAATAGCAGCACATAATGAATCCTTACATGTTGGACAGAAAAAAAAAATCCTTATTTCTCGTTTTGTTGGTCTAGGTTTAACTGTTATTTTATGTTTGTCTTTTTTCTGTACTGATGTAATCATGTTTCCTTTATTGTTTTATGAAGGGGCCCATCCTCGTCATCACTTTCCTAGATTTCACAAGGCAAGACAGCAAATTTCCTTCGAGTTCTTAATGTGAGCACTCACACTTGATTTCACGAAGACGATGAAGATGAATTTTCTTTGATGAGTGATTTTAAATTGAGCACTCATTTGTTTTGGGATTTAAAAAGTGTCATCACACTGATTAAACTATCTCACTCCTCCTCTTAGCTAGCGGCTGTGGGGAAAATCTGTACATGTCCAGCTTTCAGAACACCTGGAGCAATGTAATCCAGACCTAGAACAACGAGGTGAAGGACTTCAGCTATGGAGTGGGTTCTGTCAATGGAGGAGTGGTGGGACACTAAACACAGGTTCTTCTCCACCTTCTTCTTTGTGCTGCTCCCTTTAGGAGTCTCCACAGTAGATCATCTACCTCCATCTCGTCCTATCAAATCCATCCTCTTCTGTCACACCAACCCTTCTTCCTTCTTCACTACACCCATGAACCTTCTCTGAGGTCTTCCTCTTTTCCTCCTGTCCAGTATACCTTGTATCCTTCCCCTGCACATGTCCAACCTTATCTCTAAACCCCCCCCCCCCCCCTTTTTTTTTTTGGATAAAAAAAATATTTTTATGCTTCTTTATCACAGTAACTGTCCCAAACTGAAGCAACAGCGGAGCTCCAACTACCCAACTGTGACTTTGTGGTTTCCCACTTCTTGCAAGCACGCCAATCAGATTATCTAAATCCCACATACGTGCTGACTGGTCAGCTTCAACAAACATGTGCTTATTAAAAACGTGCATTCATGTTGTGTCTTCCTAGCTTTGTTCCCTTAAACCGCCATATGAAAAATGTACAATTTTTATGCTCTAGGAGAGTAAATGGTTTGCTTGATGTGTAAAGAGCAGAGATTAAAGAAGAAACTTACTTTCGTGGTCAACTCTGAGGACAAGCACTGCTGTTAGCCCAAGGGCCGTTAGCATTTAACTTTATAGCAGGGTTAAACTCGCAGAGAGTAAGAGGAGCAGACCCAATAGGGTGCATTTCTTAAGAGTGATCACAAAAAGAATTCAATAAGAAAAATTCATAGTTTGACCAGTACTAGTATTTCTAATTAGCTTTCTATATTAAAAAAAACTTGTTTAAAATAATAACTGGCTGAATAAACCATAAATTACAATATCAAATAAGTTTTTATAAAACCTCTGCTAACACACTCACAATGAGTTAATGATTAAATATATAAATAAATGTGCATTTAAACACTTTGCTAATCACTGACTTTATAAATAATGAACATGAACACATTATTCATGAGCTCATTAATGAAAAAGAAACACGTATTTCCCCTGCCACATGTTATGTACTAAGGATGAGTAATGCTTTACCAATGATGGATTAAGCATTTACTAATGCCTTATTATTGCTCAATGTCATTGTTGGTCATTGTTGTGACGTGTTACTAGTTCACACATGTCTGAGTGGTACTGGCTCTATAAATGAGACCTGCAGGCTCTTGCAGTCATTGACAGTCTTAGATTAAACCATGACGTTTTACACTAGTCTTCTGCTGTGCGCTCTGGGCCTCACTGCAGTCCTTCAGGTGCCTGGCACCTTGGGGGTAAGTAAAGTCGTATATCCTCTTTAATGTTGTTTTCATTTGGTTATTTCTTCGTTTTTTGAGCAATAATTTTTTACCATTATTTTCTCTCTCATCTCTGAAAATCACATCTGAAGCAGGGTGAGTGTGGTAGTTATTCATACATAAATCTTGACTGATATGAACTATATTTAATCTCTCATTCAAGGTGTTAATTTGCTTTAACTGCTTTCATTTAGTGACCACTACTACTGAGAAGAATGAGATTGTGAACAAGCACAATACTCTGAGGAGGAATGTTCAGCCTACTGCGAGCAACATGTTGAAGATGGTAAAACTCAGAAGTTATTATGTTGTGTCATGTTCAGCTTAATAATGAAAGCACACAGCACTTTTTTGTATACACATTTGTTCTTATCTACATGTTCTGATTTAACGGGCCATCTTGTCCTCTGCTCCCTGCAGAACTGGAGCAACGAGGCTGAAGCCAACGCTCAGAGATGGGCTAACACCTGCTCCATGAAGCATAGTCCTGCCAGCAACAGAGTGATCAGCAGTAAGTTCCTCATTACTCCTCGCGCCTTACAAAAAAACACCACAAAAGCACAGGAAGAAAAAAGCGCTTGTGTGTTTGTTTTTTACATGTTTAACTGTTTTGTTTTTTACTTTTAAGTTTATAAAGTGATTTGGAAGTACATTTTAGATAAATTTATGGCAGCGCGGTTTAATTAACTCAGTTGTATTTGTGTTTGCTTTTGTCCTGAAAGTAAGAAATGTCCGATTGAGAGTGGCACGGCAGTGCAATACAGAAAAACAGGGAAAGATGCATATAACAGCACATTATGAATCACTATCTTAACAGTTTGGCTTGTTAACATTTTGCAATTCTTTTATGGTTTCTGTTTGTTTCTCCAAGTTTTAGAAAGTGTTATTTTTCTGTACTGCTATCATCATCTTTCATTTTTTGGGCAATATTTTGCAAAGATGCTTTTCTCAAGTCCTTTGATTTTACAAGATGATGATAATGATGATGATGATGGTTAATTTTCTTTGATGAGTGATCTCGAACTGAGCATTCATTTGTTTTGGGATTTAAAAAGTCTCACCAACCTGATGAAAGTATCTCTGTCCTCCTCTTCTTTAAATGTAGCCAGCGGCTGTGGGGAAAATCTATACTATTCCAGCTTCCAGAACACTTGGAGCGATGCAATCCAGTCCTGGTATAACGAGGTGAAGGATTTCAGCTATGGAGTGGGATCTACCAATGGAGGAGTGGTGGGACACTACACACAGGTACAGTGATACATATACATGCACTTAACTAAAAGTGATTCTTAAGCCCAAACCCTGGCTTTAAAAACATTTGTATTTTGTCTCTCTGTGCAGGTTGTTTGGTACAGGTCTAATCAGATCGGCTGTGCTATGGCCTACTGTCCCAACTCCAAATACAAGTACTTCTACATCTGCCATTACTGCCCACCGTACGTATATAGCATCTTACCATAATGATGTGTTGTATAAAATGGCATATTTTAATCTTTTGAACTTCCTCTTTTGTCTGCAACCTGTATCAGTATTATTGGTACATTTTAGATCCTGATAAGCGAAGTCATTAGTGATTCTAATATACAATGATGAAATGATCACTAGGAGCAGTGATTGAATTGCAATTCCTTCAAAAAGAAAATGTGGATTTTGTCATTCATTTAATGCACAGAAATGTGCATCTAATTTGTCATTAAATTGTATTTCAGAGTTGCTTTGAGTTCTCATAGGATAACTGTGACATGTTTGGGATGACATCCAGCGTTAGTGTTTGCTGTTTGATGTTTAATATTTGATGGTCTGACCTACAATTACAGTGGAAACTACCAGTTAACCCAACCCTACAAGAAAGGACCCTCCTGCGGTGACTGTCCCAACGCCTGTGAAAACAACCTGTGCAGTAAGTAGAAATATCCTATAGGAATATAATAGTTGTAAACAAGGTGAGATATACATGTTTCTGTTTTGCAGACCTTTAGGGACATTTCAATGTAAGCCTTTGATAAAGTAATATACTGTGTAAAGATAAAGTTACATTGGTTCTGTGTGCACCACATACAACAAAGTTGCACGCAACAACAGTCAGCTTAAGGCACTTTATATTGTAGGTTAAAGACACTACAATAATACAGTGGGATTATATGCATAAATTTTGTTACAGCACTTTCAGAATGGCATCCACTTTAATTAAATGTATTAACCAATGTTATCAATAAATGATCAGACAGAAGAGGGTTTTCAGGGATTAGTGTTAAATGTTCAGCTTTTATGCTTTTTATGTGAGAACAAGATCCAGTGTGTGATTAAAGTAATCTTTTACATTCTGAGAAAAGCAAATTGAGTCTAATACTGGAGTAAATGTAGTGTTGAAGCTGTCATTTTCAGGTATCTAAATGGATGTTAAAATCATCCACAACAATTATTTTATCTACTAACTAAGCACCAAACTTAATAGATCATCTTATAGCTAAATTTATTTTAGCTGATAAACAAAGCTAACCTAAAACTGTTGTCTGGAAAGGTGAGGAAGGTTACAAAACTATACAATATAAGTAATTACCTTTGCCCTCCTCACCAACTTAATGCTTATTATGTTCTTTATGCTTTTCTCTCTCGCAGCCAACCCCTGTCCCTTCTCTGATAAGTACAGTAACTGTCCCCAGCTGAAGCAGCAGTGGGGCTGCAACCACCCAGACATTGCCTCTTGGTGCCCCGCCTCCTGTAAATGCACCAATCAGATTATCTAAATGCCCCATGTCCAAATGTGCACTGATTGGTCAGCTTCAATAAAGATATGCATAACAAAAACCTGCGTTTGTGATGTGCATTCTTACTTATCCAACCACCATATGCTGTTAGTGAGTAAATGGTCTGTTTGACTGGGTCAGTAATTAGCAGAGATTAAAAAGGAAATTTACCTTGGCACACTATTTCTGAGGATAAACACTGCCGGCAGGAGCAGATGCCCTTTGACTTTACGTGAGGTGTAAACTCACAGAGAGGAAGAGGAGCAGGGTGGATTTGGCAGAGGTTAGGAGGAAATACAAAAAAACAACAAAAAAAAACACAAACTTGAGCCAAGAAACATCCACAGTTTGAGACCGCATCTGATAGCAGTGATTAATTATGATATACACCACAAGTAGAATTTTAGAATTTTTCTTTTATATTTAAGTGCCTTGATTTAAGCGGTTAGATTATAATTAGATTATTTTGTATTTATCAAATACAAAATAATGGGCCATTACTCGCAAGATCTTTCAAGTATTTTTGACTTTCAAGTTTTGTTTTTGTGGTTTTAATTATTCTTTTTGATTCTTGAGTGTCTTCTGAGTTCCTTGTTGCATTAGAGGTTATTGTTCCTTCCTTTTGTCCCAGTACTTCTGTATTAGGGTCATCCATGTGTCTGTGTTTCCCTGTTTAGTTATCTCTTCTCACTTCCCACTTTATTGTGATAGTTAGTCGTCCCTTGAGTCCTGCTCTTGGTCTTACTTCCCTTTTCTCATCCGCCATGATTTAGTTCAGCTGTGTCTTGCTTTCCCCTTTTGTCTCCACCTCCCTGCTTGCCCTTCTGTGTGGGTACAGATAAATAGTGCTGTCCTCCCATTAGTCGTTTGTCAGAGCTTTTGTTTGCATGCACTCAGTGTTTCCCGATTTTGTGTGGTCCTTTAACTTTGTATGTAGTTTACTTTTTCCTTTCAAACTTTGTTTCACATTTCTCCCTTGCCCTTTATGTTTTTCTCTCTGGACATTTTTTTAACAGCCAAAATAAACTCGTCACTTTTTGTTACAGCTCGCCTGTTTCCCTTTTTTGCATTTTGGGTCTAAAACTCCATTACTGACAGACCGTGACAGTATTGTGCATTTACATATGACTTTAAAATTTTTAAAGGTCGCCCAACTGATATAATCAATAAAATAGTACGCTAATGATGTAATAGCTCATACAGCTTACAATCTATCACACATTTTTCTTTGAGGAGTACAGAAAAAAGTCTCATTCACCACCAAATTAAAGTATTTAAATTCAGGAGCATGGATAAAGACTGGGTACTAACCACAGCTATGTCAATTATCTTACTGGTATTAACATAATGGCAAAAGGAAGACCTCATCCATATCATCCCAAAAGTACCACTTTGTCCATGATCAAGACCAGCAAAATAATGATCATCACCATCTAGCAGGTGGTAGGGCTGGAGTCTTTGTAAGAATTAAAGATAGAGAATGATGTGAGAGTGACAGCGGGCCGGGTTTCTTTCAATTCTAAGTTTCCATTTTAGCACATAACAAAACATGCTGTCGGCCACTAAGCATCTTTAGAACCAAAAGATTAAAGTGTGGCTCCATGATATGCCACCAAAGCATTTCTTGATGTTATCCAATTGACACTGAGCATTATTTTATTGGCTTGTAGCTTCCATCTAGAATTATCAATGAAAAGAAGAGACTCGTCAAAAATATATCAACAGGGTAGGAATAGCAGATATAGGATTGTGAATGTTGAAAAGCATCCTTCAGGTTTTTCACTCACAAATACAGAATGTTATGCTGATCATGTTGGTGAACCGGATTTCTGGCCTGTCATTGCCAGTCAAGACCCAGTGCCATGATACTAGCTTTTGACCAGACCTAACCTAGCTTAAGACATAATTATGCTGTAATCCAAATTACGTACAGATGGCAGAAAGGAGCACACTCACCATTTTCTAAACATAATAATCCAAACTGGCATATTCAGGAGTAGCGCAAAACAACAGACATGACCTTGACCTCAAGCATAGTTTATTTAAAGACCATTTAGGTGATCATTGTGTGCAAGTTTTAATAAAAGTTGACCACTACTCTGGGAGAAGTGGGGATTCCTGTGAATTGTGGATGGATGGATGGACAACAGATGACATCCTTCAGGCAGATCAGCTAAAATGTATTTTGAAAAAAGTGCTACTTTGGCTCTGATGCATCTCCGTGTTTGTTGTGGCTGATCTAGTCTAAAGCAACAGAAGTCTATCTGGCTCTGCATTATGTAAACATATACATGTTCATCATTAGCAAGATATAGGTATAGCTTAGTTTTAAATAACAACTTCCCCGCTGTATTGGCCCTGAAAATAGCATCACATCCAGAGAAGGCGTGATTAAATTGTCAATACTGGTGACAGACTTATCCCTCCGTGACCAGTTGGATGCCCTCATTTTCTTTCAGATTGCATGGTTTTACTTTAACTGCTCATTTGAAAAAGAAATGCTCTTACTTTCCCACATGCAATGCTGAGAGAGAGTGCTTCTCCTCAGGGGTCAACCCCACATGTCCCAGCTACACAGCGGGTTCCTGGTTCACATAAGGTTGTGTCTGTGTGAGGCAGGCTCATGCAGTCTACCAATGAGGAGCACAGATAGATCTACAGGCTCGTCTGGTTGGAATTCATCCCAACTGGAACCTTTTTTTCTTGCCTTGAGTTTCCACTTTTCACTAAGTGGCGGGTGTGTTTATTTCAGCTCATAAAATAGTCCAATCCAACTTACACATTAGATTTCCTATTGCTGCACTGTCGCACGGACTGCCATTGTTTGGAAATTAGTTCCCTTTCCATGCAATAACAAACTTCTTTCATTGAAAATAAACACTTGGACTGCACTTTTGTAACACTGAGTGTAAGCCAAAAAGGCCTCTCTGCTCACATCACAGCATATGGGATTCAAACCAAAAGCTGGAAGACAGATGAGTGAACTACCTTAAGTGAGCGAATGGGGGAGCTGCAAGGAGTTTCTATTCCCCCAGCAGAGGGGTGATAAGGGGGATGAGTTTTTCCTCTGCCAGCGGGTGCTGCGATAGCAGAGGTCTTCTGGTTTGGTTGGACTCGATAAGCCCTGTCTTGCCATCCTGTGGGGCTTATCAGCTGCAGCAGCGAGTCTCAACAGTTAGTCCCACAGCCAGAAAATGTTTACAGCTTTGGCGTCAGTTTGTCTTCCTGAAATGCAGATTGTGTAAAACAGAAATAATTACATGTTTGTTAAAGCATGTTTGTTGTTGAGTTTATTCATATCTATAATTAGCCATGGTGGATTTTGCTGCATAAGATAAATTCATTCTCTATAGTCATTTTATCTAAACTTGCATGGGCTGTTAAAATCAGACAGCTTATGTTAACACAGCTAAAATAGCTTGCTACATCTGCTCCAACAGACAGTTTTGCTGCATGTGTAGTAAACAAGAAAGGCTACATTTCCCTTGTTATTTCTTTTAATAAACCAGTGATGGGAGGGGAATAAGTTGGCGGAAGCACAGAAGAGACATTTTAATAGGCAGGAAGACACATACATCAGTCTGTCCAGAGACTGATGGCATGTCCAGCCATTATCTCGCCACATCAAACACAGTCCCTTTGGATTAGAAACAGGATGCCTAAAAAAGAACCGAGTGCATCTGAACCTGACAAAAGATCTCGAGATTCAGTGCAACAAATTAGTATTGCATTCTTCCAACTTACTTGAAAACTAAGATTAAACAATACACACACAAAAAATTAATACCTTTCCCTCACAGACATGAAGCAATAATATTATTAAAATGAAAATGAAATATTTAAAATTAAAGGTACTTAATCAGTGAGGAAAATATGCTTTCTATAAACTGAACGTTTGCTAATCAAGTCATTTTCATTTGACCAAATTCAACATTTTTCTCTGTACTTGTGTAGCAAAGTGAAATAGAAAATTTACACAATATGATCATATTCTTTGAGTGCATGCAGAGAGAGAGTAACATCCAAAAGTTAAACGCTTTACTGCGTGTCTGTCATTACTGTCGAAACCATGAAGTGGTTATTGTTCATGTTCGTTATTCATGTTGTTTAAAAAGACAAAAATATAAGGTTTTTTTTCCCGGTATGTTCAGTATGTGGGGTAAAAATTATCTCCAGTAAATGAAAAGTTTTCATTTCAGGAAATGGACATTTAAAGTGTACTTTAGTATTATGCATCACTTGTAGCAGTATTAGTAGCATTAAAAATGCAGTTAATGCATTAACTGAACTTCTGGGCCAGGCATCTTTGTCTGAGCTGTGATGTCAGGTGCTTGGCTGAAGGAACTCAGTGCAGACATTAATCCAAGTCACTCCTCTTCATTCACATAGCATCACTATTTTATGTACTTATATTCACATCTCTTACTTGAAGAGCAGCTTTGTGTTGAGAACTATTTACCCTCCATGACCTTTTCAGCAAAGGCCTCAAATGCACAGCACACCACGCTCAAGTATCACCTGTAGGAAGTGAGCTCCCGCTACACGAACAGTTAGGAAGGCCCCTAATGAAAGCAGAGCACTCGAGTTGTGCCGCTTCCTTCCTTTCACTGAGTGCCATTAGATGCAGAACAACAAAGCTTGCTGGCAAGCTCCTGACCTTGCCTCTTAAGCTTTCAACACAGAAAACAAGAGGAGATCTGAAGCAAAGCTCTCTGAGAACAGCTCTCCTCTGTCACATGCCAGATCACTGACAGATCACTTTTATCGATAAATACTTGAAAGAAGGAGCACTATAGCATGGTAAACACTGTATTTCTAATCTGTATGCAGTAGTGGGTGCTGCACTAACTTCCCTTTATTGTCCTGAAAGGTTCAAAAACTGTTGTTTTATGATGAGTGCAAAAACTGAGCTCCACCCTATTAAATATAACAGGCCTGGTTCATTTGATAAATTAGCAGGCGGGTGGTGTTCTTTCTCACTGATAGCTATACTCACACCAATGAGTACATTAGATGTACATTAAGCAAACACTTGGAGAAGAGATCCAAACAAGCTGCAGAGGAAATGGTTAAACATGGGTGTATCCCAAACAGAATACAGGGCAAAACACGCAAAGCTGCAAAAATAAAATCAAGAGTGAGAAAAATACACAACATACCAATGATGTGGTCATAGCATTTTAAACAAAATGTGTTTATAGTTGTATAATAAAAACGTAGAGCTCTCCAATGAGGCACCTTCATTGAGGCATTATAAAATATCCATTTTGTGTTCAATATTTTAACAGTTTAAATTCATTATTAAGAGCAACACATGTGCCTGCACATCTTTTCAGGGTTTGGTGTGTTTATAATATTTTTAAATCTTCTGTTTTTCCATTTCATTTTCTTAACATTTCCTTCATCTGGTGCTGATTATGTAAGAAATGTTAGAGCAGAGTGGGGAATTTGCAGGAAGTAGTATAACACAATATGTACATGCATGCATACAAACATATAGTACAATGTGGAGTCTAGACACTGATGGTGGTGAAGATGAAACCTGAGGCTTGGATGAAGCTCTGACTGACTGGGGTGAGGTGGAGGTGGGGAGGAAGTGGGTTGCATGACTGAGATTCTGAAAAGGAGAGTGATGAGAACACATGGTGATGTGTGTGTGTGTGTGTGTGTGTGTGTGTGTGTGTGTGTGTGTGTCTGGAGTTCATTTTGAGCTGCAGATGTTAAGTTCTAAGGTAAGTGTATGTGTGACAGACTCAGAGTAAATTACAGCGTGTGTGTCTGCAGCAGTGAGGCTCACGTATGTATTTGGATCTCTATAATCTATATCAGGCTGTGGACACACATCTTATTTCTTAGTATGATCATCTGATTCCTCGTGTGAGTGTCTTTGTGGGATTTGTGGACTATAAAAAAAACATAAGACAGAATTGTCAGATCAAAATCAATTTTCTCTTTCAAAGTCACTGAAAAGCCACATGTTCATTTATCACAGTGTACCATGCCAAGAAGTGTTGCAGGACGTCACTTCAATCAGCTTCAAAGAAATCTTATTAAATCCTGTTATCAGATTTTTGTGCGAGAACTCAGAGTTCTCACAAACTCTGAGTCTGAAAAATTACTCAGCTTAGTAGTTTTGCTATTTAAAGTACCACTCAAGTGTGACTCCTCCAAGAGCAGCTCGGTCTCCACAGACTGTAATGTTTAACGTCCAACTTTAGAATGGAAATGCACATGCTTGTGCAAAAACAGTTTTGTTCTCTTATTAACAAGAATTTCTCAAATCTGGAATAAAGTATGCCTTTTCTTATCTTACATTTTTCCTTCATTTTTCTGTAACTCATTTTGAATTTGTTAAGGCTTGCAGATATGTATTATTACAGGCAGGACTGTTTGAAATGAAATGCAGGCGTGGGTCTGCTGGGCTTCACCTCCACTAATTCAAGTGACTGAAATGAACCATTGTGTTTGTGGTAACTGCACCTTTTGGCCTTGTGTTATCCAGTCATACTTTGGACTGCCGAGGCGTTATTTTTATTAACAAAACATATGAGAAGTCTTTGTTGCAGTTTTGGTGAGGGAAATTCTACTATTTTATTCTAGTGCTAAGTAGTGGTTGCTGAGTGGTGCTAAATAGTAGCACATATTGCTACTATATGGCTATTATTATAAAGCTAAAGTCATGATTTCAACACAGCACTTCACAAAACAGAGGATGGTCTGAGGGTGGCTGTCTGTCTTATATGGTTCTCACACCCTCTCTGGGGCACTTGTGCCTCACCAAACATTAGCTTCTGCATAACATTACACATTTCTTGAAATATATTCCTGCACGAAATTATAGACAACTGATATTTGAGAACTGTGACAGAACCATTGACCTGTCCTGGTGTGTATTCATAAAGTATAACACCCTGACAAAAACTGCATGAGAGCAACATTTTCTCCAGAGCACCAGTCTCACTGCAGCACTCTGGGTACCCCCCACCCACCCGGCTCTTGGCCTTAATAATAAATAAGCCTCACAGCTCTTTACATCTGCTTATCTCTGCTGCCACAATAATCTGACACAGACATTTGCCGGGCCTGACATTTACACAGAAACCTGGGAGAACAGTGCTCCTTCTCATCCTGTGAATCTGCTTGGTATTAGCTGGTGTCAAACAGATGCACTGCCCCAAATCCATAAGCTTCGCTCAGGAATGGCTTGTTCGTGCATGGGGTCGATCACTCACGGTTCATTATTTCAGTGAGCAGCAGATGCATTCCTAGTACAGCAGTTGTGTGATGTGAGAGTTTGAAAGGTCTTCCTGGAAAGACTGGCAACTGTGTCGAGTGTTTCCACTTGTAAATAATCTTTCTCACTGATCGATGAGCAGCAACAGTTCCTTATTATTGCCGATGTCCTTCCTCGTTCACACGACAACAAAAATTCAACACCGCTCACACACAGTTTGGTTCAACTTATGTTAAATTCTGCATTTTATTTAATTTTTAAACATAAAAAGTTAATTCAGGAACTACTACTTCAACAAGCTCCAGGATCTCAGACGAGATTTCAAATTTTCAGGTTGCGTCTACGTTCCAGATGACAATATTGCAGAAGATGATCTGGAGAAAGCTTGGCGATAAACTAGAAAAAGAAGCAAAGACAGACTGAGTGTAGCAGTCGATAAAAACATCACGAGCCAGAAGAAATTCCTCATATGTTTCATATTATATTCTGTGGCTGTATCGTGCTGAAGGAGAAAATATATATGTATTTCCTGTGACAGTCCAAATCTCATAGGGAATATAAATGACAAGATGGAGAAAGATTCATAGCAGGTAATTATTTCTATAGTTGCATAATCAGAGCCCTCCCCTCACCGCTGAATACTCTACTCTAAAAACTACTGCCAAGTGTCATCATAAATTTCAAATTTATCGTTCTCTCATAACCAACTACAGCTTTTAAAACAGCATGTATTTCACCACAGGCATGTGAAGCATTCTCATTGTCCTCTACAGATATATGATGACAATTTAAGGCACAGTTTAGTTATATTACTTAACATGAAAAACACAAAACACTATTCTCTTACTGCAGCAGTGGTACTGGTTGTATGTGGTGTTTCCATGCTCTCTCTGGGCACTCCAGATTCCTTCCATAGTCCAAAACACCTGGGATAGGCTCCCTCCACCCCAGTCCCCCAGCAGTATCTCCCTCGCTAGCAATCTCAATGCAGAGCAATTGAGATGAAATTCCGCAATGAGTCACAATGCAAAATCTCCACACTCTGTGATCGAACTCCAAGATGACAACACATGGAAACAATCAGAGACTTCTAAGAACATTTGGGAGCGGAGAGGATGGAGCGGGCTGTCTGCAGTCCTGATCTCTACCCCAATGAGGTCAGCTTGGACTGTTCGTGCCAGACTGACCAGCGCAACCAGATTGGCTATCTTGCAACCAATACTGGTTGAATGCCATCCCACAGCAGGTGTGTGACCAAGCTGGCGACCAGCACAAGGATGAGGTTCCAGGCTGTTGTGGTGGTGTATGGTTCCTCAACATGCTGCTGAAGCCCCTGCTTGTTAAATGAATCAATTATTAAACTGCTAATGTGGTTTGTTACTTTAGATTTCAATCCTCCAATTCAATAAAGGATACCAAACAAGAGTCAAGAGCAGAATAGGTTGTGTGGAAGAAAAGATTTGCCAAGTGTTTCATGGGGGCAACCCCCATACTCAACTCTGCTGCTCAGCCCACAAATACATTTTCCTTACAAATTTAGGAGGAAATAAAAAAAAACTGTCTGGCAGTTTAAGATTTTGGTGCCAAGAAGCACCGTTACAACAAAATAAATAATCGACTAAACACAAATTCCCTTACTTTTCGTGATGCGCTTCTTTAAATAACTAGTCCCATGACAAATAGCCGCAAACAACCCTCACGAGAAACTGTCCGTAGCATTGCAAGTATTCAACATTAAAAATGCTAAAGTTTTAACGTTGCCCACTGGCTGAGAATAACTGGCTGTTACTATACCCACAACCACAGCCTCTTGGCTATCTTACACATAAATCATCATTGTACGCACACATGCCCACATATAAATAGAACATTCTAAGAAAAAGCAAAGTATTTGCACATCGAGCAGTGTGTACAACTCAAACACGGCTTGTTAGATTTGGAATAAACTATGACTGGCTTTCACTGCTTTGACACAAGGCGTGTGACACAAACTGTGATGAGTACACATGTGGACACATTTGGTATATATTTAACATATGTCCTAGAAGATTAATTAAAGGGGAACTTATGTAACGTTCCTCTGTTTTCACCGGCTGCCAAACAATTCTGCAAACTGTAAATGTTTTCATTGACTCTGAGTTTTAATAATTAAGTCTCTGGTTACATCATAGGTCTTCTCAGCTGTGTAGTCTGTGGTGCTGTTTGCGTGACAAGTCCTTTTCTCTGTTTTCCTCTCTGCACTACATGTCTATCATGCTTTAAAAAGCCTCTTTACATCCTGTGCACTGAAAGCCCACTCCCCATGTTGTTTGGGCTGGGATGTTTTCTCATTTTGCCCCCCCCCCTTCCATTCTTGCTATTTCTATGGGACGTCCTGGGTTGTGGCCCAATCATTTTAGTTTTTATTAAGATGTGGTGATAGTCTGGCAGGTTGATTTCCCGCATGGAGATGCATGAGGAAAGGGTGCGGCAAACGCCTGTAATTAGGCATCATTTAAAGAAACCCGTGCTAGATAAAGCAATTACCACATCACTGTAGGGAAGCCATAGTACATTGGGATGTACTGCAGAGGAAGCTCTGGCTATCAAAGTATTTCATCCAACAATAATATCGCAGCAATTCCTTTCAAGTTGGGCAGTTTATATATGAGGATAATCAGCGTGGAAGAATAGAACTGGGGTGATATTGAATGCCCTTTAACGCATCTCCACTTGCTGCTGTCTCTGCTATGCATGCAATTAGCTTGACATTTAAAAGGCAAAAAGAAGAATGTGGCTTAGCACAGACTTTACGAGAACAAGCCTGGCTCCTGACATGTCACCCGTCGCTCCGTTTGAATGCATTTCTCATCATTTTCTGCACCAGAAGAAATGTCAAACTTTAATAGAGTTTTAACATATATTTAATGCTTCCACTGGCCTATTATCAGATGCTGCTGGTGTTATCTTTGTAATTGAGGAAACTAGAAAGCAAAGCAAAGATTTATCTATGTATGTGAGCAAACAGAAGAAGTCCCACGGCACTGCAAAGCAACCCCCACCCCTCTGCTGGCTTTCTGCAGCTGGCCTGTTACACATACTCCCTCGAATAGACCGTGTACTGTGTGTGCAAACAGTACACATGGCTTGAAAAAACTTTGTGGAAGTAATGAAGTCAAACTTACTATAGAGTACACCTGCTTTCTTCTGGGCACTGATAAACTTGCACATTTATAAATAATCTTTATTTGCATTCAAGATCAAACTAAAAATCAAACTGATCTGCAATGTGCTTACTCCTGAAAGTGAAATTTCTCTGAGCCTTCTGGGGGTAAAAATGCTGACCCCTCTTGAACAGCCGTGCCTCTTTAAAACTGCCTTGAGAGGTTAAGTTGCTGTTCATCTTTCCAAGTGCCGTTTCTCTCTATCACATTTTGCACATGTGGTTAGGTCCAACGGCATACCCTCAGTATATTCGCTCGTCTGTCCGCACTCTCTTGGGACTGATGCCTGCTTTGCTTCCCATGGTAACATGATAAGCACACATGGCACCAAATCCTGCCCACACCTGTTAAACATTCAAACTGAGCGATGCAGCTATCATCATCTGCAGTTGTCTGTAAAGATTTTGAAGTACTGTACTTTAATTACTTTGAAGAGGCCAGAACTGATTGACATCAAAGTATTTTTTCTTATCAAGCTCTTATCTGAAAAGCCATTTTGGCCCCATGCTATAGTTTCTGACCTCACTTTGGTCCTCCGGGTTATAAATTCATCCTACACTACCGAGATGCTATGAAGCCCATAACTGCTCTTTACTTAAATAACATTAAGTGCCACCACAACATAAACATGATGAGAGTTTATGATTGTCCTTGATTGCTAGCATCCAACATGCTGATTACCCGCCTGAATAGGCTTCCCTCCAAGTGGGCTTATCAGGGCGTACAACTGTTTCTCAGCCCTAGCCACAGGAAACGAGCAGTGGGGTGCAGACAGGGGACTGTGGTGAAAAAGTAGCTCGAGATGGAGAGAATGAGCATCCACGCTATCTCCCTTACATAATGTTAGAAATTATATGGTGAGACCAAGGACTTCGGTGGAGGTAATGGTGCAAAAGGACGGTGATGTTTGTCAAGATATTTCAGTACAGTAAAGTGTCAGAAAATTGTAGGCAGGATTAAGGATGGGAGTTTTTTTTAACTACTACAGTTTTTTAAACCTCCTAGTGATTGCTTTGGTTGCTAGCAGGTGACCCGGGCTTTGTTGTATCACTAAATATACCTCGTAATTTATTGAAGTCAGAGTCTCTAGTTGGAAAATAAAAACTTTTCAAAATCTGAACATTCAAACAAAATACAATAAAAGCATAAAGACACTAACTCAATTCTAACAGCTGGTTCAAATGCTTTTTTTAAACAAGTGAAATGATCTCATCGCCTAGGAAAGCAGTTATTTTAAAATGAACCGTAAGGAGTACAGAATATTTCTCTTTTTAGGTCTTTGAAATAAGAGGAGACCAGATCCTCTCTCCTCTCATCTTTAGCTTGAATAGACACTCACTGAGTGTCTGAAGTGGACCTCTTCTTTGACACAATACCCCCTGCTACTGTTGTCCCATTAAAAGGCTGTGGTTGCATATAGACCTAATGACATATGTAGAGCAGGACTGCAACACTGAAACACTTTTTGCTTTTGGAATACAAGTTCTTTTAAAATAACTCACTGCACAGGATTTTAATACATTATGAATCTAAGGAAATTTCTGTTTAATGTAAATTTCTGAGTAGTGACAGATTTGTAACAGATGCCAGCACATTTGTGATTTTTGCTGATTTATCACAATTAACTGTTGTATTATCACAAACAGATTGCATCTAATTTCCAACATGGCCCCATTCAATTACATACCGATAGCAGTCATACTCTTGGCACACCAAAATCACTTTAAAGACAGCAACAGTCATGTGAGCTTGTAGATCTGGTCCTAGTCTTCAAAGCGTTTGATAATGTTCCTTAACTCTGAACACTGTCTTCTCTAGATCTGCATTCTTATTACACTATTCCTAATATGAGCTAGAAATTGTAATCACCCAGTGTCCTTGTCACTAAAAGATTGCAGCTTTCATTTACCTGCTTCAGCTACATTTACAGACAAACTGTTCTTTTTATTCAAATGTAATATTTTTACCTTCCAGTTTTTTGGTATTCTGGGTTTTACAGGCAGAACTGACCTGCAGCGCTGCTTTTACCATGAAACAGATTAAAAACAGAAACAGTACAACCAATGTTTCCCAGTGGATGCACTAGCTTCAGAAAAGACTTCAAAGTATCACAGCTGCCTCACAGAGCATAAAGGTCAGCACTGACTTCAGAAATTCTCCTCGATTTCTTCATCGGACCTCATAAATCCAGATGGATTACTACAGATGCTCCACATGCAAATCTCTTTGGATATCAGGCACATTTGCGTGCAAAGCTGCATGTGAAGTTGCATACACGCTACATTCAAACATCAAAGATTGATTGCTTTGACTCATGAGGTGAAAAGGCCTGGGTTCTGTCTGTCACACTAACGGTCTCTGTTCCTAATCAGTCACACGCATATCTTTATATGGAGGAATCTTCTGTATGCCGGAATGCGGTGTTTCTCCCCTGACCGTCAAACAAAGTATGTAACTTTGCATGAAGTCTGTGTAAGGAGAATAATCATCATGATTACATAAAGGTCTTATCTTCACTGATGGGAAGTTCTTTTACAATAACAATGGATGGAGAGGTGATCTTTGCATGGGAAAGCCCAATAAAAGCATCATTTCAGAACAATTCAGGTTTATTTATGTAGTATCAATTCACAATGACAATGAATAATAAATATAGGCTTAGAACAACACATGTTGCATTGTGTTATTATTTAACAGAAATTACCCCAAAAAGCAGAAGCAGTGTGTGAAAAGTGCATCTCATGACTCAACTTGTAGCTTGTTGAACAACCTTTAGCAGCAATAGCCTGGAGTAATAATTTCCTCTATGACTTTATCAGTCTCTCTCATCACTGTGGAGGAATTGTGGCCGACTCTTATTTACAACACTGTCCCTGTTCATTGAAGCGTCCAGGCATTAGTTTATGTACAGCTCCCTTAAGGTCCCACCACAGCATTTCAATCAGGGTGAGGTCCAAGTTCATGACTGGCTCATTGCAACGCCTTGATTCCTTCCTTTTTCAGTCATTCTGTTGCAGGTTTGCAGCTGTGCTTCATATCACTGTCCCGCAGTGTGACCCAGTTTCAGCCAGGCTTTAGCTGCCAAACAGATGGCCTCACATTTGACTCTAGGATACTTTATTATACGGAGGAGTTCAAGGTCGACTCAGTGACCACAGTAAATTTTGTTAAAAAAATAACGACACTGTGTAATGTGCTGTGATATGATACGATGAGGATTAATCCTTTTTTTCCTATTATGTCCTGAAATGTAAAACCCTCTGGTTTTACAATTGAAAGGAGGTGCACTTTCTTTTGACCATGACTATAAGCATCAAGTGGCAGCATGCCAGACAGTAGAAGATAAAGATTTTCTATCAACGGGAAGATTTTTTTTCTTGCTTTAAAAACTGTTCACTGCAAAAGTGATGTAAAACTACATTTTGCCTTGAGGTGGAGAGTTCATTCAAAAAGCTACTATTAGGAATGTAACTATATGCATTATATATGATATATACTGCGCTTTTATACCCTATTATACTCCCACAGTTTACTTAGTACAACTCAGTACATCAAAAGACTCATTTCTCTTGTCTCTACCTCTAGCTAGCTCGAAGCAAGCCTCATTTTCTTGGTGTCTTTCTGGATTTCGTGTTTATTGGCAGGTCTTCGTACAGGGTCTGTCTGGTGAAGCTCAACGCTGGTTTTCATAAAGTGTGCCCAACCTACTTCTTCCGAATTTGATTTCTGCTGTTCCTTGTTGTGTCTTTTTCCACAAGTTAATGTTGCTGAGGTTGTCTGGCAAATGGATGTCTTCAGTATTCAAGATTGTGTATAGGGTAAGGACCTCTATCCTGTAAAACATTTCTTTGCAACAGAAACGTCAAAAAGAAAACATTTCAAGCATAGCATAATCGAAAAAAATACATTAACAGGAATGGATATGTACAGGGAGTTTTTATGTTTTGAAATTAAAATAGTTTTATGATTAAAAAGGGAGCAATTAAAAAAGTTGTTTTTTCTCAACCTACTCTGTTTACTGCACATCAAGCAATCAAGAAATCTAATTTCATGGTGTTTTCTTACTTTGAAGTAAACATTTATTCATCTAAACAAAAGAAAAAAGTAGAAATGTGAGAATGAACCTCCAAATCTGACTTTGACTTTTACATATGGGCTTTCCAAGAATGTCCTGAAACAGAAAAAAAGGCAAATTGGAGTAGTGATTAATCATCCAAGTCCTTCCCGCTTTGATCCCTTACACTGAGTCGTGCTGCCATAGGAAGAAAAGAAAAGACTCGTGTCTCTGACACATGGATCAAACGAACAGAGTATCAGCTGGTTTGAAAGCAGAACAAGGAGCTCTGTGAAGTCATTTATGTTGCATAACAGTTCATGAGGATCCGAGACAAAAGGAGCCAGTTTAGCCCTGATGTCTTGTTTATTTTTCACAAATCTGCATTTTACGGCGGGGTTGTGGCTGAGGAAAGATAAATTGCTTAATGGCTTTCCTGGAATGCGAAGTTCACAGGAAGGCTAGATTAAAACTGATTTTTGCAGATACAAGAATGCTTTCCTTTGCTTTCAACTTGAATGTTCAAAGTTTATCTGTTTTTGTGAGCCTTAACAAGCCAACACATTCCTTTGGAGAAATAACAACAGCATTTGTTTGATGAAATCGCCAACGTATTCCATATAAACCTGAGTGACTTGCAAAGTGCAAAAAACGTGATCTTGAACGCCTCACAGATTTGCTGATACAGATAAAATCTTATTGTGCTTTTCATGCGGTTTTCACAACATGAACAGAGAGAAACAAGCAACAGTATAACTTTTATTCGGCTTCAGTTTCACAAGTATACGCAAACGGTGCATCAATCATGGAGCGCTTAAAGACTAACAGAGGAGGTTATATGGATGGAAGAAGCATCAGTTTCACCATTTTAGAGTTTCTCCTTCAAAGGATAGCAACCATTCATGGGTCATAATAAATCTGTATGTTCACAGTGATGTAAATAAATTCACTACGAGCAAACAATTTAATTCAAAGACCAGGGCCCAGCTTTAAAGAAACAAATACATATAATGAAAAAGTTTATTGTTTACTTGCAGCTCACACTTGAGCATCCCTGTGGCTTGCACCAAGTGTAAAATAATAGTAATAGTAAGATGAACAACTGCACATCACGACAGAATTATTAGCTAAATTTTAAAATTTCATGTAAGTCATGTAAGTATTTCCCGTCCTTCCATCCATCCATCCATTTATCTACACAGTGATGGGTCGAGAAGCCAGCAGCCTAAGCAGAGAAGCCCAGACTTGCCTCTCCCCAGCCTCCTCCTCCAGCTTATCCAGGGGAACACCAAGGCGTTCCCAGACTACGAGAGATACAATCTCCACAATGTGTCTTGGATATCCTCACCTCACCCATCCTAGTGAGATGCCCGAACCACCGGAACTTGCTCCTTTTGATGTGGAAGAGTAGCGGCTCTACTTTGAGCCCTTCTCTAACAACTGAAGTCCTCACCCTATCGCTAAGGGAGAGGCCAGCCACCCTTTAAAGAAAGCTCATTTCTGTATTGTCACTCTTATGGTTACAAAGCTCGTGACCATAGGTAAGGGTAGGAACGTAGGTCGCCCAGTAAATCCACAGGTTTGCTTTTATGCTCAGCTCTCTCTTCACCATAAACCAGCACAGCATTTACATCACTGCAGATGCGCCTAAGTATTTCTACTAAGTATCTTTTTTGGGTTGGATGTTGCATGCATGCAACATCTTGTGCAGCTTTGCACATGAATGAGCAAAAACTTATCCACCCATATCTTGTTTTTTAAAAGTCATTAAAGATCTTTGCGGTCATTTCACTCTGGAAACAGCCCACTTCAAAGAAATCATTAAAAGCCCCAAATTACCATAGCATTCATACAGATGATGTCTGGATATGAACATCTTCGGTAGGCTAAGCTTTACAAATGTTCTGATGTAATTTTTCAAAAGGAAGCAAATATTGTATTTTCTCAAGCTTATTTATTTAGATATCCAGAGCAGACAAGCATGATATCATCATTACCCATAAGGCCTCAACCTAATCACTAGATCAAACACTGGCACTAAATTAAAGACTCCTGGGGATAGTCGCTGTGAAATGTGAGATTGAGAGAATGAACTGTTATCGAACAGTCTTTACAAAAGTAAACAGTTCTCACGCTCTCTGAAAATGCCGACGGACTAGAGCCAAGTGAGAAAAAGCTAATCCTCAGAGTTCAAAGCAATCAAGTTAATATATTTTATGTCTTAAAATGTTTTCAAATTGGAGCTTCATTTCTCCAGGGTCCAGAGTTACACTGGGAAAAATCTGTACATAAAATGGACACAGCCGAGTAGCTTATTTTTTTCAATAACTAAAATCCAGAAAAAGAATTTAAGTCACAACAGTAGTCGCCTCAAGTCGCTTTATATTGTAAGGTAAGAACCCTACAATATGAAGAGAAAACCCCGACAATTAAATGACCACCTCAGAGCAACCACTTCTCAACAGTGGGAAGGAAAAACTCCCTTTAAACAGGAAGAAACCTCCAACAGGACCAGGCTCGGGGAGGGGCCATTTGATGCAACTGGTTGGGGGGTGATGGGAGAAATAAGAAAAATAAATAAGATAAAACAAAAAGAAAATACGACAAGAAGAAGCTGGTGTGAGAGAGTACTTGTCACTGCCATGAATGAATGGCTACAGGTGGTATGAGGGGCCGTACAAGCCAAAATTCTTTCTTTCACTTTCACACACATATATTCTTTTTTCACATACATATACTTTCATTTTTATTCTCATATTTACACATATTTAACATGCATAATGCAATATTATGCTCTCTTATACATGTGTTGTCATTCATGCAAATAACATATGTATGTAAGAAGAGAGTGCATGCATGTCTAAAGAAAATATATGTATGCAAGAGAATAATGTATGTGTATGAAAAAGTATAGTGGAAACATAAGGAGTAGTGGAAATGGAAGGTAGACTGTCTGCACGGCTGTGATTGGCTGAGAAGCACGAGCCGGTTACTCTCAGGTGTTTAACAGCATGGACGGGGGAGAAGAAACTTGAGTACTTCAGCAAGCTTTGCAATATCAGTCTTTTCGATATCAGACACAGAAACACTTTGGCAACTGAAACCACCAATCAAGGAAAAGGTAAGAACAAAACAGGATGCTACTTAACTGCACATTTGCCAAATACAAAATATTAAATATGCTTTGCTGATTTAGCAACACACTTTGTTACAACATTTTAGCACTAGCTAATTCGTTCAGATAAGCATCCACATTAAAAACAGTAAAGGCCATGATGTTTATTTGAATATTAGTGGCACTATTTGTACTTGTGACCCAAATGTAAGTTGATGCTTACTTTGATATTATTTTATACTAAATTATCTTTATTAATGTGGGAGGTGGTAGCTACATTAGCTTGAAGAAGAAGACTGAAGAAGTCACTTGGATTAGTGACGAAACGTTTTTCCCACTGAAAACGTCCAGATGAACAAAATCAACTTTTAGGGTATGTAAATATAAAATTAAAATAAAACTATGTGAGAGTGTAAGTATATGTATGTGGAGAAGAATGCATGTGTGTGAAAGTGAAAGAAGGATTTTTGGCTTGTTCGGCCCCTCATATCTTTCTCTGGTTTCATAAGCAGTCAGTAAAAAAAAAAAAAACAGTCATCTATTTAAGTTCAGTGCTTAACTATTTCTTGCATTGTCAACAAATCTTGACGATCAAAACAAACAAAAGAATCGTTAGCTTCTCTTTGAATTTGTTCAATACATTCTAATATATTGTTTAAGTTATAATGTCATTTTCATTACTACTACTAATTTAACCACAATGCTAGTAAAGAAAACACAATGGCTTTGACCAGCTTCATTGCTTGGTTCTTCTGGGTTAGGTCTGGGTATGTCAAATAAGTTTTCCAAGTGTGTTACATTTTCTGGTTTAAGAGTGACTTCCTGCTTAAGGATGAACTTCCTGTGTTAGTAAATGCATACACGTGAATGTCAGAATTGGGATTGTATGTATATGTGAGGAAAAGAGTACAAATATCTATGCGTTGAAAAATAAAGGGTATATATATGCACGAGTAGAAATGGCTGCACCTGTAAGGATAATAAATGTATGTCAGCATAAAAATATGTAGCATTAATAAAAAATGGAATATGTGTGAAAGGAAAATTAATGTATGAGTGAATATACATGTATACACATTTTCATTGCAATGTTCACCCTGTGCTAACTTGCATATGACAAATAAAGCTGAAACCGATATGAAATAAGAAGAAAAGTGTACAAAGATGACAATATATGTACGCATGTGTGACAATATCTGTATATGAAAGAACAATATATTTACACAAGAGTGACATAACAAACTTTAGCTTGTTTGGCACCTCATAAAATGGACCACACCCCCCCCCCCCCCCCCCCCCTATATTTTTTCAAATTTACCAAATAGCTCACTATGCCTCTTCCCACTTAAACAGCTTGTTAGAAAGCCAGAGTTAAATTCTACATCGAACACCAATGGAATATTTAGTCTGTGCAAGCAGAGCAGTCTCAGCAGTGCGGCAGTGTGTCTGATATCTATCAAAGTGATTTCCCAAGGGGTCAGGGTTAAAAGAAAAAACAAAAAACGCTCACTGCTCTCAGTTCTAAAAGAAGTAGAAATGTGTTGCTGGCAGTGATTTTCTGCTAGTTCATAAAGCTCACTGGCACAGTTGAAGGGCCTCTGGCCTCAGGTAATTTGGTGAAGAGTCTCAGATTGTCACCACACTCTCAGTGGGAGCCACTTAAAGGATCAGCGCCTGCAGATCAATCTGAACCACTGTAAGCTTGGATGGTTTGTAGTGGGAAAGCAAGCACAGGGCATTTATGCTGTAAGAGTGACTAAACAGCTGATGGTAAACCACTGAAATACCCTGCTACCCTGACAAAGAAGCTTTATCATTTTTAAGATTGTTTTGTTTTTGCTCTTGTTAAAAGAACTAGAAGGTTCATGAAGAACACTGAGTCAGACACACTCATAAACTCTCATAAACAACATATTATTCTAACCATAACACATTGTAGCACGGTGACACAGTGGTTAGCACTGTTGCTGCACAGCAAGAAGGTCCTGAGTTCAATTCCAACATCAGGCCGGGGTCTTTCTGTGTGGAGTTTGCATGTTCTCCCCGTGTTTGCGTGGGTTCCCTCCGGGTACTCCGGCTTCCTCCCACCGTCCAAAGACATGCAGCTTGTGGGGATTGGATAATCCAAATTGTCACTAGGTGTGAATGTGGTTGGGGTTAGTATCTTGCCCAAGGATACTTGGGCAAGATACTAGCCAGGGATCGAACCACCAACCTTCTGACCAGCTCTACCTCCTGAGCTACAGCCACTCCATTTTATTTAGTGAATCTTTTATTGTATCTCAAATTATAGCTTCATAATGATTACAGGACATCACATTACTTGTTCCTATCGCTTAATGATGCAAAATTATCATATAGAAATAAAAAACCTTAAGTTGTGCGCTATTTGAACATGTTGCCCGCCTGCAGCACTAAAGGACTCCGTGAGAGACGTCTGTCTCGCCCTAGCAGCACCTGTCCCTCTCGTCTCGTCCTCTTCAGTTCGCCTCAACATACGCTCGTCATATTCTGTGATATGATTTACTGTGAGGTATTTGATGAGGTTAGTGGTGTTGCCACAACACCTGTCTTGCCACATGTATCACAAACCACGTCTCGGCTGTTTGTGTAGGTAAAATACATCCACACATGACTCCAATTACGCTCAGCCATTGTTGTGAGTGCGCACACTAAGGGGCTGGACACATTTATACAGTCATATTTCGCATATGACTAAGAAAGGCGGAAGAGGAAGTAGTTTCTTCCAATGTAGACAATCTGAATGATATAGTTTCTTTCCACTGTGTTCCTGTTAATGATAAACTACAAATTTACCCTAAATTACTAAAATATTAATATTTTAATGTGAGAATTGATTCTAGAACATAAATGACTGGTATCGGAGGAATCGATATTTCAGTATTGATCCGCACATAACTAGTGTCGGATGCTTGAGACGTCCGCTTGAAGATGCTTGAACTCCCTGCTTGAGTATTTAATAAGCAGTTAATGTCATTGTATGTTGATATTAATAAGTGCTTGTCTTCAATGCTGAGATATTTATATCATAACACTTGTTTTTTGAGTTGAAAATTGGTACGTGTCTTTTGATATACCAACCTCAACATCTCGGGAGAAGTCACTTACAACAGAACAAGCTGCTGTTAACCAACACGTTGATACATACTCATATGTGTTTACAACTACATTAGAGAGCACAATAAAGTGCTCACTAAATGCTTACACACTGCTAAATGGGGAGGGGTGGAAAACAAAGTGTTCCTGGCTCTAATCTAATCTCATCTAATATAAGTTAGAGAAAATGTGGGACAGCTAAGTCACAAAATTTAGTATTATTAATAACATGATGTTACACAAGTTCAGTCATTGTAGATGTTTTCTTGTATTAAATTAAAGGAATTGTACAATTTGATTTTACACGTGACTACCACTTGTTATGTAGTTTATTTTAGTGACACTTTGAGGGTGTTACCAAAGCGTAGATGATTACAAATAAATTACAAAAAATCCACCACAGCCTTTTCTTTCTACACATTTTGTGACAATATTTCTGTATCTTTTGTATTTGTATCATTGTATCTGAAAATGCAGGTACATCAGTAAAAACACAACAAAGAAAAAAAAAATACTATGTTTGAAACAGTTTGAAAGCTGTTACATATTAGCAGATGTAAATAATTAGTATCCCCTTCTATAAAAGCATGTCTTATTTGCACATTAGATTTGCATTTTCTGCTGCTGTATTTCAAGACATAAAAGGATGAGTGCAAAGTTAAGTAAACAAACATGCAGTAAGTTTGACAGTGTAAAATGAGTGGGAAGGAGCAGTCATTGAGTCTTTTCATGTCCGCTCATTGGCTGGGTGTCATTACGTTTGTGTTTTGTTTTGCCCCCTCCGGCATCCACAGAGGAAACCCATCCCTCATGAGCAAAGTGCACGACGGAGGGGGTGCTCACCACCGAGGCCCTGGTCTTCTGCCTTGTCATTGGTCACGGCGAAACCTACATCAGTTTAAAACCAGACACCACTTTCTTCACACAGCACAACCCCCTAAAAAGAGAGCTGAGGAGGGAGAGGCTGCACGAGAGATAAGCAGAGTTGGTCTCAGGATGCCTGCATATGCCACCAACATGAGGACAAAGTTCCCCATCATAGCCTTGATTTTGGAGATTATCACCATCATCCTATTTGCGGTATTTGTCGTCTATGATGATGGGGAACATGGACACCATGACTCACACGACACCCACAATAACACTGACCATAAATTGAAGCCTATGGACCTCTACCCCAGTAAGTCTACCTGGAGCCGCATGCTTGCTTGCTTGGTCAACATTTTATTTATAAATAGATTTTTATGAATGTTATATCTGTTATATCACAGTGTTGAGACTGCATCTAATTATTTGGCTAAAAGCAGAAAATATTAGTCACACTGAAATTTTACAGAAAACAAGATGACAAACATTTTGCTTGTTTCTCATAAAAATAGCAAAGTAAACAACATTTCCACATTTCTTTTTACTTTCTTTTTCTTGAATAAAATAAATTATATTTTAGGGGTCTAGTTAATCAATCAGTTGCTTGCAAACACAAATTAGAGGTTGTTTCCAACGCAGGTCAACTAAATGCAATAAAAGGAGTCATGGGGTTGAATTCTCATCTGTCACAAGGTCTAATCAAACACATTCAGCTGAGAAAACAAGTGAATCCTGTTGGGAAAGGTGGAGGTCACATGTGATTTCATTACTGTGTCCAAAAAAAGGCTCATAAAGGACAGTCAGGTGGAAGCTGGAGGTTTTGTGCTGCATTCAAATTGATATTTTTCAAGTTATCCTGCAGTAGCTTTAGCATTTTTTGTGGGCTCTGAGCGGTTTCTACAGTTAAGCGGCTTCTTTGCAGCTTGTGCACTTATCTGCATTCAGATAGCTGCTGTTTTACTGCGTGAGTGCCTGCTCATGATTGGGTGGGGCGGTTGTGACACCCAAGAGATTAGCTCAGCATTGAAGCTGACCGTATCTTCTGCTTCACATGGGATGTTTAAGTCACATACGTTGACTATCAAGAAATAAATTCTGAAGTAAAGATCACATTTAAGGCTAGACTCTGCTGTGAACTCTGCTGTGTCTTTTCTGCACAAAACTTATGTTATCTTTGTAACACTCTATTAATTCCCAGTTAGTCATGAAGGAGTAAAATATATGCAGTGATTTATCTTCAAAAGTTCAGAAGGGATACTTGTTTTTGGAATAACAGGCCCAGAGCTAAAACTTTTGCAAAATTTAAATTATGCTTGATAATCTAAAACCATTAGCATTTAAACTGGGACTGCGCAATGTTAGAAAGCATGAGGCTTGGGGTTGCATGCTGAAAGAGATCCATTATCTCACACATCCCAGACTTCTGCAATTACAAGCTCAAAGGACAACAAATAAGCAGTTAAAATATGCAATTTGCAGAAGTAAAATTGTGGTCATCTGGTATGAAAAAATACCTCAAAAATGTTGTAATTATGACACTTTGTCTTTCATTTCTTCTTAAAGAGTGATTAATATGCTAAATTAAACATTAAAGTAAAGGAAGACTTTAACTTAATACTTTGTGAAATGAAATAATTATTCATCTTTTTTATGTGTGGCTTGAAAAAAAAAAGCTGCACATTTGCACCTGAGGTGTCTCTCGCTTGTCTTGTTTCAGCCAGTTCTTCAGAGGATTCGCGTTACCTAACATCTAGGCGTGGTGCCAGTCACTGTGCTGCTTTCCAGTTTTATCTCATCCCTGTCCGCAATCTACTGTTCACTACTACAAAGAGAGCAATTCTGACTCACCCAGCTGAGAAACAGAGAGGGGTGCAAGTTATGGGGCAAAAAGATTTTCTTCAAAACAGCTTCATGGAGATAAGCTTAGTCAGATGTCTACACATCAGCTTGCATGTGCAGATGTCTTCAAAATGCTGATTGTTACTGATAATTAAGACTAAAAGGGAAAGATGTGACTCTCTTTTGGTGTTTGGTTTTCATGTTGAACCGTCAGAACCTGGAGCGTTTTTATTATAATAGAGCACACAGTAATCAGATGTTGAGCTATCAGGGCTTTTAAGCACATATACAGATTCCTGACTAAAGCAGATGTGAGTGGGTTTGTATGTTTCCCAAATACCCAAAGATGTGTTAGAAATTTGCTGACATTCTATATGCAGAAACAGTTTATGGAAATAGATGTGGATGAATTTAATCTCCCCCATTATCACCATTTGAAAGCTGCTGCTTGTAAAATAATGTACTCTGATGTAAATGGCGCATGGGAGCCTGACGCTTTAAACAGCTTTAACACACCTACGTCTGAGCTTTTTCATCTAGGGGATAAAATCAAAATGTTGAGATTAAGTTCACATTCAACCTCTATTTTTACTTTTCAAAATGCTAAATCATAATAAATACTTCAAATTTTTAACATAAATGTCTATCTACAAAATATGAAGCAGATGATACTTTTATAGTATAATACAAGGCCGCAGCTAGGAAAAGCTGATCTTGCCTTAGCACAAAGACTGGAAACAACTAATCTGACTATTTTACAAGTCAACAAAAATCTCCAAAGTTTAATGTTTAACACATTTTATGTAAGTGTAAAAACAACATGTTGTCAGACTGTTTCTTGGCAGCGTATAGTAACATCCTGCAGCCTTTGCCATTTGTCTGATAAACTACTGAAAACTTTGTGGTAATAACACTTCAGCCATTAAACAGATGAGATGTAACATGTAAAATAAAGAATTTTAGAGGCTTAAACTGGCAGATCTTTTTGCTTTTCTTTAGGGAGTTCAAAGTTGGTCTTCTCCATTTTCAGTCTTTGTGCTAAGCTAAGCGAAAAGGCTGCTTTATATATTACACATGAACACAGCGAAACCACAGACTGTATATAAAAGATAGGCACACTCACATTGTTTATGGTCTCATTATGTTGAAGCTGTAATTTTAGCATTTTGGCTAAATGCTAGTAGAGACAACAACTAGAGAAAACTGTCTGTAGCTGTTTTTCTAGAGACAGACTATAGTTGGATGCAAAAATAGAGTCCTAAACTATCAGCTAAACTTCATAACCTTGGTTAGCAAGTTGCATTCATAATTTATACAGAAGCATAGTGCAGACATAGTAGACAGGTAGCTGCTAGCTGGTGTTGAGAGACTAATGTGCAATACCACACAACAGGCTTTTCAAAGCTACCAACACCAAAACATGGTCAAGAGGTCTAGTCCAGTGATGCTAATTAGCCTAGTGAAGCTTAGCAGATAGCCATTCACTGTCCAGCTGTTTATATCAGCACATCAGGCAGTTAGAATAGCCACACCCCTAAATAAACTCACCCTCTCTCTTCTATCCATACACCAAAACCTTATTTGTACCATGCTGTAAGCATGTTTACTTTCACTGTGAAGTATAACATTTTAAAACTAAACTAGCTTTCAGATTCTGCCACCAGTGGCCAGCAGAGGAACTGCAGGGTTTTTTTCGGCACTTGTTTTAAGTCATTTAAGTACTCATAACTAACTAAGAACAAACAAACTGAGAAGTGGCTGTAAAAGTATTCTTTAAGGCTGCAACACAGTGTGTCCTGTCTAGACAATAACAGACACATTATGTGCTCATTATGAACTAAGGAAGTGAGTCTATTGTTTCCCAGCCTACACATACATACAACTTGATATTTTTTCCACATGTGAAGCTCATCATAGCGAGCTTAAGGCCTTAAGGGAAACAGAAGTCTCCCTTCCTGCCATGATGATGACTCAAATCCCCCTAAAATGTATTTGGCCTTAATCCAGACTCATTTATCCTCACTTATCATAAAAATTTGTTTGTACCTTCTTACTGCAGAATACCACATATGTATATATACTTAATCAAGCAGGGGATATAAGATGAGCAAACTCCAAACCCTGCTGCCTTTTTCAGTCTAACGGCTGACAAAAAGAGATAAGAGTGCACAAAGCACCCCCTCCCTTTGAGACATCTTAAGTTTAGACTTATTAAGATCATATGCACTTAATAGAAAAGCACAAGGCCATAACCCCAACAGGGACAGTGGGGATATTTTCTCAGCATGCCATTCATAGTGTGATTGAATTGCTTTTCCACCTGACAGGTCACAGCTGACAATGAGGCCACTGTGGACAGAAATGAATCCTGAGAAGTCCAGCTACTTCTCAATAAGTCATTTAAACCACAAAGTTAAAAAAACAAAACAAAAAACATTCCACTGTGAGCAGCAGGGTCGCAGCAAATAATTTAGTTTGAACTGAATAAGTGCTTCATTCAATTCAATTATAAGACCACATTCAACTGAGGTTAAAGTGGGACTAGCTAACACAGCATTAACTGACCTCCCTTCTCATGTCCTCAGTGTTTCAGGACGTCCACGTCATGATCTTCATCGGCTTCGGGTTCCTGATGACATTTCTCAAGAGATACGGGTTCAGCAGCGTGGGCATCAACTTGCTCCTGGCTGCCTTTGGCCTGCAGTGGGGCCTCCTCATGCAGGGCATCTGGCACCTGGAAGGGGGCAAGATTAAAGTCAGCATTTTGAAGTATGGCTTTCTTCGCTGCACATATCGCTTTTCAAAAACAACTGCTATAGGAAAAATGCACATGGCTGGCTGTAGGTTTGGGGTTGCTGTCATGATGCAAGTCCCTGAGACTTGCACAGCCTTCTACATCATTACCAAGTACATGCTAAATAAAGCCAAATCCTGCACATGAGTAGTTCTAATAGATCACAGATGATGTCTGTTGATGTTTTTTCTAAGAACTTTTGTCCTCACTCCTGCAGAATAATCAATGCAGATTTCAGCACAGCTACGGTCCTGATTTCATTTGGCGCCGTTCTGGGTAAAACCAGCCCTGTGCAGCTCCTCATCATGACCATACTGGAGATCACCATCTTTTCCGTCAATGAGCATCTGGTGGTTGCTATCATGGAAGTGAGTTCATAGTAGCAAGTGCATGTGTGTCCATGAACTGAGCAAAAAAACATAAATCCCAACATAACAACCATGAATATTCACTGTTTTATCAAACACTACTGTGGGTCTATCATGCCTTTCTCTTCAACAGGCTAGTGATGTTGGAGCATCTATGGTCATCCATGCTTACGGAGCCTACTTTGGCTTGGCAGTGGCTCGAGTACTTTACAGACCAGGTTTAAGAAATGGACATGAGAACGATGGATCTGTTTATCACTCTGATATGTTTGCTATGATCGGTAAGAGAGCACTGAAAATAATTCTGTGATCATATATTAAAATGTGTTTACAGAGATAGTTTTCCCTTCTTTCCTGTGACTTTCCCTCCCTGGTGCATCACTGGCCTCCAATGGAAGTCAGACTTATGCCATCTAGTGGACACAGACAACTGTGCAGCATGGACCTTGACGTTTCCGTTTTTACATCCTCTTCTACAGGAACCATCTTCTTGTGGATGTTCTGGCCCAGCTTTAACTCAGCCATCGCTGAACCACCGTTGAGCTACACTCAGCTCACTGCAGTGATCAACACCTACCTCTCCCTGGCCGCCTGCGTGCTCTCTGCCTATGCCATCTCCAGCCTGGTGGAGCACAAAGGAAAACTGGACATGGTCTGGCAACTTTACTCTAATAGTTATAACAGCGACAGTTCACAGAGTTAAAAGCAGAAATTCAGTCATACAGTTGTCTTTATGTCTTTCTACTGCACAGGTGCACATTCAGAACGCCACCTTGGCTGGTGGTGTTGCAGTGGGAACATGTGCTGACATGAGCATCGGGCCATTTGGAGCCATGCTGATTGGGCTCGTAGCTGGCATTATCTCCACCCTGGGATTCAAATACCTAAATGTGAGTCAAAAGAAAGACAACTGGTACAACCTGGTACAGGCTGAATCTGAATTAACAATGTGTACTTTTGTTGGTGACTAAAAATCCCCTGTCATTCCTTCTCTGCAGCCTATACTGGCATCCAACCTGGGTATCCAGGATACCTGCGGTGTCCACAATCTGCATGGCTTGCCTGGCATCCTGGGCGGGCTGGCTGGAATTGTGGCTGCAGCTTTGGGGAAAAAAGATGGGTAATAGTCACCACACACACTATCTCACCACAGTATTATAATAACCCATATATACACACATAAAAGCAATATGGCTTTGACACGATTTACTTCATTTAAAAGTCACTTCTTCTCATCCTGTCTCCTTAGTGCTAGCGCTGCCATGCAAGCTGCTGCCTTGGGTTCATCCCTCGGGTTCGCTTTGGTTGGGGGTACTATTACAGGTGGGCAGAGGAGATTAATAAAACCATAAATGTTACACCTAACGGCCAAATTGCTCAATAGAAAGACATTGAGGTTTAGAAAAGGGTGATCAAACATTCATTTTCTTCTTTAAGGTCTAATAATGAAGTTGCCTTTCTGGGGACAACCTCCAGACCAGAACTGCTTCGATGACTCTATTTACTGGGAGGTAAGAAATCCCATTCCTCATAAATATTATCTTCAGGTCTCTGACTGTCTGGTCCGAGTGGCAGAAGGCAGATTTGTTTATTCAAGTTATTAACTCAGATAGACGTGGTTCATATATCAGTATAACTAGAGAAAAAGAGCAACTGAGCACATCCAGGCACAAAAACTACACATACCTGACAAACACCGTGTTTTAATAATTAAAGTATTAAACCAGAGCCAAATAATAAGCAGTCAATCAGTATATCATTAGATACATATTTTAATTCACAGAAACACATTGTGCATATCATGCATGTCCATAAATGCATTGTGCATTTGTTTGAACTGTATTTTGCTTGCCTGGTGACCATTTATGCCACAGACAAATAATTTGCATTGCTCGTTTTCCAGGTTCCTAATGAGGAGGAAGAGAACGAGGAGAGCCTGGCTCACGGAGATCAATCAAAGCACAAAGCAGATGTTTAAACAATTGCCCACGATTTTGCCTTAGCTATAAATGAAGACGTTTTTTAAAAAGTCACAGTTCAGCTTCACCACAAAATCAAATATCAGTTTGTTGATCCAGGATTCGCTTAAACGTGGTGCTTATTCCATTTCTGAACTGCTAACCACGCAGTTATTTTCATTATAGTAAAGTTTGAATTTGTATCGGAAAGAGCACTTAAACATTTCCGCATAAAAGCTAAATATATATATATATATATATATATATATATATATATATATATATATATATATACATATATATATATAAATGCATGATAAAAATTTTAAATTTGGTTAAAACTTCAGGGATTTTTTGACTTTGATTTATATTCACGAACCGCTCCACAGCTTCACTGCTGACACACTTGTATAAGCTCTTTTTTTAAATTTTCATTTTATATCATAAAAAAAACATAAAAGCATATTTACTATATGATTACAGTGTGTATTTTTCTTATACATTATATTTTTCTGTAGAAGCTCGAGCAGAAAAACTGCACTTTGACCTCACTGGAGAGGTCAAGTCAGGCATTGTAAAAACCAGCAATGTGGCTCTGAAGTGTGCAGGGACAGCCGTATGATATTACTGCAACTAATAAACCTTCCTAGCATTTTCTATCTTTCTGAGCGCAGCTGTAGAAAAGTTGATTGGCTGTCACTGGGTGAGCTGGGGTTTGTTTTTCACTCTGTTTTCTGTTCAGAGCAAATGTATTCCTACATGTACATACAGTTTAGATCTTAGACATGGACATGGTCAGTCTTATCAAAGCTTTAAACATAGCAACTGGTACTGAATATTTTTCAGATATTATTCAAACAGTATGCAGTGCCGCGATGGCAACAAACAAGCTGTCATACCATAGATAGTATCATAATATTCATCAGTTTTCTTTCCTCTATTGCTGTGAAATTTGTGCACTGTGCACTCCCTCAATCTAGATTTTGAACAGCATGATGGCAAAGCACTGCAGGACAGGTTAAAACACGGGCCTGAGCGCTAGATAAAACTGACTTAATGATTTTCTTGTTTTTTCTCAAATGATCTATGATGCTCACACTAAAATGCATCATGATTTTGTATTTTTATACAGCTGACATGAGCTCTTATTTGTATGGTATACTATTACTGTCATAATAAACATGTTTTTGTACAGTTTTTGTGGTTATTTTAAAAGCATGTTTCAAGCATTTCAAGTTCTCAGTTTAACTAAAGAAATGTTGTGTGTGTGTATGTGTGGGGGGGGAGGGTTGTTTCTTTTTATTTTTTGTCTTGGATTTTTCCCTTCCTCTGTTTAAGCAATGAGAGACAGAGCATAATTTTAATTCTACACAATATGACCGAGTTAAATGATTACCAGAATGACATCAATGCATAATCTGACTCTTCGATGGGTGCATGGCTCAATTATAACTGCAATTTCTCCGTTTCTTATTGATTTTTTTTGATGGATCGCCATGAAATTTTGTTCAGACATCCATCACTCATCACTTGACCTGCAATACACACAATATACTTTAGCTCTGCAGAGCCCACTACATCAGCTGAATTATCCGTATTAGAGACAACTAAACAAACAAACATCTGAAAATAAATGCATGGAAATTTTTATTAGGGGTCGCCAAAGCAGATGAAGGGGAAGCAGACTTCCCCTTCACTCCTGCCACTATTCTTCTTTTGCAAATCACTACTAATACTCATCTCCACCTACTCCACCCTGTCTGCGTGCTCTTCTTGCTTGGGATGGTTGACCCCAGGTATTTAAATTCATCCACCTGCACTCTCACTCCTCCTTTCTTCTTCACCCTCCCATTCACGCATGCATTCTATCTCACTTCTTCTGACTTTCATTGCTCTTCTCTACAGAGCATAAGTCCACCTCTCCAGGCTTTCTTCCAACTACTTTGTACTCTCACTATAGATCACAGTGTCGTCTCCTGCCTGACCTCATCTGTCACCCTGTCTATCACCACTGCAAACAAAAAGGGATTCAGAGCCGATTTTTGATGCAATCACACCTCCACCTTGAACCCATATGTTACTCCTACTGCACATCTCACCACTGCCTTGTTGTCCTCATGCAGTGTGGGATGAACACAGTGTTTGTGTGGGACAAAGAGAGACGCGTTCACAATGCTGGGATGTTGTGAAATATATAATATAGAATGCAACTTTTTTAACATTTTTACTAAGGAAATATAATAATAATAATAATAATAATAATAATAATAATAATAATAATAATAATAATAATAAAAGAAGGTGAAATTTATTCTCATTTATCACTTGTGATAGTTGCTGTATTCGAATATAGCTGCTTTTCTCACTGGTAACAGTCTTGGTAGTTTGGCATACCTGTTTTAAACAAATTATGACTCAGACATATTATGTCAATTCACATCATATTTTGTCCTGTGCAAAATTGAAATACATGTCTAGCAGGAGAAAAAATGACCAAAAATTTTCAATGATATTCATCAAAATCTGCAAAGCTGTAGCTTGCAGCCTTCTTTAGTGCACATAGCATTTTCTTGATTTGATTTTATTCATCTAATTAGAATAAAAAGCCCTCTTTTCACATACACTGCGTAAAAAGGCGAATTTTAGATGCATCTCCCACAGGACCTGTTAAAATGTGGAACACTCTCTCAAGATATGGGAGAGGAGGACAAGGAATAAAAATATACTTATCTGCCATTCCTGTTTTCTAATGAAGCATCACAGTTCCTCTCTTGTTATCATAAGCTTTCTCTAGACCACTTATTGATTAAATTATATTCAAAACTCCTTCTCTTTATTTAAATATAATAGTATAGTAGTATGTTTTCATCGAGCAAACACAAGCAATGCGAATACTCTGCAATGAATAATATCTCTGTCGCCACTGGGGGGCGCTGTGATAGCTTTCGGTTCTTCTCGCGCCTTTGTTTTGAAAGTAGCTTGTACCGGTGCATCATGGGATACAAAATGTTTCCTAAGGTAGCTAACTAGTGCTAATTTACCGGAGATAACTGGTTATAAACTCACAGTTTACCCCTTCTTAAAGTCTTTGTAGATAGAAAATATTAATATAATTTCAACTGCACCCAACTGTCGCTATGGTGAGTACAAAAGCTCAGGTTTAATAGCTTATAGCGGGGGGAATTTTTAGCTGTAGCTCTGTAAACGTAGCACTGTCTGCAACGTTTTTGTATAGCCATATCTCCGTATTCTTTCATTTATTTGGGGTTTTGTTATTCGTAGCTTTGCCAGCTTATCCAGGAGCTTTAAAGGGTGACCTGTTTCTTGTCACACACAAAACCCGCACATATACACACACGCAACACAAGCAATAATGATTTCTCTGCGTTTGCAGTCGGCAGAAGCGGACTGTAGAGTGTCCACCTCCTCCAGCTCCAGGAAGGATGAAAGGAAAAGATCCAGAAGCACAGGCAAGTTTTTCCCCAGTGCTTACCGGTTGCTCTTTCATTTTATATATTTTTTATTAGAGTTAACAGCTGAAGACACGTGACGTTACGGATGGACATAGATAAATAGATGAATAGATACTTAATTGATCTCAAGGGAAATTATAGCAGCCAACAGTGTAAAACAGTGTCTCATGTTGGTGACTGGTGATCAAAGAGTGGACTGATTGTTGCTGAAAAGAAGGAAAACTGACTGTTAAATTAGTGTTTACCTATTATGTTTACTATATATAGTTATAGTAGATGCAACATATCTCTCCAAATCTATCAAAGATTTGACTGAAAGTCTTCATTTTTTGTGAAGATATAGCAGCAAAAATACATAAAAGAGTTCACATTAGCAGAAAAACAATAAAACAGGACACATTTCCTTTCTGTTTCACTGCACCTAGAGCTATATAAATGCTTAAAAATAGTAAAAACCAGAGTACAAATTATGTTTGTGTATGTCATATTCAAAATGACACCTTAGTAACCAATTATACTCCCTTACTGTGTCTCGCTTCCAGACACTGTCAGACAAGGGAAATGCTGAATGGCTGCATTTGTAATTTTGTAAATATGGCTTACGTTAGTTTATTGTGTAATTACATTTTTGTTTTGCCCCTTTTTTTCAGGAAGAGAAAAAAGGAGGCGGAAACGCAGCCGTAGCAGATCTTCCTCATCATCCTCTTCCAGCTCATCGTCGTCGTCTTCGTCTGCATCGTCATCTTCATCGTCATCTTCGGGTTCTTCACGGTCATCCAGCCAAAATCGCAGCAGCTCTAGCAGTAGTGGTAAGTGTGCACTAAACGTCTGAAATGTATCTAAAGAGTCTTTTTTTTCTCCTGAAGTTTCTCATCACAGTGCTGATATCTGTTTGGATTCAGCTTAGTGTGTTATTTCTGTTCCTGTTAGACTCTCGCAGTAAATCCAGAAAACAGTCCAAGAAAAGGAGAAAGGAGAAACATAAAAAAGTAATTTACTATTCATTTGTTAGCTTATATTGCTAAAGAATTTTTAAGCCCCAAGAAAACTGAATTATGCTTTTTTCTTTTCTATCCAGAAAGGGAAGAAAGAGAAACGGTCTAAACGTAAGAAAGAAAAGAAGTCAAAAGGAGAGGAGGACAGCTCAGGACCTGTGCAGATCTCCAAGGTAGGAAAACATTCAGCAAAAACCTTTACGTGTTTCTGTTAGACGAGTGTTTTATATTGGTGCATTATATCATGTAAATATATTCATGCATTTGCAAACAGTTCTTTCACAGGAAGAATAGAGTGATTATTTTTTAAGATTATGGACTAGCACTTTAATCATTAGGTGTTCTCACAATGGCCCAAGATGAATTACAGAATAAGTCTATTCATCTTTATTCTTAGAATAAAACATGCAACAATTGCTACTCATCCTCCTCATCTTTGAGGTGGGAATAACAAAGCACACAAGCACCTGTCCAAATGAAGCTTGCCTCACCATGAAGTCCCCTCCAAAATCCTATAGACCATAAAGGACTTCTAATATCAAAGCCATCCATAATAGGTGGTAATATTCTTCATTTTACAACTTTGTTTTTAAAGAGTTGTGACTCCAGCCTGGCTAATATGACAGCCATTTTAAAGTCAGAACACCCAAACGTTTTATTCTTTAATTGTTTTGATCCATATTTCTTCATACTGTTACTGCAGGTGTGCATCTTCGCGTTTTCCAACATTTTTGTTCCATCCTTAACTTGGCTTTTATTTTGAAAATTGACCTCATTCTTTATTCTTTTCCTGTACCTGACTTCCTGCCATCCTCATACGCCATGTGCAGCTTCCATGCATAATAAACCCAGTGCTGTGTTAAGCATCACAGAACAAAGAGCCGTTTCTGGGACATGCTGTGGTGCATTTCTTCAAATTGCAAGTGTTGTCTTGAGTACAGCCTGTGTTTGCATTGATATTGGAATGTGATAAAGCCTGTCTGGCATTTTCCTGGGATTAGTTAGAAGTTGAACTGATAAGATTCTTTAACATTAAATGTGTTTTTCTTTCAGTATTTGAAGGACAGGAAAAAGGGCAAATACAGCATGATTTCAGGGAAGAAGATAAAGATGAAAGTAAAGAAATCAAAGAAAGACAAACAGGTAAGCAATCAGATGGGCCTTTTTGTAGTTTATAGATTGTTTGTGTTTTTTTTCACTTGCCTTATGTTTGCTTTGTTTTCTTACAGCGAGACAAAAATCGAGCAGAGCTTCTGGAGTTCTTGAACTCTACCCTGTAATCCCGCTGTGAACACCGGTCCTGTTTGTCAGGCCCAGACACCTCAGCAGATCTCAGGAAAAAATAAAAGCAGAGTTTTCTGAGAAGGAAAAGATGACTGTAAATTGAGTTGCCACAGAGAGGCAGCAGCAACGTTGCCGGAGTGCAGGAGGAGATATTTCTGTGGGCAAAACAAGAAGCATTCACACCGCAGGCTCATGATGTAAGCGGTGTTATTATTAAGCAGTTGGGTAAGTTCATCTGTGGTCCACCAGATGGAAATAAAGTTGCTCACCTGCTTCTGACTTCTCAGATTTGCTTGCAGTTTGTCATCTCTTTCAAAAGAAGAACTCCCTAATTAGGTCGCAACATACCATTTCACAAAATACTGAATTCAGTCAGTAATTGGTTCAGAAGAGGTATGGGCTTAGATCTATATGTGTCTTCCATGTGTGAAGCTGGCTCCAACATTACCCACAGTGTATCTCAGCCACCGGCAGCCTGGTCGGAGTCTCGTGTAGCAACAAAAAGAGGACTGATCAAGTCACACCCTCTGATTTTCTTTTTTAATAAACCTGATTTAAAGATTTGAAAACAGACTTTGCTGTTCTTCTTTCAGCTCTTAGTTACTTTCCCCATTCATAGCAGCCTTCCTACATTTAGAATGGTTTCGTACGTTCATTTTCTGCTTGTAGCTGATGAGAATTGTGGTTGCAAAAGTGCAAGTCTGATTGTGTGTTGAAATAAGTTTTTAACATGTATATTATGTTAAAAATGCGAATCGACTCTGTATTGTTGAATTATTATAGTAATTCTTATTCAAAACCATTTATTCTCTCATGAACAATGTTTCAAAATCAGTTATTTTTATTGTATTGACATATAAAAACACAGACACTGTCAGTTCCTCTTGTGTGGAGACGATGTCAAGATGTTTATGGATGATGGATGAAACCTTTTATGTATTGCTGAATAATGGTGGGTGACAAATGGAGCAGAAACAGCAATTAAAGTGCGTCAAAGCTTTTACTTTGATCTGACAGGCTTTGATGATTAATTCCTCTTCCCCCAACCCCTCCCCTCCAACACCCTCTTGCAAATAAAGAGCACAGGAAGAGAGCTTTCAGTTCACCGACCTTGGATGATGAATTATGTTCCTGGGTCCTTCTGTGCAGTTCAGGAGGGAACGCGTGACTCACCTTCTCATTGGATTAAGTCATTTGTTTTAAGACTATTTTCCTTCTATACAAAAACTGTATGAACAAAATGTATAGCCCAGTCCTGCCTGTGTAGTCTGACCTAGCACCAAGTTTCTCCTCCCAATAAACAGCAGTTTAAATTCGATTAATTTCCCTATTAGGCTACATTAAAAAGCCTTCAGTGCTTAGATGCCAAATCTCTGCAAAATGAAAGAGGCATCACTTCAAGTAGTGATAATCTCATGAAAATTCTTTCAAGTACTGAAAAATATTTAAAATATGATAAACTAGAAAAAAGACACTTCAGATAGGAGAGTAAAGCAGAGTTAAATGCTGATTGGTACTGTACTGTAAAACCAGGAGGACAGATGGACTCATCCTCTCTCCTGGTGCAAAAGTGGACACTGCTACAAAGCATCAGTCCTACTGAAACGTCCCACCATCATCATTATCATCATTATCATCATCACCATCTCTGTCCCGTGAACTCCCGCATCAAACAATCTTACTGCTGCCGGTTCCTTTGTATCTAAAGTCAGGCATGCTCCACACTCTCTGCATCTTCTCGTCCTTGTCCATCCCTCTCTCCACGTCCTCTGACACGGTTTTGAGGTCGCTTAGACCCGCCCCTTCAGCTGCAGCAGAGGTCAGGCCCACTGTGCTTCCAAACGGGTTGATCTTGATCCGCGATCTAAAGTTCATGAGGGAAACGCTCATGACACGTTTGTTGTTCCACTGGCGAGCAAGTCGCTCCGCCTCCTGCTCCTCCTTCAGGTGATCCAGAGCCTCCATGAGGACAGAGCGAAACAGACCAGAAACTTCATGCACTTCAGGCTCATTGGCCTGCATGGCCTCCCTGAACCTGTGCAAAGAAATGAAACAGTGATTGTGTTGTTGTTAGTGCGATGGTTTTGTAATTGCCTTTTTTATAAGGTTGTTTTGTGCACCCTTTCTACAAAAAGATGCCATTAAAAATGTTTTTCATTTAAAAAATATGAACATTATTAGCAATTAGCTTCTAACTAACTCATACGACAAGTTTGAATCATTTAGAGTCACATTTCCCACCTCTATATACTTGTTAGGTTCAGATGCTTGTAAACAAAAACATCAAATCAGCTAATCGCACAGAAGCAGCTCAGTGCATTTAGGAATGGAGACTTCATAGAGACGACCAGCTGAAGCTCAAACTGAACATCAAAAGGGGCAAAAGAAAGGACATTTGCTACAAGACAGACTGGTCTCTAAGTATTTCAGAAACTGCTAATCTGCAATTATCTAACAAGCAGTTTTATTAGATGAAATCTGAGCATTGTGAGATAACAAATGGTGGAAACTAAGTTCTTTGTCTTGTGTCCTTAATGAGTCCAGTGGAGTGACAGCAGATGCCTTTTAATACAAACGTGCTCACATTATAACACCTGCTTGCTCTTCTAGCTGTGAATCACTTGAGATCCTCAAAGCAGGACTGTCTATATACATGCTTTGCTTTTTCTTTTTTTTTTTAAGTAAAGTGCATGTGTGAAAGCGACTATGGTCAAATGATCTGATAAAAGGATGCTGGAACTGCACAAGTCAGTTAATGAGCATCATCATTTTCTAGCAAATTCTGTGTTTCTTTTGTCGGTACGTTCGATAAATTGAATCTTTCACACGTCCCATGACATGTAATGCTCAGAGCCATCTTAACCTGCCTGTAACAGATGAGGATCCACATGATGGCAAATGTTCCTCCTATGCCAACAAGTGCCTGAGGCCCTAACAAACCTTTAAATAGAAAACCTGGGAACCAGTTGCTCAGTAAGTACTTCAAACTGACTCCTAATTGGCCTTTTGATCAACTCATGCTAGCTCAGATTTAGCATCTCTGCTGTTGCTTTTATGATTCCAATTTTAGAAATACAGTGAAATATTCCTATTAAGGATACAATTTAGTTTGGCAAGACATTTTAAAAGAAACGGAAATCCATCCTTAGGCCTTCATATGTCATGATCCTGGGCTGACTTCTCAACCCTAGTAATCTCACTCGATTATAATAAATACTAGTTAAATGTATTATCTAAGGTGAGATGTTCAAAAACGTGTTATTAATGTGTTTGGCTGGCACAAAACTTTTCTTTTCGGTTGTAAAACAGATTAAAAATTAACCAACTTTACCAACAGAGTCAATCAGTTTCATTTTATGTATGAAATTGAGTAAGTTTAATATAAATTTAAAGATGACACTTTTAACAATTCCCCAGAAATCAGACTCACCAGATGGAATATCTAACCTAAAAATGCTTGTTTAAAAAAAAAAAAAAAAAAACACTTATTTTGGGGCGGGGGGATCTCCCAGTTGCCCTGTAGCAGCTGGAAAAGGCCCCAGTCTCCCTTCTACCTTGAACTGGACAAAAATGGATGAAGAAATGCAATTTTACTTTGTTAAATACACTTTATAGTAAGACAGGTGAGTTCTTTGCCCACATGAGGCAAACTGAGATTGCAAAAACATGGTCATCTTGGTCCCTGCTGCGTTGGTGACTTCCACTTACCATTTAGCACCTCACCTCTTACTCACATTAACGCTGTTAAACTCTAACAAGGCACATGGAACCTCTGCAGCTTTCTACGAACAGACGCTAAGATGAGTTCAGGAAGTCTCTGTCGGAGATTAAATGGCTTTGAATGCACCAGAGCATTAAAGTCACGCGTCAAATGACGGAGAAGCTGGCCACCTTATCAGTTTGCCTCACAAAACCTTCCCCTGGTCTGTGCCAAAGAAGACGCTTAAGTGTGTCTTGTAAAAGTGTTAACACAAACAGAATTAGGGAGGGGTTATAGTTGGTTACAGACACAGACCAGTAGCCATTCCTGTTATAAGTTTTTGAAGACCACCAGAGTGCCACATGCCTAGTTGATGCAATGTAGTCTCAAACTGTCACAAAAGATTTTGTTGTCTTAAAAGGAATCAACACAGTCAGCGACAATACTCAGGTTAGTGTGGATTTTAAATGATACTCAGTTGGTACTAAAGGGTCTAAACTGTGCCAAAAAATATGCCTCATGCATTACACCACCAGGAGTTTAAACACTGATACAAGGCAAGATGGAACTATGCTTTCTGACCCTACTATCTGAATAATGTACCAGAAATCAGGATAGAAGTGGCACTCAATGTGGTCTTCTGCTGCTGTAGCCCACCTGCTTCGAGGTTTAGCGTGATGAATAACAAGGTGTATTCAGCATGGTTATGCATGGTTGCATAACCATCAGCTTGAAGTCCAGTCATTCTCCTCTGAACTGCCGTTCACTGGATATTTTGTCTATCCAGTTTAAATATCTCCACTCTGATGCTCAATTTGAACATCAGCAGGTTGTCTTGAACATGTCTACCTTTCTAAATGCATGAGTTGCTGCCACGATATTTGCTGATTCGTTATTTGCATTAACAAGCAGTTGAACAAGTGGAAGTAATGAAGTGTCCAGTGGGTGTGTCTATAAATATCTGAGCGGGAAAAATTTAAAAAGGCCAGATCCAACTTAGCCTCTTTTCTGCCCTAGTACTTAGGAAGCATGCTAACACAGCAGTCCCCAACCCCCGGGCCATATGAGTCGTTTGGTACCGGCAGAGAGTTGAGGCTCGGGTGTGAAATTTATGTTTTTTAGGGTTTTATCGGTTTTTATCGTTGTTGTTTTTCCCCCCGTCTGTCATGAATAAATCTTCTTTTTTGGTACCGGTTCTGGTTTTGTTTTGTTATTTATCCGCAACACCTTATAGGCCAGTCCGTGAAAATATCGTCGGACATAAACCGGTCCGTGGTACAAAAAAGGTTGGAGACAGCTGTGCTAACACACAAAACCAAAATAGCAGTAAACTTTGTACCACACGCGTTGGTTATGGGTATTGTTACAAAAAATAAATACAATTATATATTTAAATACATTCTTACAACATTGGTGATCTTATCTTTCAACTCGAAGCACAAATCTTTTTCTAATAAATAAAGCTAAGGTTAGCATGCTTGCTAGCTAAATATCTTTATTTATTCATTGCACTGTGTGAATGTATGTGATTGTGCTGTCATTATTATCCAGTGTTAAATAATGTGTCAATAAATTTAATCTCTGTGGGGTTTTTTTCTTCTTCTTCTTAGAGAATAGATGCTAACTTGTAGCTATCCTCATTCATTTCATAAGTAGTCATGAGATAGTAGCTCTGAAGTCAAACTGTCTTCACATTTAATAAAATTAAAGTAGATTTTTGGCGACAAGGAAACAATATGGTATACTGCTAAACTGCTATAGTGATTTTCATTTCACGCCTACTCGCTATCACCTTACTTGAGTATGACCAGCCCACAACAGGATGGGGGCACCTTGGCACAGAGGTCCTCCAGGCCAAGCCTCTCGCCTGTACTGATATTGTAGGTGGACCGGGGCGTGCTGGCTAGCCAGCTGTAGTCGACCCCAGTCTTCGTGCGTCGGTACTCGTTCTCCCTCTCTCTCTGCTGCTTCTCAGACTCCTTCAGCTGCCAGCTGAACTCGAGCATCAGGGTGTCGGTGACCACATCGGCCGGGTCCCGGCGGGGAGTCCGGTAATACGGCTCGTTCCAGCTGAACCAGGAGGCCATGGCCGCGTGCGTCCTCCTTCACTGTTCCCTGATGAGGGGGAATGACAAGCAGACTTCAAGTTTATTTCTGAAAGGCTGTGTCTGTGAGAACAGAGCATTCATTCAAACAGGCCACAAAGTCAAAATCAGCCTAATCCCAGATGAGCTGAACTGAGCCCACATCAGCTGACGACTCAGCTGGCGCTCTTTTATGCATCCAACTGGCAATACAGGTTGCGCTATTTAATCTGCATTAACCTGCCAGTTCCTGGACATCTGCAAGCCACTTTGCAACCCACCTCTGTTGCCTGCTCTGCTCTGTGAGCATTTTCGCTTCTGCTGTCCCAGAGCCACACTGCCAAATATGAATTATAGTAGATGGAAATAACATTCTTATTCTCAATAGAGTGATAAAGAAATAAATAATGTGTTTAGAAAGAGACACGCTTGAAATGTTTAATTAGAATCTGTGGATGTTTGAAAATGGTACCAATAAAACATAACAAACAGCACAGGGTTGACCTGCAACGAGTTTTAATGAACATTCATTTTGTAAAACAAAGCATCCTCTGAAGTGTGTTCGATATCTGCATATTTTTCAAAAAGACAACATCCACCATGCTGCGTCGGCTCTTTGTTCTGCAGGTGTCATATCTGCTCCAAAGGATCTCTATTCAAGCCCATCAATAGTGGGCCTTTTGTTAGCTTGTATTAAAAGGCACAGCTGTGCAGGCCACTGATTCTTATGTCGTGAGTCATTATTTAGGATTTTAAAGCATTGATTTTACATGATGGGACTTTGGCACCTTTTTTTTCTAAATGAAAAACACTGTTTCCGATTCACAGCTTCGAAGCTGACAAATCTAAGTCCCATTTTTAGTGTTTTTTCTAGTATAGATGTTGTTTTCAGCATGACCAGCCCCTTTAATGCTTGACCACAGTGTTTTTATGGTAGGTTAATCTATTTACATGCTGGAGGTATCTTCTGGACCACATCAGTTGTACATGCGCCTCCAGGTGCTGTGGCTACAATAAAACATGCGCTGAGAAAAGGTTTCACAACAGAGCGATGGAGTGAGCTTACAGCCCTACCTCGACCCCAAGTGGCCAGCACTTTAACCCCTAAAAATGGAGCAAGTAAAAGAGTCACTGCATCAGTATGTTTTACATCAGGAAGGATAAAGGCTGCATTTTTCAATCTATCAAGTAATCAGAAAACAAAACAATCTGATAGCATCTTCTTTTTAATCAGAAGTCTAAAATATTAAACTTGCTAGGAAGTAAAGTCAGAAAATAGGTGAGTCTTTTAAAGAGAAATGACATAAACTAAAACCACAAAATAACCAAGCATTTAAAGACCTTTAATCTCAAGTTGTTTTTGTAATATTTGTTAATAAATGACCTAAAAGATCACTGGATTTCCAGCCATTGTCAATTAATTTCTCTGTCAATAGCAACCATATAAACTGACCACTCCTTTCAGCCCTGAATTGGAGACTGGTCTGCTGCTCTCTTTCAGGACTCCAAATCTGAGTGATTTCTTATTTATAAGTGGCGTGAATACCAGAAGAAAAAATACATGCCTTTCTGAAGTCAGTTTTTCAGCCTTTATTTTGAACCAGCTTGTTGCTTCAAAGAATGCCTTACCTCTTCCTTGTTTCTGAAGTTTTCTTTGGTCTCCACAGATATAAAATCACCGTAGAGCCGAACAGTAAAAGTCCTCAGGAAGCAGAAGAGCTGGGTGGATGTCGAAGAGATTGGCTGAATGAAACGCAGAGAGAAGAGAGAGGAGAAATGGTTTTTCTCTCGCCTCCTCTTCCATCCTCTCTCAGCATTATCGCCACCTCTCGCTCTCCCCTCCTCCTCCCAGGAGCCTCTCTGGCCTGCCTTTACTTGTTGCGGGAGGTTGGGGGCACCATCTCCAATGGGAGCCGTTGGATCATGGCCCCTGATGAAGTGCTTATGTAGCTCTTTACGATCCACCGTTGCCATAGAGACGCTTGTAAGCCTATTTGTCCACAATAAGCTCCATCAGCTGAAAAGGGAGCCTGAGAGCGATGAAGAGGCAGATAAACAGGACAGAGTGGGTTGAGCAGCGAGAAGGAAAGAGGAAGACAAATCAAAGAATGTTGTTCGGAGGACAGTGTTAGTGGCGTGGGAGCTCGGCGGTGCACGGACAACACATGCGGGAGGTCATCCTGTGTAAATGAACAAATTAACTTCCCGCAGATAATGGGAGTCACTGGGTTACAGTGGATGGTCCTGAATATTTGGAGCGGAGGAAATGTGCTAATTACAGGAGGAAATGTTTGTCAGTGTGTGTGATGCACAGGATAGAGTCCAGACTTAATGTGCAGTTGTTGTGTAGGAGGAAATCAAGGTTTGTTGGCTTATTCTGTGTGTAGGTGTGAGTAGCAGCAGCAGCAGCAACAGCAACAGCAGCTAACCTCTGACAGCTTCATTCTGTGCATTCTCACTCCAACCTTAAAATCCTCATCACCCTTCCATTACAGCACAACACCATCCTCCTCCTCCTCTTTAGCGATACACCGCTAAATAAAATGCTGGATGAACCGCGACCTGTGTTTAGTCACTGTAGAAGAATCCATTACTGAGAATGCTCACTAAGTAAAACAAGAGAAACATTTATATTTACTGCTGCATCTTCTAATGATAACATGGTGACACCAATATAAAAAGAAATAAAATAAAAGCTCTAAATGTGTCACAATATTTATGGTTCATAAAAATATTGCAGCAAACAATTCAAGCAGGTCTGAAAAGTACTCTTTTTTCACAGTGACATGACAGTAAGTTAGCGTAAACAATACTCACTGTGAATACATGCATTACTACATCTACTATTTCTTGCTATTGCTTGAATATTGCTTGAATTTAGAAAGTGTTGTGTCCTAAGTGCCTGGCTAAATGTAAAAAAAAAATTGTAATCATGTTAAGGAACTATTGAGGAAGTCAAAAATCAAAAAATGCAAAGATTATGTAGTTAACATTCCCCATTTACTTACTTGTCATTACACTTTATCTATCTCATATCCAGAATCATCAGTTAGCCCAGCATGGATGTCTTTGAACTATGGGAGGACCCGAGAGCATCTGGAGGAAACATGCAGGCACAAGGATAACGTACAGACTACACACAGAAAGAGCCCTCGAGTTGGTAGTGCTAACCACTATACAGCTGCTGTAGTGATGCCAGCTATGAAAACTCAAAATGTATTCATAAGAATCCTGTGGGCAACACTTGGCAATGGTGGGGAGGAAGAACTCCCATTGAATAGGCTTCAGCCAGAACACAGATTATAGAGAGACTGTTAACAATAAATCACAGCTTAAGCTAATATCGTATCAAGGGATAGCATTTCCCATCATGCCATGAGGCTTAAAGATAAAGATGAGATGAGATGGTTTAGCAAGCTGCACCCAGAGACCATATGGGTGCATTACACAGTCCCCGAGGCCTGCTAAAGAGTAAGATCCAAATAAAATCCTAGAATTTTACACACAGTCAGTATAATTATATGGCAAACAATATGGCATAGAAAACGGTATTATTTGTAAGATAAAAGCATTATGAATACTCTAAAAGGAATCAAAAGCACAACCCAGTTACTCCAGTTAGCAGAAGTGAAGCAAAGCAGAGAGCTAGTAGCTACAGCCACCTGTATTGGCATCCACCAGTCTGTCAAAGATGACACACTCTCAATAATAAGTACAATTTCACCAGGTGATTTCAGAAACTGTTTTTTTTTTTTTTTTTTTGTAGAAAACTGAGCATTTTAACATGAGCTGAGCTCAGAAAGAAGGCTCAAAACTCATGAAACTGTTCTTTCTTATATGCATGCCATGATGGGCCCCAAAAGTATGTAACAATCTATATAATGACACAGTGTTAAATTAAGAAAGTAAATCTGTCATGTGAATAAGTATGCAGTCACTGCGTTAAGAGTATGAATATAAAACACAAAGAGCGTTTTCAATCGCCCAGGCAGCTGAAGACAGTTAGAGCTGCATTGTGGGCACCAATCCTCCGTGCAGATAGAGTGAAAGTGTGTAGGGGGAGGGTGCATTGTCTGGATTGGAACTCAGCCACAGTCTCCTCAGCCCTGCCTGATCAGGTGTGGTGCATCTCTAACCAGGTCAGCTCCACTCACCAGTTTCCTGGAAGAGAGATAAAGACAGTGCGAACAAGGAGAACAAGAGTTCACATAATTCAAGTCTGTCTGCAGTCAGCACACACATCATATCAAAGAGGTATGACATGCTGCAGCCCTTCCTTGTGTTTCTGTAGCGTTTTTGCAAAGGCGCTGTAAAATGAAGAGGAAGTATTTTTCTGTAAATAAGTTACAAAGGGATTTTTTTTAAACAGGACAGATTATTACACCGAGCAAAACTATGGTTAAAGTGCATAGACTCTACACTTTTAGAAAGTATACAGCTCCTTTACTGGAATGATGAACAATAATTGTTGGTAACACTTTATAATACAGCCTGTCACTTAATTCTCCTGTAATTAAATTGAATATCAGGGTATTAAATTTAAAATTACAATGAAATTATATTTATCTGCAAATACTTAAAGGTAGGTGCACTAGAAATAGGGGTAAGAGATCAGATTTTTACAGGAAACAAAAACTATTAATCTGCAAGAAAAAATAATTAATCTTTAAGTAATTATAATGCGTACCTCATTTTAAGTAGTGCCTGATTAATTTGAATTATTGTATAACTTAAAGTATGTGACAGGAAAGGAGATTCAAATACTGCATAAGTAATTTTAAGTAGTGCAAACGTAGTGGAAAACATTCTTCATACTTAATTGTAATTGTAAGTAAATGTAAGTATCGCATAACTTTAAGTAATGCCTAAATTCTGGGTATTATGCAGAAGAAGTGGACAAATTATAATGTAAGTAATTTTAAGTGCACAGTCATTTCACAGAAAAACAACCAATATTTTCCCACCTTACATTGTTAGCACACTGTACCTTTCAGGGCTTGGAGGTAAGGGGGTAACAAACCTGACTTGTTACCCCCTTATTCCATTCATCCATTCTCTGCGGGTTGTCCTTTTCAGGGTCGCGGGGAAGCTGGAGCCTATCCCAGCTGTCTTGGGGCAAGAGGCAGGGTACACCCTGGACAGGTCGCCAGTCTGTCGCAGGGTTAACACATAGACACAGACAACCATTCGCACTCACATTCACAACTATGAGCAATTAAGAGTTTCCAATTACCTAAAAGTGTTTTTAATGTAGCTCTTAAGTCAAGTGGGCACTCTGACCATTTTCTTTTTGTACATGGGTCTAATCTGTTTAATAATAGTAAACTACAACCTAAAGATCTTGTGTCACCTACAGCTCATGATTAAGTGATATCGATCAGTCAAAGTCTCTATACTGCCTAATTTCCCTTGAGTTTTTAGTAAAACATGAATCTAAGGTGGGTTTTCAATCAAAAGCTGCACATGCACTGAGTTTTCGGGCACTTCTTTACAAATAGAAGATGTAATATAACGCAGGATGAAGGCACTGAATACTTCCAAACTTCCAACACAATTGTGTCATGGTTTCAGTTTGTCGGCCGGATTGAGGCCTCCACTATCCAAAGGTAGTCTGTCTGCCACAGTTTGAAGGTGACAGATGGGCAGGTAAGCTCTCGCTGTAATCCAACCAGATGACAGTTTTAATCCTCTAAAGTGATTCCCTCCATCCGCACCATGTTAAACTCAGAGTGAGCGGCGGCGGGGCTCGGACAGTGTGTCACTGGCACTGAGTTCATTTGGACGGTTTGGCAGATTTGATGTGTGATCTGACGCATCTCACTTCTGGGTAGCAAACTGGTTAGACTCACACTGTCTGCATTTGCACCCAGTCGCAAACAATTACCAGGCGGGTGAAAATTGCTGGTGTGGGACAGCGTGGTGTTTTTCTGGGAAAATAGGCTCTTGAATGGGTTTCCGTGACTGCCCGAGCATGTTTTGCATTAAATGATCAGAAAGATTCCATCAAAACCAGTCAGGATGTGCATTTAAAAAGAAATCATTCCACATTTTGAACAATTCATTCATCATGCTTATTTTAGCATGAAGACTGGTACTGTGCTGCTAGCTATGAGGTCCTAATGAGAGCTTTGCAGGCTTATTTTAATGTGTTGTTTTATCTAAACTGTGAAGCACTTTGTAATTGAGTGTTTTTTTAAAGTGCTACACAAATAATATTGTTGTTGTTTTAAATATGTGCCCTAAATATGTGGGCTACTCTTGTTTACTGTGCTGCTACTGGTCACAATAATATAAGGAACCTCTTTGGTAAAGTGAAACAGTGAAAAAACAGTGAAAAACATCAAATGCAGAGGGTTGTTTGTTAGTCTTTATTTTAGCTGTCATAGGGCCAGAAGTAGGTTATACCCTTGACAGGTTGCCAGTCCATTTCAGGGCCAAGAAACACAACATTCACACTCATAGTCTATTTGGAATCAACAGCTAACCTAACCGACATGCTTTTGAACTGTGGGAGGAAGTCCAGTTTGAAGCCGCACAGACATGGGGAAAATATGTAAACTTCACTCAGATTCAAATCCGGGGCCTAAGGGTGCTAACCCCTTCATCCCTCCTAAAAAACAGACAAACCAAAAAACCTTTTCTTGGTGTTTCCCGTTTTTACACTGATCATTTTTCAGGCCTAAACTGTTCCTTGTAAATTTACTGTCCGTGCTCCGTTATGTTATTATTTCAACAGGTGGCAATTCACTGCAAACAGCTCGGCATCAAGCATCAAAAATCTATTTTTGCCGTTCTAGTAAATTTGCTTTGATTACTAAGAGTGAACAAGGTGGTTTCATTCTACAGCTGACCGTGATAAATAAACCTCTTAAGCTCCGTGAGGTGAACAGGACACGGCAAATGTAGACAGTGAGTCAGAGTGATTCAAGCAGGGGATTGATTGCAGGAAGCCTGGAAAACAATACCGAGAAGGACATCATGCTCCAGTGAGGCAGCTGGTCGCACTCTGGTCATTTTCATGTATATACTGGGATTTGCATAAATCCACTCAAGTTCTCACTCAGTTTTATCCATGTTAAAATCTGCATTTAAATACTTTGTAATGCTTTGAACTTCCTTTGTGCTAAAGTGGCCTGCATCTAAGGTGATATTATACTGAAGCATTTTAGCAGTCTACTTAGAATCACAATGAAGCCAGATGATTAAGTTCCTCTTAGAGCCTCATGCTTTTGCAATACCCAAACCCACCACAAGGGGGAAGAAGCTGACCACGTTAGCTGCCAAGAGGCTTCATATACACCCCGCATAAGCTCGTTTATTTCTTTATCTCTGCAAGAACGTGGGGTTTGCTTGTAAAATAGTCACCACAGGTTTTGGGTGGAGAAAAACGGGAGCAGATGGAGCAAGCTGTTTTGTTTTGAGAACTCGTGCTTGACATTCTTGAGATGAAAAGCCTGAAAAGTTGGATCAAACAAACAACAGGCAGCCTCACCTGCTGAACAAACATTATTCCACATGCATGAACGCATTCCTGAACTATCAACACAAATGAAAGGGGCGAGGAGGACTTGTTATCTGTTAACGGAGGGACGTGTGCAGAAATGTCACACTAACCTTCAGAGCTCGTTGCGCATTAAAGTGAAGTGTCATGGTCAGACACTGACTGAACGTGAGCTTTGTTTCATTGTGCCTCTTTTCCACACGCGTCGGGCTTTGTGCGCTCCACACTGAAGTAAACTGAGTAAGAGTCACATGATGAGCCGAGCACAAAACACTGGCACTGACGTCAGAGGTCCGTTCCTCTGACACTGACTTTTTGTGTTGTTTTTTTTTTTCAGATATTTTCTCTGTTCCGTGATAAATATCCAGCTTGTGAGTTCCCAAAACGGTTTGATCTCGCCACAGTCTTGTATTATCTCCCAAGGGGGAAAAAAGTGAAAACTCTGGTCTCATAATCTGACCTTGAGCCCTGGCCTTTATTTACTGGTGTGAAAATGCCCCCAAACTCTAACTTCAGCAAAGGTTTTAGTGGATAAAACCTTTTGAAGACATTTTCGATTATTAAAAGGAACAGTTAAATATATGTTTGAGACAGTAACTCTGGCTCTGTCCACAGATGACAAAATCCACTTGTAGCACCACAGTGCTCATAAACATGTCATATACATCTTTGGTTCATCATTTGTGAGTTTTAAAGCCCTTCTCACCTCTGTCGGTCTACTTTGTCCTCCTAAAGACTTCATATAATCATATTCGTACTAATAAGGTCATCTTACTTACTGACCTGCATCTGTCAGAAAAGTATGGAAAGCTGTTGTCCCAAGAATTTTACCCTAAAACACACCCTTAAATCAGAGGAGTAAAAACCAGTTTGTACCTTCTTCTGTCCGTCAGAGACCAGAAGAAAATGACCAGATTGTGTCAAGCTGATAAAAATGCTACTTAACTTAATTAACCAATGAAGTGCTATAAGCTGGAAGCTTTTGAATCTCAGTCTTGATTTATTTTGTATATTTGTGTGTATTTTTTGCCACTTCTGACTGAACTGATGTCTTTCTTGGACAAGTAATTTAAATATGATATTTTATTCTCCAGGTTAAACAACAGTTTGAAAAAAAATACTTAAAAAGGAAGAAAGAAGGCATCGTCTAGAAGTTTCCATTTCCATTTATATTGGATTTTAGCTCTCAACAACGCAGGACCTGCATCATTGTAAATATTCATGATTTTATGCTGAATGAATGAACGTACATGCTGAATTTTTTTGGTTATTGTGAACTTAGAACCCATAGAGTGGGGCAGGAAGTGATACAACACAAGGTGTGGTGACATTCCTTTTTGGAATGTCAAAAGAGGGAAATGTGGAGATACAGAAATTCTTTTATTGCTGCCATATAACCATTAAAATTGCATTAATAACATTCTTTACAGCATTATTCCATTTAATAATATTTCTCACAGGACTGATATTGCATTAAAGTTGTTTATTGAAGATGTTCTTTTATGACAGGTACGGCCAGAAGTAGTTCATACACATTGCATAGTATTTGTGCTCATTCAGATTTGTTGCTTAAGTCTACAGAGGGTCTTAAGCTTCGTGAAGCACGAGTCTTCATAATCTATTGTGTTAAAGACTAGAGCATAGAAGGATAACTGCAATACATGCTTACAATACACATATAATCTAGAAATATGCCAGGCCTGAGGCCTTAACTCATTTAGCTTCTAACTGCATTTTAGTCTACTTGGTAACAGATGACCGGAGTCAATAACCAGCCCTCAGAGACCTTAAAGGCTTGAAGTTATTACCTTGTTTGGAAGGTGTTATAGAAATGAGAGGTTCGATGTCTGTTTATAGCCATCTAAGATGTACCATTTACTGTAACTAACGTCTTTAACCTATTTTTGCCTTGGAGGGGCGGATACCTCACTGCTTTAAAAGTGTTCACAACATGTATTTTTGTCAGAAGACATATGCTGATGTTTTCTCCTGTGTGTTAATAAACTCATCGTTTGATTGCACTTTTCTGGGGCCTCCGTGGTTTGTTTCACTGCTCTGCATTGATTGATTTCGCGACACTCACTTAAAGTAAACAAGGCATATTTTTGTTGCAAATTTTAAAAGCAGGTTCTTCACTGTGAAAAGATTTTTAAATGAATGGAGGACTTGGTAAGGGTTTCTGTAAGCCAAAGGCAAGAAAAGTAATGAAGAACTGCAACGCAGAAAAATCCACTTATCAGAGGGCCTTGGTCCTGCTATCATGGCGTTTCATTGTTTCTTTTATTCAATCCACCTTCTTCATTGTATGACGCAAACTTTTGATTATTTTGTAACCCTACAGCCCTGGTAGAAAGGACATGTTATCAGACTTCTGCCTGGAAGTGAAATTGGCCTGACAGCAATGTCCCAAACTGCCCTCTGCTGTGACAATGGGGAAGGAAACGCAGGGCAGATCACATGAGAGCAAAGACTTAGGGAAAAAAAAACTCCAAAATGCTGACATCCCCATTTTCATTGGCCTTTGTCCAGCGGCCCATTTTACTAGAAAAGCCTCTGTGGGGTGTGTGGATTGTGGAGTGTGTACTAAGGTCAGTGAATCTGTGCTGCGACATGAATGCTCTCATAGATCATCGCAGTCAGAGGAGGTGGAAAAGAAGCCATAAAGAAACTTTAAAATAAATTTTAAAAAAATTAAACCGTTTACAGGTACAAGATACATCACACAAGTATTTAATGAAATATTTTTTTATTCAAAAAAAGTAGAAAAAAAAGTATTCAAAATTACAAGTTTAGGGGATTACTCGAACTGATGGTATAACACCAGTCAGTTCTGCATTTATGGTAACCTTCATGAAACATTTCTTAACTTTAACTGTACAGCTCTTTAACACCATTGTGCAAAAGTCTTCTGCCTAAAAAAACAGTTTTAAAAAAGGCATCTAACTCAAGGGATGAACCGCTGTTGTGTCTATACACGATTGATTGCTTAGCAAAAGAACAAATATTAAATATTATCATTTTGCACTTTGTTACTAAGCATCTCTGTGCCGCATCATTTGTTACCATTTCTTAGAATCTATGAAAAGTGTCAAGTTTGACAGGCATAAAACTATATTTTTGTACAACAAGGTGATTCTCAGTGAGCTTTTGGACAGATATTTGGGATCTCCACATTATGTGCAGTGTCTCAAAATAAATAAATAAAAAAAATAAGAAACCTGGACAAGGAAAAAATAGGAATCAGTCATGGATCGGCCTCCTCAGAGCAGAGTCAGATCATCTTGACAAAAATGGAACAAAAGGCAGCCGACATCCAAAGAAGAGAATTATTTCTGAAGACTGCTGAAAAAAAGACAAGACTGACTGTGTTGAAGGAGGTAATATCAAATTTTGACTTTCATTTCAAGCTCTTTAGAACTGTACAAAATCTGTTTTGTACCTTAATTACTTAAATTTTGGGTGCATGTTTGCGCGTTTCAATAACTCGTTCCCATTTTCTTAGCAAAATATAAAGAAATGAAGGATGGCTCATGATTTTGCACAGTACTGTATATAAAAGATGTAAAACTTGGCTTTGAAACCTTAATTTTAGTACTACGGCCACTGCCATGCTGTTTTGTTTTGTCTTTTGTTTTGTTCATGTGTCTGTGACTATTACTGTCACAGACACATGAACCTGCTAACTAGTGCCAAGTAAGAAAAAATAAAATTTCACTTACTTAAACTTGAGGACTGATGTTTTAGGTGGTCTGTTAGGACAAGTAACCGCACAGGAAGCAACACTTGTCAGGTGACTTTATTAAAAATACTACAAAGGTACAAACACAGCTTCTTGCCAGACCCACTGATACCTGTAAGTGCTAAACTACTTAAACCTGTATTGACTGACAAGACAGTACAAAGTTTAACATGGTAAAACATACACTAGACACCTATACATCACACATCACTTTTCCATCCAAATTCAATCAAAATAATCATGTTTCTTTCCTCATCGTCTCTTGAGAGAAACATCTGGCTCCATTATCCTTTTTTTGCACACCGGGGACTTGTAGACTGTCAAACTGCTGTTTGAATCTGTGACGTTAAAAAAAAAAAAAGCTGTGCGTGAAAAGCACTAAAGTGGGCTGAAAAACAAAGTGTCAAAACATTTGCTTACAGCTGAGGGGAACCGCAGAGGTGTGGGTGTGCTGAAAGTGACACCTTTAACCATCTACATCTAGCTCTCAAAAGCAGCTCTGTCAACAACATGTCCAAAAAACACGAGCAAGACTAGTGATGAATTACTTTACAAAAACATGTTATGTAAAACAAATCCCAGCGTTCCCTGTTCACCGGACTGCACTGAGATCGGCCTGCCAGCTTACAGTCGGCTAGTCAGCTTGGCATGGCCACCCTGAGGCGTGATTTGCTGGCTGTCACGGCCATATTGCAATGGCAGATGGGTAGAAATGTAATAAAATGAAAGAATAAAATCCTCCATGAAAACTGGAGTTCACCTTCTGTGCAGAATGATCTCTCTTTAGCCTGGGTGTTGGCAAATTACTGGCTAAATGATTTAGTCTATATTCAAAGTCTAGGGGAAAGCATTTCTGAAAGCTTTGTTTTCAGAAAAGCAATATTGCACAATAAATGTATCTACATTTGATTGACAATAACATCCATAAATTAAAGTATTATTATATAGCTTTTACCCTTTGTCACTTTCCTCTGTTGTGGTTTATTTATTTTCACGACTGAGTGAACATTGTTGCACAAAATGTGGAAAATGAGAGGGAACATTTCTGTTACTATAACTACTACAATTCACTAGAACTCTGATCAACGAATAATACCAGCTAATTCCAGCTTAGCACTGAAAAACACAAAGAATTTGTACCTGGTGCTTTGAATAAATACTGTTTCTAGTCTGAAAGTACTAATGGTTATTTTTTAAGCAGTCAAAGATACACTGCAAGTTTGTTGGAAATAATGTCTTTAGCGTCAATGTTCAGTGAACTGACTTTGGTGTCTTTATTGTGCAGTCAAAAAGAAACAAACTCCCTCAGGCTGGATGGAGAGCGCTGGTGAACTTCAGTTTTTAGGCCTCCTCAGGGATCTGTTGGGATCAGAGTCAGACTCTGACTAGACCCAAGATTTCCTTATAGAAAAACTTGTTCTAAACCTTCAGCCCAACCAAAGGTCCTCAGCACCTTTTGGCTAACTCCCCGTTGGCTGTCAGGTACCTTTAGAAGTCAGACTGGGGGAGTATGTCACGTCCAATCAGTCACAGCAGACGGCTACCCCTCCATCTGATAGAGGGTTCTTCCTGTTAAAATGGGAGATTTTCCTTCCCCCTGTCACCAAGTGCTTGCTTAAAGGAGGTCGGCTGATTGGTGGGATTTTTTTTCTAATATTGTAGGCTCTTTATCTCACAATATAAAGCACCTTGAGGTGACTGTTGTTCTGATGTTACTGATAGAGACCACTGGGTCTGACCCCAGCCATACTGAGCTAGACTGTGGTTGGTTCTAATCTTCTTCTGTGTAACCAAATCCAATAAATTTGGTTATTACTGATTAAATGATTTAATAATTTAACAATAATTGATTATCATTAGCTCACAGCTTACCCAGCATACATGAAAATACCACCAAAGAGAACAACCCTTCGATACAAATTCGAGGGTAAAAGGGTGTACTCTGTTGTCATTGGTAGTTCAGCTTTTAATTTATCCTTACCATAAAAGTGTTGAAGTCCAGAACTGCAATAACTTCTCCAAATGGAGGACACTGCAGTCATTTTCCCTCCAGAATGCCTTTCATCATAAATAATTTAAAAGACTTAATGTCCTTCAAGAATAAATGAGATGTACAAGACTATAATATGCCGGAGTGCTGGTACATGGTACATGGTTTTTACATGAACTGGATATTTCAGTCTCATCTTTGATTGTTTTTCTGTGTTGCTGTCAAATATTGAACAAAGTCAATTTTAAACTGGGTTTGAAATATAGCAAAATGTGGAATTCACTGAATCTGTGTGTGTGTGTGCGCGCGGGCGCGCGCGCGTGTGTGTAGGAGGGGAGCATAATAAAGCCTCTTCAGTCAGGGATAGTCCTTCCAGTCGTGAGCTTGCTGGTTCTCACACACGGTGATGATAGCTTGCGCGTGTGTCAGTCGGGGGAGGAGGGAGGTACGCGGTGTCCAACAGCAGCTCATACCTGTGTGTTTGTTTCCAAAGATAATGTTTGTGAATCATCACAAATCTGTGAGCTGGAGGCGGAGAACGTCAGGAGAAAAGGAAGCGCGGCTAAGATTGCGTAACAGCAAAAGTCTGTTTGCAGCTTCATCGTGACGTGCGACAAAATGCAGAGGAGTAAATGTTCTAGCCTGATTTAATTATCACCAAACAGTTACACGATTAAAAACAACTTTATTGATCAGATGATGATGATGATGATCAGTGACAGGCAAGCTGGGGAAACTAGCTGGTCATTGCTTCTGCAGTCATAGCTTGGGGCCTCCCCACTGAATAGGTCAGGCATCTCTGACGTGACTGATTAACTCACATAAAAAGGAAGTGCCGGAGTGGAGGGGGGTTACAAAGCAGCTTGCAGAGTCAAGCTGAAGCAATTTAAACAGCCCATATGAGATTTGCCAACAACACATGTAGAAGAGTATGTGCGGAGCAGTCAGCTGATGTGGGCGGACACTGAGATCAGCTGATCTTGACTAGATCGCTGGCTGAGAATGACTTTCCATGTTCAGTTTATATGCCGTTTATAGATGGAAATAGCCTATTAATAACATTTTATTGTCTTTTATGTCACTGACTTTATGATATATTCAATACAATATAGGGGAGTTGACTTTCAATCAAATTAAAGTAGTTTAGGTTAAAAAAAAATCCATGTAACCGGATTAAAGTTTGGATTTTGCTGTTGTTAACAGTGTGTATAGTCTATCAATTCTTTTTACAAAATCAAACTGGGACATGATTACATTTAATCTATCCATTCTTGCTCGGTTTTTGAGAATTTCTGGTCCTTGGGAACTTCACACTTAAAGCCTATGAATAAAGCTGCATAATAGGTGACGGTTCATGAGGCTGACAACAGTTTAGTAAAAAGAGATGGTAATAAAACTAATACAAATATAGAAACAGAGAACCACCTTTATTAAAACACGACTGTAACTTCAATCAGGTCAACTTAGTGCAGTAGTAGGATAACAGGATTTTGCATTAAAGTGATGGGATTATGATTTTAACTCAAATAAAAGTAGCTAATATTTAACTCTCCTGCGTCCTCAGATCTTATAGAGATGATAAGCTGTTGCAGTGTCCGCATGCTGAAATGCTGAGCAGCCGTTACATGAGTCTATGAGCATAAGACATTAAAAGAGGAATCAGAATCAGGATTGCATGATAGAGGACGGGGAGACAGTGAGAGTGTTTGCTCTCTTCTCTTCCTATCATGCCGTTTATCAGTGAGGAATTATTTAAGGCTGGGTTGAACCCGATCAACTCTGCGATCAAAGTCTGAGAGGCTGGCCAGTGAGGCCGTACAGTACGAGCGTCAGTGAAACATTAACCGAGTGTTTTCCCTACATCTTTCTTTAACAGCCGTGAGAACAATCCAAGATTCAATTTGCTCCACTTTCAGTTTTTCAATTGTTTCACAAGATCTGAAACTGGGTATACAATCCAAAATCGATAGAATAAAAACACAGTAAAAAAGTATAAATGCATTTGTGCTTTGATGAAACAGCATGTCTTGACCTTTTTTCTGCTGTCCACATCTCCACAACATCAGCATTTCAGCAGCGCTGATAAAACTTTTCAGTCTACGTGTCAGCACGATAAACTGGAGATAACTTGCACGAGAAATCGATTTTTGACCTTTGAATTTGCTGCTTGACCAAAAAGAAGAAAATCAAAGCACTCCTCTTGTTATATTCTTTCTGCAGACTAATACAGTCACATGATTTTAAAACTATATCACTGCTGTTAACACACACCTGCAACAGCTGTATTTCATAGGTCCTATTTTCAGACATGAGGATACTGTTTCAATTTCGTCATTATAACTTCCTTGTCTCCACCCTGTAGTTGTGACATTATTTTCAACCTGTGCACTGCACTGCAGGCATGCACTCCTGCTGTGGTGCAGACCTGTTTATGAGGTTATATAGTGTGCTTTGTCCCTGTTTCTCACCTTTATATTAATGTCAGAGTCCATGCTTAACTTCTGATGTCACTGGGAAAAGACACACATAGAGGGATTCCTTCTTTTAGTAGTTAGCTGTCATTATGGTCTCATTGTGTGTTTTATTCTACTTTTGCTTCAACTTTTTTAAAACTGGGAAGATTTGTTTTAAATACCAGTAAAAATCTGCACTTTGTCTTACTTTGTTATATGTGAAAGTGTCTTTAGTGAGGTTTAAATGAAGGCCTCTAAGTGCAAGTTCCACTTTAGGTTGACAAGGAAAATGTTACCTCTTTTACACAAATGCCTCTTTTGATGAATGACTTAGCACTTCTTTAAGGAGAGGAGACAAGAAAAGAAGAAATCATTAACTTTGATCAGTAAATATGTGTAGGTAAATATGATTACATCGTAATTTCAGATGTAATCAATAAAAATTCTGTTTAATTCAAGGGGTATTAAACCCTTCATCACCCTTGTGTATCTCCTCTTTGTAATTTTTGGCTTTGCCTCTGTGGCGTCAAGATCCAGCAGCTCTTCGGCTTATCCCTCACAGTTGTTTGTCAGCAACATATCAGCTGATTTCATTAAACTTGTGTGATCTTTGTGTGTTAAAAACTCCTTTTATGCCCTGTTTATACCCCACACTTGTTCCTGGACCACTCTGAGAGGCTTGTTGCCGACAGAAGTTGGGTTTTTTTTTTTCTTTCTTCTTCATTAGAGTCATTTTCCACTCATTTAAGAGTTGCCCTGAAGGGGCAGAATATGCCTCTCGTGTCTCTTCTGTGCATGTTGACTGAGGACAGATATTTTCTAGAGCACAGATTTGCTGGCTGCAGGCGGTAACCTGACAGCACACAGCCACAGTTAGATTGTGGTGCTACTTTGAGGCCACAGGTGTGTAAATGGTTACATTGTAGATGTTATTTGTTGTCTTTTAACAGTATATTCCAATTTATATAATATTTATTCAATTTTCAATTTTCTTTTACTTTTTAATGGGAAATTGGACCATTGTGGTGGTTCCATTTTACTCACAAAGATCAGTTTGGGGTTTTCTTCGTCTCAGGATCATCATCTGGGTAACATTCCTGCACTGCTAATCTCTCTCTAAGATGGACAGGCCCTTTGTACAGGCCTGCCATGTGATTAAAGAGAGAAGTGTGAGAGAGGACATTCTAGTGGTGAAATCCAGGGAGATTTCTAAGTGATTCCCTTGCTTTCACTGCCTGAGCAATAGGTTTGGATCTCATGTCATGTTCATTTTCTACCTGGGAGGTCTCTGACTCACTCTGATGAATCCCCGGAAGCGTGGGCACTGATGAACTGGTTTGTTCGGTATACACAGCATTGCTTTCCTTTCTTTGCTTTCATTTTTTTAACATTGTATAGATAGAAATTGTATTTCAAAATCAGCAATTCGAATAAGGGCATAAACTTGTGCTATGCACAGCTGGGAAATGGTCTTGGGTTCAGTTTAGTTTACATTATCTGAACCCACTGGTAGATTTGGTCTGCAGTTCATAAGTCATATATCATGTGTGCATTTTCAAACCTAATAAGCATAGATACAATATAATGCACATATTGTATAATTTGCACATAATTCACATTCAAAGAGTGGAGTAAAATATGAGAGGCAGAAAAATTATTTCAAGTTATTTATGCTAAAGGTGGCTATACAAGCTGCTGAATCATGGTATGTAGTTTTTTTTTCACCAGGCTGCACATACTCCTGCAGAGATTTTCTTTATCACAGAACTGTAAATCAATTTCTTTTTAAGTCATCATCTCATCTTTACAGCCTAGCGACACACCCAAAACCACCCTGATCTGTCACATTTACTCAAAACAGACTCCCTCAGAAATCAAAGTTCTGCTTTTTTCACCAAAAATCAGGGTTTCAGTTCATAATATCTGAAAAGAACCCATGCCACAAATGTGCTGTTACTCTGGCAGTCTGTTGTATCAGTCTGCTGAACGACTTGAACCAAAATAATGCATTGCTGCTGTTCGGGTTTCAGTTTAAAAACACCCCAAAGAGGCTCAAAACATCAGCAGGCCCAGAGGGGAATCGTTTGACCTGAGCTTGGACAACAGGCCTCCCGCACTGACTAAGTTGAGTTTGACTTGACCCTGGCAGCAGTAAAATCCCAGCATCTTCAAATGTGTCACCGTGGACTGTTTCCCTCCAAACAAAGATCAGAGGCCACTTACAGCAGCTGCAAGAGTAGATTACACTGTCACTTTCATTCCTCTTTATTTTTTCAACAGTTTATAGTAGCTGATATATTATTTTGCCTTTTTTCCAAGAGAAGATTAATATCACTGTCATATCTATCTGCCTGCTATAAAACCAGCTAATTGCTCAGCATAAAGATTGAGAGACACAATGAAACACTTGACCTGTAGCCTGTAATACAGTGGGGCAAAAAAGTATTTAGTCAGCCACCGATTGTGCAAGTTCCCCCACTTAAAATGATGACAGAGGTCAGTAATTTGCACCAGAGGTACACTTCAACTGTGAGAGACAGAATGTGAAAAAAAAAAAAAAATCCATGAATTCACATGGTAGGATTTGTAAAGAATTTATTCGTAAATCAGGGTGGAAAATAAGTATTTGGTCAATAACAAAAATACAACTCAATACTTTGTAACATAACCTTTGTTGGCAATAACAGAGGTCAAACGTTTACTATAGGTCTTTACCAGGTTTGCACACACAGTAGCTGGTATTTTGGCCCATTCCTCCATGCAGATCTTCTCAAGAGCAGTGATGTTTTGGGGCTGTCGCCGAGCAACACGGACTTTCAACTCCCGCCACAGATTTTCTATGGGGTTGAGGTCTGGAGACTGGCTAGGCCACTCCAGGACTTTCAAATGCTTCTTACGGAGCCACTCCTTTGTTGCCCGGGCGGTGTGTTTTGGATCATTGTCATGTTGGAAGACCCAGCCTCGTTTCATCTTCAAAGTTCTCACTGATGGAAGGAGGTTTTGGCTCAAAATCTCACGATACTTGGCCCCATTCATTCTGTCCTTAACACGGATCAGTCGTCCTGTCCCCTTGGCAGAAAAACAGCCCCATAGCATGATGTTTCCACCCCCATGCTTCACAGTAGGTATGGTGTTCTTGGGATGCAACTCAGTATTCTTCTTCCTCCAAACACAACGAGTTGAGTTTATACCAAAAAGTTCTACTTTGGTTTCATCTGACCACAAGACATTCTCCCAATCCTCTGCTGTATCATCCATGTGCTCTCTGGCAAACTTCAGACGGGCCTGGACATGCACTGGCTTCAGCAGCGGAACACGTCTGGCACTGCGGGATTTGATTCCCTGCCGTTGTAGTGTGTTACTGATGGTGACCTTTGTTACTTTGGTCCCAGCTCTCTGCAGGTCATTCACCAGGTCCCCCCGTGTGGTTCTGGGATCTTTGCTCACCGTTCTCATGATCATTTTGACCCCACGGGATGAGATCTTGCGTGGAGCCCCAGATCGAGGGAGATTATCAGTGGTCTTGTATGTCTTCCATTTTCTGATGATTGCTCCCACAGTTGATTTTTTCACACCAAGCTGCTTGCCTATTGTAGATTCACTCTTCCCAGTCTGGTGCAGGTCTACAATTCTTTTCCTGGTGTCCTTCAAAAGCTCTTTGGTCTTGGCCATGGCGGAGTTTGGAGTCTGACTGGTTGAGGCTGTGGACAGGTGTCTTTTATACAGATGATGAGGTCAAACAGGTGCCATTCATACAGGTAACGAGTGGGGGACAGAAAAGCTTCTTACAGAAGACGTTACAGGTCTGTGAGAGCCAGGGATTTTCCTTGTTTGAGGTGACCAAATACTTATTTTCCACCCTGATTTACGAATAAATTCTTTACAAATCCTACCATGTGAATTCATGGATTTTTTTTTCACATTCTGTCTCTCACAGTTGAAGTGTACCTCTGGTGCAAATTACTGACCTCTGTCATCATTTTAAGTGGGGGAACTTGCACAATCGGTGGCTGACTAAATACTTTTTTGCCCCACTGTACATCAGAGCTTCAAACCGGACTCAAAAGCCTCATCAGAATGCTTTTTGGGGGTTTAGTATCCTGCTCTCCTCTCCAATGCATGGCTGCAGTGACTGCATGTCGCGTTGCAAACAAGTGCTGGCAAAAATGAATCCATTTAGTAGCAGCAGGGTGACTTCTCACCCCCAAGTCCAGTGTTAACCCCCGTCCATCTTGCCTGAACTCACCCCATCACTAAATCCAAGGGGTAAAGCTGAGGGGCCAGATGGCCTGGTGCGACCACAGACTTTATAGTCAGCACATGATGACTTCCTGTGTGAGCAGCTTTTGTGCCGCCAAACAGCTCTGACCCATTAAGACGTGGGGCTGTGAGGTGGAGTCTCCGTGGTTTTGGCCTCCTGTCAAAGTAGCTTTCCCATTCTTCTGCTTACAAAGCATCAACTGCAGGACCTGACTGATGACTTGCTGGCTATAGACGTCCAGCCTTGAACAGGTGCTGCTGTAACCTGATGTTATTTAACTCACCTGTCACTGGTTTTACTGATACGGCTGACTGAGCAGGGTCATTTATCAGCTCAGCTGTATGTGCAGCAATATTTTTAAAGTTAAAAATGTTTCCTAGCATGAATTTATTTGCCTAATTTATTTGCCCACTGGCTTCTAATCACTACATTGTTTTGTTTTGTAGTGAACCACGGCTAACGGACCTAGAATAGTAAGATTTACTGGTGCAGAAGCCTCGAGGTTAACATTTAAACCTTTAACACTTTAGTCACCAAAATAATTTGGTAGCTGCAGGCCTAAGCTATACTTAAGTTATACTTAAGCCTCAAGCCTTAAATAATAGCTCCTTTCATTTTGATTTAAAAAAAAAAAAAGGACAGGACATTTATGTAGCAATAACCAGTCACTGGATAGAGCCAGACTTTCTTCCCTAGTTTCCAGCCGTTATGCTAAGCTAAATTAACCAACTGCTATAGTATGTGGGTTAATAACAACCAGCCTTCATTATTGAAATAAGTGCATTTAAAAATGCAGAAATGCTTCTTTTACATCTTTAGATCCTGAGATTTTTTTTTCCATTTCTGACCCTTATAATTACTGTTTTTGTGAAACTATGACTGTATTGTTTTTTGTTGTAAACTTATTGTCCTTATATGGTGACACAATTTAAATGGAAATTAGCAGAAAGATGTTTAGTTTTTATTTGAGATAATAACTCAGGCGAGAAATATATTTTTCCGTGGCTGAAACAAGCTTCCATAGAGTCACATTAAATGCTTGTGCTGGATTTAAGCTCTATGTTACATTGTTAGCTGCTATTTCAATGTATATACTGATATTACTACACACATAGTAATAACCTTCCCTAAATTATTCCATAATTTACTCTGACGTCTTAGTACTCTGCACCATTACACAAATGAATATCCTATAACACGTGTTGCTATTGTCTGTAAAGAAAAATCAATTGCTTCATCAGCTGATTGTAGTGACTTTGTGTCAGTGACCTCTGTGGGTGGCTGATATATATACTTTGCACTTTGCTTTCTGGTGTTAGGTGATAATATTTTGAGACAAACCTTTCTTTTAGTAAAAGGATTTTTGCATCACAGAACCAAAGCAGTAAACAGAATATTTCTTTAAATCCAGATGTTCTTAATCTTGTTCCTATTCTCTTTCTTAAGCAGCCTTAAGAAAAAAAAAATCACAACAGCTTTAAACTGCTGTTAAATGAGCCTCTTTTGTTTTTCACAGATTTCCGTTGCTTATGTCAGTGTTACGGATGAGATGGAAACACACACAAGCCACAGAGTAGAGGACTGTTGTATTCAGGGGGCTGCAGGAGAACACCTGACTTAAACCCAAGAGTACATAATGAGAGACAACCACAGCACGAGCCCCTTTCTGTCCATGTGAAAGGATCCAGTGAGAGCCTCATGCTTGTTGCCCTTGGAATGCCCCTGGGTCTCTTACGTAAGGCCTCTCAGGCCGGCGGCAGCCACACATTCAGTCAGCAGCCTCTCCAGACTTCCATAGAAACCCAGCCGCAGACGGAGGCCAGGATTCCCTGCTGCGAACCGTGGAGAAGAGTTGTGAAACGCTGCAATTATGGACTTATGTAACTGCACAAGTCACTCAGGGAGATTTACGGCTAACCGTTATCACTGTTTAGGTAGTTGAGGTTTCTGGAGCTGGATAGAGGACATAAGCCACAAATATCCGCTTGGCCTTACAAGCTACATGAACGTGCATGGGTCTTTACATACAGCGGGCTTATAAATGTTTCTTTCTGTGTTAATTTGACTTTAACTGATGGCTGTGACACAGAAAGATTTAGATTTCAAAGCAAAAGTTTAGAAAATTTGTAATTGTTGCTCAAACCTCTTTTCTATATCCTAGAGTCTCACTGAGAGTCTTTTTGAGTTACAGCTTTTTACCTCTTCTTCCCTTAACCTCAGCAGCAAACCCACATGCACCACTTGTTTCACCTTGTGCTTCATTGTGGGTGTTTTGTGCTTTTGAAAGTTCTCACAAATCTTTTTCTGCGGTCATTTCAGTCTTCTTTTGGAGGTTTGCTTCACTTAGTGCTTGTTTTCCATTTGGTTTTGTTTGATTGACATGTTAAGTTAACTTGGAGCTGATCCAGGGTTACTGGACAATTTCCTGACTGAGGTAGGATTATCTAGGGTAGCAAAGGCACCCCTGGGCACTCCTTTGGTCCTTCTCTGCAGCAGGGAAAAGCTGAAAGGTGCTCTGGCTTTTGCCATTACCACCTTCCACCTTCTGTAATTTACTAACTTTTTAAAAAGTGGTGCTTTATGTAAAAATGTACATTTGAAAAGCTGGAGAAAGTAAAAATGAGACTAACTCGGGTTCTTCAGCCTTAACAAACATGTTTTGCTTTAATTTCACAATAACACACTGGACAGGTACTTTAGGTATATATGTCAATACAGTGGCATGCAGAAGTTTGGATAATTTGCAAAATAGTTTAGGTTACTGTGAACAGCTAAGCAAACAGAGGATGGATTGATCTCCAGAAGGCAGAAAATTATAGATTTTTAACATTTTATGCAAGATTTGACCTCACAAATAATTTTTACTAAAGTCTCAGACCTTAATTTGCTTTTTAGGTCTATGGCTTATTCGCAATAACTGGAAAAAGTTGTGAGTTTCATATTTTAAAGCTTTATACACTCTGATATTGCTCCTCTAAGGCGCTCCATAGCACTCTGGAGATTAAAACGAGTAGTGCCCACTCAGGAGGAGAGAGCAAAGCATTTTCAGATAGTCGATCCTGAAGTCTGCAAAGAATTTAAGGTATACTGGAAATGCAGCTCAGGTGCGAAAGACAAGGAAAACTTTGACCTTTGGGAAGATTTATCAGAGTCTGGAGACGTTGTGCACCGACCTCCTGCGCTGTGAAACGTGCAAATATGACTCATTGGAGAGTCAGCAGAAGAAACTCATCAGGCCAAATAAGCAAAGGTATGCTTGGGGGGAAAATGGATAAGGACTTTCATTAGAAAAATACTTGTTCAACTGTTAAGCATGAGATGGCTTTGACCATGCTGTGCTGCAGCCAGTCCTGCATTTACTGGTGAAAAGAAGAGTGGATTGATTTAAATACCAGCAAACACTGGACAAAAAGATCTGAAGATGAAGAGCAGACTTCTGACAGTTTTCCAAGACCCTAACAGAAAAAAGTGACCATGCAGAGGGTAAACCTATTATTTACACACTTTAAAAATAAGTCCATTAACCATTATTTGCCTTTTGGAAATAAGGTAATTGTTTATTAACTAGTCACAGTAAGTCATGTTGACCAGCAGTGGACAAACTTTTGCATGCCACCATACAGTTCAAAAACACATCAGCTGATTCATCATATCTAAAATTTAAAAAAACAAAAACAGAAAAAACCCCACCACACACACGCACGCACACACACACTTGTTTTCGATTTGCACATAGAGCTCAAGTCATAAAAGAGTAAAAGTGACCAAACATTACAAATGGAAAAAAATACATATCCCAGAACACATTTCTATAATGCAAAATAAATCAAAGAGTGGAAATCCAAAACTCATCAACAGGTCAACTTCACACGACATCTGTGCCGATGAGGGGGAAAGTCGAAACAAATTCAAAGGCCACTGTATGGACTTCAGTTCAGCAAACAACCAGCTCGGCTCAGCTGTCCACAGCAGAGGACACACAGAGCTATATGATGAGTCATTCCCCCACACACTGTCATGAGTAATATAGTAGGATACCAGCAGACGCTGGTAAGCAGCAACTAGAGCTCTTAGTGGAGCTGTTAAAAAGACGAACACCAGGTCTCAGTTTGGTCATGCAGACAACACAGAAGGTCCTGGAAATATATATATTTAAAATAAAAAAAAACCTCCCTCAGCATGGATTGTGACAAGGTGCCGAACACATTCATGAAGGTTTTTAAAACCCAACAGGCCAACAGAAAGCTTTCCAGTACAAATTCAGACGGAGGTTTCACTAAATGGCGAACAGTGCTCGTTTCTTTGCAACTCTCTGGCTTGCGAGGCATCGAAATTTAAGAATAAACGTTTATTTAATTAATTAGGTGACTGTGCCACTGCGAGAAGTCCTGTTACACCAAGTCGACTATGCTTAGTGCCATATCACAACAGTTTTCTTTAATTAAAAGGCAAGGTGAGAGAGGTGTTGGTACGGCTTTTGTATCCAGCTAACGACTGCAATTAAATCCGCGTCAAGGCCAGACGAAAATGTCTGAGAAACAAAATCATTATAAAAACATCACACCTGGAAAAAAAAAACTCAGCATAGATGGTCTGTCAAAAGATTTCAAGAAGAGAGAAAAGAGAAAAAATAAATCTTTATCATCCAAACTAAACATTACAAACAGCATCTACAGAGAATAGATCATTTCTAATAACTTAGGTACATAAATTATTATGCAATACAATACTATTCCATCTGGAGGCCAGAGGGTAAAGAAAATAGGTCTGCTTGAAGCCTACACAAAAAAACAGGAAGGTAGACTCTTTTCCAGCAGGTCCATAGGCTAAATAAATAACCTAGTGATGTGTGTGCTGTGTGTCCATTTGGAGGAGGGAATGTCCCTCTGATCCCTTCGGTCCACTGAGAAGCTTTGGCACAGAAACACCATGAGACGAGATGAGACATCACAACACGGTGCTAATGAGGGACGCTCATGCAGGCCTTGATCCAGTCCTAGTGGAGATGAGGTCAGTGCAACCCAACATGCATCGCAACCATACCCCCATACTGCCAGAGCCACGGACAACAAGGGAGGGACTGAGTGGCGGAGGAGAGGCTTGGGGGGGGTTGAACTAAGGCTCAATGTATGAACATGGGAGGGAGTGAAAGGGGTTCAGCCGTGTGGATGACCAATAATCGAAAATAAAAGGACCTATCGGGGGAAATGATTAAGCCACAAATAGTACAGCTTCCTGCAAATGATGATGATGTTTTTGCCCAAAGTGGAGGTTTTCTTGCACACCCTTCATCTCACAGAGATGACTCCACTTCTCTGGCAATCCTGACCTCAGCCTCAGACCCAGGGCACACCTGAACTACGGCCCCCGCCGCCTCTGAAATCTCACTGATCACCTCCAGGTTTGAAGCGACCGCAACCTTCTTGTCAGAGCCGGTGTTCTGTTTGTCCCCAGCGCCGCAGCACAGCTTGGGAGCGCACTGAGTCCGACAGGAGAGCTCGCACAGGGAGTCTCGAGACTCTGAGCTGAACGTGACAAACTCGGGCTGGATGGTGGTGGCGTGGATGCCCTCGTTGTGGAATAAGTCCTTGATGCGTTTGGCCACCTCCATGTAAGATGTGGGGTCGTGGCATTTGATGTGCGCCGTGGCGATGATGCGGCTTCCGGCCAGCTGCCAGATGTGCAGCTCGTGGATGGCCAGGACGCCGTCCAGGCCCAGCAGACTCTCGTTGAGCCGGTGCATGTTGATCTGCTTGGGCACGGTCTGCAGCAGGATGAGGGCCGACTCTTTGAGCAGAGGGTAGGTAGTGTACAGCAGGATGCTCACCATGATGATGCACAGCGTGGGATCAAGGTAAAGAACCCAGCAGGGGCCGGCGAACTTCATGGTCGGCACAGTTGGACCCACGTGCAGATCGACGACGGTGTTGTTGTCATGGTAATGGTCAGCGGAGTGGCTGTTGACGCACGGATTCACGCACTTCTCACCTTTGATGCAGGGCTGCCACACAAAGGTGAATATTATAGCGTTGACCACTACGATGACGGAGCCCAGGGCGTCACCCAGCACATGCAGGAAGACCCCGCGCATGTTGAGCTGCGACGACGAGTCGTGGTCGGGATCCATCTCCTCATAGTGGGTGTTTCCATTCATCTGAACGTCTGTGCTGCCTTTACAGCTGATTTCTAAAGATTAAAAAGGGAAAACAGAGATTAGTTTGGAACAGTTAAATAATCAAATGGACTTTGACACACAGGTTTCACATAAATTATAGAGACCTGGGTTTATCCTACATAAAGAAGCATGTGCTTCACACACACCCTGAAAGAAGATTTTATCTGGGGCTAACAGGTTTGTTAGTATTTAATATACTAAACCATAATAACACAGTTTAGGTTATCAAATTGTAAGAAATTGCAAGGACTAAGGTAACACAGTCCCTTTGTCTAGACTGACTGTGCTTATACCCCCCACCCCACCCCACGGGCCCATTCTGAGCATGGGGACTATGCACACTGAACGATTGTTAATCATATAGTTAAGATGGGGGGGGGGGGGAAATCATGTCACCTGACAACAGAATTCTGTTGTTTTTGGTCATGTGATAAGAAAACGTGTATTCAGTTTTGAATAAAATTAAACCCCACTTTCCAACACCGTCAAAAACTCCCAGTGAACCCTACTCGGTTTTGGTTTTCTCCTAGTAAAAACCCTGGATACCATCAAATGGCAGCCAGCTGTTAAATACAATACCATTATTAAGAGCGAAAGGGGAAAAGTTCATGTGAAACTACATAACAATGTTGCAGATTTCACTGCTGAAGACTTCATCTTGTGACTGAATCTGTGCTATATAACCGCCCAAGGCCACACAGGAAAAAAACATGCCAGATGACCAAAAAAAACCAAAAACCAGCATGCAGGAACCTAAACGCAGCAACTGAATTTGCCTAATGCTCAGTAATTCACATTAGGCAAATTCAGTTAGTAATGGCAGGCAGCGTGGCAACACACTCTAAGCTGGGGCAACGGCACCTGAGCAACGGTGGCTCGCTTCCATCCCAGGGACCAAGCTGGTCTATTCATCAGCGGCTAATGGTGTGTCTGGGGCTGTCGGCTCCACGGCTACACTGATGTATGGCCCAGTAACAGCAATCAGTGCATGGAGGGGTGGGGGATATAACCCCCATTTATTGAAACTGGCAGGGTCTAACAGTGCGGGGGGGGGGGGGGGGGGGGGAATAAATGAGTTTCTGTATGTTTAACCCTTCAGTTAGACTGACCAGCAGAAAGGGCCACGGAAGCTCTCCAGTGCTGCTGTGAAACTTTTTAACTGACATGCAGACACCAACATGAGGTTATCAGTACAATCAGCTTGTCTGGTAAGAAGTGTTTAATGTAACAAAAATGTATGGTGGACAAGCTGATTGGCCAGCTGCTGCCCCACTTTGGCCTTTGACCAGTTTTTCCATCCACTCAATACCTTGTAGAAGCACAATTAAATTAAGAAGAAGCTAAAATAAAAGCTGCCTGTATGCAGATGAGTTTGTTTTGCTTCTGATTCTTTGCTGATAGCTGACAGCCAGGTGAGTGTAAAGGGTGGGCACCTACTTCACTGCATTTATTTTTAAGCTTTAGTTACTAATTATTTAGCAGATAAGGTAACTCACTAAGCTCTTCAGGGGGTCAGGAGACTTTACAAGGATCCCACTATAAGTTTTAAATACCGGCCCAGGCTACAATCAGTGTGGAAATTCAGGTAAAAACTGAAAATCGAGTTCAGTTTGACTCAACTGTGTCAGTCAGAAACTTCTCGTTATCTTTAATTAGAAGCCAGAGTGAAACCTGAGGCTTTACCCAGGAATGTCACCAACACGGAGACCATGTTTCCAAGGATAGAATAACCCAACAAATATGAGACGCCAAACAGATATGTCAAGAAAAAAAAACAATACGGATTAGTCACTTGGGCAGTTCTCAGGGCAGGCTGATGCACTGTTACACAATCTGGAGTGCTAACAGTGAAGATAAAGACTGGCACATGTATTCAGATTAATGGTGGGATAGTGAGGGTGGACTGTTCATTTCAACACTAAAGCACCAACAACTCATTGCTCACCATTTCTTGGTCTCCCATCGCCTGGGCTGTTGTGATTTCCCACCAAGTTGTTGGTCTCCTCTCCCGAAGACCCGTTTCCAGCCTTCGAGTTCTTGCTCGTTTTGCCCCGCTTATTCTTACTCCCATGAGAGTGCCCTCCGTGAGAGTGTCCGTGGCCTCCGCCCGCGTGGCCGTGGAACAAGCAGAGCCCCAGCAGGTTAACCAGAAGCCCCGCGGCACCGACCCCGGCCACCACCACTGGAGACTCGATTTCGTGGGGCTCGGTGAAACGCTCGACCGCCTCCAGGACGATGGTGAAGCACAGCGCTGTGAGAAAGACGGCGTTGACAAGAGCCCCCATCACCTCCGCTCGGATCCAGCCGAAGGTGTTCTTGTTGGTCGCCTGGGTTTTTTCGGCGAACCGGACCGCCACTAGAGCCACGACGAGTGCGATGACATCCGACAGCATATGGAAGGAGTCCGACAGCATTGACAGGGACGAGGTCATCCGACTGACCACCACCTCCACGATGAAAAACCCAAAAGTCAATGATAGCATGCACAGCAGCCGGGCACGATTGGGTTCGCAAGCCATTTTTCCTTCCTCACAGTCGATTCAACTTTAAGTTAGCGTTGATAAGTTAGCGTTGAAGAAATCAGCAGGTTTGAGAAAGCCCAAGAAATCCCCACGACATCCGCTGGTTGGCTTTCCCGTTTAACTCCGGGCTACGTTAAGCTAGCTTGGCTCCCTGAGACAATACGATCGCTGGTAATATCATCCGCGTAAAACACTCTTATTCGGCGACGCCAGCAACACTCGGCTATATCTGAGGACAAACACACACCGAATCAATTCGCGATTAAAAAATGATTCAGCAACCGTATAAATACCAGCACCTTCCTCGCTCGTTTTGCCGACGAGCTCCGCTTTGCAGACGGCTGAAACTTTGCACCCGAGCCGGTAAACTTTCCACACGGAACACGGCACAGAGGGGGACACGCCTACTACGATTTCCGTTGGTCGACGAGCTACAGGGAGGAACGTAATTGGTCACGTTCTGCAACTCTTGCAAGTAGGCGGCGCAAAGAAGCCAAACAACGGCGGTTGCTACGCACGCTAATGGCAATTGTAATATCGCGATGAGGTCCGTAACTGATTCGTAAATCTTGGCGTTTCAGCTGAAACCAGGTGACTGCGAAGAATCACAGAAACTGAACAAAACAAACACTTTTTTATACAATCAGTGGTCTTTACTCAGCTTTTAATCACGGAAAAATCCCTAAATAAATTTACCGGTGTTCCATCTACACACTATAATTGCTCCCTTTATTTTATATTTTATTTTCCAAAGTTCCGTATACTTACGCTGTAAAATGATTTAATTTTACATTAAGTTAAATACAAGTTGCCCCCCCCCAAAAAAAAACAACAACAACAACAACAACCAAACAAGCAAACACAAAAAAACTCAGTAATCAAACCAGTAAGCTACCAGCTTCAATGGAAATAAAGACAAATGTAACAATAAATTACATCTAATCTGCTACTAACTCAAGGCAAAGGCTTGATTGCAAATTGCATTTTAATATCTTTTCATGGAAAAGTGATGACCCCTTGTGGAAGCTAGTGTTATATAAAAACAATTCTATTACTATGAAAATGATCAGCCCAGCCTGGAACTTATCTCTTTTTATATACATCTATTGCTATGTCAGTGTGAAAAACCACAGGAGAAACTAGTTTTGGCCCAACTTAGACCCACTACAGTCTGTATACATATGAAATATAGGAGTGGGCTTACAGAGATCCTACTCCACTTGCATAACAGCCCTGTGATAGACCCCAGGGCAGATTCTTTTTTTGTGGCCGGGCAAATCCATGTTAAAGTAACATAGACAGCTGTAATGTATCTAGGCAACAACAACACATTTCCACACAAACTGAGTGGAGTAAGAATTCCTCATTTATCAGGCATTTTTGCTTGTTGATATATCAAGCATACACATATTAGAGCAGGAGTGGGGAACTCCAGGCCTCAAGGGCTGGTGTCCTGCAGGTTTTAGATATCACCCTGGGTCATCACACCTGAATCAAATGATTAGTTCATTACCAGGCCTCTGGAGAACTTCGAGACATGTTGAGGAAGTAATTTGGCCACTTAAATCAGCTGTGTTGGATTAAGGACATATCTAACACCTACAGGACACCGGCCCTCGAGGCCTAGAGTTCAACACCTGTGATCTAAACCCTCTGCACCGCTTACTGTACAGGCAGCAGAACATCTTCTCTAACTGAAGGATTCAGCTCCACTGCCACCAGAACACCTCTCAGGTCACATCCTGTTTCCTTCTGTATCTGTTTGGCAGATACTAAAATTATTACATCATCATTTCAACTGCTATAAAAAAAAATAAAAAAATAAAAAACCCAAATGGTATAGAACAAGTATTTATCATCACATCATGCCTACTTTAATGTAGTAATGAATATAATCACTTTGTTTATTGCCATCACAGGATCATATGTCATTCCACATAGTCTCCCTTTTTCTAGAGATGTCTCTAAAGAACGTATGTCTACAGCCATAAATACAGCAAAAAAACTATACACAGTACATTGATAATCGCATTAGCTGCCCGTGATAACACACTCACTCATCAGGCTACATAAAAATAAGACAGTAACACAAACATTCACTGCACATCCACAGCTACACATGAACATTTTCATCCAGTTGTTATGACTCCAGGCCTTCAGAAGCTTTCACGGTCACACCTGTGCGATCAGCGCAGGCCGAGGATTTGCCTGCTCTTGAGCTGGCACATCTTCTCCATTTCACTCAGAGCTTGGCTCCGCTGGGCCGCTGCCTGCAGCCTCTTCAGCAGCACCAGCTCCTGGGACGGCGCACTGTGCAGAGCATCGGGCCGCTGGTTCTCTTTGCTCTCGGCAGCAAAGTGGACCTTCTTCTTACCCGGAGAGAGGTTCTCCGCATCTAGACCAAAACAGTCACGTAAACTCGTTAACAAATCGCAATCTCAACAGCTGTGATTCTGAGGTGTGTCGTGTAAGCTTTTAGAACTGCAACTTTTTAAAAATTATTTCTTTATTGTTGTATAAAAAGTATTTACAATTTATTTTAAAAAAATAAATACATTTGATCCAAAGTCATTCACATTGTCGACACATGCGTTAAAACACACGTTAAAAATAAACTGCTCAGCTCTGGTCTTGGTTCAGTAAGTTCACAAGTCTTCGCTGGATTCCCATACCTATGTCTTTGTCATAGATCGGTGTTGGGTCCCTGTGGTGCTGTAGGCGGCTGTAATTCTTCAGCAAACTCTCCGCTCTGAAACGGTCGATTCAAAATAAGGGGAAAAAAATTAAAATCAGCTGGAAAGACTGCCAAAGAATGGTTAGAATGAAAAAAATGAATCGCTTAAATCATTTCTAAGTTTTGTTTTTTTTTACCGCGCGAGCTTTTCATTTGCAAGTCGTTCACGAACACACAGCTCCTGCTCTCTTCCTGTAATTAAAAGACAAAAATGGACAGTTTGGGAGGGAATTTATCCCTCACTTTTCAAGAAAGTACACCCTCTTTCAAGTTTTAAAAATCAGGTAATATTTAACAGGTTTTATTATGTCTTCACATGTAAAGTCTTAGAATGAAAAGAGGAGGCATTTTATTTTATCATAGCTGTATGTGTGACTAACAATCTTTTATTTCCACATATTTCTGGGTACACACACGCACACTTTTACACGGCAGTGTGTAATCTCCACTGTCAGCCAGGAGCTGTAGGTGTAGAAGTAGGTCATCGTTTGGTTGCAACACCCCAAGCAACATGAACAAACCTGTTCCATCCACACAGGTTTCTTCCACCCTCTTAGCAAGATGTACCTAGTACTTTCTATGGTATTACTCAACTTTACTTATTGCTGCCAATGTGAAAACAAGTCCATAAACATGAGATAATACTGATGAGTCCTCTTTGCAGAAGAGGATGTTCCTGTTAGGAGTAGCCTCTTCAAACTGATGTAAATCAAATATTTCTCTACTAAAAATACAATCCACAGTTTTTCTAATTTCTCCCAAAATCTAGGCCAGACTACAGCGACACTGACAGACATAGGCTTGAGGTATGTGCGGCTCAAAGCAGGGCTTAAACAGGTCTTACTCTCCAGCCGCTCCTCACGTTCTTTCAGTGCTTGTTCTCGGTCCCGCAGCGCCTGCTCCTTCAGTCTGATCTCCGTGGCCGAGGCGGGCGCCGTCTCCGCCGGTTTGTGGAGAGGAACATCAGAATCAGCTGATCTCCTTTGAAGTCGCGACTGTGCCTTCCTCTGCTCCTCAGCAACCGCCTCGCTCAGCAGGCTGCTCTGGAGAATAGATTCTACAGAAGGTCTCAAATAGTCCTGCCAAGAGAAGGGGCCCATAAATGAAACATAAATAGCCTTTTTTGTTCCTGCCAATGTGGTGCTAGTGTCGCTGCCAGTGGTTTCATTTTGAGAACTAGTTCCCATTTCCACAAGTTTGAGGTCCAGTTATTATGTAATGCTGCTAGCAGAGGCTGGGGTAATATCTGTTGGCACTTTAAGGGTGGAAATGCCCGCAACCCATTCCAGATCAGAAGCCAGCATCACGTCGGTGCAAAACCATAGACTGCATAAAAGATGGATGTAGCCACCATGACATCCCAATCCACATGTCAAGTGTCCTTGGACAAGATACTGAACAACAAATTGGCCCAGTTCAGGATCTACCGGAGAGTGAGCAAGCGTGAGAAAGTTAGAAAAAGCACCTAAAGGCACCGTATGAATGTGTGTGAGAATGGGTGAATGTGGGTGGTGGTAAAAAGTGTTTAGAGTGCTAATTTAACTACAATTTACAAAATTAACTTCACGTTTTATTCAATGACCTAAAACTAGCACTTGAGTCCATAAAGTCATGGGAAAGTAGTTACTGAGGGAGCTCAGGGCCAGTTTGCCATGGAAGGCACTAAAACTAGAGTAGTTACCCCCTGCAGGCTTTTAGAAAGAATGCAAGGTTTGAAGTATTTCTGCACAGGCTTCACTCTTCCAGATGTGGACACGCAGACCATCTTTTATACCATCTAAAATAATCAGATAGCTCAGGCACCATATCATGTAAATTTTAAAAATGAATTCAAGTCCAACCTTTAAGTTGAGCATTTTGCCGAGCAAAGTGTTCAGCTCCTCAGAGTACCGGTACGGGATCCTTCTGAATTTGCCCTCTCTGATCTTTTCTGCCAGCTCTTTTTGGTTGTGAGCAGTAAAAGGAGGCCTGGAAAGGAAAAAGAAAAATGCAGGAAAAACTGCAAGATCTGCTGCCTAACAGTTTGCAGTGGGGAAATCAGCTAAAGCGGAACAGCTGGAAAACTTACGATAAGGCACAGAGTTCGTAGAGCAGACATCCCAGAGACCAAATATCGGACTTCTCGTTGTATGACATCCGGTTTATTTGTTCCTGACAGAAAAAAAAGAGATTATTATATTTGTCCCCATTTTTTTTATCATGAAGTAAAACAACGATTAACAAACAAGAATAAAATCAAAAGTTGTAAGCTCAGATTAAACGCTTCAAACTCCAGCAGCATGAAGCCACTCACTGGAGACATGTAGTACGGCGTCCCGACAAACGTCTTTGCAAAGCTGGTGTCATGGTTCAGGATCCTCGCCAGGCCAAAGTCACCCAGTTTGACATTCTGCTTGATGTCGAGGAAGATGTTGGCTGGTTTCAGGTCCCGATGAAGGACTGTGGCCCTGCCGTCACTCCGCCTGTGACACTCCTTCAGGGCCAGCGTGAGCTGGGCCATGACTCGCAGGATGAACTGCTCCTCCAAATAGCGCCTGTCAAGGTAAAAAACACATGCATACACCGATGAAGGGAAAGGACACACCAGCATGCAACCGTCAGTATCATTTAGCATTCAACCCCACCTCTCCTTGATGCAGCGGCTGATGAGACTTGACAGGTCGCCGCCTTCGCAGTACTCCATGACAATGTACAGAGTGGTGTTTGTCCGGTCTATGATGCGGTCGTAGTACCTCACTATGTTTGGGTGCTTGAGCTCCCTCAGCAGGTTCACCTCTGACACTAGCATCTGCTTCTCACTCTCCGCCATGGTGCCATAATCCAGCTCCTTCCACACCAGGATCTACGATACAAACCGACTTTGAATTAACCAGAATTACAGAAGTCAAAGAATCGTGGTTATCTGAATCAGAGATCAGAGAATGTCCTTCCATAAAAACCAGTGTCGTAAGAAGACAGAAGACAAGTGGAAGCTATGGAAAAGTAAAGCTAACTCGGGCAACTTGTCTTTATTCTAGAACACAGGTGGGGGAACTCTAGGCCTCAAGGGCCGGTGTCCTGCAGGTTTTAGATGTGTCCTTGATCCAACACAGCTAATTCAAATGGCTAAATTACCTCCTCAACATGTCTCCAAGTTCTCCAGAGGCCTGGTAATGACCTAATCATTTGATTCAGGTGTGTTGATCCAGGGTGATATCTAAAACCTGCAGAACACCAGCCCTTGAGGCCTGAGTTCCCCACTCCTGCCCTAGAAGGATAAACTGCATACAATGTCTTAATGTACAATCAAAGTTATTATGTTATGAATTGAGTTATGAAATGCTTCTTAAAATAGTGACGGCATTTAAACACATGTCACTGTTGCCGATGGCTATAAAACCAGAAAAACAGGCTTTACTGTCAGACACAAACGGAAATAATAACTGATTACAGCACAGCAGGAAGAGTATTGGGTAAATACAGGAATTTACACAATACAGACCTTAAAAAGGACCTCTGGGGGGTGACTATATAGCGAGGCGAATCACAATCAAGGATTTCGGCACCAGTGCTATACTCTTGTGGGATATTGATCTGGGCCCTGTGCTCACTGTCTGAGAAGCCTTGGAGAACTTGTGCTGTCTGTAACATCATTCAGCATGACCAGTGTGGTGCTGGGTCAGTAAGGGTCTGTGGAGGCATATCCATGGAGGGATTGCCATTAGGTATTGGGATGAAATCCTGGGTTCCTCCTGCCATACAAACTACTGGGTATGATTTTGAATTGCTGCAATGACATTTTGGCAAAATCTACACATTATTATTTTTTACTTTGAGTTTAAGGGTCTTTAAATTAAACCCTCCAAAGATGAATAATTTAATAATTTTCACTTTTGTCAAAGGATCTGGCATCATTTTATTGCTAATGCATTACCCAGTCTATATGAGTGTAGATATCCAACATGTTTATCTCCCCGTTGAGAGCTGATGTATTTTCAAAGTAACCCTTGACCCAAAGAAAGGAATTTCCTTCATTGGAATAATTAAGTTACCAACAACAACAAACATTAAAAAAGGTGAAGTCAGTAAAAAAATAAAAATAAAAAAATCTAATATTAATATAAAAATTAACATAAAATATTAAGTCATTAATAACTGACCTTTTTAATCTAATGCTGCTCATTTCTAAGGTCCACATTATAAGCTAACAGCTTAAATTTTCAAAATTTATGTGACGCTACAGGCAGGTAGCTACTTGTTAGCGGTTTGAAATAAAGTTTATTGAGGTGGGGGGGAGAAAAAAAACATGACTGCGACAATATTGCCCCGCGGACTCACGGACAGCAGGTGAGTTTAACCCACAAGTATGCGGGAAGTGTGTTTTACTCACCTTTCCGTCAGCTTTTCGCTTTATTTTCTGGCATCTTCCATATGAACCGGAGCCTATAGTGTGCAGCACCTCGTAGTCCTCCACCCGGGACGGCATGCTGATTTGTAACCGATTCTAACGTTCAAAACTTACCGGACTGGCGTCACCGTCAGCTAACGGCAACGTAAATATAAACCGGAAGTAGTGTCTTTCAACACAGGCACTTAGTTTAATCCTAAATCGCCCTTTCTGTCTATGTATATGTTTAAATGGTAATTTCCTTATATTTCTTTCCTCTATCGTGTACTCGTATGTTAACTACCAAAACAGGAAGTGATTACTCTCTGTTTAAATTGGTGCCGAAATCCTTGATTGTGATTGGCCTCGCTCGCGCAGCCGATTGGTCAGCGCAGAGACGCAACTTGTGAGGTTGCTAAGCGCCGGAGTACCGCGAGAGTTGAGCGGGTAGACGACGCACAGGAGTTGTGCTCCACCTCTCCACGAGGTGGCGCCAGAATCGCATGGTCCGGGTGAGCGCAACCGCGGGTTTGGGAGCCGGCATCGGCGCAGCGTGAAGGTAAACGGGGTCAGGAAATTCATTTATTCAGGAAAATTGAATTTTACGATGGTTGTATTTTTTTTATATACAAAAGGCGGAACTGGGATTTGCCATTGATTTTGAAATGTATTTCTCTCTGGAGTGGAAGGAGATAGTATGCACAGTTTTTTTGTGTATATTGAAAAGAAGAATGCGGTTTTAGTCACGTGTGGCCCGACATATGAATGGCACCTCAGCAGCACTGCCGGTTTTGAGCTCCCAATAAGATTAAATTTCTCTTTCACAACCCAGCTTTATTATAATTCATATATATAATAAAATTGTAATTATAGGGAGAAAGATAAAACCCTTTTAGCCTGTTTTGCAGAGATATAGGGGGATCTAAAATTGTCTTTTTTAAAAAAAAAAAAAAAAAGACACATAATAACAAAATGAAGTATTTTTTTTTCTACTTTTTCTGCAGAATATTTATTGAAAACCATCTGAAAATTAATATATTTACTGGCAGTTTTTAGTGTTTATGTAATTCTGTTAGATTAGTATGACATTGATTCTTTTATAGGGTATGCACAACTTAAAATATGTAAAGACAAAAAAATTTTACTTGTTTGACAAACGCTTCTGTTTACCTCTTTGGCTTGTCTTTTGTATCTCTCTAGGAGTAGCTCTCTAGAATATTAATCATGCAAAGAAGGGAACAGCTCGATAAGATATCCATAACAAAGGATCGAGTAACTTTTTTTAAGGCTATGTGGAATCATTGGAAAACCTAAATGAGGTCTGAAGCAGTCTGAAAGATCAAATTAAAAACATGCATCTGTGTTGGCCATCTCTGAAGTTGGGGGAGAATCATCTTCGGGGACACAAAAAGGTCGGTCGCCGACTGTTAGTGCCCGAGACTGCATATGTTAAAAGCTGGTAGTCGTCTTATTGTCACTGGTCATTTGATTTGACCAGCAGGACCTCCTGAAGAGTCGCCATCTGAGAGCGGCAACACTAGCGACCTCTCACTCTGCTCTCACTCGCATATGTCCTACAGACAGTCTGCTCTGACCGACTGGCGCTGACGGAGAAGAGGGAGGGAAAAGAAAAAAAGGTGGTAGTGTCAACTCAAATTGGCATCCACATGTTTTTGTTTGTTTGGTTTTTACACAAACAAATAATAATAATAATAATTGTGTTACTGCACGAGGAAGGAAT